>NC_080048.1:4687998-5377998 GCF_026212465.1 Amaranthus tricolor | reverse complement strand
GGGATATGTTAGACAATCTCTACAGATTAGTTGATAAAAATTAATTCCTCGTATAAATAGTAAAAATTAAATTTTTATCACATGAGTGAAAGAAATAATCTTCAACCAGTAAGAAAATATAGAATTTCTCAATCACTATGCTAATCTCGAGTTTTCGACTTGGACTTATTAGATACTCTATTACAATAGATAATGTGTCAATGGCAAAGATTATTCCACGTGGTTTTAATATTATAAATAAATGCATCAATTTCCAACTCATTTCTCATTCAATTTCTTAAAATTATTATCTAAACGAAATTTAAAAAATTCTTTAAAGAGAGAAAAAGAGGGTCCAAAAACTTGTTTAAAAATATGGCAGGGAGAAATGGTGCTTTGGTACCTGTTGTTGCTATTCTTTTTGGTGCATTAGCAGTTCTTTTCACTTTTATTGCTTATGCCAAAAGGATTAAGGTAAGTTTTTACATAAATAATCAATAGTATTTTCATTATTATAATTTTGATGCATTAAAATAACTAAATAATCTATATTATTCTCAAGTTGATGAACTATTTGGCTGAATTCTTTTTTATGGGTATGGGTTGTCGTCTTTTAATCCTGTTCAGAGCTTGATCATATTCTCATAAAAGAGCATTATGTATTGAGTGGAACTTAAAAGAGAATTATATGAACCTATGAGAATAATTAGGTAATCGCCTATTTAAACCATCTATTATCATACATCTATCAATCCTTATATATAAACTTATATTGATCTACAACAAGATATATTTAGGTGAACTAAACACTAAAATCTATTTGTACTTAATTAAGTTTGTGGTTTTAGAAGGCATTTCTAACTTCTTTCATGTAGGGCATAGGAATATTAAATAATGTAACATTTATTTATTATCATACATTTCTACTTAATAATTAACTTATGTTAAATGAACTAATTCAACTAAAAGTTTAAATTGATTGTTGAAGCTTTATAATTATAAGTTACTCTATTACGCCCCTTTACATAATTTTTTTTTTGAGTTACAAATATAACGCAAACACACGTCTTTTTCATACACAGTGATAAATATTCTACTTAAAATGAGAATATGAGGAAATTTAAACCCATAATCAATCTGTTACGTTGAATTATATTTCATCTGTATACATATAACATTTGAAAAATCATCTGTATACAAAAAGGCCGTAATTAGCAATTCATATTACTTGATCTTGACAAATATATTCTCTCCGTAACATTAAAATTGCTAGAATTAATTGACGGTGAAAACTCTCACATTACACAATTTGTATTCTAAATGGGCAGCCTGAAGATGTTAGTTGGAACGTAGACGACGGTTCATGTGTGTATCCAAGAAGTCCAGCAAGTGTCTTGTGTGTGTTCGCAGCAATATTTCTTTTCACTGCTCAGATTATAATCAGTGTTGGTGCTAACTGCTTTCGGCGTACTACTATTCCTTCACTTATTCTATTCGTCTTGTCCTGGTACTCACGTTTTTTAATTATCAATGTTTCTAATTACGGTATATTACTTTAAGGTTGTAAAAATAAATTTAATATGTTGTAAAAATCAATGTGAACATAACATTCGATTTTAACGTATCCGGAACACCTGACCCGATGACCCAAATGAACATACCTTCATTTAATTTTGAATAAAACAAAATAGGCAAGTCTAAGGTCCGACACTGATCTAAATTACTCAAGGCCAGACATTTGTCAAGGGTCTAGAGTGAGAAAGGGGTCCATTACCTCAATTCAGCATGTTATCAGCATGTACGACGTAGAACACCTACAATTGTAACTTTACTTCAGACACCCTTTAAAGACTGAAATCGACCCTCTATAGAAACTCTTTTTTTTTTTTTTCTTAGAGCCCTTAAAATGTCAGAAACAACACTTAAAATACTCATATACGTTATTATTGATAGAGCATAAAACACATCATGGAGCTTTAACCATTAGCTTAAGTTTTTTGGTTGTGTTGGTTTCTTGACATGGTAAATCAGAAGCCAACATAACAAATGGGTCACTAATTCAAATCATTTCAAATGAAATATTTAACACTATATATGAGGTGGACATGTGTTGCATTAATATTTATTTCCATCCTAAGAAACTGTCATGTGAAGGGAGGTAATAGAGTAAATAAAATATATAAGAGTCTCAAATATTAGCTTAAGCTATTAGATCAATTGGGTTTTTAACTAAATACATTGATTTGTTATGGTTCATATAATAGACCACATATGTTGTGATTATCACTAATAAACCTAATTTTATGTGTGTATATATGTACGCACGTGAATAAATGCAGGGTTTCATTTTTTAAAGCATTTGTACAATTCATAGGCACAGCTATTCTAAACAACAGCAACTATTTATCACGTAAACATTCAACAACCTGCTATGTTGAAAAGAGAAGGTTTTTCTTTGCGGCAGCTATTTGGTGTATAATTACACTAATTTTAAGCCTAAGTTCTTACGCTTTCTATGCGTGTACTTCTGAGGCTCAACATAGAAATGTTAATCTACAAAGAACTGCTGATTCTGACGTTGGTGTTGCAATGGGACAACCTCATATGCGTCATATGCAAATGTCAAAGGACCAATGTTGATATCAATATGTAATGCATTTATGTTGGTTGGTGAAAATTAAAACCAATTAATATTATTATACGTATAAAAGTAAAATGATATGCTTATATTTTAAGTTTACGATTTTAAAATAAATATGTAAATATGTTTCTCACACACTGAATTTGTACTATAATTTTAAAATTGTAGTAATTATTTATAAATTTATAATAGTTATTCACCTAATGACCCATCCAGCTTAGTGATGTAAAGAGTTTAACTTACAATTAAACATGAGTGACGGGTCAAGGGCCTATAGAAATTTAAATTTGACTCTTAAATGTATAACCTTTAAATAAGTCAAACTTTAAACGAACTCTTTGTTTATATAAATAAAGCGGGTTAATATGGGATCTATGCGGACATTAAATGGGCTTATATTATTATTATTATTATTATTATGATTATGATTATTATTATTATTATTATTATTATTATTATTATTATTATTATTATTATTATTATTATTATTATTATTTTGCTTGAACTATGATACATTACTATTGATTTCTGATAATCAATAGTCAGATTATAATTGACAAAAACAAGAAATGAAGTTATTGGACATTTTACTCAATCTGACAAGCTTATTCCAGTCAATATTGGACATGGTATGTAGGTGGTCCGTTCATTTTCTTAATACTTCTATTAAAAAAACCCAATATTGCACATCAGTCTACTATTTTAGGTGGTCCCCTACAATTCTTAATATTAAAAACACCTAATATTGCACATGGGTCTACTATTTTAGGTAGTTACTTCATTTTCTTAATATTTGTGCCCAAACCAAAAGGGACAACTAAATTGAATTGGAGGGAGTATATATATATATATATATATATATATATATATATATATATATATATATATATATATATATATATTATATACAAATATGTATATATATATATATATATATATATATATATATATATATATACATATATATATATATATATATATATATATATATATATATATACACATACATACATATATATATATACACACACACACACACACACACACATATATATATATATATATATATATATATATACACACACATATACATATATATATACACATATATATATATACACATATACATATATATATATATATATATATATATATATATATATATATATATATATTTACACACACATATATATATATATACACACATATATATATATATAGTTAGTTAGTTGAAAAACTAAGCAATCGCTTAGGATAATTTAACTGTTATTATTTTTAATATTTATTTGAGCACAACGAAACAAGCCAATATAACACCATCATGATTCAATTGCAAACAAGACGTGCAAAAGGAGTTTGGTCCCACGCGGAAAAATAAATTATAATCTATCTTTACTATTTTAAGCGTATTAATTGAATTTAGACCATTAAATCATATTTAGTTTATATTTTATTTTTAATTTATAAGTTAAAATATAATAAATGAGATTTTGTTTTGTTTGCTTAATGTAAAAATTCGTGCACATACAGACGAAAGAAAAGAATTTGCTTAATGTAAATATTTATTTTGTTTTCTATTTTTGTTTCCTTGCTTTTATTATATAACCTCCTTACTTTTCTTCATTGCATCATGGTATACTATCTCTCTTTTATATTTTTGTTTCCATTTCTTGTTTCAATTTGTATATGTATGTAATTGTCAAAAAGTCATGATCATATAAAATATTGATCATGTTAACATCTTAATCCAAAAAAGTTTAACCCAGCTATATAAATCGGTAAATCAATATAATTACAATAGTCATTGACATGAATTTTTCATATCTATTCATTTTGATTATTTATCATCAATGTGTAAATCTAGATTCTACTGATATGTTCACTCATCCATCTAATCATTTGTATTTCAAATACCCCAATAATCCTACCTAAAAGCCGAACATTTTAATCTGAATTTATGAGAGTGACTCTAATAAACATTTATAAAAATTTACAGCCTTTTAAGAGCATACTTCAATCACATATATATTATCACGCTTTATTATTGTCACTCAAAGTTAATCCTATGAGGTCAAATATTAAAGAATATCCTTACTACTCTAAAAGATAGATTCGAAATATATGGAACATTCACTTGAAGCATGATTCATGTGCCTTTCAACTTTTTAGTATTGCCTCTACCTATCATTTATATTAGTACTTCTTGTACTCTCTTTTACTCCTACTTATAAAATTAAAACTTTATTTTTCAATTTATGTCTCCATAGTTATAACTTAGCATTTATCGTCATAATTTGTGTTCTCATCACAAAAATAAATTGTGCCACATCATTTTTTCGGTTATTCGGGTGTGGTTAACTAAGAATGAACTTATTTTAATCAATTGAAATGTACAGAATGAACTTAAGTGTTTATTATTATCCACATATGAGTTGTTTTACATTGGAGAAAAAATAGATGATATATTAATCAATTTATAAATTTAAAGATCGTAAGTCCTACTATTACCAATTGTTTTTGCGCGTGCAAATGATAGCATTTGCGCGTGCGCGCGTATTTCTTTTGTTATGGTGATTTTTCTTACACGATTTGTTGTGTTGTATATATTTCGAAAAGGGTATGTAGAAGTCTCGATTTTTATCCATAAATATTGTGAATTTATCAATTTAGACTTTAGAGTGTTATTATTTGTTTACTATTGTTACATATTTAATTGTTGATTAATTCTAATATTAATTTCAAAGAGGTGAGAAAATAGATACTCCTTCCAGTTTTATAACTTTGTCCTATTTTATTTAAACATAAAGTATAAAAAAGTGGAGAGGATCATTATAAAGTGGTACTTAATTTGTTAAATTATTAGTAAAGGACAAAAAAAGAAGAGAACACCACTTAAAAGTAAAGTAAAGTAAGAAGTAATATTATAAAAAGAACCTAACATAAAAAAATGGGGCAACGTGAGTATAATGGACAAATAAAAAAATGAAACAAAGCCTATTGAAATAGAGGGAATACATATAACAAAATTCAGCGCAAAATAAAATATTTAAAAAAATCTAGCTATAAAGGAATCTAAATTTGATTTGTAACTATTTAAAATAAAATATATTGACTTTTATGATAATCATCAACGTAGTTTCATATCATGACCAGTACTAGTGTACTTTTCAAAAGTTTTTTTTAAGAGACCAATAAAAAATTTAACGGTGTACATAATTAAAAGCAACGAAATTTTTAGCAATTCTCTAAATAAAATTGCTAAAACCTCAACGATTATAAGATGTTGTACATAATTTAAGAATTTATATGTAACACTCTAGAATTTTCGACCCCTTAACGAAACCAAAACCGTAAAGGACGGGAGGAAATTGGGGTGTTACATAAAAGAAAAAGGACGAGAATTTAGATAAACGTTAAATATTAACTTTTAAAAGGTGGATGAGTGGAAATTTCGGCAGCATCTCTTCTAAAAATCGAACATGTGGTAGAACAATTAGCACAATAAAAAACATTAAACTAATCTAAGACATCATTGCTTTTAAATTCTCACACCACTGCGAGATGATTAGTCGTCGGATTCTCAAATCAACATGCCAAGCATGGATCGTGGTTCTAGTGTCAACGTTTGCGTTTTAAAAAGACTTAACTCCTTAAAACCATACAGAGTTATAAACTACACTGCGGAAATACAAATATACGAGAGAGGACACAAGGCCTCATAACAAAACATATACAACCAAAGTTTACAAAAGATAACCAGAGCTACAAAATCGAAAGATAGCGGTATGACACAGGTTATGCTTCGCCCTCATCACTCTCCCCCAATGCAATGCAATGCAAAAGAAGCTCCAGTACCTGCTACGCCTGTCTATGATCCTCCTGCTGCTCGACATTAGACCAAAGGCCAATGTGTTATAGCAGGACAATCATAGAAAGTCATCAACAATCAAACATAAACACAAACACGTACACGTCAGTAACTAGCATCAGATATAATAAGGCCAACTACTAGATAGCATTATATCATAAAACAACATAAGATGATTTCATAAAACGCAAGCACAAATAGTAACCATTTATCGGCCACTTATACTTCTTAAATTCATTACGTGCTTTCCAACCCGAACCATGTGTTCTTGGGTAGAATGCAGGTCTTCACGCTCCTCTTTTTAAACATACGTATAGTATCAATTCGACCAAGGCATTAACAGAATACCTAACACATGACCTTATAGAGCTTGTCTATCTTAAGGTAAGTGTGATCATAGTCTGTAATACCCTTGAGGTAAATTAACTTAGGCACACTTCTCACTAGCATAAACTATTCTATTAATAAGTAGATGTTCTATCAATGAGTAAATATTCTATTAAAAAGTAAACGTTCTATCAATGTGTAAGCTTTCTATCAAAGAATGAACCTTCTATCATTAAATAACTTTCGATCAATGAATAAATTTTCTATCACTGAATAACTTTCTATCAGTGGATTTTTCTTTATTTCCTGGCATAGTGACACGGCCAAGGACGTTATTGGCCATCCGGCGCCCATGCAAAGTATGAGCTCATGCCCCCTCCAGCTGACCCTCTCGGGTCTTACCTTCGGGAAAAACTAACACACTGGGGTTCTAAACTAGTGAAGAGGCCACCATATTGGGGTTTGCAAGGCTCGCATGGTAACACCTCGATCAAGGAGCAGTATCGGCCATCCGGCGCCCAGTGATCCAAGCATGCTCAAACCCCCCTTACGGTGGTCCCGTCGAACCTCACCTAGGGGACTACTAAATCAACCGGACATAATCCAATTGAGTCATGCCAGCTAATCATAATCTAATACTTTATCAGATGGGAAGAACTTCCACTTTCGACTAATAATGAGCGCCCTGGGATAGCAGTACGCCAAAACCTACTGAGCCACTCATCTAAATATGAAATTCACCTCTAAAGGAGTCATTCTAACTCCAAGTAAGGCATAATCCAATTCTTAAATAAATAAGGGAGTGGTCCCCGCCTCCTACTAACACTCTCATTCTCTTAGCTATTCTAAGCGTAAGGATTTCGTAATCGATAGCTCTTCATATAAAGTGTACTCACTAGTATCTCATAGTTTCAAATTGCATATAAGGGTTAGTTACTGCGTATACGTACCTGTAAGCGTCACTGCAAGATCAAAAGTCACAAAATTACCCGACTAAGGCTCTACTTTCCTCTTACAAAATGGGCACCTATATTCAAAATTAAACTTATATTGATCTATAACAAGATATATTCAGGTGAACTAAACACTAAAATCTATTTGTACTTAATTAAGTTTGAGGTTTTAGAAGGCATTTCTAACTTCTTTCATGTAGGGCACAGGAATATTAAATAATGTAACATTTATTTATTATCATATATTTCTACTTAACATTTAATTTATGTCAAATGAACTAACTCAACAAAAAGTTTAAACTGATTGTTGAAGCTTTATAATTATAAGTTACTCTATTACGCCCTTTTACATAAATTTTTTTTTGAGTTACAAACATAACGCAATACACGTTCTTTTCATACACAGTGATAAATATTCTACTTAAAATGAGAATATAAGAAAATTCAAACCCATAATTAATCTGTTACGTTGAATTATATTGATACTATTGTTCATTTGTATACATATAACATTTGAAAAATCAAATTAATTAACTACAAGAACGCCGTAATTAGCAATTCATGTTACTTTCTTGACAAATATACTCTCTCAGGTAAAAACTCTCACATTACACAATTTGTATTCTAAATGGGCAGCCTGAAGATGTTAGTTGGAACGTAGACGACGGTTCATGTGTGTATCCAAGAAGTCCAGCAAGTGTCTTGTGTGTGTTCGCAGCAATATTTCTTTTCACTGCTCAGATTATAATCAGTGTTGGTGCTAACTGCTTTTGTTGTTGCGGTGTTCGTTGTGTTTCACGGTGTACTACTATTGCTTCACTTATTCTATTCGTCTTGTCCTGGTACGCACGTTTTTAATTATCAATGTTTCTAATTACGGTATATTACTATAAGGTTGTGTACAATCCATCCTTTTAAATTATACTTTAGGTAAATCTAAAAATTTAAATTAGGGGTAGATTAGAACAACTTTTTAGGTGATTGATTTAAATAGGTCTTCAAAACAGATTCGATGACTCGATATTTACCTGATCTTGACGCCGAACCCGACTAAACCCGACTTCAAAATAAATTTAATATGTTGTAAAAATCAATGTGAACACAAGATCCGATTTTAACCTACCCGAAACACCTGACCCGAAATTCACCCAATGACCCAAATGAACACACCTTCATTTAATTTTGAATAAAACAAAATAGGCAAGTCTAAGGTCCGACATTGATCTAAATTACTCAAGGCCAGACATTTGTCTAGGGTCTAGAGTGAGAAAGGGGTCCATTACCTCAATTCAGCATGTTATCAGCATGTACGACGTAGAACACCTACAATTGTAACTTTACTTCAAACACCCTTTAAAAACTGAAATCGACCCTCTATAGAAACTTTATCTTTTATTTTTCCTAGAACCCTTAAAATGTCAGGAACAACACTAAAAATACTCATATACGTTATTATTGATAGAGCGTAAAACACATCATGGAGCTTCAACCATTAGCTTAAGTTTTTTGGTTGTGTTGGTTTCTTGACATGGTAAATCAGAAGCCAACATAACAAATGGGTCACTAATTCAAATCATTTCAAATGAAATATTTAACACTATATATGAGGTGGACATGTGTTGCATTAATATTTATTTCCATCCTAAGAAACTGTCATGTGAAGGGAGGTAATAGAGTAAATAAAATATATAAGAGTCTCAAATATTAGCTTAAGCTATTAGATCAATTGGGTTTTTAACTAAATACATTGATTTGTTATGGTTCATATAATAGACCACATATGTTGTGATTATCACTAATAAACCTAATTTTATGTGTGTATATATGTACGCACGTGAATAAATGCAGGGTTTCATTTTTTAAAGCATTTGTACAATTCATAGGCACAGCTATTCTAAACAACAGCAACTATTTATCACGTAAACATTCAACAACCTGCTATGTTGAAACGAGAAGGCTTATCTTTAGGGCAGCTATTTGGTGCATAATTACACTAATTTTAAGCCTAAGTTCTTACGCTTTCTATGCGTGTACTTCTGAGGCTCAACACAGAAATGTTAATCTACAAGGGACTGCTGGTTCTGACGTCGGTGTTGCAATGGGACAACCTCATATGCGTCATATGCAAATGTCAAAGGACCAATGTTGATGTCAATATGTAATTTTAAAAATTGTAGTAATTATTTATAAAAAATGCCACTGAAATATGAACTCTTAGAAACTAAATATATACCGATATTTTTAATTTTCACTATTTAAAGTGGTTAAGATAATCCTCATACTCATCATTCCTTTTTCCAATTGTTGAATAGAGATTGTATTAGCTTATAGAAAGCTAAAAATTTGTAATTTGAACTAAAATGGTGAAAGTTTTTTATTTTCTTTACAAAAGTTTTCTTAATGGGATTTTATGTTGATTTCAATTTTATTTGCTCTATGTGTTAGCACGTGATATAATTGTATTTATACTTATTTTAACAATTGGCATGCTATATATATCAGCTAGCTCATTGGTAAACTGAACTTGGTAAGGTGTTAATGCATGAGTTTGTATAGGTAGTGAATTGGGCTTGCCCCTAAAAATCAGGTTTTAGCGGATTTTTTTTATTTGTCGTTAAATATATTTTTGAAAAAACCAAACAAATATTATGTCATTACAGTTTTATCGTAAAACAATTTTAAATGGGCTAACTAACGTAACTAAATTGATTCCAATATTACCTTTGATACTTAATAAAGGAACTGAATGACTTGTCTCATCTTGAGACATTCAAATACAATGAGTTTCTCTAGCAACATCGAGTTAATATAAGAGATAATAAATAGTATTATTTGATAAAATAGTAATTATTTGATCAATGGATACTCTGTACGTTATTTTGATTTTACACCATAATACTTAAAAAGTTTTCTTATATTTAATATGTATGATGCAATTTAAATCGAACAGAATGAGTATTTTTTTTTTTTTGAGAAGGAACAGAAATATTATTATTACTTATAGTCTTGTATAGATGATTGTGAGTTATACTTATTCGAGGTCAAAAATCTATTATACTAATACAAGTGTTGTAAACAAAAGTCCCCGTTTTTTTTGTTTGTCTACGTTGCTTTTTTTCAGTTTTTAAAGCACATTTTGAATTTTTTAATTTTATTTAAAATTTTCTCATATAGGGATAAATTTTAAAATGGACACACAAAAAAAATTAAAGGAGTTCGTATTATAAATTTATAATAGTTGTTCACTTAATGACCCATCCAGCTTAGTGATGTAAAGAGTTTAACTTACAATTAAACAAGTGCAACGGGTCAAGGGCCTATAGGAATTTAAATTTGACTCTTAAATGTATAAGCTTTAAATAAGTCAGACTTTAAACGAACTCTTTGTTTATATAAATAAAGCGGGCTAATATGAGCTCTATGCGGACTTTAAATGGACTTATATTATTATTATTATTATTATTATTATTATTATTTTGCTTGAACTATGATATATTACTATTGATTTCTAATAATCAATAGTCAGATTATAATCGACAAAAACAAGTAATGAAGTTATTGGACATTTTACTCAATCTGACAAGCTTATTCCAGTCAAAATTTATAAAGCTCACCCAATTCGACCCATTTTATTTTAAGCTCGATCTGATTTTTATCCAACCCATTGCATTAGGTCATTAATATCATTACTTCTATTATCAAGTACAAAACCATCATTCTTCCATGTTCAATAACATTGGATTATCTCCATATTCACTTAATCCATACTCAAAGAAAGGAAAAAAAAAATACAAAATATTTAACAAATTCCCCTTTCTTTCTTCCATAACCCAATTAACATTTTATAGGATACACCAAAATGCAGATCCCTACAATGTATGCCAATCCCAACCACTTTCAATTTGGACCTACAATTTTATATATAGGAGGGTCCATGTTTATATCCCCATTAAAGTTGCTTAACCTTCATAAAAATAAACCAAAATAGAATAAATAGTTTTTCAAATTAAGAAAAATATTAAAAAAATAGAATAATGATTACATTTTACAAGTGTACTATTGTCTATATTCCCAAGGGGAGATCTTAATTAGAAACTCAATTTAAGCTTTCTAAGATCTTTTTATTATTTTGACATAATGGCATTAATTAATTACTTTAATAATTAAGATTTGTGTTGCTTTTGCCTAACAAGTTCCTTCTTTACAGGTCTCATTAGTCATTACCAAAATTAAAGCATTTTTTTCCATTATATATTCTTCTTCGATTCAACTTCTACCTTAATGTGGGACCATGCATACCTTGGTTTCTTAGGTGTATTCATCATATATTGTTAATAATAGTAAATTGAAAATGATGGGTTTTCATTTCTTATTCTTGTTCTCTACATACATACATACATACATACATATATATATATATATATATATATATATATATATATATATATATATATATATATATATATATACTCCTATATATATATATATATATATATATAGGAGTATATATATATATATATATATATATATATATATATATATATATATATATATATATATATATATATATATATATATATATATATATATATATATATATATATATATATATATATATATATATATATATATATATATATATATATACTCCTCATTGGAATAAAATAATGTAATTACTTTTGTAGTGGTAAAAACTCCACATAAATTTATTGGAGTAAAATCAAGCAAGCAAATGATGATAAAATAATATAATTTAACGTGAATTAATATTTAAATTTAAGACCCTTCATTTCGAAAACTCATATTATCTTGTATGAGAGAAGAGTTGACCGTACGCAAATCCTATAAAGTTTCATCACAAAACCAATTAAGAATAGAAGTAGTCTATTAACCTTATAGATTAGTAAATTTCTCAATTCTTAGATGTGAGATCACATCTGGATTATAAAGGTTATTTTCCAAACACAAGTAGGCTGAATTAGGGGTAGAACAAAAAATTTTAGAGACCCTATTTATTTTTACAATGTCTTTCAAAATAAGGCGCTTCATTATATCAAAAGAATAAAATTTTTTCCACTTCAATAGGGGCAAAAAATTAATTGAATGACATACACAATTTTAAAAGTTATAATATTTTTTTAACAACTTTGTATTTTTAAATACTTAATATATACTGCACAATTCAATGTTGAGGCTTTCAATATTTCGAGGTCTTATGCGGTCGAACATGTTAAACATGCTCAGAACCTCCCCTGCACTTCAAAAAAAATATTTTAAGACAAAATATATTGTAACATCATATTCTAAAATTACTTCAAATATAAAAAAGTTTACAAACAAATCACTTAAAATGTGTTATTCGGAACCCGACTTAAATAACACCATTTAACATTTGAGACTCTTTAGTTCTGAATACTTTAGGCGGTCGGCTACCTGAAATTGCCGTAAAACTAGCCTTGGGCTGAATGAATGAGAAATGCTAGAATTGAACTTAATTCTTTGAAGAAAACGATATAAATTCCAACAAAAACAAGAATTGATTTTAATCTTTATTAAGTTGTCTAAAAATATAAAGATAATAAAATTTATTTAAAGGAAAATGTAATGTAAGTTCTTTTAAGTGGATTGATGCCACAATACATTAGTATTTATGGATTTGGGTGAAGTTTGAACTGAATGTAGTGGACCATCTTTTTGACTATGTCTGAGCAAATATGGGTAGTTTCAATTGGATCATACAGTTTGATAGAATGTTTGGGAATTAAGCACTGGTGGGTGAATGTTGTAATCAATCTTTTACACTTGGGAAGGGAAGTTCTTCCACATGGGATCTTTTACAAAAACTGATCATATATTTCAACACCAAATCTCTCCAACCTTAGGGCAAATCTGAGAACTCATAGCTCAACTTTAGTTTTTTTAACAAAAGTTTAATGATATTACAAGGGTTTCACGATAGCTGTTCATTCGAGTCATCGGATTTATTTTGGGTAATGTGTTTCGACTCGGTACAAAAACGGGTCTTGTGTTCACATTGATTTTTTATATAATTTTAAATTCATTTTGAAATTGGGTCAAGTCGGTTACAAAATTAGGTAGAAATTGGGTGATCATTCATTTGTTTTAAACACCTTTAGGTATTTCAGATAGAATTAAGATTTTCTCAATTATTTTTTGTCATTTATTTTTACTGAGATTTTAAAACCTATTTATAAATAAAATTTCATAATCCCTTTGCAGTAATGGAGAGTATTTTATCTTATACAATTGTCACGTCAATACGTATGTGGATTGTACCCTTGCCTTCCGAATCTCGATTATGAGCTGACTTAGTGTTTGAAGCTACTCCTTCTATTTTTTTTGTGATAGCTAGGAGTTCGATTCTTATTCATTACGCCTACAAATATTAATTTCTACTATCTTATCTTGATCGGACTCTTTTATCTTAAAATTAAAAAAAAATAGTTAAAGGCATTAAATGAGTATTTGGTTTAACCTAAAAGTCAGTTTTGATAGTTTTTGTATAAGTAATATTTTCTATTAAATACTTTACTTTTTGGAAAAACATTAATGATATTGAAAAATTTTATAATTTTTTATTCACTAAATCGACCCGAATCCGAACTAAATTGAAATTGACACATCTCAATTTAAAATTATTCAACCTAATTTAAAATCCATGTTGCATGGAAAGAAACGATACAATTTAGGAAGAAACATAAAAAGTATTAGGAATTCCAAATCTATGTTTTAAAAACAAGTTGATAAAGATATTATTCAACAAAAAGATACTTTGATTATGTGGTCATGTATTGTCTATTTAAGAGTAATAAATTTATGACACTCTGGAAATGTACAATTTGCTAAGTAACTATTTGTCAAGATGTGCCCTTTGTTTTTCTCCTTTTTACACCCCATTTTCTCCAACACAATAATGGTGACAAAACCCAGGAATCTTGTACCCTTTAATTCCTAAAAACACCCATGTTTTTAAGACCTTTAAGAATTGGGACTAACCCTTAAAGAAAAAGAGAGTAAAAAGAAAAAAAACCCAGGTGGGGAATCAAAAATTCATCAAAATCATCGTTATCAATTCAATATTCCACTCAAAAATAGAGTCTCCGTAACCATAATCAGAAAGTATGGAATGAAAAGAAAGGAGCAAGTTGGGGTTTATAAAGTCTCAAACTTTCACTGAATTCCAGGACAAACCATCATATTCTTTTCCACTCAATCAGTCATTTCTGTTATGTTCTTGTTTAACTAATTTTTGCAGTCTTACACATGTTAAAGTTCATACTATTCTCATTCTTTTGGTATTCCTTGTCAGATGAAGATACCCTTTTAGTTTTAAGTACCCTCATGAAACTTCCTACTTCCTAATACATCTCTAATTAGAGCGTCTTACAACAGGGTAGTTCTTCTTTTTCAACTGAGGGGTAAGTTTCCTTTTCATTTTCCATTATATATTTTAGAAAATTTGGAAATTTATTGATGGTATATGTGATTTATGTGGTAATAATCTTCATTTTATTATTATTCTAATGTCGTTAAATGGCTCTAGTAGTGTACTTGATAGTTTTAATGGGTTTGTACACAACTAGACCTGTATAAGAGATTGTTGATTGCACATAAATTTAATGATGTTCCATCCTAAAACCCAATTAGTAATAAAAGGAGTAGCCCATCAAACTTGTATGATAATCAACCTCTCTTTAAATTGTTCGATGGGGATCATATGAGGGTTATTTTTCTAACAATAACATTGCAAACATATGTGAAACTTAATAAACCGAGAACTATGAATCTTTGGCAGATATGAATATGCTGATAATTTCTTGTAGATTGATAAAATTGTGCTTTATATATTGTCCATTTTCTTATGGAAAATTTGGGTTTTTTTTGTGTTTTTTGTTTTTGTTAATTTTCTAGGTAGGAAGGGATTAGCATAATGATGGAAGAAAAGGGTTGTGTTTTTGTTTCAGAAACAAGAGATGATAGTTTATGTGCAATATACTTTGGTATATCTTGTGCCTTTTTTGCCCTAAAAAATTTGTCAAACCAAGTTTGGGATAACCAAAAATGTTTAGAAACAAGGGATAAAATGCTTCAAGGGGGTGCCCATCTCTTAGGACTATTAGTATGGAGGAGTATACAAAGGGAAGAATCAATGAGAATCGAAAAACATGAGCTTATTCATAAGCTCGAGTTAGCTGAAAACGAAATTATGGAGTTAAAAAGAGTAAGAAGCGAAGATGCTAAAGCGAATGAGAAAGTTGCGAGTATCTATGCCGCGCAAGAGCAAAGTTGGTTTGTCGAAAGAAGGAAACTTAGGCATCAAGTCGCGAGTCTATTGAATGACTTAAGGATTCTCGATAAAAGAAAGAATGAAGAGATTTCGGAATTGAATAGGAAACTCGGAGAAATGGAAGTTTTGTTTAAGTCTAAGGAAAAAGTTTTGGAGGAGGAAACGAGGAAAAGAAAAGAATACGAAGAGAAAGTGAAGTCGATTGAAGGGGTTTTAGAGGAATTGAGGGAGACTAATAAGCGCGAATCTAAGAATCATTCGTGTCAAATGTTGAAGCATAAGACAGCTTTCATTGAGCTTGTGTCTAATCAAAGGCAGGTAGAAGCTGAGTTGGGGCGAACTCTAAGGCAAGTCGAGGCTGCTAAGCAACAAATCGAGTTTTTGTATGAGGAAAAGGAGGAAGCAGTTTTGATGGTGGAAGAGTTATCGATTGAGATTGAGAAAATACACGCAGAGTCAGAACATAAGGATAAAATTTTGTCAGCAATGATGAGAAAACTTAAGTTGGATTCACCTGAAAAACAGATGATCTTGAAAGATCAGGTTAAGATGCTAAAACCGAAAAGGAAAGTGAGTTCGATAAGTGAAAGTCGAACTTTGAGAAATTTGTTTCCGAGGCAAGCTAGTGAGAATGCAAATGGGGAAGAATGTGATGATGTTAATGGGGATGATTTGGACACTGAAGTTAGAAAAGAAAACCCTGATTATTCTTCGCTCTCTAACCATGGATTTCCTGCAGAATGTGCTGAGTTTCGTAAGTTTTATCGCTTCATTCATCTCGTATCATTTGATGAGGTTGGAACTGATAAAGTATATAACGTATTCTGGGGCTTCAACCATTTGCGTAAGCTTTTAGTTGAAGCCCCAATAATGTATGTTAAAATTTTATCACGCCCCCTAATTTGTAGTTGTTATGTGTTATGGATTTTATCAGTTTTTGATCTTGAACTCGCAGAGGAAGAAACGCGGTTAGATAAATGGGTTCGGGCAGAGGCTGAGAAGTACCGCAATGCAGTTGAGCAGCGGCATCAATTGGAGTTAGACGCCTTGGAAGAACAAATAAGAATGAAAGACGATAAGTTAGAAGCCTCTCGTTGGCATCAGTTAAGTGCGGAAGTAGAGTCAAAGCGGTTGCAGTCCAAAATCGAAGGCCTAAATCAGGAAATGACACAACTCCGGGAGAGTAATTTGCGATTAGAGACCTTGTTACTAGACCGAGATGTGGAACTCAAAACGTTGAAAGATCAAATAATTGCAATGCAATTGAGCAATTTGAGTTCTCAAAAGGTTAAGAAACATTCATCTAAGAAGGAAATAATGCTAGATGATGATAAAGGTTGGTCTAAGTTTAAGATCGTTAGGAAAAACCCGTCTGACAAAGAGCAAGAAACAAATAAGTGTATGTTAGTAGAGACTAAGAAAGACGAGGGACATGATTTATCATCAAAACATACTTCTTCAACCTCGTTCTCCTCCATCGAAGATGTTGGAGAGAAAGAGGGTGAACAAAGTTTCGAAATTACACGAAAGGAAGTAGCGTCTTCTTGGAAAGTCGACCTACATGCCTTGGGAGTTACTTACAAGATTAAGAGACTAAACCAACAGTTGCTAATGCTTGATAGATTAACAGGACAGCAAGAAAACAGTGAGATCAAGAGTTTTAGTCTGTTGATTTCTTTCCTTAAAAAGCAAGTTAGTAGGTATCATTCGCTCCAAGAGAAAACCGATGACCTTAGCAAGCGAATGGTAAGCTTCTGTTAGAGTATAAAACATATCTTGGGATCATAGCCATCAGCTTAAGCTTTTGGTTGAGTTAGTTTTTTGACATGGAATCAGAAGTCAATGTGGCAAGAAGTCACGGGTTTTGATCTCAAGCACCCCTCATTTGAAGTGGAATATTTAGCGCCAGGTTTGAAAAGGGCCTATATCCACACTTCTAGCCCGAAGGGCTCTCGTGTGAGGGGCCTTAACCATCAGCTTAAGCTTTTGGTTGAGTTGGTTCTTTGACGGCTTCGTATATTCCCTGCACATCATGCAGATTATCAGCAATTTCGACCTGTTTTTTCTCTGACCTTTGTTGATTCTTACGCTGTTTTCAGGGCAACAAAGATGCGACATCAAAACGAGGAGCGTTAGGCTCCAAGAAAACGAAGGAGGAAACAAGAAAACTCGAGCATTTTCTCGAAGAGACATTTCAGTTACAAAGATTCATAGTAGCAGCAGGACAGAAACTGATGGAAATACAGTCCAAAATTGCATCAGGATTTGTTGCAGGAATCACAAATGAGCTTGATGGGCCAGATAGTTTCGACATGAAACGATTTGGGGATACGATTCAATCGCTTTTAAAGGATGTTCAAAGGGGTCTTGAAGTTAGGATATCGCGGATTATTGGAGATCTTGAAGGTACATTGGCTTATGAGGGAATTCACTTTCTGAAGTAAGAAATTTTAGAGCTTGAAATACAGTTTTTTCTGTTAAAATCATTGAGTGTATAGTATGTCTTTATGTCATTTTGATGCTTAAGAAAAGGCAGTTTTATGTGACCATGTAAATACACAACAATCCAAAATAATACTATATGATCTACTCCATAAAATATGCTCGTTTTATGTGTACGACCATTGAACTGATGTACTGGTTTATATAGTCATTCTCAATCTTTTGGGACTAACGTTTTAGGGTTGTTTTTACTTGGGTTTGTTGGTTTTCAGCACATTCTTTTGCAGGACCATATTTGGATTTATCAGTTGGATGAATCATCCAAAGTGTCTTTTCAATTTTAAGAAAAGGAAATAGTCTTTCGTGTTCAAGAAGGATGAGCAATAGAAACATCACTTTCAAATTGGTTCATAATCATTTCTCTGTGCTTATCAGGGGTAGTTCTGAGCATGTGCAAGATGTCCAACTGCATAGGCCCATATAAATTTAGGAGCCTTAAATACTATTGTTTATATGCTTTTGATTTAGTTTAATTATTTGTATTTAGGGATGTTTTTTTGTCAGCAATGTCAAACAGAATTACTCCTGCAATATCACCTGCATTGATCAGCCAAAGTCAGAAGTCAAAATTAGGCTGTAGCTGAAATGATATTATCTAACCAATGTAAATAAACTTTGGTTTGGCTTAAATTTCTTTGGCAAAATCTTTAATGCCATTTGTTTTGAATTTTGACCAATAATTGTTTTTGATATAAATTGCGGTTCAGTCACGTATTTTATGCGACTCTACTGCGATTTAGTCGCGTATTTTTGCAATTCTATCGCAGTTCAGTCGCGTGTTTGTGCGACTCTGACGCGGTCCAATCGCGTGTTTTGTGCGACTGGGTCCGTTTACACATGTACTAAAAATCAAAGCAAACTTTAAACGTTTGTTATTTTTCGCTCGGTTGTCGGAATTGGGCATATAATATATCATTGGAAAGATCTTAAAGTCTAGTTTCTAATACCACAAACATTGCATTAATGTTATTTTTTTATCAAAAGTTATAGCTAAAGGAGTGAACATGTATCAAATTTTTAGTTTTTAGTTAATTAATTAAAATTAATTAATCGAATTTTTTTCTTTTTGTATTAATATTCTTGATTTATTTACTTAATAATTTTAGTTTTTATTTAATTAATTAATATTAATTATTTATGGTTTTTTTAGCTAATTAATAATTATTATTTAGTTAATTAATAATAATTTTTGTTTGATTAATAATGAATTTAATTTAATTAACAATATTTAATATGCATGAAATAATTTAGTTTAAATAATAATAATATTAATATTAATTGTGAAATCATTTAATTGATAGTTAATTTAGTGATCAATTTCATCAACCATATTATTTTAATGTTCAATTTTAATTCTAAACGTTTTTTAGGAGAGAAATTTGAGAGATAAAGTTATGAAAATTATTAAAAAAAATATTGAAAATTTAATAAAAAAGGGTGAGGATACTTAGTAAAGCCCTATATTATATTATTACTCCAAGCTAGAGGTCATTAACTAATTTACTAGCTACAAGTCATACTAGAGGTCACAATACTAGCTACAAGATTAACTAATTTACTAATATACTTTTAACATAGCCACATAGGGTTTAAAGAAGCTAAACTCATTAAACTTAAGAAAAGTATTACAACTAACAAGGGTTTAATGAAGATTAACTAATTAAAATACTTAATCTAATTATTGTAACAACTAAATATATATACTACTCCATCTGTTTTAGTTTGTTCGTTACACTTTGGTCAAAAAACTCAAACTTTTAATTAAAGTGTAACTAACAAACTGAAATGGTATGAAAGTAATACTCTCCCACATTAAATATGATTTAAGTTAATTTCATATTTTTTTTTGTGTGCCTCAATAATCACAAAGACAAATGAGAAATAAGGTTAGGAAAATTTGCTACAAATGATTTCAAATTACAACTCATTCACATAAAATAATTTTTAATTAATATTATTTAACTCAAAATAATTCATACCCTCGAGTATCTTTTTACTAATATATTAGGTGCATTTTTTCCAATTTTCAATAAAAAAATTAGGCGTATTTTTCATACAAAACTAAAACTAAAGATTTTATGACTTTTGAAAATTCAGATATATAATTGGTTTAACCAACTGAGGTATATCACACTTTGAAGTTATATCATATGTGAGTTAAGGCTAAGATCTTCCTCTTCTTGTAGTTTGCCTTGAAAAAATGCTGCCTATTTCTGGTACAAATTGCAGTGTTCTCTTGTACTCTTCCAAGAAATCCAATTTCTCCATCTCTTGGCACCCATCCTCCTACAAAATAAGACTATCAATTTTATTTCTTTTATTTTAAATATATGTATAAATGAATCGTCTATTATTTTAATCAAACTCGAACATTATAAATAGTAGTAAATTCAATTAGCTTAATAATCTTATGTAGATGAAATGTTTGATTTAAGTGTACACAAGGTTGTTAGGATAGGAATTCTACGTAGGATTATTTAGAGGTAAAATTGAAATCGGTAGAATCGGATCGTAGGATCGTGTAATTCTAAAATGCGCATTAATATGCTTTAGATAACTAATAATCAATTATATATTTTTTAAAAGTTTTAAGGTATAAATAAATTTATTTGACTTCAACTATTAAGTTTTCAAAAAAAAAAAACTTTTAATAATCATTTATAAAATGCGAATCAAGAAAAACTTGAATTTCTGTCGTATTGGTATCGTTATTTGAATATATACATGAGTAAAATTTGGATTATATGAAAATTTTTTATGATTGGAACTGCTCGGATTGTAGGATCATAAGATCGTAGAATCGTGTTATGATCCTACCACCTAAATTTTGGAGTTAAGTAGAATCGTACGATTCTACCAACATTAGGATCCTACCTATGATCCGAATCGGTGACCTATATTTGAATCGTAAGATCGTAAAATTGTAGATCAGGATCGAGATTCCCATAACATACATCAACATTTGTCCATATAGTTCTTAATACAATAAAAAGGAAATGACAATCTATTAAATCACAAATCCTCAAAAAAACACAAGTACAATACATATACTTTATTTGTTTCTTTAGGTGAACATTTTGACTTTTACAATATTTATAAGTGTTGCTTTGACTCTTAATAGTGAATTATTATCTATAATAAATCTATAGCCACGTGAGATTTTATAGATTCATTTTAATATTTTCAACAAAATGACTTTTCATAATTTTTACTTGTGTATGACTAAAGATATTAGCAATTTAAAATATGTATTGACATGCATGTTTTGAAAAGAATCACAAATAAAAAGAATTAGAAGAAGTATGTTCCTTAATTAATTTTTTTAAATCCCTCACACCCATAACAAGTGAGTGAGATGAATTATGAAAGACTAATAAAATATAGCAATCAAATTAGTTCGTTATTTAAACTATCAGAATGTAGGAGTAATAAAACATGCAAATTTTAATAAGGCAAAATTATAAGAAACTACTTAATGTATATCCTTTTTTTAAAAAATTACTTTATGTAAAATTTTTGTAAAAAACTACCTTATATAATACAACTCTTTGCAAATCACTATCTTTTAACGAATAACATTTGTTGACCGTTAACATAACCTGTTGACCATCACATGATTCTCACCTGACTTATTAAAAGCTTTCCTTCTTCTTCTTCAATTAGGGACCTTGCTTTCAGAACATTTGTTTCACACGATTTCCTTATTCCCCTTTCTCAGATTTCCCTAAGTAAATTCACCAAGGAACCCTAATTTTTCCAACAATCAGTCCGCAATTAATTAGTAATGCATTCTTCTTCTTCAACAGCAAATTCGAAGCCTGAAAAATGTGGGTGTGGACTTCCGTTTGCAAGAAGAGTTTTATGGACCAAGGAAAATCCTAGAAGAAGGTTTAAGACTTGCGTTTTTTATGATCCTAATACAAATTGGAGGGGATGTAAAAAGTTTAAATGGATTGATGAACCTGAAATGGCTGATTGGAAAGAGAAGTGACTAACACACTTGTGGAGGACAAGCAACAATTAGTAACCAAAATCAAAATTTTGACTTTAAGGGTTTGTTTCTTGGAACATGAAAAGGAACAAGTAATTTCAGAACTTAAAAGGATTAAGAAGAAATGGATGAATGAGATGAAGCATGGAAATCAGTTCTCAAGCTTTAAGTTAGGGTTTTTCTTTTTTTTTTGTTGGGGTTTGTTGTATTAATCAATGCTATTAAATGAAGTGTATGACCTATTTAAGAATTTGTATTAGTGATTTGGATATGCAAGTAGGTTGATTTCTTTTGTAAAATGATTATGATAAATGAAATGGGTTTTGATTTTGTCTATTTGATTTCTTTTTTTGGTATTGTTGTTTGCTTTGATTTCTTTGTTGGTATTTCTGTGTGATGTTTGGTTGCTGTTTTCTGCTTGCAATAACATCTGTAGCCAACTCAATGTGTTTGTTGTTTACTGTTTGCTGTTTGAAGCACTGATTTTGAGCACTTATTCAATGTGTATGTATTGCTTGCTGCACTAATCAACTTCAGCATACTTCATTGTCTATGTAATGCTGCAGCACTAATAAACTTCAGCTTACTCAAAACAGTTCAGTGCAATGTGTATGTATTGATTGTCAGCACTAATCAACTTCAGCATACTTCATGTGTTTCAAAACTGAATTTTAGCACTCATGCAATGTCTATGTATTGTTGTAGCACTAATCAACTTGAGCATACTCAAAACTGATTCAATCTCCTTATCTACTACCAATTTAATTTCATCATCACCTATAAACACATCATCAAGATCATTCTATATTTTCTGCAAACAAATCAGCATCATCCTCATATTCATCCTCATTACCACCACTATAATCTTCATCACTACTATCATCAAAATCAGGATCTTGCTGCTCTATGTGGGCTCTCTCATTTGCTGTAAGGTTTAGGGTGGAAATAGCAGCTGAGTTTTCTGTTTTAGATCTAGGATTAGAACTAGGGATGGCAATGGGTTGGACTCGGCTCGGATTATACATACTTCGCCTTTGCTCTGGATTTTAGTCGAACTTTTTTTTTCAGTCCACCTCCACTCGGAGTCGGATTATGCATACTCCAAATTTGCCCCGACTCGGACTCTCGGACCTCCAACGGAGTCGAATTATTATCAAACTTTATCGTTGTGATATTGTACTAATGATTTAAAGCATACGAAGTTAACAAAATATATTTTTCAAATACAATTTAACAAAAAAATATGTACTTTGAATTCAAGTTTAACATGAGAAATATTCCTAATACTACATTTTAACAAAATTTTCTCGCATTTTGATTTGGCGTATTTTATTTCTCTTGATCTGATTTGTCGTATTTTGATTGATTGATCTAAATAAAAATACCAAGTAGTTTTTCAAAATCGAAAATTACAATTAATATGAGAGAGAGCTTAAATTAGTCACGTCTAGAGTTTTAAAGGAAACAAAATGTTGGGTTAAAAGTCAAATTCAAAGTCGGATTTCCTTCAGGGTCGGAGTCGGGTCGGAGTGTCGGATTTTTAATAAGGTCCAACTCCGGTCTGTCTCTAACTCGGATTCGGATCGTGAAGTCGGAGTTGGAGTCGGATAACCTTTTCCTCGGACTCGAATCGGATTATTTTCCTCGGATCGAGTCGGACTAGGGTCGGATTCGGACTGATTTGTCATCCCTAGTTAGCACTTAAAGATTCTTTAAAACCCGTATCTGTGGTTGGTGGTCCCTTTTCCCCAACATCAACATCTACATTTGTTCTTTCCAACTCATCCACAACCTTATGTGCCAAATCAGATCTTTCAATCTCCACCTCATCTACCCTAACAATCCTTACATTATCCACCTCAGTTGCCAACTCAGACCCCTTCTTTTTCAATTTACTAGCTTTTTTCCTGATTTTCAATTTCTGCATCTTATTGATCTAGCTAATTTTATAACCCTAATAAATATTCAGACACAACAACAATCAACTCACAAATTACAAGATAAAAAACAACAAACTCAAAATAAAAACACGTAGAAAATGGATTCAAATTTCTAAAACGAAAAAATTTAAAATTATGCCTAAAATACAACAATGAAGTAGAAAATCATAATTGAGTAGTAGTACATACTAGTATAGGTTAGAACTTTCAATGAGAAGAAGTTAAGAGGAGGATGGGAGCGAAATTTTAAGTTAGATAGTTTGAGGAAATCGTGTGAAACAAATGTCCTGAAAGCAAGGTCCCTAATTGAAGAAGAAGAAGGAAAGCTTTAATAAGTCACATGAGAATCATGTGATGGTCAACGGGTTATGTTAATGGTCAACAAACGTTATCCGTTAAAAGGTAGTGATTTGCAAAGAGTTGTATTATATAAGGTAGTTTTTTGCAAAAAATTTTACATAAGGTAGTTTTTTAAAAAAGGGGTATATATTAGGTAGTTTCTTATAATTTTGCCTTTTAATAATTATTTTGTAAAACTAGCTAAAACAATTGGTTAAACATTTTTACATTTATTACTTGTAATAAAAAAAAAAGTTACCAAGAAAATTAAAATTTGGATTAAGAAAAATAATGCGCTACATACTCGTATAGGGAGAGATATTACACACATATAACAAGTTTATAAGGGTGATATTTTTTTTCTATTTATATTCGGAACTTATACACCATATAATTGGATTTAATGATTAGTATTTAAAATTTCTTTTCACTAAATAAATTAGTATTGCATTTTTTGTGGGTGATAGGTGATAAATCTATAATTTATTATATATTAGCTCATATTTTTCAATTTTTTTACCAGAAAGTAATATATTCGCACAACTCATACATAAATAATGTTCGCACTTGAACTTTTATATATATATATATATATATATATATATATATATATATATATATATATATATATATATATATATATATATATATATATATATATATATATATATATATATATATATATATATATCATGGTATCATTTATCTAATTTACTTATTTATTTTAAATTATTAGCATCATATTACTAAAATACCCTTTGACCTTTTCAGTTGACCTTGACTTTCAGTCAATGGGCTTTTTCTGGAATTACCATTTTCCTTGAATGGCCCATGGGCCAGTTACCTCTAAAAAACCCTAACTCTCCACTTTCCCATAATGAAAGGCTCTCCTTGTTTCAAGAAGAATAACTGTCCATTCTTCCCATGACCAGTCCACCTCCCATTACTCCCACTACTCCCATGATAGTTCACTTCTTCTGCAACTTCCCTTCCTCACCATTATAAATAGGGGCTACCATCAAGGAGGGAGGATCATCTGAAATAGCTTTCCTAGTATCCTTGCTTACATTACTTCCTTAGCCTTCCTAAACACTAGCACTAGCACTAGCAATCCCAATCCCGACCTTCCTTCTTGCATTCATTCTACAATCTGTCATTCATTAATTTCCGATCTACGTTCTGACTTGAGCGTCGGAGGGGTTTTCCGGGAGATCACCCCCCGGACAAGGCTAACGTGTTGTGTTGCAGGAATTCAGGTCGCTTCCTCCCACGAGTTGCTACTTCCGATAACGCCTCCATCTGCGGTATTCCAAGTGTCTCGCACTTCCTCGTTTCATTACCGAAACAGTTTGGCGCCGTCTGTGGGGAGTGTTACAAAAAGTCATGGCTCCCAAAAGAAATCCAACACAAACCACAACCGTGCATAGCACAGATACAGACACTTTCGCAGGTCACGCTAATAACCAAGCCGTGACTCGTCGTGATCTGGACATGCTAGCACGAAACCTCACTGCCGCTTTTTCCGAACAACTCCGCACTGTCATGAATAATAACAATAACCCCCCTCAACAGCAAGTATTGGAAGAAATGGCGGAGCAGATAAAAAATCTGCGAGAGAGAATCGAACCCCACCAGGAGCTATCAAAATCCCATGAATCTCAGGAGGGGAACTCAAGGATGTCACATTCCAGTAGACGCAATAAGAAGAGGAGGGAAAGATCGAGGACACATACAAGCCTCAACAGAAGCGAATCCCAAAACGGGGAATCCAAAACCGCCTCTCGAGATGCCCGTACTTACCTGGAAAACAAGAAGCAGAGGGCGTTCGAAAGTGTTCAATCATTGGTGGACAAGAGGAGGGAAGAAAGGAAGAAAGCGCAACTCACGGGATCTAGCCATCCCACCAGCCTCGTCATAATGCCGCGGAATGAGACCGGCAAGAGTAGCCTCCCCGAAGATCTTATGCCAATAATCTCTCCGTTGGCTCCGGAGATACTGAATACTCCCAACCCCGGGAAAATAAAGATCCCAAATATGGCGGCCTTCGATGGAACATCCTGCCCCGAGGAACACTTGATGGCATACAAAAACTTGATGTTGCTGTACACCACCAACCCGGCATTGTGGTGCAAATTCTTCCCAACTACTCTCACAGGAGTAGCCTTGACGTGGTACACCTCTCTTCCAGGGAGAAGTATCCACACCTTTGCCCAATTAGAGAGCAAATTCCTGGGTCACTTTGTGGCATCCAGAAGGCAGGAGAAATCAAACTTCCATTTGCTTAGCATAACGCAACTGGAAGGGGAATCCATATCATCGTATCTGAGGAAATTCCATGAGGCAGTGCTGGAGGTAACGGATTTGGAAGAATCAGTCGCCTTAAACGCCCTAATCAACGGAATGAAGGCTCAAAGGCTCAAGTTCCAGTTGGTCGAGAGTCAAGTGAAGACATACGCGGAGGCCATGAAGCAATGTCAAAGCTATGTCACGGCCTCCGAGATATGTCAGGCACATGACCCAAAGAGGCGTAAATCAGAAAAGAAGGATCCAATATCCAATCGCTCCTCAAGGAGCGTAGAGGAACATCCATCTAGGAGGGATAAAAATTACATGCCGCATCGTCCAGAGCCTCCATCAGACATGGGACCTCCACGATCCCGGCACGTATATGCCGTTGAAGGGAAGTCCAGGACGCGGAATTTGCTTGATGGAGGTAATGACCCGAGGTTCAATTTGAACAGGAAGGACATTTTCTTCGCTGTTCGGGATGAGTTGCCAACTCCACCTCCTATTACCACTCCCTCCGATCGACGCAACTACAATTTGTGGTGTGATTACCACAAAGAGCACGGCCACACTTTGGCCCAATGCCGCGAACTCAAACGTATCCTACATCAACTAGCCGACGAGGGGGAGCTATCAAGGTTCATCAATCGAAAGGACTATGGTACGAGAGGCGACGCGGAAAGAAGGCCTTGGAACCAGAAAAGAAACGAGGCTAGGCGTGAAAGTTCCAACACACAAGGAACCATCAATATGATTTTCAGCGGCTACACCGAGGAATATCCCACAATCCGCGCTGCGAAAGGCAGCGTCCATACTCTGTTCAAAGGACCCCCAAAAACCACCTCAAGTGGGCCGATCATGAGATTTGATGCCACTACTTCCCAACCGTTGCAACAACCACACACTGATCCTTTAGTGGTTACCATCAAGATTGGGCAAATGATGGTGAGGCGAGTATTGGTGGATACCGAAAGCACAGCCGATCTTATAACGATGGAATGCCTAAGAAAAATGAAATTCGAAGAAAAGCACCTGCAACCCCTTGATAAACCTTTGATTGGGTTTGGAGGAAACCAGGTCATTCCAATGGGAACAATCATACTCCCTGTGCGAGTAGGGGAAAGAAGCGGAAGCAGAACTATGCCCATACGATTCACGGTGGTGGATCTCGTATTCCCCTACAACGCCATCATGGGGCTTCCACTTATTAACAAGATCAAAGCAGCAATCTTTCCTCATCAACTCTTGCTGCAATTCGAGCGGGATGATGGACAAGTTGGCATCCTCAAGGGAGACCAGGTAATGGCCCGCCAATGCCTCATCAACACCATGAAGCGCGGACCTTCCGCGACACCCGCCAAAAGAGAGGGAAAAAAACTACCCCGCCCATGAAATGGAGACCATTTGAAGAAATTCTTCATTTAACAAGATTTGCAAGGGGCAATCAGTGATTATTAGTCTTATCAGTCTTATCAGCTTAACTCCGCGAAATTGTTTCATCCCGCGAAGTATTCGCGTTGTCATTCGAAATCAGTTTTATCATCGCATCCCGCGACGTAGTCGCGTTGTCATTTGTATTCTGTTTTATCAGCACTCATCCCGCGGCATGCTCGCGTTGTCATTTGTATTCTTAGTGATCATCAAAATTCATTTATAACATCAGAAGTTTTATTTTCAGATTATCCGGCTCTTATATTCGTAAGTACTCGACTAAAATCTATTGCAAATCTTATTAAATTCAGTAATATCCATAAGTCGGACCCCTTGAGAGGGGTCCCATAATCAAATTATTCTAAGTCACTATGAATCGGTGATATCGAAAAGTCGGACCCTTAGATTGGGTCCCAAAATCGAAAATATTCTAAGGTTGCCCATGATACTGCCTGTTCGCAACATTGAAAAGACGGACCTTTAGAATGAGATCCCGAATAAAATTCTAAGTAAAATCTCAACTATCTTCGATATTCATAAGTGGGATCCGTAAACTCGGGTTCAATGATTCAGAAAAATCAATCTCGTAAGTCAGGAAAGTTCCCGTAACTTCGATAAGTCGGACCCCCAGGGAGGGGTAAAATATAGAAAATTATTCTAAGTCCTTCAACACTCGAATGTGCCCGGGGAGTCAACAAGTCGGACCCTAAACTGCACCCCCAGAAACGAAAATTATTCTAAGTATAGAAAAATTACACATTCTGCTGTCCGACTTATAGATACGACGAATGTTATGCCGCGCCATCTTCTTCGTCGCTCTAAACCATCGTATGAATAAAGTATGAAAAATATTCCAAGTACAAAGGAAGTCCGTATGATCAATAAGTCGGACTCCCTGGTGCGCTCAGTCATGGTGTAAAAATTCAAAGTATGGGAGAATTCCCATATTTCCGTATGATCGAAGACACGGGCCTTTATGCCCATTCCGCGTCATGGAAGAGCAAGGGGTATGATAAGAGAAGTGGCTGGTATTCTTATCGTTCCGTGAGGTCGATAAGTCGGACCCAGAATTATACTCTAAGGAGAACAAAAATTCTAAGTATAGAAATTACCCATTCTAGAGTCCGGCTTGCTAATTTGGTGATTCTTTATTCCGCGTCATCCAACATAGCCGCGGAATACAACAAGGCCGCGTCATCCTCGTTAGCGTCATAGGAGCAACTTCCAATCTTTCGAAGCATTCTTATCAATCCGCGATATTGATAAGTCGCACACCCAGGTGCTCCCTACCATTTTTGAAATATTCTAAGTATGGAAGGATTCCCGTGCCGACCATATGATCGAAGACGCGGACCCTTACCTTCATTCCGCGGCGTAGAAGATATGAAGGGCTCGCTGAGACGAGAAATTATTCTAAGTATTCTTATCCTCCCGTGATATCAATAAGTCGGACCCTAAATTGCACTCCAAGAAAAACATGGAAAAAATTCCAAGTCTGAGATCACTCATTCCACCGTCCGACTTGTAGACGTGGCGACTCTCTTGCCGCATCACCCATGATAGCCGCGGAAATTAATGAGGCCGCGTCATCCTCCTTGTTGCAAACCATCGAATGACCACCTTATAATTTTTCGAAGTATGGAAGGTGTCTGTAGAGTCGATAAGTCGGACTCCCAGGTGCCCCTAATAATTTTGTAAAAATTCTAAGTATGGAAGAATTCTCGTATTGTCCGTATAATCGAAGACACGGACCTTTGTGCTCATCCCGTGTCATAGAAGAATAAGGGGCTTGTTAAGACGAGAAAAATTGTTCACGTATTTTTATCGTCCCGCGATGTCGATAAGTCGGACTCCCCTAAGTCCTTCAGTGAAGGTTTAAAAATCTAAGTATAAATCTAAGCCGCGTCATCAACTCGCGTGATTTACTCATTCTGCGGCATATTATCCTCCTAAGACTCCACGGTATGTAATAATAATAAATAAAATAAATAAAAAATAAAAAATAAAAATTATTGTGATTTCATCCGTGTGGTAGAAAAGTCGGACCCCCTTGGGGGGGTCTTGTTCCAAAAATATTCTAAGTGTTGGAGCTTCCGCGGCATTAAAATAGCACAAACTAGGCTGGAAGCATCAATTTTATAAAAAATCCGCGCGATATGCTACACATGTAGATAGGTGTCTCAGTTGGTTCCATGTGTTGCACGCCATCTCGGAGGTCGCAGGATCAAACCCTCCTATTTACATTTTTGCTGTTGACTGGAGCTACTCCGCGGCATGATATAATCCACGGCTTGAGTTATTACATAATAGCAAGGTTGTCTCAACTGGTCTAAAGTGCTGCACACTATCCCAGAGGTCGCGGGATCAAACCCCCCTATTTGCATTTTTGCTGCTAGCTGAGGGTACTCCGCGGCTTGAGTTATTCTATTCGCTTTCCCCTTGGATTTATAAAAAATATAATAATAATAATAATAATAAATAGAAAATAAAGAAATATTATGATCCTGTCCGTGGGGTAGATAAGTCGGCCCCCTTTTGGTAAGCAAACTCTAAAAAATATTCTAAGTCATTGAATATCCGTGACATACGTGTAGTATAGCTGGAAGTATCAGAATATAAATAATCCGCGTGAAATGCTTCATAAAGGCAAGGATGTCTCAGCTGGTTTGAGTGTTGTTACCACGCGTCTTGGGTAGCAGGATCGAACCTTTGTAGTTACAATTTTGCTGCTGGAAGGTATAAACAGCTGGGATTACCCCACGGCATGCTACAAGCCGCGACTTTAGGAGCTTAACTTAATGAAAATATATCAAATTCGTGGGACATACTACACAACTAAACGGCTGTCTCAGTTGGTTCCAAGGGCTACACGCAGTCGGAGAGGTTGCGGGATCAAACCTCCACAACAACATTCTTGGACTTTGTATGTCTCACACGGATATTTTGAAAAGGTCATAACTTTTTCGTTACAACTCGGAATTCGGCATATGAACAGTCGGTTCGAAGATTACGAACTCAATTTTCGGAATCCTCCCAAAGATCTGCCAAATTGGGAACATATTCATCTTCTTGAGGGTCCGAACGTTCTCTATAATCACATCCCTTCATTGACACTAAGGTGTTTTGGTAGACGCTTATTGTTTCCGCATAAAAGGAAGATATTTCAAGTCGCTGGGGCTCTCTCCTCACATCATCCTTCATGTGTGGGGCTAAATGTCATGGTATCATTTATCTAATTTACTTATTTATTTTAAATTATTAGCATCATATTACTAAAATACCCTTTGACCTTTTCAGTTGACCTTGACTTTCAGTCAATGGGCTTTTTCTGGAATTACCATTTTCCTTGAATGGCCCATGGGCCAGTTACCTCTAAAAAACCCTAACTCTCCACTTTCCCATAATGAAAGGCTCTCCTTGTTTCAAGAAGAATAACTGTCCATTCTTCCCATGACCAGTCCACCTCCCATTACTCCCACTACTCCCATGATAGTTCACTTCTTCTGCAACTTCCCTTCCTCACCATTATAAATAGGGGCTACCATCAAGGAGGGAGGATCATCTGAAATAGCTTTCCTAGTATCCTTGCTTACATTACTTCCTTAGCCTTCCTAAACACTAGCACTAGCACTAGCAATCCCAATCCCGACCTTCCTTCTTGCATTCATTCTACAATCTGTCATTCATTAATTTCCGATCTACGTTCTGACTTGAGCGTCGGAGGGGTTTTCCGGGAGATCACCCCCGGACAAGGCTAACGTGTTGTGTTGCAGGAATTCAGGTCGCTTCCTCCCACGAGTTGCTACTTCCGATAACGCCTCCATCTGCGGTATTCCAAGTGTCTCGCACTTCCTCGTTTCATTACCGAAACAATATATATATATATATATATATATATATATATATATATATATATATATATATATATATATATATATATATATATATATATATATATATATATTTTGAAACAATAAACTTGTTACATGCACGTACGTACCTTTAGATTGGCAATAAGAGTCTCCAAGCTCTTGCTCTTCCTATAAGGTCATCCTTTTATATTAAGAGTAGGAGAGGGGTTAGGTTAGAATCAACCAGTAATGAATTTAAAAGTCAAATCAGTGACAGTACAATTGATACAAAAATAATTTAATAATTTAACTACGTGGTTTTGTTTTTGATTTGCAATTCATAAAATACGCTTGTATATACTATATATGTTCAGCATATGCATGTAGTAGAGAATATTAATTATTGAATACACTTATATTCAAAAAAGTTTCATAGCATAGTTAGTTCAGTGAGCGTTCAACATATTTGCATTATTGGTGCCAACAACCACTAAATCAAACCTGAAACCTTTCTTGAAAAATGGTACTAAATTATGTATTTTAAACATGTAAAAGAATGCTTTGGTTTTTTTTCGCTTGTCAAGTGTAAAAACTAAAATGAAAAATTTATCAAAAGAATATCTCATGAAATTGGTAAAATTAAGATAAATTTAATTTGAAAAATTTAGATGGAGAGTTGCTGGTCAATTGGGCGAGCGACTTATTGACCGCAGCCGTCTTTGATAGGGTCACAATGTCACATATGCCCTCTTCTATCCCTTATCAAACATTGATCATATTTTATATGAGTTGTATACATTGGGCACGATGATTAGACATTTATTAATTTTACTAGTCAAAAAATGGTTGAGTAGAGCTTGCCTAGAGACGAGAAAACGAAGCGTTGAAAAAAACAAGAAAAAGAAGAAAATTGATGCCAAAGACCCCACAAGAATGATAGATAGCTTCTCATTTCTCAATCCTCATGCTAAGTTTGCTCACTAAACTCATTATTACTCACCACTTAACAAAAAGATTGTCCACCAAACCTGAAAAAATGTCCAACTTAAAGTTCCATCTCCAAAAGTAATCAACTTTTTTATACTTCTAAACCCCAGTCACTCCGCATTCCATGCTACGAAGCCAGCAATTTATGCTCTTTTAAACTCAATTTTTATTACTCCCTTAAACCCCAAATCATCCTCTTTCTCTTCCCTCCTTATCAAACTTCCATTGTTAATTCAAAATTTGGTGGGTTTTTTTTTTTTTTGTTTTTTCTTTTTCTCATTTTTCTATTTATAAATAACCCAAATAAAGTTTTCATCTTTCCATTCAGTAGTGTTTTTCTGTGAATACCCAATATTTGATTTGTCTTATTCCTTGTATTTGGGAGTTTTCCCATCTTCTATTGAAGTTATTTGCCTAAGTTTGGTGATAAAAACTAAAAAGGAAGGAATTTTGGGTGTTTTGTTATTGAATTCTATAATCAAGGTTTGATTTCCGTTTCTACTACTTTCATAAGTTAAAAATTTCTTGTGTATGTTAGATTATGGCTTTGAATTATAAAATTTTGTTATTTGTGTCGAACCAACTCAAATAAATACTTAAAGTTATAATTGGAGTAGAACATATGTTATCTATTTAATAAATTCTTTGTGTTATAAAGACGGATACAAATTCATGCTCTTCTGAGTACGTTCAACATGTTTGATCGTATAGTTACCGATAAATTAAGGGTTTAATATTAAAAATTTAGTAGAGTATATGTCTTGTGTTTAAAATACAAAACTAATTTACTTTTATATTGTATTGGACTTTTAAAAGTTTATCAATTTTTATTCCGCCCCATGATGATGTATACATGCTTCTCTATTGAACTAGAAGAAAATTTTCATTTATGAGTTTGTTTGCTTTATTATCGTTAAATGGGATCAAGGGAATAACAGTTTTTGATGTCAGAAAATTAAATAAATGAATTGGGATTCTGAGATTTTTAAGAAGAATTACTACTAATTGCAAATTTTCAAAGGTGGGGTCTTTTTTATTTTAATGCTTATGAATACTATATAATTTAAAATTTGAAGTATATTTTTCCTTTTATTTGCCTTTTTTTTACTATTTATTCATTAAATGTTTGGGTGAAGGTTGGATATTCCTTCCTTTAGTATCTGAAAATCATCTTCTTTTGTGTTTTTAAGGATTGAGGGAATATTTTTGTTAATTTGAGTGTTGCTGAAGATTAAGCAAAGTTAGGAGACAAATTGTGATGTTTGGAAAGAAAAAAAATGTATTCTTTAGACAAAGTTTTTGCTATGATTTTGTTTAGTGGGCAGTACAGAAATTGGAATAATTTTTATATAATTCTCTACTTTTTAACATGTCCTGCTGAAAACCAATTACTTCTATTTGATAGGATTATCATTTTGCATCCAATAGTTCATTACACACCCTGTTTTGTGGAGTATTAGTATAAGTATTTTTTACAGTGTAATTATATTTATGGAAAAATAAAACTCAAATTAAGAAAATTAAGTTATTGGAGTAGAAATTTAGAGAATAATATTTTTATCAAGGGTAAAAAATAGTTGTAAAGTGACGAAGAAGAAAAAGAAAATTTATTTTGGGCTAAATATTTACCCTTGTGAAATGGAGGTGTTAATCATTTTTCTTTTCCTTCATCTTCCTCGTATCATTATAAATCTCCCCTTTTAAATTTACTTCTATTTATCTTTATTTGCATTGTTTGACTTTTATTTCTCCCTTGAATATTTACCTCTAATACAAACATGTCCTTAAGAGCTAGGAGTATTCTTTTTTCTTTTATTATTTGATTTTGCATAAGGTACCTCTTTGGAAATCAATTTTTAGTTGACTTTTGGCGTCTTATTGATTTTGACTTTTGGATAACTTTTTTTGAACAGCGAACTAATTTTTATCAAACCTCCTTATAATAATGGGTTACACATGGCTAGCAAATCAACCACTAATTACAGCTGGTCAAACCAGTCAACAACTCCGGACAATACCCAATCGGTAAAACATACCCTACATCCATGGGATATTCAAAAGGGAAAATTCTATATTCTATAAGCAGCTAGTCTCTTGAGAGACGTATTTCAAGCCCATGCCTACTTACCGTATTCTTAATGCCTACTTACATTATCCTTAATGCCTACTTTTAATATCTTAAATGTCTACGTACATCGTTCTTAATACCTACTTACAATATTTTGAAAAATATATAATGAGTCGACCCATTTAAAAAGCGTCTCTTAAAGAGACCGTCTCTCATAATAATTTGTGTTCAATAAGACTGTGTTTGCCATTAATATATTGGTGTTTTTCCTTTAGGACTAGTTGAATTGCAGTGCTTGTTTTTGAACAAATCAAAGCTAAACATCAGAAAAGATGTTTTCAAGTATCAAAAGACCTGAATTCTTCTTTTTCTTTTCCTTTTCCTTGGGAATGGGTGGCAAGGGAGGTGATATATGGATTTTTTTTTTCTCTTCCAAACTTTATTAGTTATCAAGTTTAGGCAATTGAACATATGGTGTTGGGTGTTACAGGATTAAAAACTCGGAAGTTCGTTCTTCTCCTCCATGGAGACATTGACTTCCTCCGCGGCTCTGCCTATACATCACCGGACATCAAACTACGATGAAGCGTCTATGCATCAAAGTTTGCTCTTCGCAGACAGCCTTAAGGTATTCTCGTTTGTTCATGGACTCGACTCGAGTACTAGTATTTGGCACGGATATTTGTATAAGTATTAAGACTTGCTATTTATAGTTCTCCTTATGTATGATCCAAAATGAACTGTCAAGTAGCCATACTGATGTCAAAGTGTCATATTTGTGTTTTTATAATTTCATTTTGTAGCCTATATTTATGAGCTACTCTTGTTTGTGAGAGATAGTCTCTCGGTAATCTTGATTTTCTGTTTGATCAGATAACTTATAATCCCTATATTTTGGTTATATTTAGGATTTGAAGAATTTACGAACCCAACTTTATTCAGCAGCAGAGTATTTTGAATTGTCATTCACCAATGACGACCAAAAACAATTGTAAGGCCCTTAGCGAACTTCATTCCTTGATGCTCGATCATTTCACAAACGTTGAGTCTATGTTGCTGATTTTTGCTATTATGTGGCCAATAATGCAGAGTTATTGACACATTGAAGGATTACGCGATTAAAGCTTTGGTGAACACGGTAGATCATTTAGGCTCAGTGACTTACAAGGTTAATAATATTTTGGATCGAAAAATTGAAGAAGTAGCTGAAACCGAGTTTCATGTGTCGTGTATTGAGCAAGTAATCCTCTTTTACCTTCATACGAGCATGCTATTGGTTTTGAATACTATCCTTTAAAGATGATTGTGATGATCAGGAAATCAATATCTTTCAACTACAAACATATAAGTGTAACTTCATGCTTGAAAAGAGTGTATTTTTGTTTATTTTCTGATCATGCCGATTTGATTAATTCAATGGCCCGAATGGAATTCAGTTTTAACTCCTCGACATGTAAGTTCACAAAAAGGTCGCTTTTCCGTGTTATTGTTATATGGTGCAGTTGGCAAACGATTGCTGTCAGCTATAACTGATTGGAATGGTTGATTTGACCAACTAAGCTAATTTTATCGGTTAATTTGACCATCTGATTTTATATATGTTGGTGAGAGCAACTTATTGTAAATTAGTTGATCTGTAGCAAGTTGTTCTAACCACAACTAATTTGACAAACACCAGCATTAGATGGTTTGACCATTCACTATGTACTTATACCTAAAACGCTTAAATTGTGCAACACCCGATTGTCAAAGATCATTTGCATTAGGCCAACAAAGAAGGAAACAAAAAAAATCTTTGATGAACTCGATGAAGACAAGATGCAAGCTAAGATTCCAAGTTGAGTTGGTGCGTTTCGTGTTTTGCAATAACCTAGGGAAGTTAATTCGACATAGCTCTGACAACCCCTTTCGTGTTCCTCGTTCTTTTTCTCAGAGATTACGCACATGCCAGGAGTATATTGGTCGAGAGGGCATCGCCGAACAATCATCAATTATTGATACACCTAAATTTCATAAACGATATGTCTTACCAGGCAAGAACCCGTTTCTCTTTGCTCAAAGAATGTCGAATTCAGGGATCTTATCTGAATTTATGTCTTCCGTTTCCTGATATCAAAATTGATACGCTAGAATCCTTGTTATTGATACTGGTTATCTAATTTCGCAACAGCTGGTCAGACCATGAACAGCAGCAATCTTGCAAATTTGAAGTACAAAAGCTGTGGCATAGACGAAGACGACTGGCTTCAGCTCCGAAGTGGTGGGTTTTACTCGTAGTAATCGTGTTTTTGCTCGTTTTTTGTTGATTAATCTTTTTTCGTCTTGAACTGTTCATTCAGCTGTTAGGGCTACAATTAGAGACACACTGCCCTCGGCTAGAGGGACACCGCCCTCAACCAGAGAAACTTCATCAACAATTCGAGCGACATCTTCCTTTGTCAGGTAAATCTTCCGTACATAGATAAATTGTTTATTGGACGTGTTACGTGTACCCTTGCTGCTTTATATCATTCTGATTCATATACCTGTGATCACGTCTTAAGCAGAAGAGGACGGTCTACCTCGCCTGCTCCTCGACCTTCACAATTACCCGCGTCATTCTCCTTTGCCGGTTCCACTCCAAGAAAAGAACACGGTTTGTACTCGTAAGATATGATGGCTTTTTTTTATTCAATTTCATTTTTCTAATCGATTTTTAAAATCGATATAGACAAAAGATCAGTTTCGCCTCATCGGTTCCCTCTTTTGCGTTCCGGGTCTTTTGCTTCGAGACCCACTACACCAAAATCTAGTAGGCCAACTACTCCGAATTCTAGCCTTGAAAGGCACCGGGTAAGCATGTATTTTGCGTACATTTCGTTGAAATATTTACCTTCTCACGATTTGTTGATGGTTGATGCTTGTAACTGATGATGTGATCCTGTGATTCCGACAAACAGTATATCTCAGATTCTTGGAAGTCGGTCTCTATGCGAGTTCATGATGAGAAGGAGAAGCCGAAGGAAATTGAACGTCATCCTAGCAAAAGTAAGCGTCTGCTCAAGGCATTGCTTAGCAGGCGGAAATCGAAGAAAGATGAAACTTTGTTTACTTTTTTGGATGAATACTGAGAAAATTACTTCTGCCCAGAAAAAAGTTTAAAATGTTTGGATAAAACATGGGCTACAATTAGATGTTATCTTTAATTAGATAATACTTATACACCACAGAAATGTCAGTATATGTTTGAGCCATTGTTAGAATATCAAACTTTATCTTCTTCACTGAAAGTTATTAACATAAATACAATACCCTTCATTTTTGTTTTTTGTGCCATTTGATTACAATGAGTAGTCGCCCATTGAGATTGATGACAGGAGAGAATTCAGAATATTATTATATGGTGTTCTACAAGTTTATCTCTGCATGTGTACTACTTGATCAGCTTGATTGTTATTTTTTGTTTGATACGTTGCACTATCTAATATGAAAAAAGGTTTTTTAATCAAATTAAGTGAGTTATAGCCCAGACAGATATGGGCCTAAATTCTCCTTTAATTCTCAAATTCAACAAGAACTTTTATAGAAGATGAAAATGAGCATCAACATATATGCATACAACGAAAAAGATATATATATATAAAAAAAAAAAAAAAAAAAAAAAAAGAAAACAAAGCTTTTTTTAATAAAACATTTTAAAAATAAGTGTGGGGCAGTATCTTCCAAAACAAGCTTCTTTGTATCCGAACTTAAAGTGTGGGTTTGTTCGCAATTCCTAATCCAAACGAGACAAAAGGTGAACATGAAAGCAAAATTATAGAGACGTTTACCCCAAGAGTTAGCTAAACTAACGTGTAAATCATTGTTTATCCATTTGGTAAAAAATGAACTACCTTTTTTGTGGCTCACTAACCATCTGTATGATCCAATTTCAGAATTTGCAAAAGCTTTTTATTGAGGTTGTAAACTTTCAACTCATGGTATGTTTTTAACACTTGAACTTGTTTGTAGTTACTAGTTAGTATTAAATTTTCTTAGAGTTGCATATACTAAGCTATATGTAAAATGATTTGATTAAAAGTAGACATTAAGTAAATTTACAAGTGTAATTTATCTTTAAATCATAGAATAACGCCATTTAAAAAATTATATTTAATGCTTATATGCATTCCTAAATGCCATATACATTACAAGCATTTATTATTGAGATTTGTAAATAGAACTTGGCAACTACCCTTCATCCCTTGCTAAAACTCGCTCATAATTCACTCTATTTTTTGATCATGGGATACGCCGGAAAAAGAAGGGCTAGGTGAGATTCAATTCAAAAACCTTGCATGGGAAAGATGATAGTTATTCCAACTTAAACAAGATCCAATTCTCCACTCCTATTCACTCTTGTGGAGCCTTATTTGGACTAGTTTTCACAAAATAAGCAAAACTAAGCTACAAAGGGGGGAAAAGTACAAAATGGTAATCAAAATTCAATTGATGAATTTGAGTGCATAAATATGCCCACAGGCCAAAAGAAACTTCGAGTTTACAAATTAGATCGTTTCTGTCAACTAATGAGTATACATCGATGAATTTAGAGATGACGGCTAAAAAAAGGATAAGGAAATACAGACTTGAGTAGAAAAACACAAGAATATTATACTCTCGATTTGCATAAAATATAACCTTGTTTAGAGTTGTCCAATCCTCGGAAAGCAGCTCCAGACATGAGAATAATACCAACAAGTCATTGTGTGTAACAACATCATCAAAATGGTCTTGAGTCTCTTGACATAAAATTTCAGTTTCCCAAAGAGCAGCTCTCATAATCCACTCCAGGTCCGAATTCTTCGATAGTTTTTGTTGCGAGTGTCAGAACATCAACAAAAGCACTGAAAGATGCACGAAGAAATCTAGCTTCTACTGCTTCAAAATGCCTGTATGTAGAAGGAATGGCCACATAGTTGCAGAAGTCCAAACACAATTTTAAAGAAAAGGAAACAAATTGTTAAAGTCGCTCACACGAGGTATACAAGCTGGAGCAATGAATGAACGAAAAGCACGACTAAACAAGCTATAACATGTTAAATGTGTTCAGACTTGATTTCAAGGAAATCAATATTTTTCGATGAAGAAACTCACACTGCAAGCTTCCCTTCGGAGACTGACATCACCCTCTTTACTTTATCTGGTTGTAACTGCCGATGATTATCCCCAGATTAAAATAAATCTACTATCAGTGGTAACAGTTAAGAGTGTCATGCACTGGTGTAAAGTCAAGGCTCACCTCTTTGTCAACATTTAGTGTTGCATACACAATGGAAGCTTTCTCCTCTGATTCAAAGTTCACTTCTAAGTCACTGCAGGAAAAATTGACTTTGTGACCAAACAGCTAAGAGCAAGCAATAATTGACTGTACTAACACTACGACAACTAAAAGAATAACTATTCTTCAAGATGGATTAATAATTCAAGCTATCGCGCATAGCATTGTTCGTTGCATAGATCTTTCATCAACAATTGGAAGACAATCTAGTCATCACATTTTTTAAAGAATTTTATGCATCGAAGTTTAAAGTTTGAACTCAATCAACTTGAGAGTAAAATAAGTATCTTTATAGATTCCAAAATAAATTCCTAATGACAACTTAAATACTTTATGGTTCAAGCAATCCTGAACTGAATGCACATATAGGGCTCGCTTGGATTGAGAGTAATAAAGGGGTAAAAAAAAGTCAAACTATTGAAATAAAGGTAAGTAGAGATGCAAATGACGCAATTGAAATAATTGTGAAAGATGTAGAATGAGAACAAACTAAAAAAGATGAATGAAAAAGGAAGATGATTTCCCTCATTCGGAGGAAAGTATTCCCGCACCCCCTCCTAGGGTAAATTTATACCCAAAATGAGAGAAGTAATTGATATAATAGTCATTTTTCATTACTTTTAACCAATTCTTCCATCTCTCTAACAATCAAATTCCTTAAACTTCTAAGTACCTTTGCTTTCCTACTTTGACTTTTATTTACCTCTTGAATATTTACACTCAATCAAAGCGGGCCCATAAAAGCACCAATTTTCTACCCAATAAAAATTTACCACTCAGATTGAAACCGATTATCCTCAGTAAGCAGGCTGTGCGAAGCTTAGAGTGTACAAAATCTATCCCTGCCTTTGTTTATTTGTAAATCTGATCCTGATGTGGCAGGATTTACCCTTACAGCCCTACGGTAGCGATGATTTTTTCCACTACTCCATCAAGTACCTTTTTCGTTAGCTCTGGCAAGAGACACTTCTACTGTTCTACAACAAAGCCAGTAAAGCCCGACACTAGGGAAGAAGGAAACAAAGAGACAAACTTCTAAATCTGAGTCACTTACAAGTACAACCTAATTATAGGAGCAGGGAAAAGCTAACATCATATGTTCCAAAAGCAAAATTGCACCTATATACATGGGTTCATGGTAAAGGAATGGAGATAAAGGATCTAGCAAATCTTTGTAATGTAAATGTATGGGCAATATCACAATTCATGAGGTCGGCTATGCATGGAGGATGTACATAACATGATTATACGTATGCATGAGACAAGCTGAAGGAGCTGAAGAAGAGGGACTCTTTGGCGGTAGGTGTAGACTTGCTGTTTCGCAGGTTTTTCCCGAGGCGAGGGACTCTTTGGCCCCATCATTTATGGGTATGGTTTGCCGTCTTCCATCCATCCCCGAATCTTAATCATAGTTTCTATGAGCAGAAAATACTGGGTATGATGATGATGATGAAAACAAGTAGTTGACAGTCGTACTAAAGTTGGGGAATTTTTGTCAAATTGGATGTCCATTTGTATTTATTTAATCTAAAGCTTACTTAATGACTCGTGTATTATAGCAAGCAAACCAGTGAAAAAAGAAGGTGATAGTTACCGCAATGCATATCTTTGCCAGCTACTAGGATTGCTTACATATCTCATATGACAAAACCAGGTTCATTTATGAATACCAAAGCAACTAAAATCCAAAATGCAAACTACCAAAAAAATGGTAGAAAGTGTGCACCTTAATGCAAGGGTACAAACTACAATGGCAGAAAACTACATTCCTCAAGGCCAAAAACATTCAGCACACCAGCTTTAAACCTAATTCAAAGTATAACAATAATTCCTACAGTGGTAGACCTTATTAAGGTCTATCTAATCTAATCTAATCAAGATACGGTACCATTTTGTCTCAATACTCAAAAAAATTTATTTCAACTTAATCCACAACAAGAAACACAGTTAGTGTTCATTTGAAAAAAGACTGCATTTATTTGATTCTTCAACATTTATTTTTGGGTCACACAATTCCTAATGAATACCTCTTGTTATCAAAGCTTGGATCCTTTCAGCTTCATGTAAAGAATGCTAACAGTTCATGTAACTTGAACAAAAAAACTTCAACAATAATTCAAAACCACACTAAAATGAAGCTCTTAATAAATTGTAACTGGTATCAATACAATACAATATACAATACAATACAATAAAAATAAGGGAAGGAATGCAATGGTATAACCATTAAGCAAAATAACCGGTTGAAGATACTAGCTAAAAACCTGTGGATAAAAGAAAGAGAGGAGAGACTGACCAGGTGAACTGCCATGGGGAAGCAAGGGTTTGTGCTTCCATTGTATATTTTTAAAAGATACACCTATCGCCTATGTGTCTGAGAAAATGAGTATCCTAGAAATTTAAATGCCAAGGTTAGTAGGAGACTACAGCTAAGTAGTAGAAACGAAAAATGAGCGGACCAAGAAATTCCAATGTGAATTGGAGTACAAAACAACCAGTCATATAGAATTTCAAGATGCACTATGTGGCCAACAGTTATTAGGGGTGTGCAAACTGGAGATGTGGTCTAACATGAAATCCGGATATAAACAATCAAATCTTGAAATATGCAGTTCAATTCCTAGTAATCGGGATACCTAAATATTCTCATCGGATATACTGATAATCTGAATTCATTGAAATTGAGTTTTCTCCCTAATTTATAACAATCAACTACCTAAATTTGAATTTCAAATATAAAACATTGAGAAAAACGAAAGAGAACGAACAGAGAGAAGTAACCAAAGACATCTATTAAGGCTCATTTTCAAGGTGCAAGCAAAACTGCTCATTAGCCAGTATCTGCAGAGTTCATCTCATGTGTTTCTCATGTATTGATTCATACAACCCTAGAAACAAAAATGTATGTTTTTTACTACTGAAAAATGACAATCAATCACTAACAGATGCAATAATACTCTCGTATCCACAATAGCTTAACCCACACCCACAAAAAGCTCAGTATTCCAAGATGATACAATGACTAAATAAATGAAAATTCACTAATTAGAACCCTAATGACCAAAATCAATGGAAATTAAACAATAATAATACAATAATCCAGAAGAAACCAGATATCAAGAAACGAAAATGACTCTAATTACAAAAAAGGAGGAGTCTTAAAATTAAACTAATGATGAAGGGCGTAAAAACATGAAAAGTACTAAACAAATATACTACTGTAACAATCCAGAGTTGAAGTAATTAAGCAAAAAATTCTACATGGAAGAGAATGTACTTGCTACTGTGCAAATTCATGAATTGAAATACAATAACTAGAAAATGCATTGTGTAGAAGATTAATTACAAGTTCATATGAATTGAAATACGAATTTGGGAATATCTTATTGGGATGAATTTGAATGAATCAAAAAAAAATTAAGAAACTTATAAGTATAACAAAAATACCTGGGAGTGGGAAGAAGAGAATGAATAAATGAGGAGGAATTTGGCGATTAACAAGAACAAGAAATTGGGAACTCAAGAACTACTCAGGAATTGGGAAGAAGACGAGGAAAATCATGAAGAACAGTCACAAATAGGGCAGAAAATGAATTTAAAAAATATAAGTAAAAATTAAATAAATATTATGCCTAAATATTACTCCCTCCTGTTTATAGAAAAGGGTATATTTGTATTTTGAACCAAGACTAAAGAGGGGTTGGGGACCATTTGAAAATAGGTGGAACACTTTTTTTTTTTTTTATAAAAGGTATTGATATTTATGTGTTATTGTGTTGTTGTAGTAAGGGTGAAAGGTAAAAAAATGACAAAAATAGAAATAGAACATTTTTAGTGAATTGGCCTAATAGAAAAATATCTCATTCTCTATGAATAGGAGGAAGTATTGATTTATTTAATAAAAAAATAAATAAATAAATAAATAAATATCATTGATTCAATGTAATAATCGACTAATTGTTTAATTATGAATATATCGGGCTATACTTGTACCCTCGTAAAAAATTAACTCATATCTATAAAAAATTAACTTATATTTCCTCCGTTCCACAATAACTGCTATATTTTCTATTTTTGGCAATTTCATATTACTTGCTACATCTTCGTTTTTTAGTAATAAAATAATCATTTAAAGTTCTACCTACCCCTATTTTTATCCTACTCTATACTCTATAATAAAATACTATATCATACTTTATAAAGTAACTTAACAACCTATTTTTCCTTTTACTTTTTCAATTAACAATAATAAAATACTATACTCTATAAAGTAAACAATCAGATACAGTGTAGGTCAATCACTTTTCTTAATTCCCGTATCCATGCAAATGTAGCGACTAAAACGAAACGGAGGAAGTATATTGATTTGAAGCATCGTAACTCGTAAGTGACTCAAATACAATCTAATGTTGCCCAGTAACTGTTTAGGCATTACCCGTAAAATTAAGGGAGTTACTCTATTAAACATCACCACCCTTTTCATTTTATCACAACCCCTCAATGAAAATTATGAATTTGCCCTTAGATTTTAAAAAATTATGAATTTGTCCCTAGACTTTAAAAAATTATGAATTTGCCACTAGACTTAAAAATTCTTAACAAATGTAAATCGCACTTAATAACACTATTATCACTTTAATCCCGAACATTTTTAATGTAATTCGAAATTTAAAAAAAAAAAGAAATTAATACCAGACGCACAAAAAGTGCGACTGGAATTATTCTTTTTATTATTTTTTTATTAAACTATTAATAAAAAATTAAAAATTAATTAACAACTAAATTTTAATTTATATATTTTTATTATATTAAAAAATAATTAAACATTTAAATAAATTATTTAAATTCAAAACTAATTATTATAATAACATTATCATAATATAATAATATATTAAAATAAAATAATTTTTTACAACATTTATTAAATAACAATAACTTAAAAAATAAATTAATTAAACAAAAGAAATTTTATAATTCGAAATCAAAAAAAAAAGAAAAAAAATAATAATAATAATTTCAGTCGCACAAAAAGTGCGACTGGTATTTTTTTTTTTTAATTTCGAATTATAAAAGTTCTTTTGTTTAATTAATTTATTTATTTTTTAAGTTATTGTTATTTAATAAATGTTGTAATAAATTATTTTATTTTAATATATTATTATATTATGATAATGTTATTATAATAATTAGTTTTGAATTTAAATAATTTATTTAAATGTTTAATTATTTTTTAACATGATAATAAATATATTAATTAAAATCTAGTTGTTAATTAATTTTTAATTTTTTATTAATAGTTGAATAAAAAAATAAAAAATAAAAAATAATTCTAGTAGCACTTTTTGTGCTTCTTGTATTATTTATTTATTTATTTATTTTTTTATTTTGAATTACATTAAAAATGTTCGGGATTAAAGTGATAATAGTGTTATTAAGTGCGATTTACATTCGTTAAGAAATTTTAAATCCAGTGGCAAATTCGTAATTTTTATTTGGAAGGGTGGCGATAAAATGAATCGATAAACACATGTCAAAAAATTAGTAGCTCTTTGTCCAACCAAATCAAATAATTCTACCTGAAAACCAATTTTGTATCCAAATCGATTGCTGCCCAAAATGGACAAACCAAACCCAAATCAAAATTGTTCTTTGCAACTAATTTGTATTTTTTTCATAAACCAACTAATTTGTATTCTTCAACAAAAGTAGCTTGATATTAAATTTTTAAGCAACCTCATAAGAATTTGGCTAATAAAATTGGAAATATTTAACCTATGCAAGATTTCAAATGGTACGAAAGGGCAAGACATACAATGTTGATGCAGCGTTGGGGGATGAAGCAGAAGTAGAGACTTGAATTCGGATGAAGAATTGAAAAAATATATATGTAATCATAAATTTTTTACAATGAAGAAATATGGATTTAAAATATAAAAAATTAAATTGAAATATAATGAATCTCAACCAAAAATAATAACATAGAACTAAAAGTATAATGCAAATATGTTAAGTTAAACTTAACCAAAATTCGTAGTCCCTCTGAAAGAAAATGGTTCAAGAAAGCATAATGGTCTATTCATGTTTACAAGAAACATGTTCACAACATACCATTTAGAGAGTAACCACAACCACTAGTTCTCCACTCCATTAATATCAACTAATGAAATTTCTCTTCTTTTGTAATCAAGTCTTTGTTCAGATACTTTGAAAAACTAACTACAAGGATTTAACAAGTAGATAATAGGATTGGCATATATGACAATAACCAGCAGCCATGATGAGATTATGGACTCCACTCATTTCTTTCCAGCAGCATTACTCTCAAGTTCCCTCCTTAATTGTAGAGAAAAGTCGTCGTTGACATCATCATCATCCCAGTCATCTTCCCATTGTTGTGTCACCTCCTTTCCTTCTTCCTTGCTATCCCACTCTGTAAATTCAAACATATAAAGAAACTGAAATAAGAGGAAAGATGAGTTCACATAGCTATTTATCTTCACATGTCCATAAAGAGTAAGTATTAGCTTATCGAAACCTAACAAGCAAATGAAAGCAAGGTCAAAATAAATATTCAAAAATTATTCAAGAGTAAACATCAAGTTTAACGAAACTGCATGAACATTTGTTTCTTCTATATAAGGCAGAAATTGCTGCTTATTTGATAGTCCAACCATCATCATCATTATCCCAATGAGTCTCTCTCAAAGCAGGGGTCCTTGTTTGATAATCCAACCGATTTGGTAAAATATAGGATCTCTTCAATATCATCCACCGCATCCACAATCAACATTTTCCAAGGGAAGGTAATAGAAGGAGTGCCAAGTGCCTCATAACATATGTACATAACCATTAACCATTTACGCTCTACAGACACCTAGTGCAACCATTAACATATGTACTTGTCTACCTAGTGCAACCATTTTCTTCTTTCATGATTATACTAGATAGGAAATGTCATGAGTTCTCCAGAAACCTCCCTCCATTACTTCTTTCATAACCTTTTTCTCAATAATTAAATAACTAAAGATTCTACAGGCTTAGCATATAGAACTGATGATCCAATGGGAAAACAACTGCATCATACCTTCAATTAGGACATAAATGAGTATTAATATCATTCTAAGTACAGTGCATACTGTTGTCTGCTCACCGCTCACCGCTCACTGCTCACTTCTCACTTTTCGCTTCTCACGTAACTATAGACTGAATCTCATGTCAGCAAACTATTCAAATGACCAACAGACCCTTGAGCAACTTAATAATAGACAAGATGATCAAAGTTATACTTATAAGTTAAAATCTTATAAAAACAATAGTCACATGAAGTACGTGAGAGTTATAAGTTGCAAAACATGGATAGCTCTAAAAAATACTCTATCAGTCCCTTTGAAATTAAGTTGAGGGAATTGGAGTATGTAATTAATTTTTAGTTGGAGAATAAGACAAAAAATAAGTGCATGTAAAAAATACATGGATGAAATGATGAGAGAATGAGTTTGTTGATGATATTAAAAAGAAAGCGAGAACACAACCATAACAATGTTGCAAAGTAAAAGGGACGGATCAAAATGGAAACTGTATCAAATTCAAAGGGACGTAGGGAGTGGCTCCATCAAATTATCTCGTAAAACCCTTCACAGGCAGCTCCATCAAATTATCATTTTTAGTTTACTATACATGTGCTGATAGCATGTTGGAGCACAGAGAGAACCAGCAAGCCAGTATGTGAAATTCATGTGGGATAGACAGAATGCTAGCTCCAATATCCTTTTGAATAGAGAAATAACCTAAGGAGGATGAGAGAACAAAATAGTCATAACGGCGCAAGTGGATAGAGAAAAAAGCCATCTCCAGAACATCCAACTTAGAATTTTATTCCTCAACAGTCCAGTACAACAATGGTAACAATTCATGCATCTTTTTACCCAAATCCCCAAAACAGAACAATAATATAAATCAATAGTGATTTAAGAGAAAACTATGAACCATTAAATTAAAGAAAGCATAAATTGAATGATGGTGTGAAAAATAGAAAATAGGTTAACTAGACTAAAATTAATTGATAATTCGCACAAATTGAAAAAATGTGCCCGAGTATCTTTCAGAAGTTTTGCACAAAGTTGGTTCTTTTTCCCGTGCAATTACAATGATTTATCACTAACTTTTTGTATATAGCTAATACCATCAATTTAATTAAATTGGTCAAAACAAACACTAACAAGCTGATCAAGCTATTCATACCATACAAAGAACCACTGAATAAAAACTCATCCGTTACATTATGTAACGATACGTGTTATCACGTTATTTAACTTGTTTAAGAGTGTGATTGTAAATGTGTTATGTGTTTGGTAAAGAGAGTCTATAATTGAATGTGTTATATGTTTCTTAATGTTCTTGCTACTTGCTAAAATTCAACATAATGAAGAGAAGAGAATATATCCTTTTTTTTCAAAACGTTTGAGTAGAGAAAGTGCCAATAACTCTTGTCTAAGCTTCCTTCCAACTCAACAAAGTCGAGCACAATCGAATAATCCTCTTCTATCATCTACTTCTTCTCAAGATGAAGATAAAGAAAGAGAAACTACTTCAACTTTCAAAACCTCAACCTCGATAAATGAAGGAAAATTAACTTTTATTGATGTTTTGAATCTTATTCAAGACCCCGAAAAAAGGAGAAGGATGTCTCAATTTTACCCAATTTTAATTAATATTTTTGGTTGCCACCATTTGAAGATGAGGATAACGTTAATTGATCGCTTTTATATTACTTTGCCCTTGGCTTGGGATTAATATGCTTCCACAAATTATTTTGTAGGAATGAAAAAATCATTTAGCTGATTATCTTGTATTAGTATCCTCTCTATTACTTTTCTCTATGGATTTTGACACCTACTTTAGAATAAAAAATAAAATGTCAAAATCCCCCCAATTAAAACTCCATCAAGCAATTATAGACATTAGATGGAGTAATGGACCCTTCATTACATTTCAAGTAATGGGGAGGATCCTAAATTGTTTTATCTTACAAACAAAACTGCCGAAATTTCTGCTTACAACATATGTTGGTACCCTAGAGAGTTTGAACAATGGATCTACCCTGATTACTTGCTATAATTTGCAAATTGGACAATTCAATATAAGAGTGAGCATAAACCTAGCATCTATTTTCGTTCTCGAAATCAAAAAGAGATATGTTAAAATATGATCAGTGGGACAACAATAATTCTGAATCAATTAAAAGAGAATTTCAGCGACTAGATTAGGGTTTTAAAATGATTACCAAGATCGATTTCGAACTCCTCGAACTCATCATCGTCTTCAAATAGATCCATTTTAGCTTCTTCGGAAACAGGTTTAGTAGCCTCATTGGTTGCCATTGCCTGTCAAGTTCAAAATCAACACATAAATGAAACCCTAAACTTTCCGAATAGCTAGATATTCAATTTAGCAAAATTTATTTTAATTTTCTAAACAAAAAAAGAGGAACTGGAGATGAAGAAGTAATTAAGCAGAAAACTTACTGAGCAGTTCTTTGTGTCGAAGAGAGAGTTAGCTCGGGAAATTATGGCCTTTGTGATCTTCGTGATTAAACAATTGTGGCTTTTATACTCCCTCGGTAAAAAGGGGCAAGTAATATTACTTTATATTTTACAGAGAATTGAGAAAAAATAGTGGCCGACATGAAAAATTAAATTAAAAATATAGATAAAAGTTTAAGAAAAAATATATGTAATAGTGAAAAATAAAATTAGGATAAATTTAATGAAATACACTAAAATAAATTAGATTATTTCAATGGGATAGAGAAAGTATGTAATTGGGTTGTTATAAAATTGTACAAATATCTCATTAGTATAAGAACAACTAGCTTGTGAGAGATTGTGCCTCTCTAAAAGACAACTCTCATTATCACAATTCATCACATTATTAAAAAAAAACAAATTATACATGCTCGACATTATAAAAACGAAAAAGTAGAGATCGGCAAATTTTCTCGCCATAGTTATATGTTCTTTACCCTTCAATCATGAAGCCTTTCTTTAACTTTCTTGCCATAGTTGTATATTCTTTACATTTCAATCCTAAGAATTTTTTTAGGAATTTTAACATTGCGTAAACATCTATTTTTGGATCTTAAAGCACATACTTTAGTAAATAAAATATATACTTTTTGTCTCTTAAAGCAATTACTATTGGATTCTAAAACACTTATTTTGAGTCTTACAACAAATACTATGTGTCGTTATTATTTTATGGGTTCTAGGCAAAATGAAAGAAATAGACCCTTTTACATGGAAGATCGATTTCGATCTTTAATGAATATTTAACAAAATAAAATTACAATTTTACAACTAATATTTTGCGTTCTACATGAAACACATGTGAGATTGGTCAAAAACTTCCATTTTCATTGTACTTCATGGATAAACCTTACATTTCATATTACATCACCAACATCTCAAATAAAGGATAATACTACTTATTATATCGAGTACATCATACCCCTATTGCATTATCATAATCCAAACAACAATTTTTTTTTCCCTATATTCTCATTTTAACATTTTATAACCAATGTATTCAATTTAAATTGTGCTTTCATCCTCTATAATTGAATCTTCTTCAACTTATCCTCCATCCTTGTCTTCATCATCGCAACTCTTCCATCACCTTCTCCAATTGCATCGTTATCTTCACCTTCAGAAAGTCCATAGTCCTTTTCCATAAGAAGAATGAACGATCTTCATTTTAAAATAAACAAACAGAATTCAACTAACAGATTTCATCATAAATCAACAGAAATTAATAAACAAACAAAAATTAATTAACACATCAAATTCAAGGAATAAAATTAACTACTTTAATATGTCACTTACTGGCCAATAAAGACATAAATAATTTTTTAAAGGACTTATAACAACTACTTTTAGGCCATAAAATACTTTGAATGAGTCTTAAAAATTGACTATTTGCTTTCGTCTCCTCTTAATGAACATTAAATCATGTGAACCATATACTACTTTCTTGATCATCTTTAATCAAGTATCTTACTTGTCTATTCAACATTTTGGAATAGTAATAGGCTAAATTATTTTATTTATTTCCCTCCAAATGCAAATAAAATGAACAACTCTAGAATAGTGGTATGCACTAATTTATGGCATAAAAAATGAAGGATTTAGAACCATTGACGTGATGTTAGTAATATCAAAAGCGCTTGTGGTTCAATGAATAAAACATCCGCATGTTGTTCAGAAGGTTTGGGGTTTGATCCCTACTGGACGCAGATATTAACTGAGGGATTCTAAACTGCGTACATTCTCTTTACTCCTTCCTTGAAGGGAATAGGTATCGTTTGTCCTCATCTTTCAAGAAAAAAAAAATCCCCCACTCGAATCTTGCATTGTGTGGGATATTTGGAGTGTCCTTTATCCTTTATCCTTACCTTTGACGTGATGTTAGTAATGGCTTCTTTCTCAACGCCTCCATTTGCTTGCAGTGAAAATAATTAGGATGAATGAAAAATATGATAATGAATATGTTGATGGCCATGCACGTTGAACATGATGATGATAATTGATGAAAGATGGTGTATCATTAACGAAAATAATAATCATTTACGAAGTATTTTAGTTTAAAATTTTTTATAATTTTTTAATTGTTCGAACTGGCTTAAATGAATTGTCTTTCAAAGAGACGGTCTCATACAAGCATTTGTGCAATAAGAAAGATAGAAGTGGGCTAGGTCGACATGTGGGCCACCCAGAGGCATGATCTCGTCTATATACAACTTGAAACACTATGATTTAGACACGATATAGACAACACGTGGATGATTCAGAACGACATGATTTCCTTGTTATGAACTTAATCCAAAATATTATGCATATTTCTCAATATTTCATCATATTTTCTTTTGATCAATTGATCCTACTCTTTAAATAGAAAATGTACGCAATATTTTAGTTTGGACTTCAAGTTTATAGACAAAATTTTTATCAAGACCATCTCACCATGAGACGGCTTAATATAGACTGACTCAATTTTTAATTTCTTAAAATTTAATAAAACTATAATTTTTTAGTTAACTATTGTGTAAGTTTAATTTTGGATTGCATGTATGACCCGTGTTTTATATGGGCCCGTCTCACGATAAGACAGTCCCATACTATTTTTGGGTGATTAAATACGACACGACATAACACTACTTAGCATGATACAATTTAGTACAAGGCACAACAAACACGGTACATGAACGATTAACACGACACGTGAATATCCCATCACAACATGATGTCAATGGTTAAGAGTTAAAAACCACGATGGTTTAATCAACGGGTAAAAGTTCCCTACGTCTCTATATTATGCGACACAATGTACACAAATCTAGCCCTTTCCACCATCAATTTCCAATTTCCAATCTTATCTACTAGCAATTCTTTCGAATTGAATTGTTCTCCCAAACTTCATCCCTAAAAACCTTTTGAAATCACGGGAAAAAACCCTAATTTCTTGAATCTCTTAATCAAATGGGAGAATCGAAGATGTCAGAGATGTCGTTACCATCTCTCTACGAACAAGCTCGTAAAATTCACGAGTTGGCTTCTGATGTCTCCGTCGACCAGGTACTTCGTTTTTCTGTCATTTCTTGTTAATTTGTTTAATATAATTTTGCATGACTTTTTCTTTGAAATTTTTGCCATTGATGGGAGATTTGATTATTGAAGGCTTAACTTTCAGGAAACTTTACGAAAAGCGTGTGAAACGCTGGAGAAGTGCGAGGATATGATTAGCAAATTGGGATTATTTTCGTCTAATGAAACTAAAGATGATATTAGCACTGCTAATCTCAAGTATATTTTGGTAATTCTCGTTTTTTTTTCTTTTTTTTATCTGAGAGAATATAATCAATCAAATGTTGCTGATATTGTACAAAATGATTGAGTTTATATTGCCATCAACCTGTTTATGATCCTTTATTTGGTACCAAATTTGTTAATGAACATCAATTATATTGCTTAATGCTGGCTCATACCTAGCCGAGGCAGGGAGGACGAGTGTAGATGTAACCTCTTTAGCTTATAATAACAGAGAAATTTTTGCGATTGACCCTTGATGTGTAATGTGTTCTTTTCTATTCTTATTGCTGGGTGATTTTACAATGGGTTTTGAATGAACTTGTGAAAGTTTATGAGTACGATTGTATAGTGAAGCAGTCACAAAGTGGCATTTTTCCCCGCTAGTTTCTATATTGTTCTGATTTTATATTTCTTGATATGATTGATGATTTTCAAATGGTTTTTTGAGCACACAAGCCTAGAAGGCCGAAGTTATGGGCTTTTATAAGATTGATTGTGTGGTATATAGGATAAGTGATTAAGTTTAGGTAAATTATCAATGGTACCCTTAGAGTTTTGGCACTTTATCAATGGCACCCCTAAGTTTTTTTTTTTTTATCAATGGTACCCTCGTACTATTGAGCCTGTTACAATCGTAACCTTTTAAAATTTTTTCCGTCAAAAATTGTCTTTCTTTTTCTTTTATTTTTCAATTCAAAACATAAAAGAAAGTTAATGGTAATGATATTGGACGGAAAAGTTAAAAAAGGTTGCGGTTGTAAATCACTCAATAATACAAGGGTACCATTGATAATAAAAAAACTTGGGGTATCATTGATTAATTGCAAAAACTTAGGGGTACCATTGATAATTTCCCTTAAGTTTATGGTTTTCTATATCAAAAATTGTATAGAAGAGTTTGAACCTGGTTCAACAAATATGCTTATCAAAAGTGACATTCTTCTTCGTATGATTTCATGTGGTTGGAGTGTAACACTTTGAAAAAGTGGATACCCATGGTTTGGAACAAAATTCTTACTGGCATTACTCTTTGGTCCCAGGTGGATCTTACTCATTTGAGCCATATTATAAGTGTTGCGGTTGCCTTGTTTCTTGCTGTAGTACTTGCTCTACATAATCTTATTCTTATGACTTTCGATTCATCCTAAAATTTGTCCTAATCCAATTAAATATGTCAAAGTTTTTCAAATTCACCCTTGGTCATCAAGGAATGGAAAACTACTTTTTGAAAATTGTTGAAATTTAGCGAAAAATATTTACGTGATCAAATTTAGCTTCATCTTGGTGGAAAAATACTTTCGGAAAATTGTTGAACCTTGTTGGAAAAATTATTTGCATTATCAGATTTAGCTTCATCTTGGCCGAAAATGATGTCTTCTTCTTAACACTATCCATGTTATCATATTTGCCTTATCAGACTTAGCTTCATCTTGGCGGAAAATGATGTCTTCTTAACACTATCCAAGTTATCTTTCTAAGGAGAAGCTTTTTTCATAGAGTTTGTGTTATTTGGAACTGTTGATGACACACACTGCTTAGTTGATTGCTACTGTTTGTTTTGGTACGCTCACAACAGATCTATCTATTCTATTAAGTGTCAGTAGATAGAGTTATTTTGGCACTGTTTTGATGTTTGATTTTAGGTAGAATAAGAAAAAGTATTTGAAATGTGTGGATGAGATAAAAATTAAAGTTTAATGTGTGAATTGGAATTAAAGAGTGATTGTGAGATCATTTCCAAACTAAAAAAAAAATATAAATATAGCAAATTTAATGGGATGACCTAAAACGAAATGTAGAAGAACTCCTAGGATGGAGGTAGTACTTAAATAGTAACTAATGACATGATTGCTGAAAGTATGATTTATTTTCATTTTCCTTTATGTATTTGATGGAGGATGATATGGCTAGAGCTAGAGATAGCTAGTGAGCTTTCATATCAGGTTTTGTTTTGAATATTGATGGTTTTAGTTCAAGTTGCATCCTCATTAACAACTTATTTGGTTCAATTATGGGTTGGTTAGAATCATCTCAATGTTAGGGTGGGTCATACGTGAAGAATATTGTCAATTAGCTTATAATAAAAAATCAATAATATTAGAGATATGAGTCCTGAAGCGACCAAATTTTGTCCTGTACTTCTTTATCATATGGTTCATGTTCAATTGTTTACTGTAATTTTGGGATACAGTTAGGGAATTTGGATCAGGAAGGCTGAGTTAAAATTAAAAATCTGCTCCGTTTTAGGATAGTTGTGCTCCAATAACCAAAAATCTGTTCAGTTTCACTTTGATGCCCCTTTTGCTTATTTCTGTTGCTTAATTTGAAGTCCTTTCCATAGTTATGACATCTATTAATATGTGACTCACTGAACTGTTTGAGGAGCACATGATTTGGTGGCCATTTATTCTGTAGTTATACATTTGGATAAGCAACTTCACCATGCTTGCTCTTGCTATTGTTGAACGGATGATAATTGACATGTCTTATTCATTGTATTACAGGCACCATATTATTTGGGTGAGTTGACTGAAAAAATCTCACAGGAAGATCGGTTACAAATTGTAAAGGCTTCGCAAACAAAACTGAAGGTATTTTTTTTCTCTTTAACAGTGAATCTTAAATGGTTAAATGTATGGGAAAAAGAAAGAGACCGTTTTTGTCATTATACATGAGGTAGTAAAATATAACTTCATGCTTAACAGAATTTTATTAAATCAAGAATCTTGAAACTGGGTGAAAAGATAACCTAAAACGAAGCTAGAAGGCATAATATTGAACCAAGGGGTTTGTTCCCCTTTTCTTTTAAATTTCTTTTCTGGTTTTCTTGTGGTAGAAAATAAGAGGGATTCAGATCAAAAAGGGCTGAACATTTCAGCACACATCATTACTTGTATATTTAACATTCTGATCTGCAGATATTCTGTGCCAGTAAGTATTATTAGTAATTAGTGCGAGAGTTAAGAGTATTTTGATTTATTAATTTGTTAACCAAGTAACTTTTATTCAAGTGCATGCTCTTGTTGTCATGTTTCTTGCAGTCGTAGTGCATTTACTATAATCTTTAGTATGGAGTGCAGAGTGCTTTAATATAAATGTTCAATTTGTAGGAATTTGTGTCATTTTGTGAAGCCATGGAGCTCATACCTGAAGAAGAATTAGAGTCTTTTAGGCAAGGTGGTTCGAACACCTTTGCTGATAAAAGAGCCAAAAAGGTTGGTCCCAGTTAGATCTTTTTCTTAGTTTATGTTTAGTTTGCATATATTTCATTCTAGCTATATTGTTCTGTGCTTTCTGTACCAATTTGGTTCAATATTCTATGAATTTCAAGTTTCAAGTTTTCCTGGATGGGTCTTTTCTAGATTGCTCGGTTTAAACGACAGAAAGCTGCTGAGTCTAAACTACTGGAAATTAAAGAGCGTAGGGAACGACGTGGGCGTTCAACAAGAGCTTCAGCATTATCTACTCCAGTTGAGGCAGGAGAGGAAGATGTGTTGGATGATGATGGTGAGGAAGAGAGGGAGGTGTGTATATCTTCTATCCTTATATGCTATAAAATTTTATATTATCTGCAACACAAATAGGCCATCTCCACCAACACTTAAGATCTTGAACATTGGGGGGTTGAGTTAAATCATTCGTGATGTAGAGCTCAGATGCTTTGATCATAGTGGTTGCTGATTAGACTGTCAGATTGTCTAATTCATTATTGTTACCTCAATGCAATTAATTGGCTCACATTGGCTTCCACCTAGGCACGATTCTGGGAGTACCTTTTTAAAAACAAAGAGGATATATCTGTTTGATTTTGAAAACATCATTTGCAACTTTGCATTATATTAACTGTGCATGATTTTGTGGACTATTTTTATTTTCCTATAATAACCAGAAACAAAAGAACAATAAATATTTGTCCCCATCAATAATGGACATGGTTACATTGTCTAATAGTATAAAAGAATTATGTATGTTCAAATATATGTGATAAGGTCTTGTAGTGTTACTATGCCTGTTGGTTGCGACTTTTGACCTCAAAGTCTCTTTGAGTTATATTGTGGGAAAACCTGTACAGTCAATGTGCCTTGCCCAGCAACCCCAGCCCAGGATATACTAGCTTATGTCTGTTACAGATAGAAGGACAGTATCTTTTTGGCCCTTCGCTTGGAATTATTGATCTTTTGTTGTCCTCAAAACATATTTATATTGTATGTCTTTACAATGGTTGTATATACTTAGTTTAATTTAGAGGTCTCAATTTTGATTTGAGTTGGAGACATGTGTGAAACTCATTAATTCTAGAGGTTTTGCATTTCAAAAGATCATGAATTCTCCTGTGCATTTTCTGTTTGTCAATAGGAAAATCATCTGCAAGATGCCCCCTAATTAATTTGGGTTTTCCGTTGCAGGCTTGGCTTATCACCATCTCATTGGCACTTTGCAAGGTATCTTATAATAATTGCCAAACTGCTGCTGTATTGCCTCTATTTATTGGTGATCTTGTTAACTTTATTTCTTTTATTTAATTAGGCCTTGGATTTGCTTGAAATGTTGAAGAAAGAGGAAGAGATGCTTTCTGCTGTGAAGGAGAGACAGATGCAGGTATTGCTTGAGACATTTGTTTTTGAAATGGCATCAATTGTTGTGTAAACCTAATACATATTTGGTCATTTGCGTCCTCTATCTCACTGAAGATGGGACTGTGGGAGTTTAGAGTAAATTAGATAATGATCTGGTTGCCGTTAAGGTTTTTATAACGTCAATGCTGTAGTGAAGTTGCAATTTTTCTTCAATACATGTTTAGCATTGTAGATCAGGTAGAATGCAAATGCAATCCAATAAATAGAGAACCAACTGTTTTTGCAAAAAAAAAAAATATAGCAATATTATGTGCCTTTTCTCCCTCCATATTGAGCTCCTTCTTATGTTAGCAGGATGGGGGCAAGGAATTCAATGAGTCCATTCTAGATGAGCGTACGAGGAAGGCAGAATCGTGGCATCGTGATGCTGCTGTTCGAGCTCAATACACAAAACCAGCACAGCCTATAACATGTGCTACTTTTGCTCAAGATGTTTTAGAAGGAAGAGCAAACGTTTCACAGGCACATGAACACAAACATCAGCCCCTCATGTTTGGGCCTGCTAGTCTTGTGGGCGGGCATCTCACTACTGAAAGAGAGAGAATGATGGCACAGGTTTTTCAACCTGGTCACAGGTACAGTAAGCTCACAAACTTGGAGAACATTTTAATTCGGCAAAAAAAAACTGATTTCTTCTGCACTGGTTTTAGTACTATTTGTTTTCGTTTGAGTGTAGTCTATTTAATTGAATCGAAGAGAGGGGGTGTTGCCGTGAGTGGAGAGGCATGCTCCTGCACACTACTGAATGCCTTGTTTTCCAACTTTGTAATATTTTAGGAAAAACTTGAATTGAGATAAAATAGTTGTTTTAAGATAAAATAGCAAGTTACTTTGTTCATTCTAACTTCATCCCTCTCCCCTTCTTACTTGTGGGAAGGGTGAATAAGGAAGGAACTTCTTTTGTTGGGGAGGTTTGCATATTTCTCGTTACGTTGTTGTAATGTTGAATTTATGTGAATTTTCATATTGCTTGTTAGGTTACCAACCATGAGTATAGAGGAAGCTGGTGAAAGGGAGATGGAGATAATGAACAATTGGCAGGAGAATACTAAGAAGTTCATCGAGGAATCAAATTCCGCATGGTACAAGGATCCTATCAAACCAGGTCCCCCAGAGGAGGATGAAGATGATGACGCTGCAGTTGATAGAGCCAGAGCATTTGACGATTGGAAAGATGATAACCCCCGTGGCGCAGGAAACAAAAAGCTCACTCCTTGTGGTTGAACAAAAGTCGAAAACTTATTGTCGGGACAACACAGGTTGAATGACAATAGCTTTAGTAGTAGAATTTCCCGACTTCATTTGTAGATCACGGTATGCTTCTCCTGTGCACGGTTGTATGAGATATCTTCCCGAGCAGGTGAGTTACGCTTGTTACTGATTATTGAAATTTCAGTATATTGTATCAAGTACGAACTACATGCTGTAAATTAGAAATGAACTTCCGGTGGGTTGCATATGGATTATGACATACGTTCCATACTGTATTAGCTGTAGTTTGAATTAGTTTTGATGATTTATAATATTAAAAATTGAGATGGGATCAGCAAAGAACATGTCACATGTCTTTTAATAGTGCCCTCATGATGGTTGTTATGTTATGTTATGTAATAATACAATATTATGGGCATTTCAATTTGACCCAATATATTTTTCATTTTTCATTGCTGAGTATAGGCTTAGAACCATGAAGATTAAACCTATGTTTTCAAATGACTTCAATACACAATTTCCCTCCTGCATAACAGCATAAGTAAATTACAATATGATTTTGAAGATAAAAGAAAACTTCGAATATTTGCATGTTTTTTAATTTCTAGATTTAAGAGATAGAGTAGTGATACTAATACTTATTTCTGCTTGTGTGCAGAATCAACTTGACTTTCATTCTTCTATATTATATGTATTATAAGTTATACAATTTAATTTTAATGGGTTTTTAATCATATGAACGGTATCATGGACTAGACAAACTCAGACCTATATTGGCAGAGTGACACTTGTGCATAAGTTGAAGTAACGGACATTAATGATCATACACTCTAAATGAACGGATGAGCATCAACCGAAACTAAAAAAAACAAAGGTGAAACATAGTTGTAGTTTCATGATGATGGAACATGGTAGGTCCATCTTTTACTTGCTGATGGTACAATGAAACAACATAGATTTATCAACAGATCGTCCAAGTACAAGTAATACTCATACTCGTACAACACAGACAAATTAATTTTACGCACCAGAAATCTCTTAGCCCCATTTGATCTGAAAAACTGTCACGACCATCCAAACTAGCAATGTTCATTAGCTCAAGCGCTCCAGAGGAACTTCCAATTCTAGCTTGAGTTCCCATTTGATTTTGCACTTTTCGTCTACATGAAGAAGACGCTCGAGAACATCCTAGGGAGGGGAGTGCAAGATTTCCTTAACCCCAATATGATTTGTCAATGTTGCATATGAACGGGGATTGTAAACTACCACTCCCTTTCCTTGAGCAATCCTTAATCCTTAGGAGTTGGGACTAATTCACAAAAGAATATAAGAAACTAAACTACCGTCAAAATTTGATATTGCTACATTTCTTTTATGTCAAATCTTATTATATTTCTTTTACGTCAGATCGTACGAGAAGAAATATAGCATAGATTTTGCTACATTTCTTACGTCAGATCGTACTAGAAGAAATATAGCATAGATTTTGCTACATTTCTTTTATGTCAGATCGTACGAGAAGAAACATAGCAATCTCAATGAGACAGAGATAGTTTGCTTTTACACTCCGGAGCCAAAAGTATGTTGACAAAGAACAAGACCTACAAAGATTGTACTATACTCATTGGTGGTAGACTAGAAGGACATAGAAGCTCATAAATGGACCATTGATAGAAAATGATTGCTCAACAAAAAAATCCAAACAAATTTTCCATTAATTCATGAACATAACACTGAAAGACATACTTCTATTGAAAGATCAAAAAAAATGATATTCATTAAAACAGCCTGCACAAGTATGTCTTATACACAATTTCAAAGAATGAGTACAAGGAAAGGAATCAATCAAAAGGATGTGTAACAAAAGCCAAGTAATCTTAACTATTGGAAATTAAGGGGTTACTAGCATGATTTAACCCAAAACACCATAGTTAAAGATCTTAAAAGCTCAAAAACATGAATTCATCCTCTTGTTGATCACAACACAAGATCATCAAATGCAAACCCATACAAAACCCAAGATCAACTAGTGATCTTGAATTCAAAAAGACATCAAAATTTGCCCGAATTCGCATTATGAAGATCTAATTGATTGATGGTATACTACCATTATCATCTTCCCGGTATATCTCGCTCGTATAAGCTATGATCAGGGTGTGGAAAGGGCTAAAAGACAGCAGACCATACCCTTATCAAAATCAATGGTATACTATCTTTCAACACATTGAAAACCATGGCAAACAAACAACCAAATCCCAAATAAGATCAAACAAACAGCTAAATCCATCAACAATACAATCCAAACATGTCTTCTCCATATTTTCTTAGCTTTATGTCTTCCAACATTACTACCAATACCATCCATCAAATAATTACCATTTTGATGATTGATTTCCCTACTTTTAATCTCATTATCATCATAATCATAATCATTATGTGATAAAAAATCAGCCTTATCATCAACCAATGCTTCTCTACTGTTAGTCAAACTATCACCAGATAACTTCTTTTTCTTCAATCCTTTCCCAATTTTTGATGAAGATAACATTGATAAAGACAAACCCTTTTTGTTATTATTGCTTGAATTGTGATCTACCCCATTTGAAATCAAATGTAAATCATCAAAATCAATACTTTTTGACATTAATTTGGGGAAAATTGGATGAAGTTCACCTTGAAGGCTATAAGATGAGAACTTGAATTTTGATTTTCCTTTGATTAAATGATCAATAGTTTCTTTTAAACGACCCAAGAAACGAATTTGATCAGATTTAGCTAATTTGGAATCAAAAATCCCAAAAAAAACAAACCCATTGTTGATTAAAAAGGTGTAACTTCGATTGTGAAAAGTTTGAGTAAAAATGATGTGATGGGGTGGTACAAGATTTAGACATTGATGGGCAAATTCTTGGAGAGACGAGTCAGATGAGTTAAACTCAGCAAGAATCGTTGATGATTCTGATGAATGTTGATGAGCTATGCAAGTGTAAAGAACAAGATCTGGGTCTGAAATCATTGGAAAAAAGATCCTATTTTCCAATTTTGACAAAAAAAAAAAAGAAAAAAAAGAAACCCACTAAAAAAATAGGAGAATTGAGGTATGTAATTGATCAAATTGAAAAACCCACAAAGAAAAGTTGCTAAATTTGGATTAGATATCAAAGAAAATGAAAAACCCTGAAATTTAATTGAATAAATTTGGGTAGGAAATGATTTTATTAAGAAAATAGGTTAATCATTGCAAGACTTGATCTAATTCTGCTCACCTTTCTTTGTGGTTCTTGTTTAGAGTGTTGATTTTTGTGATTTGAAGAGAGAGAGAGAGAGAGATAAGTTGGGAAAGTAAGGATGAAAGGGTGTTTGGGAAAGAGACAGAAATTTAGGTTTTGGAATTGGAATCAAAGAAAATGAAATAAGGCATTGTTTTTACAGCAAAGTCAAGGGAGGATCCATCTAAGGTGGAGAGGGAGGTGTTGATGTGTGATGGATTGAAAGGAATTTTACTTAAAAAAGATTGGCCTTTAGTCCTTTGTGGATATTCAAATCAAGGTATCATTGATGGAGTTTAACGTACTTCCACCGTCATTATAGATACTATTGATTATGACATTTTCCTATACGATATGTTCCCTCCTATTCAGCTTATGTGTCTTATTTTCTTTTATGGTCAAGTCACCTTAATTGTCCCATTTTTATTTTGGGTATGCATTTTTGACTTTTATGCCCTTAGGAGTTTTATCCTATTTTCAATTATACCCTCTATTACCCATACTAATTTTCCTCCCTTTTAATTAATCAACATATCTAAATACTAATTAACATACCCACCCATTTAAACACTCCTTCCCTTTTTAACCCTAAAACCCTACCCATCCCCATTCCCCTTGTCGTTTTCGTATTGTACTCATTTAAGAATCCTAATTCTGGGTTGAAGCTTCACCTTCTTCCTTAAGTTCTTTCGTGTTGTTCTTTGATAACCCTAATTCTGGGTTGAAGCTTCACCTTCTTCCTTAATTTCTTTCGTGTTGTTCTCTGATAACCCTAATTCTGAGTTCAAGCTTCACCGTCTTCCTTAATTTCTTTCGTGTTGTTCTCTGATAACCCTAAATCTAGGTTGAAGTTTCACCGTCTTCCTTAATTTCTTTCGTGTTGTTCTCTGATAACCCTAGATCTGGGTTGAAGCTTCACCTTATTCCTTAATTTCTTTCGTGTTGTTCTCATGGCAAACTCCAGTTCGCCTTTTAAATCCCCCCTGAAGAACCCTAACTCGACAATCAACTCACCCATGAAAAACCCTAACTCGCGTACTTCTTTACTTCTGAGGATCCCCAAATCTCCTTACAAATCGCCTTCTAAGATAGAGTTTAAGGGGTTCGATGATGGAAACCCTAGATCCGGACTGAAATCGTTTGAGGAAGAGTCTTTTGATTACTATGATGACTCAACTTCTATTGAGACTGATCCTAAGTGGGGAAGAGAACTTGACTCTGAAGGTGAACCCATTTACACACCTGAGCCTGATATGTATCCTGATTGTGAATATTTTTTCATTGATGCTGTTTTTTCGAATATTGATTGTGAAGAAGAAGATTGGCTTGATAAGCTTGGTCCTTTCTCAAGTGAGTTTCTGTTCCTATTGGTGCATGTTGATTTTGACTGATGATGATTTTTAATTTAAACGTTTTTGTACGCATTTTATTTCATTGCTCTGTGATATGTAAGTGAGAGCATTTTTTAGCCACCATAAAATCGAAAAAAGGGGTTTGGATTGTTTTCCAACGTTTTATGCACAAAGATGTTTGATTTTCCACTCAATGATTTTAAAAAAAAAAGTATACCTGAGAGTACTAAAACAACCAATTTTTTCATTAATGTATATTTGAATACAAATGTTTTATTGAAAACAACATAAAATTTTTGTTGTTTGCATCTGAAACATCCCATGTTAAAGATCCTAAAAATATGTCCAAAATCTAAAGGAATTTACATTTGAAACATGTTGTTGTGTTGGTTAAGGTTGTGTTGGCTGCTTTTCTTTGTTGTTGTTGCTTTACTGTGTGTCTCAAAAAAATTTGTTGGTTGCTGTTCTGTTGTTCATATGTTGATTTTTGTTTCTCCTGCTGAAATTCGTTGAAATTGGTTGTTGCTGTTTTCTGATAATTCTACATTCCAATCCCCTTGATCAATCCCCCCTGCATAGCCAATCAGTTCCACAAGCTGATTCATTTTATCTATACTTAACTTTGTGAATAAATATTGAAGTGAATCAACAACCAGTTGTTTTTCAATACTTAGGTAATTTGGTAAAGTCCCTTCCCTTGCTGCCTTTGTTTTGTTCATGTGAGGAATGTGATAGTCAAATCCCCCTTGTGATCTCATGACCTCGATCATACAAGCTTGTAAAGTGATGAATACAAACCTTAAACATTGTGGACTTAGATTCTGAAATGCATTATTCACAGCCCTAACTAATTCTGTTACATTGTAAGCAGCTTTTTGAAATTGCAAAGCTTGAATTGATCTAAGAAAACCTAGATCTAGTACGTTCATGTCAGGGGAATTTGGAGGTTGTTGCACTAATTGTATATTAAATCCATCTTTCATTGCCTCTTCTAAAAATTCTCTGTCATTATGTGCTATATGTGGTTTGGCATTGTCTTGTTGAATGTAAATATGCTTTGACAATCCTTCAGGCCATTTTGCTCTTATGGTTGGCAGCACATTAGTGATAAGCATTGCTCTAATGTGTTCTTTCGTGATTGATTGTATTGGTTTTGTTTCCAACTTCCCCTTTTTCCTGTTCTTGGAGCTTCTTTTTGCTGGCTCCTGTGTAATAAATGGCCAAATGCCTATCTTACCATAAAAAAAACATCACCATCAGTTGTAAATATTGGCTTTGCAACAACACACATAAACATGATTTTTGGAATGAACCTCTTTGATTGACACTCTCTATGTGGTTCTACTTCACCCAGAGCTAGATAATCACTGTGGTGTTGTTTGTGATCTGCTTCTTCACATCATTCCACAAACGTGTGATTGTTTTCCTACACACTTGAAACTCAGTCGCAAGTGCATTGATTGTGCCTAGCACTGGCTTGCCCTTCTTATTTAATGCAGACAGCAGCTTCTGCATTATTTGTGTTCTTTGTTGTGTACTTAAGTTTTTTGAAGGAGCCATTTTTTTAGATGAATGTGTAATAAATGACCATTGTCATTGTCTATTTATTGTTTCTGTTTTTTCATGTAATGATTGAATTTTTTTGCTGTTTTACAATTCATTTTTGGCGCCTATGCCCCTCCTAGTTTGATTGCCGTGTGCTTTGAAATTTTGGTTGAATTAATGGCGCCAGACACCAATTTTCTTTTCTTGCACTGGCAACAGTTTCTGATTTCCTTCTTATTTTCTTACTGTTGGAAATTTTAATTTGGGGTTTCAAATAAATTTGGGTAATGTGATGATTTTTTTCAATTTGAAATTTTGGTTGTTTATAATTTGATGGCTATTTAAGAAATTATTAATGCGTCATTTTTGGTAATTTGGAAAATCTGAAGTCAATGATCGCAAAAAACTTCGCACTCACATGATCAGTAACGACTGCAACTACACCGAAGCTGTTGAAGAATTGAGAAGGCTATCTGAGATACCGTAACTGATGTATTTAATTTTCTTTAGTACTCATAATTTCCAAAAATTATTGTAAACGTAGGACTTAATTATGTAATTCTGGACTTAATTAGATGATCGATGTAATTTTGGCCTTGTACTGAAAAAAAATTTCAGACTTTTGGTGCCAAAAAAATCAGCTTTTAAATTGGGCTAGAAAGTGCTTCAAATTGGTGGGAATCATTAATTCCTTAATCCTTACAATTAAAAACCCATAATACCACTCTCTTTCCTACACTTAGGGTCCCATTTTGACTTTTCTTAAAATCCGTAAAAAGTCAAATGGGAATCCTAAGCTGAATAGGAGGGAGTATTATAATTGGAGGCAAGTATTTCAGAACGGAGGAAATATAATAGAAAGTCATGTATGTGACCATCGTGATTATTTAAATTTATAAGTGATTACTCTAAAACTATAAAAAAAATGATTATTTTAAAACTATATGTGTACATTGAGTCAGTCCAATTTAGATGGTCTCACTATGGTACCGCCTTATTTGAAAATTTGTGAAGATACAATTAGAGCCTAGAGATAATGGGTATAGACATAGAGACTAAAAATAAATGTTAGACAAATGAGACGGAAATGACTCAATTTGAAAATACCGAAAAATTTAAGTCAAATTCAATTGTAACCAAACTCTATCATTTTGACCCATTTTTTCATTTTTATCAAAATTTATAAGTTTTACTCTTATATTATTATTATTTAGTCTGCAGTCTCCATGAGTAGTCACCAGTGGTTCGAGGAGCCGGGGTGTTACAAATGTATCAGAGCAACCCTGCGACCGTGGCTGATAGTGTTCAGTGCACCTAGCGAGGGAAAAGATCCTGAAGTTACGGTCCAACGAGGACGTTGTATTCTTAAGTGGGGGTGAGTGTAATACCTCAGATTTAGCTTGAAAAAGGATTGATAGACTACTCATATCAACAAGGCGCATCTTTTTTTCTAGGGAGCCCATTTGCTAAGAACTCCACAGTTAAGCGTGCTTGGTGGGGAGCAATCTTAGGATGGGTGACCTCCTGGGAAGTATTTCCGGGTGCGCACGAGTGAGGCCAAAGTGCGCTGGAAAGACTTGTGTTGATTTATGGGGCCAGTCTGCAGTCTCCATGAGTAGTCACCAGCGGTCCGAGGAGCCGGGGTGTTACAATTATCTACATGTGTACATACATTTTCCCTCTTTTTTCATTCATATGTATTTACAATGAAACCTATAAATCTCGATTCTTCATCTCATTCGCTCCTATTACTCATATCGCTTTTGGTCTATTTTTTTCACTTCTATGTTTTTCAAAGTTTTAATCATTTACTCTTCTAATTATTCTAACTTGTATTATATTTGTTTTTTCGTTAATGACTAAATCAAAATAAGCGATTTTGTTATATCTACCGCTTCAATATTTTTTCAAAATCTTTAATTTGAATATACTTTTTACAAAATATCAACCAATCCTTAAAAAATGTTTAATTGAAGTGAAGGAAAAGAACAAAAACCCAAAGAATCATCTTTGTCAATCACTTAAACAAATGGTACGGCCAGTTCTTTGGAAAGAGAAATCAATGAATATGATCGAATTGATGATGAATTTAATGCCTTCAAGTTGCATGTCGGCAATGATCAATTGATTTTTTTATTCCTTAGCAAATTTTTGAGCACTAAACTAACCTATAATTCTTTATTTATTTCTATTTATGATTGATCTTTTATCCTTCACAAATTCTCAAATGAGTCGATCTTATGGTGAGACCATCTCTATTGAGCTCAGAGATATCCAAAACAGACCCAATGAACCAATATTTACCTGACCTTGTAACCGAATCCGACTTCAAAATGAATTTTAAAATATACAAAACCCAATATGGACACTACACTTGATTTTGAATCGACCTAACTTGAAATCAACCCGATAATCCCGAATAAACACATCTAAACTCATTCTATAAATTTACTATTTTAAAGTAATTATTTTTAACCTTAAAATGATATTATATTATTATATGCTAATAAAAAATAGAAGAAAAAACACATTTTAAGATACTAGTTTCATTAACATGAACATGACAACATAACATATTTTATACAAATCAAGACTATAACTTATTCTCTTCTCCAGCATTTCATACGATTAACCAAACGTCCCGTAGGTACGTATTACGACTCTGCTTATATGTGCAAGACACAAATAACCAACCTACAAAAATGATACATAGAAAGAAGGCTGATTTTACAGCCTAAATTCTGCATTTCTTCTCTTCAGCATGCAACTATGCAAGCTTCTTATGTTCATCAACTCTTGCTCGTTCTTATTACTTTCTATGACGGGTTGACTCGAATGCCTGCGGTTTCATGTTAGCAATATGGAGGATCAATGAGTGCCCATTCGAACACCTGCTCGTACTGAGCAGCAGCGGTATCCCATGTGAAATCTTGTTGCATTCCTCTCTTCATTAACCCTGCCCATGATTCCTTGTAATCCCTGTATGTTCTCACTGCATTGCTCAGGGCCTACCACACCACAAACCAAAAGCAAGTTCGGTCATAAATTGGGTGAAGGAGTTTACATGTCGCGTACACTAGACCCCTCAAACCCCACTAACGAGGGAGCCATTTTATGGCTTGGGCAATGGTACGTTGTGTTACTCGCATGACTCTGGAGACCCAAAATAAACAAACTTAACCCAAACCAGATTCGATCAAACTCGACCTGTTTTGAAATTTGCTACATTTAGAATTTCATGTCAATATCTTCAAGTTCTAACCGTGACCAGGTCGGCATGTTTACACTTAAGACCAACTAGTTATTCATCATGTATACAATTAAGATAGCAAAGTAGCCCTAGTCTCCTATAAAATGTGAAATGCCACTCCCATTTTTACCATATTATACATATCTCATTCAAGCTTTGCTTGAAGAGACTAGGATTCGAATTTCACAAAGCTCAGAGCGAAAAGAACAAAGATAACAATACAAGCATTCAGTTTCCCTCACCTACTTCACACCGAGTTGGAAAACTAGTTGTATGTAATCAATCTTTAATGAACAAAACGTGTATTTATAGGAAAGAAATTTCAATATTGCCTTTAGTTAAACACTGTCTAGTTCTGAAGTGAAATCAGTATAACATAATTCGCTAGCTTATTCGCTTGTGAATTCTTAATTTCGCTCAAAATGACCCAAAGATAGCCAAAAACCGACCAATTTTCGTTTCACGAAAGGAGATTAGCGAATCATGTGGCACTGAGTCAAACAAATCTGAGATCAAGGATGTAGAACTTACCGCCAACATACTCTTCTTAGTCAACGGAGAAAACGCCCAACTGCGAATCACATAAAAAGTATATGTAAGACAAGCAAATTACTTTCAGAAAATAAGAAAGTAAAACATAAGGCAAGCTAACGAGAAAGCGGCTCTCCAGATACACATACCCTGTGCCGGTACCAGTACCGTCTGGTCCAACCGCAAAAGGATTGTAGGTTTCAACAGTATCCTGTTTTACATGCAGAACACACAATGAAAAACAGTCTATTAATAAAGATAGAAAACCTTATTTAGTACTCACCCGAAGTCCTCCCGTGTTGTGAACTATTGGTATAGTTCCATATCTCATTGCATAGAGCTGATTTAGTCCACAAGGTTCAAATCGTGAAGGCATCAAAAGGATATCACACCTGTTTCATGGAACTGTCCTTAAGAAACATAGCTTTTCTTCATAAGAACGTTGTGTAAAGCCTAGATTTTAGTTCACTTTACCCTGCAGTGATTCGATGAGAAATCGGGATACTAAATCCAACCCAGCCTCGAAACTTGTCTTTGCATGCACCCTCAGCTGCTCTCATCCAACTCTCATACCTGGAATCCCCTGACCCTAACATAACCTGGTGAAGATTGTATAATGATATCGTTAGTTGCGGTAAAGGCGTAGAGCTATTAGTAAAAAAACATGCAGCTAAAAAGCCTGAACAGAGAAATGATCACTAGCCATGGAATCTCTGATTTTTAATTCCGTTCTTAAAGAACTACTAACTAGATATACATAGCAACGAGCCATTCCGATATTGAAGGGCATAGACGGACAAATTAAGAATTTAAAAAGGTATTGCATCAATATCCAAAACTGACAAGTGACAAGCAAAGTGCATAGTAAAGCACACAACAAATATTTGGATCAAATAAAAAGCCTTCACTAAGAAGATATAATATTTGTGAAGCTATTATTTATAACATCCGTACCAAACATTTGACTACATAAATAAGGTCGTATTGTCTTAGGCTCGAAAACAACACAACAATGCCGAAGTATTGATTGTAGCATATGGGGTCGACAATATGAACCAAAAGCCTAAAACAAATCAACGTAAGAGGCCGTAGCTAGTAACGGCTATACCTTGTTTGGCCCTATCCAATCAGACCCGTAGCTGATGTAGGGCAGGCGGAGCACCAGGGCCCCATATTTTCAAGGTTACCTTTGAAATTTCATAAGAACTTAAAAGGCAATATAACTGTATTTTATTTTGATCATAATGGTGGGATTTGATTGAGACCACAGGGGAGCATCTAATTGTCTTGGCATCTCTACTTTGATATGCAACTGGACTTGCATAAATATTACTTGCATAAATATTACTAGCATAAATATGCAACAGCCTATATTCAATACTAATCTGATACTAATTTGAAACTAAGATAATCAATTCCAATGATCATCAACACATATTTCTCCTTTGTTGTTTCCTATTTATCATCATATTCTCATGTAAGTCTCAACTTTTCATTCACACTCCTAAAGGCAAAATAAACCGAGTAAATATCACTAGTTAGTAATCAGTTTCAATAATCAAAAATCACATTAAACAGTATCAGTAATTTAATATAAGGAAAACAAGTTCTTAGAAAAGACCATTGTATGATGAAGCGTGTCAAGGATAAAACATCAAATCATTGTCGTCTAAGATGAAGAAAACAAGTATAGATGGATGAAGTACTTTGATGAGTTGTTTAAAGGATGTCAAGGGAAGCGACGGGAGACATCTTCAAAGAATGGATGGAAAAGAGCAAGGTATTTATACGATGAACAAACAAAGTAGAGGTGGAAAAAGCTTTTAAAAATAAAGCAAAAGAAATCAATGGGTCATGATAGTAAACCTATCCAAGCTTAAAAATATTTAAGGCAAATGGGATTTAATTGGTTGACTAACCTCTTTGACAAGATAGCAGAGAAAATAAGATGTCAAAATGCTGGTGGACAAGTACTATAGTGATACGCAAGAATGTTATAGGGGAATCAGGCTTATGCGCCACACTATGAAGTTATAGGAGAAGGTGATAAGATATTGCCTGAGAAGACACAAAAAATTTCAGAAACAATTTGGTTTTATGTCACGACAATCTAGCATAAATGCTATCCATGTTATTCTTCCAGGGATGAGGCTTTGTTCATAGTGTTTACGTTTTTTGAAACTGTTGATGCCATACACTGCGTAGTTGAAGCGCCATGGACGGGAAGCGGGTTGAGAGTCTTGATAGGGCTAGGTGGTGCACTTCCTTAAGGCAAGCGCCTTACTGAGAGCACCCTAGAGCGCCTTTTAGTCTTAGCCTCGAAAGCCCGTTTAGTGCACGCACTTACCAAATTTGTTTTCTCTTCTCTTCTTTTTCTTCTTAGTATGTTGGAAGATGATGTAGCTAGAGGTTGAGTGCTTTCAGATCAGGTAAACAACTTTATTGCATTTTGGGTTGCTTAGAGCCAATTTTGAGTCAACTTGGATCTTATGTGATTGTGAGGACCATTGTCAATTAGCTTATCATGACAAATTGATGATATCAGGGATATCGAGTCTTTGTCAGATGAATATTTGTTCTGTACTGTTAAATCTGGGTCATTTAGGGTACAGTTTGAGGTCAGACAAGTGGCTATGAGTTACTTATTAGGACAGTTGTGCTCTAATAAGCAATAGTGATATTGATTTCATGTTTTCAACCATGTGGATTCAGTTGCCCTTTGGCGCCCTTTTGCTTATTTCTTTGCTTTAATTGAACTCGTTTCTGATCAGATTAACTAAACTTTGTGAGATGTGACTAGGGGTGTTTAATGGGCCGGCCCCGATTTTGAGCCCTTATCCGGCCCGTTTTCCATGCTTGTTCTTGCCGCTGTTGATTAGATGATTATTGAAATGTCTTACTCTTTGTCTTAAAGGCGCCATATTGTTTAGGCAAGTCGACAGAAAAGAATTCACAGGAATATAAGTTACATAGACTAAACGCTCTGCAAACAAAAACTCAAAGAATCATGACGATGTTCCTATCTAAGCTAGAAAATGTTGAAGGCGAATGGGATTGAATTGGCTAACTAATGTCTTTACAAAGATATGGAGAAAAAAGATGTCTAAGCACTGATGGATAGGCACTATAGTGATGCCCAAAAAGGTACTAAATGCAGGCGAATAAAAGGTTATTAACCACACAATGAAGGTACAAGAGAAGGTGATATACTACTTACAAATTGCACATCATCCTCCATAAGCTGTGGAAACGCTTCCTGAATTACATCAATACCTTTCTGATAGTCTAGTCTCCCAATAAAGCCAATCTGCAAATGCCCAAGTTAGGACTATGTCAAAAAGGAATCCATCAACCAGTCTTACGTAGAAGCGGGCATAATTTATCTCACCAATGGGCAATCAGGCTTGATAGGAAGACCAAGCTCCTTCTGTAGAGCCGCCTTGCATTCCGCCTAATAGATATGCCAGCCAAGTAAATAAAAGGATTATGAATTATATGATGAGAAATTTCTAATGCTCAAAGATTTAGCATTTCAAAAATTTTGAAATCCAACAGACCTTTCCGGAGAGATCATCGATAGAGTAAGGGGCAGCAATAAGTGGATCATTAGATGGATCCCATTCATTGACGTTGATGCCATTAATAATCCCTATCACATAAGATATACATATATATGATTAAATAAAAATCAAGAAGAATATAAAGCACAAAGTTCCTTACACATGGCAGTAACGCCCCGTTTGGTTAGTGATACTAAAGGGTGGTAATGGAAATCAGTTTTAACGTTAGTTTTGATGTCATTACTATGGTAATGAATATCTCATGCTCGAGCGTATTTTTTCTTTACATGTTTCATTACCACCTCATACCACCTTCCCAAGTGGGGTAATGGATGCGTATAAAATTTGTGAAAAAAAAAGAGATTGGATTAGCATTATGTTTTCATTACTATTCCTACCATTTAATACCAACAACCAAACGAGCCATTTTATAAATACAAGTCTCAGGTATGGAATAGAAATACGGTAGTAAAACTACCATTTAATACGAACTTCCTGCTGCTTAGTAATTCATGCAAACCATAGCCGCCCTCCACAGTTGTAATTTCCCATGAATAGCCCTGTTATCAATTATAGAGAGAACATCACATACGGAAACCATACAAATTCATTAACATTAGTCTCATATGGAACTTATAATCCTACTTCGAAGTAAATAGAATGAAAGTTAAAGCAAGAGTAAAAATTTTCTGTCCCTACCCAATAGGTAATAGATGAACAATGAAGTTCCGTGTTGAACAAAAAAGGTTATCTAAAAAAATTATACGATAGGAGAATCATTGCGACATTACCTGGCTGACTGTAAGTATTCTATCGGAAGTCACAATGGCTCCCTTCAAAATATTGACTGCTTCACCTTTGTCAAGTGCATGTGCTCTGGCCCACTCAGGAAATACCCATTCTAGTGCTCCATACCACTGTGGAGGTAGTCCTAAATTTTCATATGTTAAAGCAGGCTCCACACCCTTGCAAAAGTGAAAAACAAAGATTGGTTATCGGTTTTTATCCCACAGACCCGAATCCTCTAGTTTACACTGTGTATCCATTTCTCATGGAGCCGAAGATTCATAGTGCTTATGTTTTAGAATATAACGAACTCGAGTTAAAAGACTCGTAAAATATGTGCACTTCTTATTCATGGGAAATTGTAGACAGTGTTAACATGTCCAAGGTTCAGTCGGGATCAGTCTCTTTGTCATTACATGGATAAGGCAATTAACACCTTTCTTCCCTTATATAAAGGGTGCTTGTACTCATCAATTTTGCATGACAACAGACATAAGAGCTAATATAATTCCCTCACTTAATCTCTTTCCAAGCATACTCTCATAGTTTCTCACTACTTCCCCTAATAATTCCCGACAATTAGATCTTTTTTAGTGTTTGTTAGAGCGAGCTTGTAACTCACTTGGGACTCATTTAGGCTTCTCTAACGTGTTGAATTTATTTTACTTTTTCATTTTCCAATTAATTGAATCAATATCATCATCTTCCTCAATGTCTTTGTATAATCATGGAGACTCAAAGCATGACTAGCAAATCATGAAAAATTGACAACCATTCTAAAATCACATACTTGATGAGACAAGTTGTGTATAACAAGTACACTACGTGCATCCTTGTAAACTCCATATGGACGGTAATTAGCTGCAAGAAGTCTGAAAAAAAAATAAGAGTCATATCAATCTATGTACTCTCAATCATAAATCACAGCAAAAGATACTTACACCGGTACAAGGCCTGCATGCCAGTCGTTGACTACGAACATGCATTTATCCCCATAGGTGTACCCTCCTAACGGAAGGACGAGAGGAGCTTCACATGCAGCGTGACAAAGCAAGGTGAACCGGAACTGTCATACCAATGTCCCACATGAGGACCAGAGTTCAGAAACATTTCTAATCAAATACCAAAAGAAAGGATCCTTTATCCAATAAATAAATCAGCATATACCTGATTGTCTCCAAAAGCACCATAGCTGTCACCATAAGGATTTCCAGGTCGATGATACGAAAGATGATCAACGAAAACCTGTAATATGGATAGAAAAGGTAACTACGCGTGGGAGACAAACAAATTATTTAGAATCTTAATCTTAGAATCTCATACTTGATCCACAAAATCGAACTACAAAGTTAGCTTGTAAGACCCAAAAGACAAGTAAGCCATGGGAAGGTAGTGTCGAGGAACCAACTCAACCAAAAACTTAAACTGATGGTTGAGGACCCAAGATATGTTATATACTCTAACACGCCCCCTCACACAAGAACCCATTGGACTAGAAGTGTGGATGCGCATAGGCGCTGAATATTCTACTTTGAATGAAGGGTGGTTGAGATTTGAACCCGTCACCTCTTGTCAGGTTGGCTACTGATACCATGTCAAGGAACCAACTCAACCAAAAGCTTAAGTTGATGGTTAAGGCCCCAGGATATGTTATATACTCTAACACGTAGTAATAGAAACAGAATAATTTTTCCCTACCCAATCAACACCATTTTTATATTCGTGGAAAAATGCGACTTCTTGTGGCCCTCCAAAGCAATTGACCTTGATGCGACAGTTAGCATCAAATGCACCAGCATAAACTTTATCCGCGGCAGTACCATGTATATATCGAGGGGCAACTACCATAACGCGATGCCCAAGTTCAGCTAGAGATATAGGTAAAGAACCACAAACATCTCCTAAACCTCCTGTCTTGGAATACGGAGCTGCTTCTGAAGTAACAAAGACGATGTTCATCTTCTTTTTCGTAAGGAGTTTCTCCTGTCCCTCAAAAACTGTTTCTTCGTGAAGTTCTTCAACCTCATCCTCATTACCTACTTGTTCAAGGATGGCACTGGAAGGTACTCCGGCAGAGGACTCCTCCTCTCCTTCATGGTCAATTGCCTCCCTAACTCGTCTTTCATGTTCTTCAAAATCTTCTTCCTGCTTCTTCTCTTGCTTATCCAAGTCCAAGGTTCGATTACCATTTGAGTTACTAACAATGGATTTCCTAATCCCCCATTCGTCTTCTTCAACATCTTCTTCCTGCACTTCCGGGTCCCCATCTCGTTTATCCGGATCAAGGGTTCCGCTAGCTTGTGAGTTACTATCATTTGTGTCTGCTGTTCAGTTTCGGAAAGGAAAAAATTCAAAACTCACAATGTTACGAGACATCAAATCAAACAGAAACAAAAAGATGGTAGTTGATGCATAGACATTAAAGACCCTTGGATTTTCATTAGTGATATTAGCCAAAAATCAAAATCACAACAGATCTGTCATAACAAGCCATGCTACATTTCTCATGAAATGCAACTAACAACATAAAATTCTTCACATCAATTGGATTTTCTCATCAAATATTTGTTTTAGGCACGTAAAAAATGTTATCATCTGCGTACGTCTGTATCAGTGGCGTCTACAAGAGGAATTCGAATCAGAGAAACCCGATGAGATAACTACAAGAGGTCAATCTATATGGTCACATGAACATGTAACAGATCAGCCAAGATGGTAGTCAAAACAACCTTTATTAATGAATACAAGAATGATACTATGGGACGTTCGAGTCTCCCAAACACTCCTAAGTATGGGACGTTCGAGTCTCCCAAACATTCCTATGTGTTTCCACTTCTCTCTAGATATTTCCTCCTCCTCAAACCTCCCATATGCCCCTCTATTTATAAGAGATGGGATGGGAAATACAAACAAGAATACAAGCTAATAAAAGACTACTAACATAACACCCTAAAAAATACAACTAACAATTTTTATTCTTTTACATTATTTAAGACCCTATGAGTATGCCATGTATGACAGAACATTCATCAATATATTTAAACAAAAAACGCGAAGGATATGAAATGACGGGTTGTAGCCCATGCCACATGATCCTATCACAGGATTCAAGTGATTGCCTCATTACAGATTAGTTATATCTTTACATTAATCCTGCAATCTTAATTTTCAGATTTCCTAAGCTTGAAATGTATTCCATTTCATTTCCAAATGTTGCACGATCACCAACCGGAGAACATTTGTTCTTCAAATTCCAACCACAACTACACATAATTTGAACCAATGTTACCTAATTTGCTAACAACCTCGCAAATAACACATAAAAAAAAAGTAAATTTGGTCGGTTTTGGGCTATTTTTGCCAATTTGAACGAATCATAAATTCAAAAGGCGATTCAGCCAGCAAATTATGTTGCACTAATCTAAACTTTCTACTCAAAGGGGATTCAAAGGAACATACTAAGCAAAGCGTGGACCAAACACTCATCTCTCTATTGTGATGAACTTCTTTTGTGTCATACAATTCTATTATTCAATAATCAAATGACTCGGGCTATAGCCTACGCAGGTCCGAACCTAGAGTATGGTGTTTCAGAACATCACATTACACTTCATTGAATTTTCAATCTTCATACTTGATGGAATTCACATGCAAAACCCATTTACAAAAACTACAATCAATGATTATTGTACAGAAAAAAGGGGAATTGAGGACAAACCAGAATGAGAAAATAACTCAAACCCAACAATGGAACCAGAAGCATCTTTAACAGGACCCAATAAACTACCCTTCTTCTCTTCATCTCCTCCTCTTTGTGATTCAATAACTAAAGACCCATCAGTAGAACTTGAAACCCTACCTTCATTTCCATCACTAAATGTCTGACATTTAATTGAAAAATTAGACCATGTTCTACTCCTCTGCCTCCACAAACAAGAAATACCCACTTGTTTATTTCCTCTAATCTGTAATGGGTTGCTTCCAAAATTAAGTTTAGACCGACTTAAACCATTCATATGAAAAGATTGCAGAAAAAGAGACTCCATTGAAGAAGAAAATGGCAGAAAATTCAATGTTTAAGGGAAAAAAAGGAATATTACAGGGGAAAGTGTACAGGTTAAGGTTAATGAATCTTTTATTCCTTTATGTAGAGAGAGCAAAAAAGGTCAGGTATTCAAGGACGGATCTTGTGATAGTAGTATGACCGTATATTGATGATTTACACTGACAGATTTGGGATAATACATGGCACTGATTTCTAGATTCTCCCATCCTTTTCTTCCTGTTTTTGCTTCCTGGTTTATATTGGAATTTTTTTTCCAAATAATGTCTAAACCATAGGTTTGTAATAAATTAGGATACTAATAATTAACACAAATATTAAGAATTAATAGGATTCATCAAAGAAAAAAAATATTATATGAATATGAATATGAATTAAAGAAAGTAACGAGAATAATACTTATAATAGAAATATTACAAAGTTATAACTGATTATAAATTGATCACTTTATATATAATTGATCACTCTAAGGTATGAGTTGATCCCTTTTACGTTTGAAATTGAATGCTTCAAAAAGGTTATAATTGATTCATCTAATGTTATAAATTTGTAAATAGAATTGATTATTTAAAGTCAGAATTAATCACTTTTAAGTCAAAATTAAAAAAAATTTATTTTAATTGATCAATTTAATGTTTACATTAAATTAAACTTGATAACTTTAATATAAAAAATAATACCTTTAAAATTAAAATTAAAAACTAATGCCTATCTCATAATGGGATGGTGTCTTGTGAGTTTTTGCTTTTAATGAAACCTATGGCTTTTGCAATTGGAGACCAACCATAGCGATTATCCTAACGAAAAAGTAAAGGTGAAAATATGGTTATTTTTAAGTTTATTTGGGCCAAATTATAGTTATATTTGAATTATTCTCATAGGTAATTTCAATTCGAATTTGTTAAGAATTTATTATATTCAAGTTTAATAAGAAGAACCTAGTATATTAACTAATTTATAATTTTCGCTATATAATTAACAGTAACACAAAAAAATCGAAAACCTTTTCGACTATATACCAATAAAAAAACGTCATAACAAATAGAAGTACATAAAATCCATAACATCTAAACACATACTCAATTAGTTTTTTCACATACCGATAAACGATAGTTACATTATCCATTTTATCCTAGGCTTAAAACCAACCAAATTTTTTAAACTTTCTTATCTAATAATCAAAACAAAATAAATATTCTTTTTATTTTATATTTTTGGAGAAAATAATTAAGAACAATTTTAACAATCAAGTCAAGTTAAAAAAATTCATGTAATTACACATAAGAAAAAGACATCATCTCCAACCATTGCTAGCCACACGATCACTACTACAAGTAGAATCTGGGCTATAGCCTGCAGCTTTTCGGGCCTTACTATTTGGGCTTGGAGTATGAGCATATGGGTAATGGACTGAACCACCACCAGAACTAGAGGAATCCCCAAAAGTGGGCCCAATAGGAGATCTTTTAGCAGATGGAGAAGGATGGTTCCAAGGGGACAGAGATTGGGCCCGTTGTTTAGATGAGCTTTGGGCTCGGGCCTTGGCTTTTGCAGATTGGGTTGGGGCCATGTAGCTTGGTACTCCATCAAAACTGGACTGCCTTGTGTCCTTGCTTGACCTGTTTTTTTTTTTTTTAATAAGATGGAGTTAATTTTTGTTATGCGAGTAGTGGAAGTGTATGCGATTAGTAACAATAAATAAAAAAATTAAATACATTTGAAAAGTTATGTGGTTTACTATTATTGTGATTTCTACGTTCATTTAATATGAAAATGGTCTTCACTATAAAATGGAGAGAAAAATATAAGATGAAAAAGAGAGTTGTTAATCTAACTACAAATCTCAAAAATGACTCAATATAACGTCATCAGTACTTTTACTCTCTATATTCAATTTTATTTCTAAATGCCATCTCAATATATATAACTTTTTAATTTATGCGTTAAAAATAAATACGTCTAATTTATTCAGAGTTGATACAAAAGAGTAGTCATTAGTCATTAGTCATTAGTCGCACATAAAAGTACTTATCACATTCATTTTTACGTTACAAGGATCGAGAACCTCCTTTCTAACCCTTCTTAGGGATCTAATCCACAAACGGAAAATTTATGGTTAACTAATATTACACATAATCATATAGCTATTACATTTATTTTTCTTGCTGCTCGTCATATCTGAAGAACGAACTTTCCAATTAATCACAATATAGAAGATCATTTGACTGGTTTTTTTAATAATTGACATACTTCAAAAGTAGTGATCTCTACTTATATCACAAATTTACGGATTGCATGTAAAAAGAAACAAACGAGATGTAAAAAATATCATTATCATCATCATATTCAGTGTATCCCGCTCATAAAAAACTATGATCAGAATCTAAAAAGAAAAAGAGGCGACAACTCATATCCATAAAGAAGAATAAAGTGAAAGAAGTATAAAAGACTACAAGTATTAAAAATCTTAAACAAGAGGAATAAGAAGTGTACCTATGGATGAATTTAGTGGGGTCTCTAAGATGAGGTGGGTCCACCATGTCCATTTCAACAGTCCTCTCGGAGACATCACCAGTACTAGTAGCTGTCATATAAGTACTTTGGTCATTTTGTCCTGGTTTTGTGTTATTAATACTACTCACTTGAAATGGTTGTTGTGAAGCCATCCATCTTTCTAGCCAATTCCATCCCCATGGAGGTTTGTCCATTGCATTTGCATAAGCATTAAACATTGCTTCATTCATTATTGGGGTGTTTGATTCTATTAGGTATCGTTGTTGTTGTTGCTGTTGTTGCAAATAAGTCAAAAGATGTTTTACTAACTAAATGATTAGACTTGTAAAACTATCTAATTGGATGAATTAAAGATAATGCGTAATTTTTGGAAATTTATTTTTGTAATGTTTGCGGTTTTTATCCCAAATCGATAAATTAAAGATTATGTGCACACTTTATAAATTTCATTGCCATATAGTTTTTGAAAAGTATCTTTTTGGACTATAAAGTGTGTGCACATCGTGTTTCTCTTGTCATATGATATTGACGATAAGTCAGCTCAATATAACGTGGTACCAGACCAGACAATTCCAATCAAATGGGATCCTAATTGATTACTCCAACATGCAAATTTGACGAGGATTCACATGTAAGGGAGGTGTAGGATGATTTGTCCCACATTGATAAATTAAGAATGGTGTGTATAAACTTTATAAGTCATTAAAGTCATTCCTCCTAACGTATGGTTTGAAAAAGATATTTCATTGGATTATAAAGTTTGCACACTTCGTATTTTTCCAATTATAGATTGACGTGGATAAGTCTCGACCAATTTAACACTAGTTATTTTCATATTTTATTGTGAGTATTGATCCAATTTATTAAGTAACCAACTTTATACCCTTATATGATTTCATTTTCACCAACAATCTTATGTAATTTTCAGTTTTTTATATTTTATTACCCAAATTATTGTATGAGATGGTCTCATGAAGAGACGCATTTCATGTATATGATGAAAATATAAACTTCTATTTGAGGTTGTTTCACTAAAAAACTGTCACTCACAAGAATACCTCATTTTCTTAATACCAATAAAGTGTTATAATAATTAGACAAAGTAAATGAAAAACAAAAATAGCAAACGAACCTGAAAATTATAAGCATAAGCAAGAGCACGTTCTCTTCTTAAGGCAGCATCATGTTTCCTTTGAGAACTTTCCCTAATCTCTTCAAAACCTTTATGTCTTCCATCCCAATCATCAACATTAAGACTATCATTACTATAATTAACCTTTGTTGGGATCTTAATTGTAGAAATTAATTGATCTTGCAATGTAATCCCATTATTATATTTGCTTCTTTTTCCATAATCATTATCATTAATCTCATGATCATCTTGATAATTAGTATTATTGTTATGGGTCAAGTGAAGTCTTCGGGCTCGGACTCGGGCTTGGACCCTTACTAGAGCTTGCATACATCTCATTGTCATTTGGGCTTGTTTTCTAACATTGTGGCCCCTCACTAATGCTTGTAATCTTACCAACCCTTTTAGTGCACGCAATGCCCTTCGAGCCTTCAAAAACAAATTAGTGATCATATCAATAATTTGTTCCATCATAATCATACATCTTAGTCTAACCTAATTTATATTAATATAAATAAATATGGTGTATTAATTAATAGTATTAAAATAAATTGTGTCTTGCATTTATGTCACGTGTAGTTTAGTGCAACATAGAATAATGATTTGGTATAAAAAATAATACTAATTAATACTTAAAGTGTATAACAAGTGGGCCCACTAAAAGCTCGACCCTTTTAAAAAGTGAAGAAATTAATTTAGAAATGGGTTGAGATACATAGAATTAAAATGTTAGGGCTTTAAAGAGGTGGTCTTTATTTTAATAAATTTAATTTAATTTTTTTTTTAAACGGACTCTTCTAACAGATTAGATACTCTTTGCATGATGAACATACTGTTAGGCAAGAGAACTCCTTGAGTAAATCGCATCCTGATCACTTGTGTCTTAACAACGATTGAAGCAACAACAATAAATCGCGTTGATTTGAACATCTATAATTGTTATGATGAAGAGCTTGTTTGATAATTAGTCTTTTGGCCAACTTTTAGTTAAGAGTTTAAATTTTTGTTTGTTGGTTGATAATAAGTTAAATGAGTATTTGACAAACAAATTATAGCTAATAACTGACTAATTGATTTTGCACTTATTTAACTTTTTACAATCGTTTTTATCTTTGAAATAGGTAAGAGCTAAAACTAGTTTTACCATAAATCCCCATTAACACCTAACTTATACAATAACAATTAACAAAATTAGTCAATATTATTAATTCATCAAATTAGTAAACTAAACCAATAAACAATCAATTATCAATCACCCCATAAACATATAGTTTTAAATGTGGGTAATCAGGTGAACCTCAACAATCTAAACACGAAAACAACGCCTAAATATGTTGATATATATCAGCGTATATGTACTCAAACCAAACGGCAATTATCTGAACTCAACTTTATAACCCAAATACTTATACGCCAAAAAGATCTTTATAACATAGTGAAATACTCCTAATAAAAACTAGAAACTAGTTGTACTATGGTAGATAGACTAATTGAAATTTAAAGAATCACAAATCAGTCAAATGGTAAAGCATTTTCCTTTTCAATTTACGGAAATATCAATTATTTTTCCTTCTCTTACCTTACTCGTAAAAAATTATCTTTACCCAAAATAAAAAAAATAAGAAATTTCCATATAGAAAATGTATTCGTGACTTACCAAGTAACCTCGATAATGTGTTTGTATCAAAGTAGCAGCCCTTTCTTCTCTAGATTGTCGCCCATAGCCAGCTAACCGGACAACCTTAGCAGCTGCTTGCGCTGCTGCCACAGCCGCCTCGGCTGCTGCTGCTGTGGCGGCCGCAACTGCTATTGCGTGCGTTCGATCATCCTTTGCCGGAGATGTTTCACCACTTTCATCATGGGTGGAATCAGGTGAGCTTTCAGTTGGGAAATGTTCCACAGACACAACCTCTACAGCATCATTATTGTTCCATTTTTGTGTATTTTTTTCCTGGTCAAGATATATAAACAAATAAACATCTCCCTATAAATTACATTTTTAACAACAATAATCTAATAATAAATATTGTGAATTTTTGTTGAATAAAAATGATTGCCAAAATTTTAACAATGAGATGTGTCTTAGTATTTATGAATAAAAATAAACTTTTTATTTTGTGGCAGTTTCATCAAGACATGATCTCAAATAAAAATAGTTGATATTCTAATAGGTCACTAACATTTTTCTTTTATTGTCGATTTTTCGTAATCTATGAAATGTAAGTAATTCACAAAATATTAAAGACAACACGTATTAAAATTTGATTTTTTTGATTTTCAACTTAAATTGAAAAAAATATTTTTTAAGTAAATAAAATTGATAGTCACTTCTCACAACAAATATAAATTAAACTAAACTAGAGAAAACATACTCTTAAGACTATACCTTGTAAAGTATCCATGTCCTAGTAATATCTACAAGAAATGTGTAGTTGTACTAGTACTACATACTTCATAAGGACCACTAATTAGTTGGGTTACTCAATTGGCAGGTTGTACATACATTAAATAATAACTATGCATATTTTTATTTTTACCTCTTATTATAGTTTTTTCTTTTAACCTTATAATTTGTTATTATTTAATTTGAGTAATATATTTTTTCACTAATACTGTGTTTGAATAACAAATTAGGTGAGAAAAGAAAGGAATGAAAGAGGAAAGGAAAGGTTAGCGATGGATCAGGAGGAAGCGTACATTTTATTTGTTTTTAAGAGAACTAAAAGGAAAATGAGTATTTTCTTTCTGAATCTTTTCACTTTAGGAGAAATTGAACTTTTTAACAAAATCTGTACATGTTTTTCATTTAAATCCATTCTTCTATTTTTGTTATCCAAATAAAGAATTCTTCATTCTTCTCATTCCAAACTCAGTGAAACAAAATTAATTAGTATATAATTAACAAAAAAATGAACAATTAAAATATGATTATCATTGGTAGATGATGGTGATATAACATTGCTGATACACATGATGAGTACCAAGATTGATGTTGATAGCATAATCCCAATAAGATTGCAACTTGTGAAAACTTGGGACCATATAAAAGTATCATATGAGTTTCAATAAGGATTTATGGTCCAAATAAATTAGTTCGTTACATTAAAAGGGCTCATCAATTGCTTACCTAACGACAATAATCAGATGAAAAAAGCCACAAATTTACTGTAAAAGCTTATTGTGAATAATACCAACTTGCCATATAAGTTAAGACTAAGAAAACAATAATTATACTCCCTTCAACATTAAGTTAATTTATTTAATACATTTGTGAATCATATTGTGTCATTTTTTAAAAAATTCAATTGAAGACATAATTTTAACTAATTTTGGGATTTACAAATTAATATCTCTACTTTTTGATATATTATTAACGACTCAAACTCAGCCACAAGATTAAGTTGGTAATTGAATTTTAATTATCAGTTTTATAATTTATTATTTATTTTAGTACTTTTTCCTATTCAAATTTCAATAAAAATTTGGTTTTAAAAAAATATCAAGCTTAAAGTTAATTATATATATTTACTTAGTACTTTAGATTTAAAAAGTTGCACACAAAAATCTCCTCAACCTATTTATTTATCTACAATAAAACAAATAATACGATATCAGTTATGAGATTTTAACAATCAACTTAAATATATAGTATAATTAATTCAAATTTATTGTACTTTTAGCATTGTATTATGAGAGTATCACACTTAAAAGACAAAAAACTTTCTTTCACTCATTTATAACAAAAAAAAATATTTGTAGATGGAAGAAACTAAGATTTATTGTTGTTGTAAAAATTATGGATCATATAGAATTATATTCAGAAGAATTTAAACTCTAGTTTTGCCAAGGTCATATGATATGAAGTAATAATTTTATTTAAAACCCTATTATATATTGAATAATTGTGTAATACATAAAGTATAATACATAAGAATGGTACAAAAGTGCTTTAAACGTACATATACGTAGAGATGAGTCGACTCGATTATATTAGCAATAAATATTTATGATAAAACATACCTTATTTTTCTCTAAGGAATCCTTTGATGAAGACTTAAAGACCTTCTTAACAGTGGAGAACCAACCTCCTTTCTTCCCCATTACTATAAAATAAACCTTCATTAACAAAAAAATTAGTTAAATTTTCAAAATCCCACAAAAATTAAATAATAACAATCAAAAACTAAAATAAAACAAATAAAATATTAAAATAATGTCATGAAAAATCAAAAATAATACCTTGTGATGATAAAATTCTCAATGATAAGATTGTAGAGAAATAAAGTATTATATTTAATTTCATTTCATTTCATTTTATTATCAAAAATATGAACACTTTATATTATATGTTTAGCAAATTTTTTCAAAGAAAAAATGTGAAAATGGTAAAGTGTAGAGAAAAACAGAGGAAGAGAGAGAAAGAAAAGAGGGAAAGTAGAGAGAGAAAGAGTAGTAGTAATAGTGAAGAAGAGTAACTGACGAACCGCGGGATCACCGTTATAACATTTATCTTCCTCACGGGATTTCCTTGCCCTTTAATTTCGCTATATACTATTTATAGTTGGCATTTATTTTTTTTCTTTTTATTTTAATTGAGGTTTTTTTAATAATTAAATTTTGGATGGGTGATTTTAATTTTTGTTATTGATGATTGACTTTTTGTCATTCATTTTGTAGTGGGTTTATTGTTTTTTTCTTTAAAAGTCAACTCCTCCAGTCTTTTTTTTTTTACATTATTTTTTTGTCTTTATCAAATGGTAATCTGTATAGAAGTGGAAGAGGATTGGGTGAAAGTATCCTAACTCGGTACAAACGTATAAATATGTGTTTTCGGTGTTTCGAGGATGATATATGTCGACTTTTAAGGGTGACATATCTTATTAAAAGAGTGATATGCATTTCAAGTCAAAACCGCAAATGAAAATTTTAGCAATGATATATTCAACTTTAAAAGTGATTTTTTTCGATTACAGTTTTGACTTAGAAACACTGGTCATCCTTTTGACCAATTATATCATCCCAAAATATTATATTTTAAGTTTCAACCCATAAACCCGTTTATATCGTTTGTACTAACTTAACCATTTTCACTTGATCAATTATTCTTAAATAGAAGTAATGGATAAACAAAAGAATGATACAAGTAGTTTATCCTTTTGTGTGAATGAATAATCAAAAGGCTAGCTTTTAATCTAAATTAGATACCACAATCGTCTTGAATATTTATTAACTTTTTGAATAATCTAGCATAAACGTACCTTTCAAAAATATAAAGCAACTTTACAATTTGATATTATTTTAATTTTAGTTAACGAAAATTAGTTTAAAGAGAAATTAATTTTTTAAAATACTTTAATAGTATTATTTTTAGAAAAAACTGACATTAATAATTCAACCTTTCGCTCGCTCGTTGTGAGTAATCCACCTTTAAATTATTTTCTAATAATCCAACATTTGCCTTTAATTCACACTTATAAATAATCCAACCTTTGTTTTAGTTTGCTAGCAGCATACCCTATTATTACCTATTGTTAGTAATTTGGTATGGTGTGAGCAAATATTTGACAAAAGTTAGATCATTAAAAAATAACCCAAATGTGAGAGATTATTCACAGTGAATAGATGAAAAATTGAATTATTAATGTCAATTTATAAAATATTGTTTTGATAAATGTATATGAACATCATTAATACAAAAATATTGCAACATGAATTATATACTACTATAATTTTTATATTTACCAAACGTGTATATATACAAGCTTGATAAAACATTAGATGATATAGTATTTTTTTTTTCTGACTTAATTATGTGATAAATAATGTCATTCATTTATATTTCTAGCCTTTAAAAATAATTTTTAATTAGAAAAAATTATGAAAAACAACTTTATAAAAATGATTTTTTGTAAAAAAAAAAACCTAGATTAACTTTTTTTTTTTTCAAAAACTACATACAACGTAATATTGTTGCCAATACTACTTAAAAACTAATGGGATTGTAATTGGGTTTTTTTTTGCAAGCATTATGCTTTGTATTACATTTACAATTAAAGTCTATTGAAAAAGCTTTGTACTTGGATGCTTTAATGGAACAAAATACATGTTGAATCACTATAATTTTTTGTTTAATATTTTCCGCTATTCAAATCAGTAAATAATTTCAATTAACAACTACTGCTAATAGTCATTTGCCAAATAATTTTGACTAGCTTGATCGTAAATTTGATTGGAGTTGCTTGTAAATGTTGAAGAGATATGATTGATTGATGAATGTAGTAGTGTGAACTTTGTTGCATATGTGTGGAATGTGGATAGTGGACTTATATTGTTGAAGTTGGCTTTGATGGAGGAGCAACAATGTGGTGTGCAGGTGCAACGTATGAGGTTTTGAGCATGTTTAACATATTTAATTGTACAGGACTTTGAAGAATTGAGGATATTTATATTAAATTATGAAGTATATATTTAAAAATATAAAGTTGTTAGAAAAATATCATAATTTTTAAAATTTCGCATGACCTTTAAAAAACTTATTAAATTTTATTCCGCTTGCAGCATGTTGCATATCAGGTTGAATCAACTTGTGATGATAACCAATATTTTTTTCTAAAGAATCCGAAAATCTAGGATATTACAATCATCCTTAATCTTTTCCCTATTATTGTAAAATATTTGTTATGGTTGGGAGGCTACTTGGAATGTAGAGAGATAGGATCCAATCAATATTCAATAGAATTGAATTGTCAGATTATACAATTCTACAAACAAACTTGAATATGCTAAACTTTTTAGTATTTGTTCATAATTATTTATTTTAAAAGTTTAAATCAATGAATTATAGTTTCTGTGACTTTAACTTTTTAGAAAAAAATCAAAAAAAAAAATTCAAACATATTTTTTTGGTTTGTAGACTTCAAACCTCTAGCTTTTTCACGATTCATGAAAATTAAGTCTTGTCACAATTTGAGCATGTTTTGTTTTCTCATATATGAAAAAAAAAATTTTATTATGATAAGAAAATAGTTTTGTTATATACTTGTGAAATAGTATGAAAGAAAACATACCCTCAACCTTACGCATGGCATTATTTACCATCATTGATGAAACAATATTGTGGTAGACAAAATTTATTTTGGAAAAAATGGGATAATAAAAGATGTCAATATCTTGATTACCCAATATATAAGCAATAAACCAATAACTTATCACCTAACAATGGACATAAAATGAAGTTGCAAAAAGATAACTTTCTACCTCTAATTTTGCTCCACTTTTTATTTTGATTTATCCTACTAATTTTATATTTTTGTTTTGGCAATTGGTCACATTATTTTTATTTTAATCTTAATCACAAATTTTACTCTCTTTTTATTTTAATCATTCGTTTTTATTTTCCACTTATTTTTTGTCTCATTTTACTGAGCATTTATTAATTTTGACCTTAAAGGTATCAATTTCAACGTAAAGTAATACTTAAACATATCAATTAAAGTAAAAAATTTCAATTTGAACTTATAAGTGATCAATTTTGACGTTAAATTGATCAATTTTTACCTAAATATGGTTTTGTTTCACAATTTTTAGGACGAAGTTATATAAAATAATATTATTCTATTATTCTATAGATGAATTTCAAACAACAAATGAGTAATCAATAAAAAAATCAATAATAGTGTTAAAACTATTAACATATTTAATTTGAACTAAATGCTATACAATTTGAATACTCATTTTTAAAACGATAATTGAAGATTAGAAATTCAAAATTGAGTTAGATTATAAAACATCATTGTCAAATTATATGTCATAATTTAACTATTAACATATTCAATTTAAACTAAAACTTATACAATATCTTTATAGACATTGAATACTTATTTTGAAAACGACAATTGAAGCTTATACATTCAAAATTTAGTTAGATCATAAAACATCAATGGTCAATTTATATGTCATAATTTAACTATTAACATATTCAATTTGAAATATATATATATATATATATATATATATATATATATATATATATATATATATATATATATATATATATATATATATATATATATATATATATATATATATATATATACACTTTTCATTTTTATTTGTGTCTTTAATTTTGCAAAATTTTCTTTTTTGATTGTGATCTTACCTATTTTTAAAATTTCATTCTTTCTCGATCTCATTCATAAATGATAAATCAGACATTTCTTTCATTTAGCTGTCATTATTTATCTTATTCTTCAACTAAAAATTAATAACTTACCAAAATCCCCTTGTCACTTTGTGTCAATCTCAAAGGTACTTAATAAACATGCAAGATAATATTATTTGATAAATATAGTTACTACGCAAATACTTCTATAAAAACTATAAAAAAACGAGAAAGTATAATACACATATATGCCCTATTTTCATATAGGGATGGTCATAGGTAGAGTATGATTAGTCTAGATCATGTTCAACTATATGAGGAATGAGAGTTTAGACCCATTAATTATTTTGGATCTAGTCCAGGACTCTTAGGGTTTAAAAATTTTAGACCTAGACAAGAATGCCATATTTAATAATTATGATTATAAATAGATCCATAATAGGTCCTTAATAAGTTTAATTAAATTATTCATTCTTACTTTTCTACATTTTAGAAGTTTAATTACTTCTAAAATGAGTATATTAATTGTAAATAAGTTAGTCCAAATGAATATAAACAATTCTAGAATGAGTTCAAATTTGATTTTGGGTTGAGCCGCTGAGTAATGGGTCAAATAGTTTGGATCTGGTAGGTTTAGGTTTTAAATAGGTCTAAAGAGTGGATTTGAGTCTTTAGACATTATACCTAAACACAAACTCAATTATTTATTTGGACTCAAACCCGGATTCAAATCTATTAGATCTTAAAAACTCGGACCTAAATTCTAAAATTAGGATTGAATTACTTTTGAGTTTGGGACGGGTTCAATAAGATACGGGACTATGACGATCCCATGCCCATGTGACCAAATAACCTTAATTATTACAAAAATTCTTAAATGAGATAGGCTATTTGAGAGACGTTTCTAATTTGTCCAACTCAATTAATTGATTAAAAAAAGGAAAAAAAAAAACTTTAAAAAACATAAAAACCCTTATTTTTCTCCTTCTTCTTCATCAAAACCCTCCATGACTTTTCTCTCTTTTCTCTATCAAAACCATTCATGACTATCTTCCTTCTTCAATTTAATTTTAACCATTAAATTTACTAAATAAAACTAAGTTATGATTCAATTAGAGTTTATTTTAAGGACTTCCTTCATTATTAAACCTAGAACAATTTAAACCTTTAATTTACAATTGTGAAAGCGTTTGTTATCCAAATTGAATTTTGTTTCATTCTGCATGTGTGATTTTACTTTTTGCTCAGCCTGATTTGATTTTTATTCATTTATTTCTCAAGTAACTATTTTATTTCATTGGCCAAAATCTTACTTCCTTTGTTTTGATTTTCATTGACATACTTCACTTCAAATCCCTACTTGCATAACATAAAACCCTACTTGACAGACTCTAAACCCCTACTTAACATACTATAAAACATTACTTGACATATAATAATTCACTAATTGACATACCCTAAAACTTAACTTCATATACCATAAACCCACTACATTACATACCTTAAACCCCTACTTAACATACCGTTCATATTTACTTGACAACCATATACCCCTACTTGACACACCATTAATCCCTACTTGATTCATTAAAATAACTACTTGAGTCTTGACTCAATAATACCTACTTTTATTGATAACATTTACTATAAACTATCCTAGTACCTGCTTGTACATGTAAAATATATATTGTGAGCCATTATAATACTTACTTCCACTAGTAAAAATGACTATTATGACTCAACAAATTGCATATTTCATCTAATAAAAATACCAATTGTGTTCATGATATATAAAGTAAAGGTTTTTAGTATGTGTAGTAGGTGATTGTGATATGTCAAATAAGGTTTAGTGATTGTCATATAGGTGTTTTTAGTATTTAAAGTATATATATATATATATATATATATATATATATATATATATATATATATATATATATATATATATATATATGTATATATATATATGTATATATATATATGTATATATATATATGTATATATATATATGTATATATGTATATATATATATGTATATATATATATGTATATATATATATATGTATATATATATATGTATATATATATATATGTATATATATATATGTATATATATATATATATGTATATATATATATGTATATATGTATATATATATATGTATATATATATGTATATATATATATATATATATATATATATATATATATATATATATATATATATATATATGTATATATATATGTATATATATATATATATATATATATATATATATATATATATATATATATATATATATATATATATATATATATATATATATATATATATATATATATATATATATATATATATATATATATATATATAAACATGTTGAGGAAAGAGTAATATCAATATTATTGATTGATGATTAAAGAGTACAAGTACTTTTATGATCTATTAGAACCATCATGTTGCATTGAATAAAAGTACTTGTATTGTACAATGTTTTAACACTATTATTGATAGTGTTATTGACCATTTATTGTTGTTTAAAATTCATCTATAGAATAATAAAATAATACCATTTTATTAACTTTATTCTCAAATTGAGAAACAGAACCATATTTAGGTAGAAATTGATCAGTTTAACGTCAAAATTGATCACAAATAGGTCCAAATAAATTTTTTTTTATGTTAATTGATCTGTTTAAAGTTTACTTTAAGTTGAAATTGATACCTTTAAGGTCAAAATTAATACATTAAAATTGAAAAATGTCCAGAAAATGAAAAAAACGGGAGAAAACATGTGAGATTGATACACGCGCAAATTGGGCCGGCCCAAATTGACGGTCTCATTATGAGACCGTCTCGTCCAAGACCAGCTATTAAAAAAAATGATCCAAGGTTGAATTTATTCACGGCAGATGGATAAAAAGTTGTATTATTAATATTAGTTTTTATTTTTTTTTCTCTTCATTACTTGGCATCAATCCATCAACTCCAAATATTGACCTCTTTTGTCACATCTCCATTCCAAAATCAAATTGCACCCAAGAACACTACTCCACGTGGAAGATTGTACAAATTGGCACCCTCACCCAAGCACTATGTACTCTTGCTCAACATTCAATAACACTACTACTCCATCTTTTTACATGCACCCTTTCAAAGTTCTCATCTTTTCTCTTCAAAATCTGTTTGTTCATCTTCCAACATTTCATTTAGAATTAACTTAATAGACTACAATAAAAATGAATGGTAAAAGGAGAAAGTTTCATACTGAAGAAAACACTAATTATGGTGATGAAACTGATAAAGTGTACAAATTTCATGTTCTTCTACCAAATGGAATTACTGTTGATGTGATTAGAAGGAACCCAAAAGATTCTATGTCTTTAGAATCATTCATACATAAAGTTAAGGAAAAATGCTTCATTGTTTTGAGGCAAACACAGAGTTTGAAACCCATGAGAAAGGTTTTATGGGATCATAAGGAGTTGTATTTACAAGATATTAAGGGTAATCGGTACCGGAATCAAATATGTTTTGATAAGTTTATGCCTAACAAAACTCATATTTTGACACTTTTTGTGAGTCTCTTTACTTAAATTACTGTTTACTATAAGTGTTGCTTAATGGCTTTTGATCTTTTGGGTGATTTGTTTTGGTTGAAGGCTATTTTTTTTTTGGGGTGGGGGGGTGGGGTTTATGGTTTGAGGGTAAAAGTATTCATCAATGTTAGTATGATTAAAATTGATTAAGTTGAGAGTCGAGTCTTGTTTAAGTTGAATCATATAAAACTTTTCTAAGGAGGAACAATGAGTTCGATTCTCGCTATTATTTCTACCCTTTCCAAAAGATGATTGGGAGAATTTTTTTTTTTTGGAAAGTTAAAAGGAAATAAAATAGTGATATTTTAAACCAAATCCGTAGTGTTTTTTCTCTTTTATACATCACATCTGTACATTTATACTATTATTTTATTCATAACATGAAAAATGACTTGTTTTTTTCAAGGGGTTTCTAAAGTTTTATTGTTATTTGAGGTAGAAGTATTTAGCATGTTGGTTTTGTGCTTACTTCCTTACTCCTATATGTTTCTTGTTTGTTGGAGTAAATGTTTTCTCCCTTGTTTGACATCTGGGTCTATCAATGGTTTGGTAGAGCTGTGAGTGATGTTCATAAAAGTTAGTACCTTTTTATGGGTTGAGGGCAGAGTGTAAAAATGCGGTAGTGGTCACAATCGCGGTGCTAAAACGGTGTTGAGGTAACGAGTGTAATGCCGTTATCATAACGCCTAAATATCAGTTGCAACCATAACATATCCCTTGATGCTTTCCATAACTGGCTTTTTAATAACAATGCAAGAAATATCGGTTTGTTGTTTTGAAACCCTTTATAACGCGGACGACTTGATAAAATGCGGCCTTGTTTTTATATTATGGTGGAGTGTCTTTTGATATGTTCAGGGGAGTATAAGCATGGAGTGGTCTTTATTCTAAATGTTCTTTTATATTAGTTTATTGCACTTTGAAATTGTTTATCTGAAGTATTTTTAGGTTTCATGGCTCATTGAATGGGATTCCATTGTGGATATAATCGGACTATAATGGACTATATTAAAATACTTATTAAATCACCGAGACTTTTTTATATATGCAAAGTGACATTATATTTGATACCAAAGATCAACAGAAAACAACATCTTTGTTATAATAATGAGGATAAAAGGTTGTGTATACTTGACCCTAAATCTCGCCTAGATGGGAGCCCGAGCCACCAATGGCTTTGGGTTAATGGAATGTTATTTTCGCATCGCTGATTGAATACTTGCCCTTTTGTCACTTTTGATGGTGTTCACTGTGTAAACTGTAATCACAGCATTGTGTCAACTGATTATGTACTTTCGTAGCCTAATTGTGTTAACTTATTTGCTAATGTTTTCTTGCATAGGATGGTGCTCATCACTCGATTAATACCTTCGAGGTTTGTGAATTTCGACTTCTCGAACATATGCTCATTGTTGTTGGCCGTTTTACCATTGAATTGATCAGCTTATTGCTTACTTTTGTTGTTCCCCTTCATATTTTGTTTGGGTGTTTGACAGAACATGTGGGATTTAACCCCAGATACCGATTTGTTGACCGAGCTCCCAGATGATTACACATTTGAGACTGCCCTGGCTGATTTGATTGTAAGTTGTCGCGATTTGAATCAGAAATGAGATGGTTCACATTCGGTTTTTTGGTGTATTGATTGCATAAATGCATTTGTTTTGGCAGGACAATTCCTTGCAGGCAGTGTGGTCTAATGGCAAAGGCGAAAGGAGGCTGATAAGGTTAATTCTCCTTTTGTTCTCGGTATATATAGTCTTCTGCTATTCCAGGGATGTGTATCTTAACATATTTGTGACTTTGTGAGTGATTCAATATCTAAAATGGTCATCATAATACTGGTGGCCATTTCTGGTGACAAGTTCTTATAGGCCATGACAATTCGTCACATGATCACCCCATTGGCCTACTTGTGTGGACACACCACGGTGCACCCGTGGGCTCAGGCCCAAAAACCAACGGGTAATGAGCTTTGACTTGCATACAACACATGATAAGTTAACTCTTTCTCAAAACCATATGGTATTAGTAGGATTACTCACCAAGGGTTATATGCAAGTTCACAACCCCCAACAGTATTTGCCTTTCTAGTTTTATAATCTGTATTTGGTATGGTTTGAATCATATCCTTTCTTTTTCATCGGCTCAACGATTATTTCAGTCGATAAATAGCAGCAATTTAGATGTCGCTACTTGGCGCTTATGCAGTATATGCTCCTTGCTGCTTGCCGCTTGCTGAATCTTTGAATCAGTAACTGCATAATGGATCATAGAACTTTTTACTTATGTTGTTTGGCTACTTGATACACCGAAGACAATTTGTTTTGCAGAGTTGAGGTTAACGAGGATGAGGTTTCCATATTCGACTCTGGGCCTGGCATGGACGGAAGTGATGAGCATTCAATAGTGAAGTGGTATATTCAGAATGTCCATCTTCGAATTGTGGTCTTTTATGGTTTTGTTTCCTGGCTATATGTACCTATATTATAGATAATCCTTTTGATTCTTAATCTTGCTCCTTGTCAGGGGAAAAATGGGTGCTTCCGTTCACCGATCATCCAAAAAACTTGCTATTGGCGGAAGACCTCCGTTTCTCGTGGTAATGTAAAAATATATTTGATCCAATCTAGTGGAAACTATATTTGAACTCATATTTTATAAAAAAAACAAGCTTGCCTTTGGAAGTGATAATATATTTGTTAGTATCTCTTTCCCCTTTTGTCTAACAAAGAATGCTCCTATAAAACATAAAAACCATAAAATCATTTTATTCTATGATGTTCATAATACATGGAGTTTACTACTTGCATAAGCAATTTGAGCATATTCCATTAAGGTAAATGATATATACAACCCAAATGTGTATATAAAAAGCTAAATATTGAAATATTTAGTGAAAAGTAGATATAAGATCCATTGTTATATATGTAAGTTATCTTAAAATTATGAAGTAATTTCATTTTAGAGGATATATATAATGCTTAAAGACCCTAAGCGTTTGAATATATAATTTCCCTCTTTATTATACAAGGCCTAGATTTACTATTCTGTTTCATCATCATCATTATCATCAACCCAATATCGCGCTCGAAAACAGGGATTGGGTGAGGAAAGGTGACAGATAATCCATACCTGCTCTCCCTTCGAAGGGAGGACTAGAGGAATGTGGTCAATTTACTATGTTGTTTATATCACTTAAAAGCTGAAAATTTTTATTTTCATCTTTAGTTGTGATATTGCTGCTAGGAGACCTTGAATACTTGTGAGAAACATGGGAATTTTTACTATGGAACTTGACATTGTTTTTGAATAGTTTTTTTTCTTTTCTTTGTAGCCTAACTTTGGGATGTTTGGATACGGTGGTACAATTGCTTCTATGCATTTAGGAAGGTATGATTATAATCTTCTATTGATAGACTGACCTGTTGCAGTGGTCGTATAACGTGGTTTGCGTTCTCTCTGAATTCTGTTCCTTTTGTAGGCATGCTGTAGTGTCTGCAAAAACCGAGGAGTCTAAGAAAGTTTATTGGCTTCGTTTGGAGAGGGAAGCTTTACTTAAACGATCTGGTTCTGATCTTAACTGGAAGGTATTACATTTTCTTTTGTATGTGAGCTTTTTAAGGCCATTGATCGTGCACCCTTTTTCCTTAAACAAGATGTTCTTGCATTAGAACTCATTTTAGTTTCTCAGACAATGTTATTTTCTTCAGGCTGCTGGTGGAATCCGAGATCCATCAGACACGGAGAATGAATTATCCCCTCATGGTAGTTTTACAAAGGTACTTTATGTGCATGTCGACTTCCTTTGAGGCCTTTACAGTTTTCTCCTTGGTGTGATCTGTTGATTGTTATCAAAGCAACATCCTCTAATGGAACTTCAGCGAAAAAAATAATATACAAGTATTATTTAAGATGTCATCAACATTGCTTCGAAAATCTTTCACTGGACTTACGTTAATTTTTTCTTTCCTCCTTAAGTGTTAGTTTTGTGCGTTTCTATAGGTTTAGAGATCCTAGTTATCTTGTTGAGTTTAATAGTATTTTGTTTCTATTATTACAAGCCGCATGATGATCTATCAGATGCTTTTTGTTGGTTCAAACATTCTATTACCACGCTTTATTAAGTTGCTCGCACTTAGGCGATGTTTTGGAGGGGTCGGCTGTACGCAATATAACCCTTGTAAGTTATCACAAAGAGGTTTTTTTTACTGATCCTGGTAGAAAATATCACTTACTAGTTCATATACATTATAAGTGCACATAATTCAATGAGCCAATTTATTTATTTTGTTTTTTATACTGGGGCAAGGATAATTCCCTCTAGGCACGAGGGAGAAGGAGAATTGATCTTCATGTAGATGGTGAAAATCGAACCCTTATCAAAACTGGGTTTGATGAAATACATACATTGAAAAGTCGTTGCCTTCCAATTCCTTTATAGATGTGCATTACGTCTAGAACATCTAGATTTTTAGATTTTACAATTATGGTGGCATGAGCATTGTTATCAGCTGTGCTGACTTCTGATCCTCATCTACTGCAGATTGTCATGAAGCCTAAGTTGAAACTACCCGATATATACCAACTTCAGTGCAAACTCAAGGATATTTATTTTCCTTACATTCAGGTATGCCCATGTTTGGCCTTCTTTAAGATAAAAACTTATGATTCTAATTGCACGAGCATTATAATTTTGTATGTGCGAGAAATATTCCCTTCCTCTTTTGGATTTTGAAAATATTTTTATCTTTCTCTTGGCATGGTTACTTAAGAAGTCGATATTGAAGTTGACGATGTGTTTAGTTGGCTTCAAAAAGTGCTATTAGAAAATCATTCACAATTGAAAATCCATTCATGTTGGGAATTCAGTAATCTATTCATGTCTTGGAAACATATTCTCTCACTCATGAGTCTTAACTCCTCAACTTGCTCAAACGTTTGCGGGATATTGCAAACATGCTTGACTAGAAAAAGAACTTTTGTCCTGACGTCACATTAGTTGTATTCTCCGCGACAGATTTACGATTATATCTTGGTTTAATATTGCTGTGGCATTTTTGTGCAGTGTGACGAGATTTCAAAGTCAGGGAGGACTACAACATTGGTGGACTTCCAGGTTTCATACTGAATTCTCTTATCTTTTCGAGGTTCTGTGAGCGGCATTTTTGTGCAGTTGATGCAAAGTGTTTTTTTATCGTGTCTTCTGTAAAAAAAGCTAATTTTCTAGTTTTGTTTTTGACAAAAATTCTTATTTGAAAGTTCTTGATCGTTCATGAATCTATTTGCTATATTGTATTTTTCTATATTTCTTCGTTTTAACAGTGTCTAAATTCATGTCAGCTCTATTGCTACATGTTTATTTTTGTTATGGTCATTCATGGTGGTCAAAATGACCTTGTATTTTCGTTGTATTTGAGGTTATTCAGATGCTTACTGGTGTGCCTTTTCCACTGACCTTGGATTTGCAGATTAACGACACCAATTTAGCTGAAATTGAAGGTGGTGAAGTGGCAGTGACGAATTTGAATTCTTGTAATGGCCCAGACTTTGTTATTAACCTTCATTTGTCTATTGAAGAAGACAAGGATGCATCTAAATCTTCAGGTTAAGTTTGGAACACTATCTTTCTCAGCATTTTGAATAATCTGTTTTAGAAAACCTGTTTTAAAACATTGAAGTCACATACACTCTTCCCCGAGATAGTTTGGTGTTTTCTCATCAAGAGAGACTTCCTTCTGATCCTGTTGACTCTTCACTATTTTATGCTCTTCATTAACTTCTCTTACGACTACAACCTTTTATCTCTTTTGATTAGGATATGATCTGTCGTCACTCAACCCTCCCCAGGCCTTGATCATGCCTTCCATGAGCGTTAGAGGTGTTCATTCGGGTCACCAGGTTGATTTTGGGCTAGGTGTTTCGGGTCATTTTGAATTCGGATTTTGTGTCTATATTGTCTTTTACATAATTGTAAATCATTTTTGAAGTCGGGTCAAATCGGGTACGGTTACAAGGTTGGATTTGTTTTGAACATATCTAATGAGCGAGATATACCGGGTATGATGATGATAATGACGACTAACTTCTTTTATGACTGCTTTTAGGTGTAAATGCTGTTTGTGAAGGAAACGCGCGCCTGAAGTGTGTTTACTTTCCCATTACTGAGGTACAGGAATTCGGTTAGCATAGATTTTAGTTTTTTCAATAGGATCCTAAAATTATTATGCTTGAATCTTCTCTCCAGGGCAAGGAGAATATTGAAAGAATTTTGGAAAAACTGAATTCTGATGGTTTTGTAATTAAAGAAGACTTTACAACCTTCAGCCGTATATCCATCAGGCGGTTGGGTCGTCTGCTTCCTGAAGCTCGCTGGGTTAGTTGGTGATCAAAACGGCTTTTTTGTGCTTTAGTGCGTGCTTCAAAATTGTTGTTTTTTGATAATTATATTGCCGTGTCAACTCTTATATTGTGCGGTATAGGGGCTGCTACCTTTTATGCAACCCATTAAGAGGGGAGGCAATGCTCACACATTGAGGGAATGCTCCTCAAGAGTCAAATGCTTCATCGGTAAGATTGCTCGAGTTACATAAATCCTCTCTTAAATGTTATAAGTTTGGACTACCCTTTGTTTCTCGGTTCGTCTTTTGATGAAACTTTTAATATTGCAGATACTGATGCTGGTTTTAATCCAATACCTTCCAAGGTATTTAACAGACGTGTTTTGATGCATCATATCTTAGTTTTTTTCACATTGAAGTTGTAAAATAACAGACGTGTTTCGATGCATAGTTATCATACTACAAAGTAATAACCAGTGTCACATGATCCGCTAGATACCTCGCGAATTGCAAATCAATAAAAGCGAATTATGTTTGGTTTTAGACTATTTTTGAGTTATTTTGAGCGATTTGCGAATTTAAAAGGCGAAATAACTAGTGAATAATGTTTCACTGGTATAAACTGGTAATTGTTGTACCATGTTTTTAAAGCCTCAATATCAAATGTTTGTTGTTTCAGACTGATCTAGCGCCTCATCACCCTTTTACTAAAGCATTGAAGGATTTGGGGGCTGAAATTTCTTCGAGAGAAAAGGGTGACTTTCTTCGTCTGTGTTTCTGATGCTGTGAAAATGTTTTTGGTCGTAAGGTATACATTTTAATTGTAAAATTCTTGTAGTGGTTAAGGTTCAGATTTCAAGATGCGGAAAGGAATTGACGTTGCAACGACTGGAAAGGGAGTATCAAGATTGGATTCTCCAGATGCATAGTAAATACGATGACGATTGCAACCTTGGTGTTGATGAACCCGATGTGATTGTTGATGCATCTAACATAGAAGAACTGGGCATATCATCTGGTGGTACAGTATATTGTCTTTTATTTTTCCTTCTGGTTTCTTTTCGTTCTATCTTCTCTATCTTTATCCTATACTTTTCCTGTTTACCCTATTACTCACCAACGTGGAATAAGGAAATAAGTCATCTGATGTTTCATGCTTTGATGGTGTATTGCTCTACAACTAGTCTAAATTACAAATTAATTCTTACTCAAGAATTTATTTGTTGTTCGAATATAAGTGGATTTTCTTAAAGTTTTCAGGACAACAATAATCGTTTTGTGAATATTTTAAAAGAATTTTGAACTTTTTTTATCATGCAGAAAAATGTAAAATTAGGGTGAGGTGAACGGGTTTGAAGTTGCTTTATTTTGTTTATGAGAAATGGTTATTGCCTTTGTCCCAAAACAAGTTGATTTTTAGCTAAAACTCTTATCTATTTTGCTCATTAATTTGCTATATGATAGTACTGTTGTTTGATTTTCCAAGAAAAGTATTATTGTATAATGTATAACAATTTAAAGTGTCAAAGTTTTGGCTTATATATGACTACTGTACAAGCATGAAAAATAATGATGATGCTCTATCTCGGAGACCATAAAAAGTCCAAGAGGGAGTCATTTTTGGTGGATGTCGCGGTTTTATGTCAATGAGCTTTTCTTTTATGGTTGTAGCTTGGAGGGTTCATAAAGCTATCAGTCGGAAGGGAAAATCTTGGAATAGAGGACGAAAAGTAAAGATTCTCAAAGGTGCAGGGCCTGGTTGTCATAAGAACAACATTTTTGCAACATTAGAGTATTTTTTACTCGAAGGCATTGAAGAAAATGTTGGCGGTAAGTGATTTTGGCTATATACATTGTTATATCCTATTTTACTAGGACTCTTCATTTTGCTTCACGCACCTGTGTTCGTTCCTTGATCCTTGGATATTGGTATGACACTTTGACACTTCTTTTTAGGCGTAAAATTGAATATTTAGACGTATTCGGCACTTGGACACGTACCAGTATCCAACATCAGTACCCGAGTCCAATTAACATGAGTTATATCATTCTATAATATGCATGATATGTTGCAAATAGTTATCATGTATATTGTGATCTTTTCTTATGTGTTGCTGCTCACTAACAGTGGACTTGTTCTTGTGTATGAACAGGAGAGGCACGAGTTATATGCCGGTATGAGCAATTTTATCTACTGATATTTATTGCTCGCTTATAGTGGACTTCGTTTTTGTGTCTAATGATATTTGATTTTTGAAGGCCACTTGGCGTTGAGGATGGAGATGGTAGTGTGCTCACAGTTTCAAACGATTCTTGTCCAAACTTAAAACTTGGAAACTCTATATCTCTGCCCATCATGGTGATAGATTCGGGAAAGGTTAGGGTGCTTTCCCATATATAGTTTCTTTTTCGTCACTAATCTCCAGTATGTCTACTAATTCCTATTATTTCTTTTCCTTGTAGTGTACTGCTGTTAGTGACAATGAATGGAACAACCAACTTAACAAGCTGAGTCTGAAAGTTCCTTCATCAATTCAAATATTAGGAAAAGAACACTGCAAATTCTTGGGTATTGACGGGGTACGTAATTAGTTTAGCTGTTTAATATTTTGACCTTTTTTGTGATGGGTTAGAAATCATAGGAAAAGATTATTTTTTTTTGCATTTAATTGTGAAGAGCTCCTAGATATATAAAGCAATCTTTATCATCCATGAGAACATACAAGAGATTTTCTAGAAAGTGAACTAGTTACAATCTATGTTACTTGGACTCAGGTACTGATGTTGGATACTGATACGTGTCCAAGTATCAGATACATCTAAATGTTCAATTTTACGCCTAAAATCTAAATATTCAATTTTACGCCTGAAATGAAGTGTCTAAGTGCCATACCAATGTCTGAGAATCAAGGATCGGACATGATTACGTGAAACAAAATGAAGTGTCCGAGTACAATTCATCGTTTAATTAATGTCTTTTTTATGGTATATGTTCTTTGTTGAATCGGCTAAGATTTTCATCACCACCAATATTGCAACACCACTTGCGTTTGTCCTATTTGGTTTGCAAAGTTTGAGTACAATGATGTCCATCGATACATATTAAGCTCACAACTTTTTTCTATTCTATATAGTTAACAACATCTTACTTTGTTTATGCATTGCATTCCAGGCATTACCTACAGATGCTTCAGTTTATGCTGGGTCACTACGTCCATCAGAAGTCGTAGCTGTTCTACGGCCTTCAAATTTTGTTCCAAGTCATAGTGTTAATGACTTGGATCAAAAATACATTTTGAGGGACCATTTTGAGATGTCCCTGGATTTAACATTTAAGGCTGCAACTAGAAAATCCACCAAGATAGACCAAATTTTTTCAGGAACTGTTACAAGTTCGTCATGTAAAGGATACCATGGTTTGTATATATTTTCAATAAGCTCCATCCTGGGTTTATTTCAAAAATCTGGGGTGTATACATTCTCCTTCCGAATAGTAAGTGCCAAATTCCTTCTCTAGCTATTTTGCATCCTATATTTGCTGTTAAATGCTAATACATTAGGATTTGTCTCCCTACAGAAAAAATCTGCTGCGTCACAATGTGCCATTGAGTGTGAAAAAGTTGTAAAAGTCAATGCGTCGCCGAATGTCAAACGCTGGGAACTCTCAAAAAATGACCACAATGTGCCATTGAGTGTGAGGTACACCCCCAATCTTGGATGCCCCTCATTATCCAGATTTTTTAAGGAGTAACTGAGTTTCTGTGTCACCCATGTTTGATGTGCACTAATTTGGGTTTTGCTGACATGAAAAGGAAGGAAAATTTATAAGATATATGCATTGAACCTTCAAATCAACTAAAGTTTGTTATCCGCAATGCCATTAAGTGTCTCCCACTTAGGCAAGGGTTTGGAGGGGGTCAAAAGTATGCAACCCTACCCTTGTTAGTGATAACAAAAGAGGTTCCTTTTGGTTGACCGTTGGAATTTGGAAGCAATCATTAGTTACAATTTCACATTAATAAGAAGTGTACACGATTTAATGAGTCGTTTTAATATAGTCCATTACAATCTGAAACTCAAGAACTATAAATTTATGGCCCCATCTCAATAAAGGACTCTCCACTAATCTTAAACTTAAGTATACAAATTTGACTTTTTGACATGTTGAAGTTGAAGTGAACTGCTACCATACATCACTCAGGCCATGCCTTTCATACATAATTGATTGATTTTTGTCACTGCATATATACAGTCTTTAGTATGCATGACTGTAGCAACTAGCAAGATTTGAGCCTCCCCCTCGGGAGAAAGAGTGGGATTCGGGGTTGTATGTTGAACTTACCATTCTCCACTTTTCTGTTGTTTTCTTAGCTTGAATAATCGCATCAAACCTCTCTAAAAAAAAACCTTTCACCCATTCTCTGTATGAGCCTTGTTAAGTGGAAGATTTATATGCTTCACTGTTAGTACTTATAATTTTGTAATTTGCATGCTGTTATTCTCCCAAGAAGCTTTAATCTTTCCATAAGAATCTTAAATAGTGGATTGGACCACATATTTGTATGTTTGCTCTACTGTACTTATATGGTTATACATGTCTATTTGTCATCTCCTCTGATCCTCTCGTCATTTGTTGTCTTCGAATTTTGTATCATTCTTTCTTCCTTTACTTGCAATGTTTTTGCCTGTTAGCGATAATTCCTCGAGAGCAGTGGATCGAGTTCCGAAATAAATGAAATTTGACTTTCATCTATGACAACCATGGCAGCCGGCAGAATCTGATAGTGCATTGTTCTATCTACAGCGTAGGTTCTTCTTTCCCATCATTGTCAATTGCACGATATGATGGATATGACAATATCATTCCATTTAAAGTTACCCCAAAGATAGAATTCCAGTTGATTTCCAACAGCATTGTGCTTTCCCCAAAGAGAAGCACAAAGGTGGAACTTTCAATAGATAAGTCTCATATGAAAGTTTCGGTATGTCAAACCTTTTGGTTGTACAAATTTGAGCTGATCTTGCAGCCACTTTGATTGTCATGTAGAATTTTATTTTATTATAATTTTTATTTTCAGAATACACGGATAACTACTGATAAATTAGACAATATTCGCCCAAGTTATGAAGCCACATTGGCTTTGTCTCAGCCTAATGATAAAAAGCCATTTTTAAGCATTCCATGTCAAGGTACTTTTGCATTGTATTGATATCAGTGTTCAAGTCTTTATCTTTCTGGCAATAACAAATTTAGTCTTTATGTCAGTTTTTCCTGGACCTCCACATTTTGTCCGCTTCCATATGTCAGAGTCAGGCAAAGAATTACTTCCCAATGAGGTGGTTTACGACATGAGACTGGAGGTATATAATTAAGTTTTTTGAAAGTTGTTTTGCTCCAAATATTTCCATAGTAAATCCCATTATACCATCTATGTAACCACCGCATTTCCTTTTATTTCATGATTTGATCGCATGGATATCAAATGGCTTTTAAATAGATTTTCTATTAATGTCTTTATGATGTCACTAACTGCAGCATTGAATTAAAAGATATATCTAACTAAAACACCTATGGTATTGTAACATGTAGCATTATTTAGTAAAACAGAAGGCAAGTATACGAGGAATCTATGGGGTTTTGACTTCAGATCTTTGAATATGAAACCTCCTTTATTGAATTATTTGCGGAAGAAATTATTTTAGTGTTTATTTAACAACTAGAATAGAAGCAATTTCCATGGACAATTGTGGTTTAGGAAGCTCATCAGGCTAGTCATCTCTAGGAACTTTGTTATGATTCATGGCTTCTTTGTTATACAGATAAGGTAAGGAAGAGTTTCTTGAAATTCTAAAGACTTCACCGATGTTGTTGAATTGTTTTGCACGCTTTCGATGTAGCACTACACTATATTCAATTTATGACCAGATGCATAGAAGAAAGAATATGGTATTGTTTTACATATGTAGGGTTGTAGATGATTTTGGCATAATTATTTTCAGGTGCTAGATAGACATCATAATCATGTGCAAGGGGGCACAGAAATAGAGCTTGACCTTTATGGTTTCTCTTTCATGGATGAGATTGGTCGAAAGCGAAAGGTTCCGGTCTTCTACTTAACATCTTGCTTTGAACATGTTTATTTTAATGGCATTCTCATGGTTCATAAGGTTTTTGTACCTTATTATAGTTTGCACAATATCTATGGATTGTATTGATTATGAAAATGGGAATTTATTATACTCCATACCATTTTCGATCCTTCATAAAAAATTTTAAATTGTTTGTTGATTATTTTTTGGCAAGCTCTTGGAATTTGGTTGACTTGCACTTGAGATTATCACTTCTTTTTTGGTTACAGGTTGATGATGATGGCTTTATTGATCTTAATGACCTTTTGAGGGTCACTGGAAGTTATGGTAATCCAGGTAAAGACTTTAATATTTATGACTTTTAGGTCCAATTAGATTCCACTCTCTTTAGTAGTATGATCATCGCTGATGCAATGAGTTATAGAAAAGGAAACCAATATCGCAAAATAGTACATGCTTTTTGCATCCCTAGACCGAATAGCCCAAAGTTGCAATTACCAAGTATTATGGTTATAATGGTATTCTCACCGAAAAAGATAATAGTATTACTATTAGATTAGCCATTTTATATGTATGCATTGTTGTATAGTTAAAAAATGCAAGTTTCGGTCGCAGTCATGGTAACGGCCACGAAACGTCTTTCTCGGTCAAAGTAGATATCTTCGCAATTGTCTTATCCTACGTTTCGATTGCATTAAACTCGTAATCTTTGCCATACATTTGCAGTGCTGTGATATGAGCAATATTTTCCGCTATGTTGGTTGATAATCATGAGATAGTACTGTCTAGAATATTTCTTCTTTTAATAAAATGGCTCTTTAAGCTCGTAGAGTTTGTTAACTAGTTTCAGCCAAGGGTCTCATTGGCCGCGACCTCCTTATCTGTTTTGATAAGGCTATGGTCTACTGTCATCCAACCCTCTCCAGCCCCCTATTCATAGATTCTATTATTGGGATATTCCATGTATGATGATGATTGTGATGATTAACGATGTCATTTGCTGATATCATGATTTTTTAGTGTCCCTTACCGTCATTTCTAATGAGAAGACCATTGCTTACAAAAAGTTTCAAGTTGAAATGCGTCAACTGAGGTTGGCGACAATGGTTAGTTCTACTTTGCTTTTTAATGAAAGAAGTCTTTTCTCCCCACCCCACCTTTCAATTCTGATGTCTTCAGTGATTTTTCTGGTCTAAGGTCCCTGAAGTTTGTCAACCTGGGTCAACTCTAAAAGACCTATCCTTTGAAGTTGTTGATTCTATCGGAACTGTTGATACAACCGTACATGATTCAGAGAAATACGCATTTCACACACTTAGAATAATGTCAGACTTTGGAGGCGTTGAATCGATAAGATATGCCTTTAAGCACGGACGATGCATTATTCCTTCAATTACTCTTCCGTATAAAGATGGATGTTTTTTCATCAAGGCTTCTCACTCCCATCACGCAGAACTACAGTTGAAGTTTCAGGTTATAGATTTCTTCATAAGGCTCATCTATTCATTTGCTCTTTACTTCATTTTTATTACGATTGCATCCCGCTTCACTTCGCAGATTTCGGTCTCAAGTTCATTTGTAGAGCCTCGTGCTACATCTCATGTCCAAGCTTCAAAACAGTATTCCCTGAATGAAAGTTTTGCTCCCCATTCAGTTTCTGATGCTCCAGGCGAGTTTCACGAATTGGAGGTATAATGGCCGGACATACTAAATCTCTTATTAATTGTGTTTGGTTTCGGGGTAAACTGTTGACTAATTTATGTGCAAAATTTAACTGAGCGCCTACGCTTTTTTTATATAGGCTACCATTATAAATTCTCAAAGGGAACCGGACTGTGATGTTGTGTTGCCCCTCCGAACTCAAAGTCTGAACCATGGGGTTTCTGCTTCAGATATTAACTTTGTTCCCGCGACAGGAAAGGTTTCCCCGTTAGCAGAGTCAAAAGTGCAAAAGCAGGTACCGAAAGAAAGCATGATAACTATCTTGTTTTGTAGTTATCTTAGCATCCCTTTAACATTTACGAGAAAGTTAGTGAATCGGGTGTTTAACTATGGCCTTATAGTAAAATTCTTCTGTTCAGTCTGCTCTTGCAGAAACTCCAGAGAAGTATCATCGAAATTATGGGTTTAACGATGACATAATCGATTCTCCGGTTGCTTTGATCACTGGTGCTGATACTTATACTCCTGAGCGTGCAATTAGTTTGACAGGACCCGACTTGTTGATGGACTTTGAGGTAGGATCAAATCGGAAAAAATCTCTTTATTATATAACTAACATATGGTTAAGGTTGTATAGATCTGACCCCCTAAACCTCGCCTAGGTGGGAGCCATTTAATGGTGTTGGGGTAATGAATGTATTTTGTGATTAATGGTTTAAATATTTAAACAGTTTCTTGAAACCTATGTACTGTCACATGATCTACTAATCTCCTTGTGAATCGCGAATCAAAAAAAGAGAATTATGGTCGGTTTTGGGTATTTTGGGGTCAGCGAATTACGAATCCAAAAAACGAATTAACTAGCGAATCATGTTACACTGATTACCTGTGTGTTTACATTTTGACGCGTTTAGTTTTTTTCTCTTTAGAGCATAGAAAATGATTTTTTCCGGAGTGCATCTGAAATAAAATGTTTAGAAAATGACTTGAAATGGTGCGTCTTACACAAGGAGGAACTCGAAGAAAATTTGACGCAGTTGCAAGGTTAGTCTAATCATATTTCAGTCGTTATTTGAGAAATCATACCATCCTAACGAACTGTCATGGCTCTCGTCCTGTCGTTTTTTTGGTCATTTTTAGCTTCCAAGGAACTGCTGCCAGCGCTAGATCACATCTCTCCGAAGGAAGTGGTGCTGGATAAAATAGAAAAGAAGGTTGATTCAGCCGCGTCCATATACAGCATTGCTTCAAGGAATGTGCGACTAAAGAATCAACACCTTGAATTTATCGCTGATGTGGTTGGCTTAGTTGCCCTTCTTGCAACAGTTTCAACACCCGAACTTAGTCGGTAAATATTCTTTCTCGGTGTATGCTCGACAATAAACCTGTCTCCCGATGACCTTATTTATTCGTTACACAGTTCATTGGCGGAGTATTTAGGAGAAGATCAAATGCTAGCAATCGTTTGCCAATCCAATGTCGCATTGACTATGCCAGATAGGTATAAAGACGTCCTCATGTCCTTAGCCAGTGAGTTAGGGCAACGCATCAAGCACCGTCAACATATTATATGTCTCGAGGACTTAAGGCAAGTCCTTATCCAACATAAGAAACACTTACTCTAGAATTTCATGCAATTCATGCTGACTTAACATAGTTGACAGTACATATGCTGGCGGTGTTCTAGAAACTGATCCTCAAAGACGGTTGGCTTTACCAAATCCGATCTTACTAGATGGAACGACCCCACATGGCTTCTTAGGTTATGCTGTCAATTTAATTGACATTGTTGCTGAACATCGTCAAACTAAGACAGTCACAGGGCATGGACTACGCGAAACCTTATTTTATAGACTCTTCAGGGAGCTCCAAGTTTATAAAACAAATATCGACATGATATTAGCACGCGGGTGTATCACCGATGGAGCGATATCTCTAGACGGAGGTGCTATACATGGAAAGGGCATAATCAATCTCCTAAACGGGTATAGTGCACTCTTTCCATTCATAAACTCCGTATGCTAAAACTTTATAACCCGAGGTGACGCAATTTTTTTCTTTGTTTCTTTTAGGGAAATCGGTGTTTGTTTCCCTATTGTTCTACGCGATCCTGAATTGGTTATGGAGAAAATGAAATCGGACATAGATTTAGCAGAGAAAGCTATCGACGTAATCAGTCAACGTAGGAGTGCAAAGTTGAAGATATTCTACGAAAAGAAGGATCAATACACGAAGATTATCGAGGACAAAGAAATAGTGCAAAAACTTAAACTACTCGAGAATACTCGAATGAGTTCGTCACCCTTCCTTTTGAAGCCATGATTAGTAGTTCTAGGGACCTTTTGGAGTAGTTTTTGAGCTTAAATATTTATGTATATAGTATCAGGATACGAACAAGGATTAGGATAAGGGGTGCATTTTGTGAATAGCTTCAAAGTACAGAACATAGGAAGCGCATTCGTATTCGACTATTCGGTATCCTGCTTTTTGGTGCACTGGGAAAGAACATAAGGCAGCTTGTAAGTACAGAAGTATGTAATGTGTATGGTGCAGTTCAGTCATAGTTGATCGAGTTAGATATGATCAACCTGCTGGGTTAAACCCGATTGATGATCGATCATTTTGACAGTTCAAGTCGTAACTAAGTCGTACAATGTCAAATGTTTATACATACAAATCATTGATATTGTCGCTAGCGGTTTTTTGTATGTGAAGAACAATGAAAATGTTATCGGTTCTGTTTGCTTTGTTTTTCCCCGTTGAATTTCATTTCTACAGGATTAAAAATCCTAATATTTGATTTATTTAAACATAATTTTGAACAAAATTTGTATTGTCGTTTTATTGAGAATCCTCCATTTTTAATAGTAAACACAATCAATCATCCAAGGATATGGAAAACACATTTTAATTTATGAACTTGAGAGCATTCCATTTGAGTATAAGAATAAAAAGGCATAAAATAAGAGCGAAATTGCTAATAACAAATTAATTGCTAATAATAAACTAATTTGTGCTTGATTTGATGAGATATTATTTATTGTCAATTAAACTACTTATTGAATACTATAATAGGTGAAAGCAATATTAAATATTATTTAAAATAGATTCACAAATTACTTATTTTTATTAAAAAAAAAAAATTAAACCATTACAATGGGTAATAACAAATTAACAGTTTGTTAGAAAAAACTATTACCATTGGTAAAAGTAATATTAAATATATTTTCAATATGGCGTATGTGGGTCGGAAAAATCGGCATATAAGAGCTCATTTAAAACGGATATTCACACTAGGCGGCCCGAAAAACTATTACCACCAGTAAAAATATCGATAAATATCTTCTTGATTTGCTTGTTATGAAAATCGGCATTTGAGCACTCAATTTGAAATTAGGCGCCTCATACAGTGATCGCAACATCTATTTTTTGAAAAGAAACTATTAGCACTGATGAAATAACGTCAAATATCTTTTCGATTTGTGTTTCGGGAAAGTAGGAGGATTAGTATTGAATACTCAATTTGATCAATTTCCAACATAGTCGCCGCATTTGAGGATTCGTTTTTTGAAAAACGATGCTAAATATGTGGTACTTTGAGTTGAGATTTTTAAAAAGAACTAATATATATCTCATATCAATAAGGTATATTTTCTTTTCAAGGGAGTCTATTTGCTAAAAAGCTCCACAATTAAGTGTGTTTCGTGGTAAGAAATCTTGGGATGGTGACCTCTTGAAAAGTTTTCTCGAGTGCGCATGAATAAGGGCAAAGTGGCTGAAAGAACTCGTGTCAGTCTGTGGGGCTAGTCTACAATATCCTTGGGTAGTCATTGGTGGTCGGATGAGGCCTTGGTGTTACAAGTGATATCAGATCAACCCTATAACTGTGGCTGATAGTGTGTTTAGTGCACCTAGTAAGGAAAGATCCTGAAACATGTTTGGTGGGGGAGAAATTTAAGGATGGGTGACCTCACAGAAAGTTTTCCTGAGTTCATACGAATAAAGCCAAAGTGCGCCTGAAAGGATTTGTGTTGGTCTATGGTGCTAGTCTATAACATCCTTAGGTAGTCACCGATGATACGATAGGGCTGAGATATCTTCTCAATTTGTGTGTCGGTAAAAAAATCAACGTATGGATACTCATTTTGACTAAATTTTCCAACTAAAACTCTTTTATATGTGATTGCAACGTTCGTTTTGAAAAAATTATTATTACAGGTGAAAACGATGTTAAATTTCTTCTCGATTTGCACGTAGGCAAATTTGCAAATTCGATATGTGGGAAAATATTTAAGCTTTTGTCCCATTGTAACAATTTTTTTAAAAAAAAGTATTTAAAATTAATTTAAAATATTAAAATAAAATTACTATTAAAGTAAATAAGTGCATTTGTAATTTTTAAAAAAATTGATTAAAAAAATTTAAAATAACAAAGTCAAAGATCACATACTCAAAAGTAAAATCCAAATCAAACAAATAATCTCCAATTAAAATAACAAAATCCAACAATTTAACATTTTCAAAATTTATAATGGTTAAACTCATAAAACTAACGAACTTTAAAGCCTTGTTTTAATTGGAGGAAATGGAGGGAAAAGAAAGAAAAAAATTTTAAGAGATCAATAATTTCTTTGTTTGGATAACAAAAATGAAGGGGAGGAGTGTAGAAGAAAGAAATTTAAAGAGATTAAGTCTCTTAATTTTATTAACATTAAAATCTCTCCATAAGAGAAAAAATTTAAAAGAAAAATAATTTTTTTTCTTAATCCTTCCCTTCCTTTTCAAACAAACAGGAGAATTTTTCTCTCCCTTTTATTTTTTTCTTTTTCTTTTCTCTTCTATTTTAAATAATTCTATAATTTCTTAAAAAGCTCAAACTCAAAACTTTGATTATTTAAATAATTTTGGATGAGAAAAAGTAGCATTTAGCAAGATAATGAGTGTGGGAGCAATTAAGAAAAGGAAGTAGTGTATGAAATAAATTGAAAATACTTCATTTTACATTTAATTACTGTGACGCAAATATAGTACCAAAAATTTAGTGTATAATTTGAGAGAGAGAGAGAGAAAGACATTGTCTTCATCAGCTTCAGCTTACTATGTTTCCGACCAGTTCTCCGGTAAATCTTTCATTTTCCTTCTCATTTCTTTCTAATCCTCTTTCATGCATGCATATTAGTTGGAATTTGTGTTGTTTTTTAGTTCGAATTTGTATCGAGAGTTTATTTTCATTATTCCTTTTTTTTTTTTTTGAGTTCAAATCATTTCTACATTGCTTTTGATTGTTTTGAAATTGAAAAGTTTGCGTGTTTATGTTTCGATTTAATTAATTTCGTTTGTGATGTAATGATGAATTAGGTGATTTACAAATCAAAGAATTAATTTGATTAGAGTACAGTGTTAGGAAGAAAGGTTTTTGTGTGTACAGATGATGTGACATGACATTGATAGCAAGCAGGATTTTTAGAGATTATGTTGGTGTGAAGTAAACTGATTAAGCAATTAATTTGATTATGTGGTGTTTGGAAGAAGGATTTTTGTGTGTACGGATGATGCGACATTGATTAGCAAGTAAGAACATGTAGTATAAGAGATTATGCTGATGTGATTTGTGAAGGAAACTGATTTGGGATTTATTATCATTGGTATCCGTGCTCCATTGTTAGACTGGGCAAAAATTCAAATGTGAAATGCAGAAATAATGTTTGGAACTAAAAAAAAAAAAGAAAGAAAAATAACTCCTTGGTGGCTGTTGTTTTGGTAGGTTGCATTTTCTATGCATGATAATAAGGTAGTAGAGTATCATGTATCAAGTCTGACAGTATGCGTAGAGTGGGATTTATATTTTGAAAATTGCGTCTTTAGTGTTATTCAGTTATCATTCAAAAATATGGAATGATTAGGCAAGTTTCAGAAGGATGAGGGTTGATGGATAATGGTGACTCAGATGTAGCCATTATCGGGGATAACACGATATTAGAAGATTAGATAGTTGATAATTGCTTGTTCTTATATCAAAAATGTGTGTATTAGCTAATTTTAGGGTGTTGAACTGATCCTGTTGTTGCCATTTTCTTTGAAGTTAGCTCTTGCTTAGACTTTTGGTGCATTCAGCTTACCCTTGGGGAAGATGTGGTCCTTTTGGAATGTACAGCCCCATTTTCTGCTCTAAATTACTTAGTTTTTCTCCTTTCTTTTTTCTTTTCCTTTATAATTTATGTTTAGAGAGTAAAAAACCAATCTTTAGACTCCAGCGCCGACATTATTTTATATTCATTGATGTCATTCTCGAACTTGTATCCTTTTATCTTAGTTTTAGGCACCACGCGCGTCAAGGGTCTTTAGAGCCTAGGCGCTAAGGGAATACACTAGTCTTTGGACGTGATGTGCCCCAAAACCTAGGAGAAAATTATATTAAAACCTTTGAAAAAATCCAGAAGGAAAGAGAAAATATACCTGGTGGGTGCCTGTATTAAATGGACTTTTTTAGGCTAACGCTCACTTTAGGCACAATCAAGATGCTCGCCGTAAGGAATCACCTTGCCTAACCGTATCACCCTATCAAGGCGCCGAACCCATGGCCATCCCAAAGTGCTCATCCTAGGCGCGCTTTCGAAACTAAGCTTTTAATCTTTTTTGTTTTTGTTTTGGGTACAGTCAAGTGTTGACTAATATGTTTGAAAATCAATCAACCAAGATTATCTCCTTTGTGCACTGTGATATATCGTCTCATTTGATTTGTTATAAATATATATCTGATTGATAAATGTGGATTTTGTACTACGCATTTATGTAGTGAGAGATTGCAAGTGTCGTTCTAATTGGAGACTTGTATTTGCTTGACTCCTCGTGCAGTTTCTGTTGTTTAACTAGAACATCCGGTCTTGAGTTTTTATTAGATGTTAGTTTAATTGCTAATTGATAAATCTTTTTTTGTAATTGTTTGCTTAATAAATGAGTTATCTTGTTTGTCCTGTGATTTTTCTTCTCTTCTATGTGAAACTGCACTTATGTTAGGATGTTTATAAAATGGTTAATTGAAATTTAGCTCAAGACTGTCAAGTATAAGTAGTATGAATACAGGCTATGAGAGGGAAATTTTGTTTAAGCCAAAGGGAAAAATATTTTTTTGGCTTCTATGGGATTCTTTTGTTGAGTTCATACCTTTGCTACTTACATTCTGTTTGATATCTATACTTCGCTTAAATTTACTAAAGAGGAATTCAAAAAAGAAAGACCTTATCTCTCCAGTCTTACCAAAGGTGGAAAAAAACCTGACAAATGCCTTGAAGAAAGCCGTGGCTCATAAAAATAAGAAAAAGAAAAAGTTTGAGGAGTCCTACAAGAAAGTCAAAAGGCATCTTTGAACTTTTTCTATGGTCAATTCAACTTTGAGGTTTTCATATAATTGGTAGAATGTGCTCTAGGCAATGATCTGTTCAGATGCAAAGATCTATTAATCTTTTTCCTGATGGTTCATGATGATAGTGTACTCTAACTTTATAAGGATAATATAGATGAAAAGTTATGTGTCAATGGTAAGGTAGCCATGAGTATAATATAGATGAAAAGTCATACTCATGGTATTGAGGGTAAAACTTGTTTCCGATGCTATAAATGATGTTATATTTTCTATGATTTTGCCTGCTTATTTCTGTAAGCAGTAAACATTTCTCATGTGTTTGAGGGACATATATATATACAGTTTCTATTGACTTAATTTATTATTAGTTTCCCATTCTTTATGTTATTAAACATGTCTTTTTTTTTTAATCCTTTGCCCAGAATCCGATAAATGTGCAAGCACAAGTTGTCCAAGATATTCCAGCTCTAAGACGTGCAGATTCAAACATCACCTCTTTAAATAATGGAAATGATGTACCAAATGCGGCTCCTCCTTTTGCAAATTCTTTGATGTCAAGTTCTAAGGTTGGTGCTTTTGGTAGTCTATGTCATTTGCATCCGTTGAATTCTATGGATTGCTGTCAATGTCATATACAACACTGCTTAAGTGGTTCAATTCTATCAGTGAGAAGATAGAGTTGCAAATTACTGTAAATTTTAGTTATTTTCATGTGCTTACAATATGTTTAACGTCTTTTATTATATTTGGTGTGAAGAAATTGCAAGATGAATTAGAAAGAACTGGAAATAAATTGAAACAGCATGAGGAAAATTTAAAATTTCTGAAGACTCAGAAAAATCAGCTGGATGAGGCTATTCTTGATTTGCAAGGTATACTTATCTTTCACATTGTCTCTTACTTTAAGCTTAATTGGTTTAGGAAGCAGTGGATTTTGAGGAAGAAATATGCTAATTTTGTCATAGCTCTTTGTGATCTTGGAACATATAAATACAGTGAAACAAAAAGATTGTAAAAACTAAAAATGAGAGAAGATAAGGAAAAAAATTGCTGAGGATAATGTCAGTTGTTGGCTAATCAGTTTGGTAACTTTAAAGTCTAAACACTTGATTTCTACGCTTGCATGCCTGAGTCCTGACTTGCTGCTGCTCACTAAATTCACTGTCCAAGTTCTTGGCGAAATTTGCATTGACTTTGGTCTTCATGTAGAACTACTGCATCATATATCTTCTTTGATAATTCAAGAAATCTATCAATGGTGCCTTGCTCAGCCGTCTTTAAGAAAACATTCTACTTCTAGTATGCCGTTTTGGAACTTTATATCATGCTCTAAATTCCAAACAAAATTATTTTCTCTTCTGCAGTTAGCCTTGGCAAGTACATTTCCTCGGGTGCACCCAAAGCCGAAGACAGTGATAATTCTCAAGATCAAAGTGAGGAGGAGTCTATCGAGCAAATAGTAAAACATGAAAATTCTGCTGCTGGTATATATTGCCAGTTCAAATATCGTCATGGTCCACAGCCGTCCAATCTTACTTCATATGAAGATGTTCTTGGTATTGTTGCTTCTCTTGGAAAAGTAGATGATGATAACCTCAGCAGGTAGCTTGAAGTTAAAATTATTTATTAGTTCTGACTGAATTCCATGCTGCACAATTTGCCCAAAGCCCACATGGAGTTTTACTTTGGTCATCTTTGATGTGGAATAATATAACTATTGTTTATAGTCAAAATCTTCCAATTAAATTACTAAGCTGTCTTCCCAACCTCTGGACTCTGGAGTAAACTCACTTTTCTTTTTTGCTTGTGCTTGTCAATTCCCAACTCAGGCTTTTTTCTGAGTATTTGGGCTTGGAGAGTATGCTAGCAATTGTCTGCAAAACTTATGAAGGAGTTAAAGCTTTGGAAATATACAATGGTGAAGGATTTGTGAATAAAGGATCTGGTATTCATGGCCTTGGAGCTTCTGTTGGACAAGATTTGAAGGGTCGTTTTTCAGTCATATGTCTTGAAAACTTAAGGCATGATGTTCAAAAGCTTTATGTTGTTAAGTGGAGTTTGTATATTAGCACTATTAACTCTTCCCTTTGTGCAGACCATATCCTGGTGATTTTTTGTCCAATGATCCCCAGAAAAGACTTGATATTCCGAAGCCAAGAATGCCTACTGGTGATATTCCATCTGGCTTTCTTGGCTATGCTGTAAACATGATTCATGTGCATAGGCCCCATATCTTTTGCCTAACGTCAAGTGGGTGGGGCCTCAGAGAGACTTTGTTTTACAATCTCTTTTCTCGTCTCCAAGTCTATAGAACAAGAGCAGAAATGCTAGATGCTCTTCCATGCATTATTGAAGGAGCCATCTCTTTGGATGGTGGACTTATCAGATCCTCTGGTGTTTTCTCCCTTGGTAGCAGGTATTCTTAAAATTCTCTGCAGATGCTCTTGTAATCTTCTGAATGCTCAATATGTATGTAGTCCTTAAAAGAGGTTATTAATCACTGTTCACGAGTGACGGACTCATGGACCCCGTTAGAACGAATCTGGCGAACCCAGGTTTTTAATACCATTGGGGTAATAGAACTATGGAATGGAATGGATGGACTTCTTGTATGGAATTAATTTGATCAACGTCATTGATGTATTTGTGTGTGAATTAGAATAAGTACAAATTCATTGGCGAACCCAGGTTTTTAACTATGGGGGATTCTTGAAATTGAATATATTAATTAGATAAAAAAATCGGAAAGACAATGACAATATTTACTTGAGACATGCAACATGCTTACAAAATTTTGTTAAGAAAATAATTTATAATTTATGGTGGAATTGGGCACTCCCAAGCCCTTCAATGCATCAGCCACTTAGTACACATCAATGAAGCTGGTCTAATTCCTTGAATTGGGTGTTGTTGAATACACATTGTGCTGGAATTGCATCACATAATCTAAAGGAAATTTGTATAATAGTCTAACTTTCTACGGAATTATATTTTGTTTGGGCTTATTCACTGTTGTGTTTCTCATTGTTCTTGAAAACAAGGGAAGATATAGATGTGATGTTTCCAAAATGTTCATTGAGAACTAGTGTCCCTGAGAAGTATTTCGAGCTTGAAGAACAGATTAAACAGAAGAAATGGGAAAAGGAGCGAATCAAAGAGGATATCCGAAGAGAACAGGCATCGTTAGATCAAGAAAAGTACAACTTTAGTTTGAGAAAACAAGATTTTGTGAAGTTTTTAGCTGACAGCTCGACTTTCATAGCTCAGGTAGTTCTTCACTTCTGACCACTATCAGTGAATGTCTTGAAATTTCTGATTGTTAAAATGATTTTATGGCAATGAACAGCAACAGATACAGACAGCAGCCGGTCAAAACAAACAGATCCCTCGATGATGTGTCCCAATTGACATAACCTCATCGAAGACCACAAAAGTTCTGGGTTGTTCAGGGGTCCAAGACGACGACAGTTTTCACATCGACTGTATGTATTTATAGATGTTCGTTGTAGACTTGCAGTTAGAATAGCATTGTAATAATGTATTAAATGAACGCCTTTCTTCTCTGTCTCGTCCCTTAACAAGGATCCGAGAATTCTAGGTTATCTCCGTATGAAACTGATCAAAGCTGTAGTTTTTAACTTATTAAGTCTATTAATGGAATGTTGTAGCCTTTAAGAGCTTTGAAAATGTTAAGCTAGAGATGCTTTGCTCTGCTCTTCTCTTTGCTCAATTAAATTTCTACTAGAAAATCTCCTAGCTAAGCATCAGAGATTGTACTTGTATTGTTGGCAATGTCCTTTCCTGGCACAAGTCCTTTTATTCTGTTAGCATGATTGTTGGTGGAAACAAGTACAACTATTTTAGCCTGTCTTATATGATACTATCTCACTGTGTGACGGATTCATACAATAGACCTATTAGTAAAAAAACATTGAAAAGACAATGAATATTGAATTTCCACTTGTATAAAAAGCGGTTTTTTTTAAATAGTGAGCCGAGCTAATTGAAATCGTTTCACTGTGAGACGGCCTCAATAGAGAATTAATGCAACTATTTTTGCCATCCTCATGCTCTTCTCTTGTTAGGTTATCCTATATAAAGGAATGCTTTCTTGTGGTTTGAAGAGACACGAAAAATGAAATAAAAAATATCACTTTCGAATTTCTGAATGTGTGCCCATTCTTTCTTCATATAGCTGCTTGCATAGAAGTCTTCAAAAAAATTTCAGAATATCCTCCATCCATTTTTTTTTTTTTTTTAACAGGATAGGATGAGGGAACCGATTGAACTAAACAAGGCTAAATAGTGAAATCAGTGATGAATCTGATGATAATGTAATTAGTAATGAATGAAGAATCTGCAGTCTTAAAAAAGTAGAGCAGAAAAGCCATTTTATAAAAAAAGGTTCTACCGAGATTTGAACTCGGGCTATTGGATTCAGAGTCCAATGTCCTAACCACTAGACCATAGAACCACTCGCTGCTATTTTCTTTGGGTTTAGTTTAAGATTTTCTATATATGACTTATGTATATTGTATATTAGTATATTACTAAAATAAAAATTATTAAATAGGTTAAGTTCAAGTTAAACGGTTTAAAATTAACTTGTATATAATTAAAAGGACTATATACTTTTTTATTAAGTTCAACCTAATTCATTTGATAAACAAATTATAGAGGGTTAACCCATTTACTTAATCGGATAACATTTCAACTCAAACTCACTAATTTCACATTAAAATTCTAACAGCAAGTCTGGGACGAAACGGCCTCATAAAGATACCGTCAATTTGAGCCGGCCCAATTCGCGCGTGTAATAACCTAGGCATTTTTTCATTTTTTGGGCATTTTCATTTTTGATCATAAAAGGTATCAATTATCAATTTTGAAAATTAATACCTTTAAGATTAAAATTAATAAACGCCAAGAAATTAAAATGTTGTTACACGGGCGTGAAATGAGCCGACCTAGCACTTCATCTTAACTTGCGACAGTCTCGTCTAAGTTTTTGTGAAATTCTAATCAAGCTAAGTGGTCGGGCCAAGTTAGAAGTGTCTTGTTTCATATTTTTTAATAACTTTTATTCTATAATAATTAAACATATTAATAGTCCAAGTTGAGCATTGAAAAAGACAAGGGAGGGGGAGGGAGAGGAGGAAGTAATACATCTCTCTCACAATTACTTGGGGGTATTTGAATTTTCTTACTTTTCTACAATTTTGTTATAAAATTATAAGTAAATAAGAAAAATAAAAAAACAAAAACCATTTGGAAGAGAAGTGAGTGAATGATTTCAAGAAAAAAATTTGAGTTTGTGAGTGAAAGGAGAGAAAATGTACTTCCAATGGCAATAGAAAAATATAGCAAAGTTCATTGACAATGCCAATCAAAATACTTCTACAATACACGCAAATGTAACATTCTCCATATCCTTCACGATTCACCTCTTATAGGCTTTTTCTATTTCTTCGTTCTCGTTTTCCCTCGACTTTTCAACTAAAAAAGGCGAACAGACAAACATGATGTTCCGAACCAGATTTCCAGTGAAAAATATGTCCAAAAACCGATATCGGCTTTAGTAGTTTTCACTTTAAGTATAACAAAAAAAGAGGCAAAAGAAAATAACCAAAAAATCACAAAGCACAATGGAAGTGCACCGTGCACACAAGGAATAAACGATACGAGAAAGCAGCATGATAGCATGTAACTGTATTGCTTGATGATAGCAAAGGCGATGCTAACCAGAGCAGAACGAGGGTGTGTCCGTCTTGTGTGATCGAAAGAAATGACGACTTACCAGGATGCTTTCTGTACACCATTCAATTCGCCTTTCTTTGCCAATTCACGAAAAACAATACGGGACATACGAAATTTCTCGTACACTGCACGAGGTCGCCCTGTGAAAATACAGCGGTTCCTCACCCTATTGAACGCACTGTTTCTCGGCAGTTTGGATAGCTTGTAACGGAATTTCTCTTTCAAATTAGCCGGAACTTCAGAATCTCTGCACAGTGATTTGTAGAGCTTGCGCCTCAGCTCATATTTGGCTGCGAGTTGCCTGCGATGGTAGTCCCCTATATTACGCTTATCTCCAACATAAGCACCTGCTCCAGTCGAAAAACCTACAACATGAAAAAGAAATAATACAGTATTCAAGAGCCAACACGAGAAGAACTTGTATTACTGTTGCTATTCATAGATAAAGATGAACAAACTATCAAACAAGACAAACAAAATACCTAAAAACGATGTATCTCTCTTAATTTAAGATTGCAAATGTTGAACTGATTGATACACAACAACAAAGACATTCCATAATCCCGATGCCATTAAATGGCTCCAAGCCTCCCACTTAAAGTGGGATTTGGGGGTCGAATATACAAAACGTTACCCTTGTTAGTAATAACACTAATAAAAAGGTTGTTTCTGATTGACCATTGGTAGCAAATATCACGTGCAGCATTAAATAAGAAGCGAGCATGATATAATGAGCTATTTTACTAGTCCATTATAAATTGAAATTTAAGAACTACAAATCTTTGGCCCCACCAAAATAAGGGACATTGCTAAACGAATTGATAAAAATAACAAAAAATGCTAATCTGATTGATAGATAGATAGAAATATAAAGTAACGGCCATTAACAATAATCGAATCATATTTCAGATGAGTTTCATGAAACCTAAAAGTATCATTCACCAATCAAATAAGCAATAACAAAGGAAACAACTATTGTGCTGAAGCTGAAGTTTGAAGTCTAAACTCTGCTTAGGAATCAAAATGTGCACAATCTTAAACCAAGCAATTCACCGACAAAGCTGCAAAAGTCATGAAATGAGAAAAGCAGTACAAACGCTCACCAAGAAGCTGATTTTTAACAAGAACCATAACATAAACATTTCAGCAAGGCCTTAGCATTTGGTACTTGCTAGATGGTCAAAGTTCAGAGCAGTAATAAGCAGCTGACCACAAGATCAACAATCAAACATGATGTTGCTTATTTGCAATTTTGAAATCACCATTGATAAGTCATTATTCATTACTATTTCAAGCACCTTAACAACTTATAATTGTCAACAAACAAAAAAGATTTACCAAGAAAAAGATATGCCAAAAAGATTATTCTTAAAGGATAAAGAAAAATAGTATTAAGCAAGAATAAAAGAGTGTGTGACTGAAAATCTCGAATTCTCTAATGGGTTGTTTTGCATGAAGAGTGGAAATGGAATACAAAGGAAACACACATAAGGGTGTTAAGTGTTATGGTTCTGAATTGTTTAGTATATATAACCATGAAAACGAAACACTTGTTTTTGTTCACATTTCATATTGTTTGGTATATCAATAAAGGTAACGACTAATGCGTTAAAAATTTCAGTTTTTATATTAAATTTAAAAAGTCTTTCCCTCTCCTACCTTGGTCCCCTCCATTGATCCAAGCCATTCCACACATGCGCTTGCATATTTCTTTTCAAATTTCCAAATTAAACATTAAATTACCAAAGATGATAAAATAGCAACATCAATATAGTAGTTAATAGAAGCAGACAACAAATTTTCTTATTCAAATAGAAGAACCTACCAAGAGAGAACTCCTTTCAGTTAGCATTTTGGATCTTCTTAAAATAGCCAAATTTGCAACTTGTGTTATCCTTCTCCTACACATAACCCAGCTAATAACATCCTCTAACATCCTTGGTAGTAAAATATCCTCTTTATACCCCCATAAAGCCAATTCCAGTAACCAAACCATAAAAACCATCAAAATTTTTGACAAATCAGTATGTCGATCAAATGAATTCACAATCAACTCTCATTTATCTCTCCTCATATCATATAGCTTGAATGAATGAATAAATGTTGCAAAATAGGAGCACGGGTACTAATTAGATTGGATTAACTGCAAATAATCAAACATGATGAACCAACACCCAAAATGAGCTCCTTAAAAAGTTTGGAAAAAGGAAAATCGAAAGCTTACCATAAGCATTGTCGTCGGAACCATACCCAAGTTCTAGAGGATTAGTTTTGGGCGGCAAAGAAGATTGACGGAAGTCGCAACAAAAATGGCTTGTAAGAAAAAAGAGTCAAGGACAAAAAGAACAAAGTTGTAATGGCTATTGCTTGAAGGAGGGAAAGCGAGTGAAATGAAGCAATAGCAATAAAGAAGGGGTTTGCCTGAAAATAGAGAAGGCTAAGAGAGACAAAAAGAATGTGGTTTACATGGTAGTGTAAAGAGTTTCCGCAATTTCCAATCGGTAATAATTGAGGGTAAAACATTGCGGCCTTGAAATGGTTACGCTTCCCACACAACTCATATCAAATAGCTCAGAAGGGAATATGTAACGTGATTCCATTTCCAACACCAAACATCCACTCTATGTCCCTACATTCACTATACATGGTTTACACATTCACTCCCACATATATTGCCCCTTTATCAAAGAGATCCACCATTCTTCTATGTTCTAACACAGGTTCTAATTTCATACTTCAATGAACTTCAAAAACAAATCTTCCTTACCCGCATTTCAATCAACAAACAATATGATCAATAAGGGAAATCACATTGAGTCCAAAACAAACAAAACTCATTCAAATACTATGAATGCAAAGGAAGACCCCATGAAAAAAAAATTAAAGAATGCTCCTTTTTCCATTTAATCAACAAACATTTTGTAATAGCTCTCCCATGGGAATAACTCTCCAATTCATCACTACACATGGTATACACATTCACTTTCACATATACTGCCCCTCAACTATGAGCTCTGCTGTTCTTCTACATTCTAAAACAGGCTCTAATTTCATACTTTAATGATTGACATCACACGAAAACAAATCTTCCTTACCCGCATTTCAATCAAAAATCAGTACAAACAACAAGGGATATCAAATTGAGCCCAAAACGCGCAAAATCCAATTGAATAGTAGCAAAGTAAAAGGGAACTCCATGAGAAGTAGATTAAAGAATGCTCCTTTCCCCATTTAATCAACAAACTACCTGTAAGAGCTCTCTCATGGGCATTCAAAAAAGTCTCTAACTCATAATACTATACGAACCAATCCAAATGAAATCAAATGAAAACCCCAAACTAAAAAGAATGGAAGGTAACATTTCAAACCAATGATCACAATCCAAAACGAATAATTGTATTGTGACCACCTAAGCGATTGTTAGTACTTACTAACCCATACTTGCATTTTAACAAACATTTGATGGGCAATAATGTTTCCTAAAAAAAACTATGGAAATGTAGAAATCATTGAAACCTAGCAAGCAAAATAAGTCCATATTTTTTGAAGCATCCCCAAAATTATTAAAATGAACAAGTTCCGATTCATAATACTATACGAACCAATACAAATGAAATCAAATGAAAAACCCAAAAGGTAACATTTCAAATCAATGATCAAAACCCAGAATGAATAATTGTATTTTGAACATCTAAGCGATTAATACTATATACTTACTAACCCATATTTGCATTTTACCAAACAGTTGGTGAGCAATAATACTTCCTGAAAACAACTATGGAAATGCAGAAATCATTGAAACCTAGCGAGCAAACTAAGTCCATATTCTTTAAAGCCTCCCCAAAAAATGAATGAGACACACAAATTACAAGCCATAAATGACGGAAAAACTCAACAATTTACAAAAAAAATACATGATTAAATTCATATTACCTCTACTACATTGGAGTTCATGAACAACAGGGGAGATTAAATCCGATTTTGGAGCAGTCAAAGGAAGATTAACTTTGCCTAGAAGATTTCCAATTACCCTAAACATTTTCTGCCGGAAAGTATTAAATCGAGGATTTTCTGTATTTGGGGTCTGAAAGCAATATATCCTCAGTAATGGAGAAAGTTGAAAGTAAAAAGGTGCAAAGGTTTTGCGTTGGTTTGTCGAACTCAGGCAGGTAAAATCATAGGTGTTGCGACAGTTCGCCTTACCGTGAGACCAGTAATCTAATCGCTTCAATTATGTAGTCATTTTTTACAAATACACAATTACTAATTGATTAATTTAATGTCAAATTAAATTCTTTTCTTTTAAAAGTTATAATCCGTCATTTATAATTTATAGTTTAGAAGGTTATAATTGACCATTTTAAGAATATAATCGATCTCTTTAAAATTATAATAAACTTGTTTAAGATTATGACGTACATTATAATAATTGATCACTATATATGTGATCGACTTATAATTTAGCACTTTAAAATTTAGGATTAATCATTTAAAGGTTGTTATTGATCATTTTTAAACTTGTTAGTTGTAAAGTTAAAATTGTATGCGCTAATGTTATAATTGATCATTTTATATATAATCGATCACTTTAAGGCCGAAATGATCACGTTAATTCGAAATTGGAAACTTTAAAAAGATCATAATTGATCAATTTTAAGGTTATAAACTTGTAAGTAGAAATTAGCCATTTTAAATGTCAAAATTGATCATTTTTAGGTCAAAATTGAAAATTTTTATTTGTTTATCTATTTAAGGTTATATATTTTAAGTTGAAATTGATAAATTTAATGTCATAATTGATACCATTAAGGTCAACATTGAATTTATTTTTTAAATTTGAATTTGGGTCAGCCGCCCTGCCCATTAGTATCCGTTTCATAACGAGATCGCTGCTTACATGCATTTGATTAATTAAAATATTATGCATGTTTCTAAAATTGATTTTGGTTTCCATTCTAACCTAACTCTTCATTTTTCTCAGCTTACACAATCATACAATATAATAAAAGACCGAAAAATTACACGTTTCATCTTAGCACCCCGTTAGATGGTAATATTTTATTGGTTGTTCTTGTATTATGTGACAAATAAACTTAATCAACATGTTATTTTTAACCCTCTTAAAATTTAATTAAATTGAGTAATTACCATTTTAAAAACATAATAAACTAAATGTTTTGACTTAGATTTAGCTATATTAAACAAAGTATTAATTTATATACCGTAAATTCACCATTATATCAGTATATTATCATCATACAATGAAAAGAAAACTTCATTATATATTAAATTTATGATTGTGCATTAAACAAAAGCCTACTAATTTATTACTATATGATAAATTTGCTTTTTAAAAAGGAAAAATTAACTAAAATAATCTAACAATTTCATGATTTTCCTACAATAATTCTAACTATTGATTAACCATGAATAATTTCAACTTTATCGGATGTTTTTTTAGAGTAAACTTAAATACCCGGATGACATGCTATAGTAGATAATTTACCAAAAAAGTAAATTGAAAATTAATATAAAGTTAGAGAAAAATTTTAAAAATTTAAATAAAAATTTCTAAAAAAAAAACTTTAACATTTTATAAACATTTTTTTCGACATTTATTTTAATTTACCTTTTTTTAAAAAATAAAATTTGTCATAGCAGGTCATCCGATTGGCCGAGTTTGCTCCAGGAAAATACCCCATAAAGTTGGGATTATTCATTGTTAATCAATAGGTGGGATTATTGTAAGAAAATCATGAAAAAAATGAGATTATTCTAGGTAATTTTCCCTTTAAAAAAACGTCTCTTACAAGCTTAACTCAAAATTGACATTGTTAGATAGTAGGAGAATCTTTTATAATTAAATATTTTTTTCCATTATTAAAACATATTAGTTTTTTGCCATTAAGAATTAGATACAATACGCATAACACCAAAACTTTTCTGCACACATGACCTCAAGAAGAAATTGAAAAATAGGTGTCCGACTAATTTGATCAAACAAAAATCTTATAGACTTGCATTGTGCACAAAATAATGTCGTTTTCAAGATATATATTAAAATCAGGGGGAGAATGTACACTCTATTTTCTCTTTGTTAAGATTTTTATCCCATTAGATCTTTCGTGACAGCAACATCCGATTTTAAACCGTCTCAAAGCATTTAATCTAATCCAAAATCAACTAATTTGATCAAACAAAAATCTCTCACTAGTTTCATTATAATATTAGACCGTCTTTAAACATTAAATAATGTTAATGCTTGTGAAGGAAAAAGCAAGAAAGAAAAGGACCAGATACCAAGGTTCTCTATTAATGGTGGATTTGACTAAAAACGTACACCAAACAATTAGAGTAAGTACCAAGTTGCATTATGTTGCTTCCCATTTTTGTCTTTTCCATTAATTAAATTATTATTATTGCTCGTCCATTCGTGCATACTTCCATACCTCTATTACTTCTTCTTACTGGCCTTTTAAAAATAATAACACCTCCATTATTAGATAACATTAATTATTTATCACTCTTTTTTTTTTATTTATTTAATTCATTATTACTCATTTATATATACTTTACTAGTTGAACTTTTATACTTGTTGCACTTTTATTATTTAATTGTTATTATTATTTGCTATATTACTATTTTTGGCAAAATAATATGGGAAATTTCATGTAATGATCCTGAGTTATTGACTTTTCTACGTGGTAGACAATAAATTCAAGTGGTGACTCTGAGTTTTCAACTTTTTATGTGGTAAATAAAATGTGAAATTTCTGGTTAAATTAAGTATTCATTTTGATTGGATTACGGATATGTGGCCAATTAGGGTGAACTCGACGTCTGTTTTTTGGAAAAAAAATCATCATTTTTGGAAAGAATAGCGTAAAGTTAACTAAAAACACTTCCCTTTTGTCTACCATGTGGAAAAAATTGAAGATTAAGGTCACCACGTGAATTAAAAAAATATTGTCTACCACGTAGAAAAGACGATAATTCAGAATTATCAGGTGGAATTTCCCAAAAAATAATTATGTAAATATTTATTTTGCCCTTATTTTTCCTTCCCATACATTATTAACTTTTACAGTTATCTTTTAAAAATTATATAAAGTAGAATTTGTACGCTTTATCGTTGATCAATCTCAAGTTATATATGAAATTTAACATAGTTTGTAGCTAGGTTCAATAAATTATAAAGGACAATTGTTGCTAAGGGTAACTTACAAATAAACCTAATTTTATTATTATTAAGTAGCTAAAAAATTTAATGAAGTTATTCATGTATTATAGGAATTTTGAATAAGAATTAGTAAATGATAACAAAAAATTTTCATTCCAGGACAAAGAATTTAAACAAAATTATGGTGCATAAAAACATTTGTTGAGTTATATAACCTATTCTTACATAACAATGCAATAATTTTTATTTTTACATCATTTACATTGTAATATATTTAAAATTAATATATATATTTTTTCAAAATTTCAATTAAATTTATATAAATCATTACAATAACAGATCTACTAGTTGAGTATATTGTATGATTTCTATAATTGTTTTTAGGTTTAATGGAAGTTTCTTTTGTTTGTGTGGGGATGGCAGTACAAAGGACTGCTTTTTAAGCATTATTTTGTGACCAATTGACAATTTTGGGGGAATAATCTTATCATCTTGCTCAAAGTTAGAGCTGAATAATACTAATTAAGTATAAAGCTAATTATTTTCTAAAGACGGTGCATAAAGCCAAAATTTGACCAATGTAATGCCAATTATAGAGCTTTAGTCTACTTGGTTTTTTTAAAAAAAAATTCAAATTTTAAACTTACTTATTATTTTGATGCATAAAACAATCCCAAATATTACTTATTATATTTTTTTTATATATGCAACTTGTTTATTATTGGGGGAATCAATTTGAGTTGGTATTTAACTTATTAAAGTTGGTATTTGAAGTTTGTATTTTAACCCGTTAAGTTGTTGTTTTCACATGTTAAGTTGTTAGCCTATTTATTGAAGTTGGTATTTTAACCTACAATAGTTGATATATTAACTTATTAAAGTTAATGTTTTAATCTTTTGTAGTTGATTAAAACATTAAATTTAAAATATCAACTCTAACAAGTTAAAAACCAACTCTAGCAGGTTAAAATACAAGCTTCAATAGGTTAAAACACCAACCTAAATAAGTCAAAATATTAACTTAAGCAACATATATAAAATATCAACTTAATAGGTTAAAATATCAACATTAACATGTTAAATTACCAACTTCAATAGATTAAAAAACCAACTTGAATAGATTAGAATATCAACTTCAATACGTTAAATACAAGTTAAAAAACAGATGTTTGTTTTAATTTTATTTCTTTTCCTAATAATATATTGGACAGCCCAAATGGACTTAATATTGTTTTGTTAAGAGAGAGAGAGATTAACTTATATGAGAACTATGAGAATCAATCTTTCAAATAAAAAAGTGTTACCTTGTACAGAAAAGTGTTACTTTTAGACAAAGATATGTTACTTTTTTAAAAAAAAAATAAAATATATTTTTCAAAAAAAATACTACCTCCTATTCAGCCTAAATGTCCCATTTGATTTTTGGCACTATTCACTTATCACTCTTAATTTGTATTTTACTCTTAATCTATAAGTTAAAACATAGTCATGTGGGATCTTGTTTGATTCGTCTCAATACAAGGATTATTAATATCAACTTTTTATAATTTTTAATTAAGAATAATTTAAGATATTAAGGGTTAAAATGTTGTCTCGGTAAGTGTGAAAAGTCAAATGGGATATTTATGCTGAATATGAGGGAGTAATACAAAGTAACAAGTTTTTTCCAAATAGTAACACTTTTTATGTAAAAAGTAACATCTTTTTATGAGTTTTGTTCAGAATTTTTTTTCTGAAATTAACACTTTTTTGTTGAAAAGTATCATTTTTATTAGGCAGATTAGTTCTCACGGTTTAATATAAGGATGGTTCTCAGTTAAACTTCTTCATATATATATATATATATATATATATATATATATATATATATATATATATATATATATATATATAATATTTGACTTAATACTGTTTTGTTAATATGAGAATATTTTAATTACGATTCACGTCCCCAACTCAAAAATGTGAGTGGATTAAGAGATTTTAATTGATTATAAATTAATATAGTGACTGAAAAGTTTTTCTAATAAAATATTGATTCTCATCATTTACAAGTGAATTAATTCGCTCTCCTGATCTCTCTTTCTTATAGGAATTTCTCCAGCCATATATAAACTGAAATGAAAAAAAAAAGTAAGTCAAACTAAAGGATCGGAATAAGTAAATGGAGGCGAATAATTTTATCTTGTAGAAATTAAAGACTATAATAACCTTGCTTTAACGTACCTGATTGTTTATCAAGAATAAATCTGAATAAACCTTTTGAAAAGTTTAATATTTTAAAATTTGGCCACTTTCTTCTTTACTTTCGTTTTTAGCCTTACATTTTTAGTTAGATTAGATATTTAATTATTTTCTTACTTCAGAATCTTTAGTTAATAAGAATTCTAAGTTATTTTTTAATTTTATTTTGACTAGAATTATTATTATTATAACATCTAAATCTAAGTTAAATAATAAGTCTGACTAAATTAATTTATTATTTGACTTTTGTCCAATAAGATTAACATTATGTCCTTGCATTTTTTTATTTTTTATTCACATTAATTTATTTGTTTGGTAACCTAATTATGCTTAACATGTCCTAGTTAAAACTAATAGACCCAAGCACAATGATCTTATAATAATGTGTACTTTGTTTTTTAATTGTTATATTTAAATTAAAATCATAATTTAACAAAATAATATTTCAAACTTTAAATCAAAATTAAAAATTATTCTAAAATAACTTTATGTATTTAAGGTTTCTCTCTAAGAAAACTTAGAGATAGAATTTATATACAAATAATTGTACAAGTTTACCAAAAATCTATTTATGCAAATTTCCTATATTTTATTAATACTATATCAAATGTTTATCAACAGTTAGGCCGTGACAATGCGTCATAGGATCACTCATGGGCCCACGTGTGAGGACAAACCCACGGGACACTTGTGGGCTCGGGCCACAAGCCCACTAGTAACGAGTATTGGCTTGTATACAACAGTTAATGAGATTCACTCTTTCCCAAAACTATGTTGTATAAGTGAAGATTATCCATCAAGCATACAACCCATTATCATAGTGATGTGAGATCTTCTTCACATGTGAAGTATTTCAACATCAACGACAAACTCGTACGAATAACCATGAAAATCATACCGTATCAAGTCGCGTTCTTGTTAGAGTATGTAACAATCATTACGATCCTGTGCTACATTCACATTTCTAGCCTAATGGGCTCTCGTGTGAGAGGGCGTGTTAGAGTATGTAAGATATCCTGGAGCCTCAACCATTAGCTTAAACTTTTGATTGAATTGATTCCTTGACAGTGCTGAACAATATCATGACGTGGCAAAGGCGAAAAGGGATTGTATACGTCTAATATGGCGTTGACTATTGAGAAAGTCGAAGGGACCAAGAGTAAACAAATGAGAGACCCACCAGCATGATTAATTTACATATAATAAACTCCTGGAATGGAAGAAAAAAGACAATTAGACATGAATTTAAATGAATCAATGATTTATAATCCACACCGTCATCGTTGATTGGCCATTAGCTTAGCTGAGCTGTGCTTCATCACCACCGCCATTTTCTATCAATTTTAGTCAAAGTATAGTATAGAGTTAATTTATAGTAGTATGTATCAATTTAATAATCGCAAGTATTTTACAATGATTATGCTTAATTTTATTTGTTAAGTAAAAATACGTACTATTTTAAATACCTTTTAATATTGGTACACTCTTAAATAGTGTGGACCAATCCGATACAAGACTTTCTATCACCTTTGTTAGAATTCTAAAAATAGTTTGAGCAGATATTAGAAATACTTTATATGTGAGATAAGATCCCACATCAATAAAATAATGGATAATGGGTTTGTATATATATTAAGTGAGCTAATCCTCATACTACTATATGGTTTTGGGAAACAATGAACCTCACCAAATGTACGTGTAAGTCAACGCCCTTGACTTGTTGGTTTCAAGTTCCGAGTCTACGGGTGTCCCATGTCCACATGAGTGGGCCACGGTGAGATCATGTGACGAATTGTCACTTTCTATAATATGTATCAGATTCGAAGCTGGTTCCTGATATGACGTGGTTCACATGTGAGGGGAGTGTTGGAAAAACTTCACATATGAAATAAGATCTCACATTGATTAAATAATGGGTATAATGGACTTGTATATATATTAGGTGAGCTAATTCTTCTACTACCATATGATTTTGGGAAACAATAAACCTCACCAAGTATATGTGCAAGTCAACGCTCTTGACTTGTGGGTTTGTGAATCCAAATCCAAAATATCTATATTCATATGAATTGGGCCACGATGAGATTATGTGTCAAATCTGTCACGAACTAAAACCAGCTCAAATAACTTTTTTTTTGGGTATGGGACCACTCGTACGTGTGGGTTAAGAGTTATTTACTTATTTCAAGAGCATGTACTTCATATTCACTATATATATGCAGAGAGAGAGAAACATGTTTATCACAATTCACAGATATAAGTCTATTCATGAATATCTAAATCACACTCATTACTGCATACAATCAGTTCATTTTGTACTTGCTTCTCTTCTTCACACTTTCCATACTTTCTTCAATCAAGCTCTCTTAAAGGTCAGTTCTTAATTTCTAATTTGAAAAATATAATTTACTCCATTATTTTCCATCACCAGTATTAGATAATAAAATGCGACATCTATTTTTAAATTTATTTAATTTTTAGTCCCCCATTTTACAATATTAGTTAATATCCACGAAATCTCTATTTAAATTTCTATATATGATATATTTTAAACGTAATCAATAATATAAAATGGTTAAAAATATATATTATGGTTGATTCTTTACAAAGAGGATGCATATGCTGTCCTAGAAGGCCACATGCATCCACTATTGCATTGTATATCATTCTCCATCATCCTACTTTAATTTACTCAAAAAGCTGCATATAACAGAAGTATATACCAACAGGCAACAGCCCACTAAAAAAATATGAGTATACTGACAGGGTAAATTGAGAAAACAAATAGAGTGATGTGAAAATAAAAAATAATACTTATTTTGCAATTGAAATAAAAATTAATTCTTTCTATTTATTAATATTATTTTTTTTATTTTTTTCAAATGTTTTTAAGAAATTAAGATCCTTTATATATAGTATACATATGCTAGATCAATTAAAACCATTATTAGCTGAAATTTTTAGTAGAGTTGACTATTTGATATAATATCATAAATCAACTTGATGAAAAATTAGAATTTTGAATTTCATCCATCCTTTATTTTAAGTGGAATGTTTAGCAACATGTAAAAGAAGAACATGCATGTGTTCATCAACCCTTTTAGTCCAAAGAGCATGTATAGATTACATAACACATTCTATAACATAGTGGTAATTTTTACTACTATGCTAGTTAACGGTACATAATCATTCAGGATATTCAATCCATTTTAAGTTAAGTCTTTCATATCAGTTTAATATTAAATTTTATACTCACATTGATTTTTACACGATTTATAAACCAATAACGTACGTAACGCTAGTCATGTACGTGCTTGATTTTCTTATATCTTTTTGTTTTTTGTTTATTTTTTGGTCAAACCTAATGATATATATGAGCTACGTACGACGAATCAATACGTACAATAGTATAGTAATAATTTTCAAGCAATAAATGAACCTATTATTTTGCATTAATATTGAACAACTTCTATTATTGGTTTACAGGTTGATGAACTTGATGATGAGATCACTTCCCAAACAAATGTGGGAACAAGCAAAACCCTTTCTAAAATACCCCACAAGTTTGTTGAACAAGGAATTACATAAACCATGGAAGCAACCAAGAAATAATAAGGTGGTTTTTATCATGGGAGCCACCGGCACTGGAAAATCTCGTCTCTCCATTGATTTAGCAACTATATTTCAAGCCGAAATAATAAATTCAGATAAAATTCAGATTTATAAGGGTCTGGATATCTTAACAAATAAAGTGACAAAAGAAGAACAATGTGGGATCCCACACCACTTATTAAGCATAGTCAACCCTAATGTTGACTACACAACAAAAGACTTTTGTCTAATGGCCACACATGGAGTGGAATCTATTCTCCAAAAGGAGAAACTCCCAATCATTGTTGGGGGATCCAACTCTTATATTGAGTCTTTGGTTATGGATCCCAAATATGGGTTTAAGTCTAAATTTGATTGTTGTTTTCTATGGGTTGATGTTAATTTTCACGTATTAAAAAAGTTTGTGGCGCATCGGGTTGACAAAATGGTTCAATCGGGTTTAGTAGAAGAGATTCGAGAAGTATTTGACCCGTATAACTCGGACTATACTCGAGGAATACGACAAGCTATTGGGGTAGCCGAGTTAGACAACTATTTTCGAAATGAAAAGTTTCTATTGGATCATTCAAGTCGGGTTAATGGGCTTCAAAATGCTATAAAAGAGATAAAAAAGAACACATGTAATCTTGCGAACAAACAAATACAAAAGATTCATTGTTTAAGGGATTTGAAAGGTTGGGATTTAAATCGAATTGATGCCACTCAAATATTAAAGGATCGTAACAAAGATGCAGCTGATCAGGCTTGGCAAGAGATGGTGGTTAAACCATCACTTGAAGTTGTCACCCGTTTTCTTTCGAATACCAATGATTTGGAATTCGATTTATCTGCCAGATCTAGAGTGCTTACACGGACCATGATTAGGAATGGTTGCACCTTTATTCCTATAGCAACGTAGTAACCATAGATTTAGACCCGTCAGGCAGTGCGTCAGCGGGTTTTGTCGGATCATTTTAGGTTCAATAATTTTTGGATAGATCAACTTCGGGTCAGGACAATTTGGGCTATCACTAAAGACTTAAAATATATATTTTTTTATTACTAAAATTTTTATCAATATATTTTTTTTATTTTTATTTATACCACTCTTAAAGCTTACCGTGAAATATAAGCTCAAAATACAAAAATTGTAAATGATAATGTAAAACTTAATTTATTTGTCTGGTCATCATATATTTTCTTTGGTCCTATTTATATGTAATATTTGTTTTTTCATGCAACTCAATGTACTATTTGAATGATCATTTTTTTTTACCATTATAAACATATAAAAATTATTTACATATAACAAATCATAAGACAAGGTTAACAAATAAATATTAAAAAATTACAAATATTGTATTTGATTAGGACCCAAAGAAGTATATATATATATATATATATATATATATATATATATATATATATATATATATATATATATATATATATATATATATATATATATATATATATATATATATTAGAAGAAAAAATAGACATGATTCGTATTGTTAGATTTTTATTTCTCTTAAATATAACAACTTCAGGTGTTTATTTGGTTACGCTTTGTCTTAAATATTTTTTACAAATTTTCAAATATTACGATTTGACCTTTAATGAGAGTGTGAGACTATTTCTATTAAATTAACTCAATATATACTTATAGTCTTAAAGTAATCATTTATATTCTTAAAGTATTCAATTAATTATAATATGAAAATTGATTACTTCCAATTTTAAAATAGTCACTTTTTATAATTTTATTAAAGATCAGATACAGTTTTTAAGTGTTTATTTTTATATTCCTAAACTGATCATTTGTAACCTTAAAATAATCATTTATGAACTTAACTGCTCTTCACTACTAGCTAGTTATACATTCTCGTTGTTACTCTACCCGTTGAGAAGAATAAGCAAAAATTCACCCTACATGTGACACCTTTAAAATTTAAACATGGAATATTTGTTTTGAAGACTAAATGTAAATTAGGGCATTAAACGCAAAAAAGTGAAAAGTTGCACACATGCAATCTTAGTGGAAAGACTTGCACTTGTGTGAAGCTCAAGATTTAAAAGCTCTCTTGCTCCCATGTATGGTTGTATGCTCATACCATAGCATATTATATGTTGAGTTCGTAGATCTTTTTTCAATTATATTGTATATTGAAATACATACACAACAAGTTCAGTCTTTAATTTTAATAAAGTTTAAAACATAAACTGACACTATTAGTGCTTCTTCATTTAAATTGATGACAATACAAGATATTTTAAAGAATAATCATTAATAATATTCACGACTTAATTGTTAAGCTATAACCACTAACATTGTAAACAATTATAAATTAAATTCATGACCAACTAACATTGACATTAATTATTAAGTAGAAATGTTGTCAAAGTTTTATCTACTCCGTTTTTCTCACAAAATCCCCGGCTTATGTCAACACTAAAGTGAGAAATAAGATCAAAGTCATCCTAGGGTGAAAATTTGGCCTTAATAAAGTTCTTTGTGCATAATTTCATCAATATATTCAATTACTCACAACACGACTTGGCACAATACGCTTTGACATAAGGTACGATAGACATGACATATAGGCGATCCGACACAACATCATTTCCAAGATAGTACCTCATTTTAGATGGTTAAGCATAACACAACGCTATACACGATATGAGCATACGACACATATTGTCCACAATATGATTTTACACGAGTTATGAGACACAACGAACACGAGTTACTTTCAAGTTTCAAGTTTCAAGTTTCAAGTTTCAACGGTTTAACCCATCTCAATATCTCATCTACAAAAAGAACAATAAATATTCTACTGTGATAAGGAAAAGGTGGTGGTTTGTTCTATGTCTTTATCTTCTTCTTTGTGTCATTCTGTTTGTTTATAAATATCTACCTTTCTACATCTCCAATTCTCCATCATTCTTCTTCCACAATTTTTCGGTTTTTGATATTTCCCAGAAAAATAAGGAAACTGATAATAATAATTAATAATATCTTCATTAATTTTTTGCAAAATCTAAGACCAACCCATTTTAATTCCCCTTCAAATCTATAAAACCCATGTCTTAGAACCTTTAATTTTTCATCTGTTCGTTTATTGGTGCTCCCACTTCCTTTTTTTTTTTGTTGAATTTTCTCTATTCAAAAACCGCCATGGCTGCAGCAGCTTTAAGATCGAAATCAAGCAAAGAAACAGCTATGTTAACAGCTAACCAATTTAGATACTTTGTGATGAATCAGATGCATATGGGTACAACAATGACAAGTTCTTACAATACATATAAAACTAGACAAGAAGATTACTTTACTAATACCCCTTATCATTTTATGGCTTTTAAGCCTCTTTCACTTCGTGGGGAATTCATTGACAATCATAAAGTCAATAACTTTATGGGTTTGAGTCATAATAAGAGGAATTCTAATGCTTTGAATTGTTCAAAGGACCCGCCAGAGGTGTGGCAGCCTCCTATTGATGGTGTTGTGGTTCGGGCCCGAGGTGGTGAGGGTGGAGGTGGTGAAAATGGTGGTGGTTCAAATGACGGTGCGGGCAGGGGTGGTGGGTTTGGATTCAATTCAAAGGATGGTTATTGGGGTGGATCAAATTTGGGTAATAGCTTCCCTACTCCTAAGGAGATTTGTAAAGGACTTAATAAGTTTGTAATTGGGCAGGAGAAAGCTAAGAAGGTAATATCCTTTTGCCAATTTAGATACTTTTTATAAAGTGGAATTGCTTATTTTGGTCTTTGTGTTGATTAGCATTGATGTGTTTGGTGTTGAAAATTGAAGAGTGGGAAAATGTGGGTATTGCATTGTGTTGAACTAGTAAATATTTTTGTTAATTGCATTGATTAGTATTGATGTGTGTGATTTTGGAAAGTGAATAAATGGGAAAATGTGAATACTGTGTTGAACTAGTAATTACCCCCTCTCCCTCTCCAAATGTACCATTTGGATTTTGGATGAAAATTAATGATAAGGGAATTGGGTTGGAGAATAAGAAAAACTAGTGGATGATCGAAATGAGGGGTTAAGATTGAGCGAAAATACGTTTGTCGATGAGATTAAAAGAAGGACGGTGAGAGCATTCCCAAGAAAGAATGGTGCAAAATAAATGGGGCGACAAACTAAAATGGAAATTGGTGCTAATTGAATGGGACAGAGGGAGTAATTTATTTTGTTGTTGCTTATTGAGGTTGGAATTATCATGTATGATCTATTTGGTTAGGTGTTGTTTACTATTCATTAGTTAGGTTTTGCATCATTAAGATCAATGTGCTTGGCTCATAGTGCAAAAATACAGACAATCGCGAAAAGGATATCGCAGTCAATGCGGATGATTTCGTTGTCAATACAGCTAATATTTTGGTCACATTAAACTCAAGAACCTTTACTATACGGTCATGGTCCAGTGATGCGGCCTTGTTTTTGCACTATGGTTTGGCTTTTGTTGTTTCCTTTTCAGGGTGAATAGATGTTTTTACGTGATTAGTATTTCAGTTGTGTTCCTATTCTTGTGTCATAGAGTACTTTGTTATTGACTTGTGTTTTCTTGTCATGCACAATTTTGTTCTGAAATCCTAGTATACTCTTCTTGTCCAAAATGCTGTTTGCAGGTGCTCTCTGTTGCTGTTTACAACCATTATAAGAGAATTTATTATGAGTCCTTACAGAGGTGTGTGATTTCTATTAAATTTATCTGTTTTCGTGTGACAATGATTGTAGCAAGCATAATGGCCGTGGAATGTGGAACATGTTGCGTGAATTCATCTTATTTTGAAGTCTAAACTTGAATTAACTAGCTTTTATTGTTTTAATTGTACAAAAGTTAGAATATTTGGTAGCTATGTCACTCGGACTCTTCGTTTTGCTTCACGTACCCGTGTTCAGTCCTTGATCCTCAGACATTGGTATGACACTCAACACTTCATTTTAGGTGTAGAATTGAATATTTAGACGTATCCGACACTTGGACACGCACCAGTATCCAACGTCAATACCCGAGTCCAAGTAACATAGTTTGGTAGTATCACATTTGCTGAAATACTAGAGATTTGAGATATGCTCAACTAGTTGAAAAATTGGTTCTTGGTTGTGTGGTTTTATTGAATCCCCGGATAAGAAGATTGATGTTGATTGTTTGTCAGGGATCAAATCCATAAAATCTGGTTAATTTTCATGTTGAGTTCATAAAATATGGTTATTTGATAAAACATGATATCTTGAGTTCTTAGATTAAGCATTCTATAATCAGTTCTCCCATGCTCTCTCAAAGGCCTCAGTTTTGATTGTTCTTTTGTTTAGAATTACAACTTTGTACATGGTGAAATTCATTTTGTGTGAAGATAGCTTTCTGATGTTAGCTAATTGCTTTATAAATGTGGAAAGTTAGGCAATCGGGGGAGTCATCAAATATAGAACAAGACCCCGCTGATGAAGTTGTGGAACTTGAAAAAAGCAACATACTTGTTACGGGGCCCACAGGATCAGGTAATCGGTCGCCATCTTTGAATACTGTTCGTTAACATGATCTTGAAGGTTTTTTAGTAATACTTCAGATGTATATTATTTCCATGTGATTTAGACTTATCTTTTTGTGTCATTCTTGATGTTGTTTTGAGAGAAAGGGAATGGAGGCTCTGGATTAGAGGCTGTTTATTTGATGTGTGTTTTCGTTTATGGTGAATTATGCCCCTAGAGTGCACCTTCATTGTGAAAGTTGCATCAGGTTGATCTACTATCACTGTTACTTCATCTATGCTGAGTTGTTCTTTCACCTTAATCGACTGGTTCCTCCTTCTTTTATAAGTTATTAGAGATCTCGGGTTTGGGCCTATAGGAGATGTATCCCGCAGATCCCGTCCTGTGATGGGTTTAGAACCTTTCAAGTTCCTTTTTCCCAGTTTGTATCAATTATCATCCAACCATGGAGCTCCTATTTGTGATTTTTTTTAACATAAGAAATAATAGTGTCTTGAAATCTTCTCTTTAGACACCATCCGCTAGAAAGGTATCTAAAGTTGGTGTTTGGACTTCTTTCTCTACTTTAGAATTTACACCCTTTTTCGGCTTCAGTCACCAGGAGTTGCTCTCTTGATCAATCAAATTGTTTTTGTGTGGTTGGTTGTCTTAGGGATGCTTAATACGACGGAGAATTTACAGACTAGGAGACCAAATAAGTCTTTAAATTCACAAAGATCCATTATGTGTTTGAAGGATTGAGAAGATAATTATCTTTTTTAGCAATACAGTTTCGCCAAGGGTCTTTGGAATAGACTTTATGAGATTGGCGGAGAAAAGTGGGTTGCTCCGAGGAGAATTGGGAATTTCTTATTTACTAATTTTCGTGGGTTTGGTGGATATAGAGACCTCAAGAAATTATGGATGTGTTGTTATGCAATTGTATGGTCTATCTGGGTGGAAAGGCGAAGTTTTAACGATGTTTTTCGTCCTTAGAAATTATTTGAGTTAAAGCAAAATTTAAAGCCACATTACGGGTAAAGGCCAATTGCCTCTTTCAACAAACAAGCTATGTAGAGGAAAATGGAGCATACTAATGTAGTTAGATAGCTGAGCTTTCCAGGGTTCTTTCATCCCTATAATGTATTGCTGAAGTTTCTTCATTAACAAAGTTTTCTTTATTGAAAAAAAAGGTTCAAAGCTCTCCATGTGTGATTTTTCCTTCTTAATTGTCTCATTTGAACGTTTGTAATGTTTTCTCAAGGACAGGGAAGACTTTACTTGCAAAAACTTTGGCGAGGCTGGTGAATGTACCTTTTGTAATTGCAGATGCTACCACATTGACTCAAGTAAGTGAGAAATCAAATACTATATGCTTGAAAATGCCTCTAATTTTCAGTAATGGGTCAAGAACTAAAAACTTCGATCGAAATTTTCTTATGAAACATTGTTAAGATTTGTCTGTTGCTTTTAAGTTATGTGTTTTTTTGATACCTGTAGGCAGGATATGTTGGAGAAGACGCGGAGTCAATTTTATACAAGCTTCTCATGGTAATTTCAGATTTTACTTGTGAATGTTAAAACTGAATTGTTCTGACTTGTGATTGAAGAAAATGTATTTGCGGCCCGTTTGGTAGGTAGTAATATAAACGGTGGTAATGGGAATAAAAACTAGTGTAATTTTGGCTAAAAAATATGCCATGCTTGTCCAACTTCAATCATATCATTTTCTAAAATTCATTCCAATGCATTAGCATTGGGAGATGTGGTATTAGATGGTAATGAAAATTTGTAAATAAAAAAACTTTTTTATGATCAAAGTTTCATCATCATGGAAATGACATGAAACCTTTTGATGAAATTTACACTATAAATCATTCCCATTACCACCATTTAGTATCCACTAACCAAACGGGCCGTTGGTGGCATGGTCCATTAGTTAGCCCCTTAGCTCATTTAGGTTTGGTAAAGATGTGAAGTTCATCATTGTGTAAATTGATGAAGGCGATAAAATCACCCTAAAGTTTTTCTCTAATAATATCGTCTTTATCTTGAATTCGGTTCTAGGTGGCCAATTATAATGTGGAAGCTGCACAACAAGGCATTGTGTATATTGATGAAGTTGATAAAATCACCAAAAAGGTTTTCCATAATTATATATTGTTTATCTTGATTTCTTCGGTTAGATCTTTTATTTACACGCGATTCTTTTTCATTGTGTTGAAATTTGTAGGCGGAGAGCGTGAATATTAGTAGAGATGTATCAGGAGAGGGTGTCCAACAAGCATTATTGAAAATGTTGGAAGGAACGGTAAGCCCAACCTTTTCTTTCCGTCATGTGTTATTTAGAGAATTTTCAATTGCTAAAACTGTTATTTTTAAAATTATATTTTCAATTGAATTTTCTGAAATGTTTATCTTGAGTTCCGCAAAATCATCTGCATTGACCACAAACTCACTCCGTTTTGCGAATATTACATGCCTAGTTATTTTTCTGGAGTGCTTTATGCTATAGTTGGAATTTGGGAAAGCCTTGGCTCACATTTTACTTGAATTAACTTTCTTGTATGCTATTTTCACCAGATTGTAAATGTTCCTGAAAAAGGAGCACGGAAACACCCTAGGGGTGACAATATTCAGGTATGTAGTGATTCGTTTGTTATCTGCTGATTGAATGAGCCTAAATCTTTCATGTCACTATGTTACTTTTCTTTGTTAGACACATTGTAACATGATTCGCTAGTTAATTCACCTGTCTCTATTCGAGATTCACTCAAAATAGCCCAAAACCGACCGCAATTCACTTTTTTCGATTCACAATTTACAGAGAGATTAGTAAATCATGTGACACTGGTTAGACATTAAACTTGATAGTGGATTTTTGAACTTATTGTCAAATTTTAGCTGTTTGGTTTGATAGTTGCGCAATTTTCAAATTAGTAGGATCAAATAAATAGCGCATTACCTAACATTGCTTCAAGTTTGTGAAGTAAGTCGGAGCAAAAGCTTTCTTGAGATGGCATTGTCTATGCGGTAATAGGTGCAATTGTGAAAACAGTTGTATGTTCGAATATTCTGTAGCGTTTTTGCCCTTTTCTGTATGCTGTATTCTTTATTACCCACCTATATGATTGCCTTACTAAGCTGAGGTATACACTTGATCCTTACTCGGACCAATTGGTTGGATAAATGACCTACCTTTCGTTCCTTCAGCTAGAAACAATAGAGATAAGAGGATGGGTGATATTCAAGTAATCATCCCTTAGATCTCTCAGGATTTCATACTATTGTTGACAATTGGCTAGCCAAGCTTCTCCCCCAAACCCACCTCAAATTTTGACGCTTTTGTGAATTACAGCCTTAATGTTTATTTCTTGCAAATTACAGCCATCAAAGTATCAAAATTTACAGTGTTCAGGCCAAATCACATAATTCCCACCATTTTGGTTGTCGGAATTTTGTGATTTGGCCTAAACGCTGTAGATGTTGATACTTTGGTGGTTGTAATTAGCAAAAAATAAACATTAATGTTGTGATTCGCAAAAGTCCAAAACTTTAAGGCTGTAAGTCGCAAATTATTCTTGAAAATAATATATGTATACTGGATATTTATTCCATGATTGTATTTTGGATAGCGGTGACAATTTCAGACACACACACACATATATAAAGATCCGAGTCTCCCAAGGAATTCCAAGGGTAATTAACGAATCTCAAACATCCGAAAGTAGTTCCTTTGAGAATCCCCGATATACTAAATAAGTTCTTTGATAGACTCCTTGGTGAACCATCCATTCATTTGTATAAGTAGGTGTGGTAACCGACTTTTATTGTATCGGAGGAATTCCCCCTCCCCACTTTCTCTAGGTAAAGGTCATGGATTTGATTCTTGTTGCTCCTTCCCTCAGCAACCACACAAAAAAATTTGTCCGTTGATGGATTTTGATTTCTTTGTTTTTTACAGATTAACACGAAAGATATTCTTTTCATCTGTGGGGGTGCTTTTATTGACCTGGAAAAAACTATTTCAGAGAGGTTTTATTTCTTTCTTTTGCTTATTTCATTTCTTCCTCTAGAAATGTGAAATATATGTGGTAGAAGTACTCGAGTAATATATGTGGTCTTGTTCCAGGCGGCACGATTCTTCTATTGGTTTCGGTGCTCCTGTACGCGCAAACATGAGAACGAGTGGGCCCACTAGTGCATCTATAGCTTCATCGTTGTTGGATAATGTAAGCTTTTTCTTATGTTGCAGTTCACGCCTAAAGCAACTCGGATAAATTTGCTGCAGAATTTCAACAGTCTAAATTTTGTAACTTTTTCTAATGACTGCCTTTCGACTATGTACCAGGTAGAAAGTACTGATCTTATATCCTACGGTTTGATTCCAGAATTTGTCGGAAGATTCCCAATCCTTGTTAATTTGTCAGCCCTAACCGAAGATCAATTCGTCGAGGTAAATACTTGTCCTTGATGTGATACGTTCTCCATTAGTTGACAAAAGTTAAATCTTGGGCATAGTTAAAACCCGCCTCAAGAGATAATTAAATCTTTTTCGGGGCATAATAGTTTTTTCTAGTGAAATGAATATTGACGACTAAAAAGAAGGAAGCACGTTGTTTTTGATATCGGTAATGGAATGCAGGTCGGGCATATTTTCATGGAAAGTTTTAAAAACCTCATAAACATACCTTTTGTTTTTGCTTTTTGTTGAGCTTTGATGTAGCTGGATTTATTTTAGTTTCGACAATATTATCTTCATTATGATATAAATCTCGATCTGTAGGTTCTGACGGAGCCAAAGAATGCACTAGGGAAGCAGTACAAAAAGATGTTTCAAATGAACGAGGCAAGTATTTCTTACAACACCATCTTACAAAAAACCGGCTTTTCCCATATTCTTGGAATTTTCTTCTCATTCGGTGGGACTTGGGTGGCAGTGTGATTTCCAACGTATCCCTGATGTATTGTTTCATGTCATGCTTCCCTCTATAACAACCCCCATAGGATCACTTCTCGGTAAAATTAGCAAAATGGAATCGCGGTCGGTCAATGCGGCCTATATTTCGGTTGCTGTAAACTCAAAACTTTTACAATACTGTGATGCAGCCTTGTTTTTGTACAATGATTATGACCCGATAGTTAATAGAAGTAATCCGCACACTGCATACTGAGTCTTCATGTGCTTGCACTCGTCTTTTTAGGTGACATTACACTTCACGGACGAAGCATTGAGATTGATTGCTAAAAGGGCGATAAATAAGAATACAGGAGCTCGGGGATTGAGGGCCATACTGGAGAATATCCTTATGGATGCCATGTACGAGGTAACATTATATAATCCCTTCGGCTCTTCCTCACTCGGACCCTAACTATATTGTTCGTTTTCCTAATCGGATGTATATGGCATGCAGATTCCTGATACAAGAACGGGGGACGATATCATCGATGCTGTCATTGTCGATGAAGAAGCAGTGGGGTTAGAAGGAAAAGGCCGTGGAGGTAGAATCCTTTACGGAAAAGGAGCCCTAGACCGCTTTCTTTCACAACAAAAACCGAAAGAGTTTGAAGGCTCCGAAGAAGTCGAGGCAGAAACCGAGCTGCCTTCTGTTGTTGCGAGTATGTAAATTTGAAGGATCTAGGGATCCCGTTTGTAGTTTCGTCGTTGTACAGCATCCATAAAACTAAAATATAAGACTAATCCATTTTAGAAGATAGATGGATGGATGAAGGGGTAAAGGGGATTACAAAATTTGATGTATCATATGTATAGATTTGTATCATTTTAACTTCATAAAATTTGATGTATCATATGTATCATATGATTACTCCAATGTCAAAACGGAATACTTTTTGGTTTCATCTTTTGGTTATATAAGTAAACTAAAGTCTCTCAAAGTACTTTCTTCGTTTCTTTTTACTTTTAAGAATGTGTGTTTTTCAATTTAAAAATATTATACAAATATGTTAATAAAAAAATATATGTCCTATTAGTCTATATTGTACACAAGCTTAGCTATTTTAATACGAATTCAGTGATTTAGTGAACAAAAGATGTTATTTTATGACATGATTTTTTTGATAAAATATAAATGTTGAACTAAATTTACATTCTAAATACCTTGTAACTTTAAAATCACATTAATTTAAAAAAAATCTATATTTCTCTTCAATAGATCTTATCTATGTTTGTTTTTCACTCATAACAAAACTAACCCCAATAAGAAAATCAAGACAAACCATTGAAATTGTAAAAGGCAAGCAACCAAACACCCAATCATATGGCCAATTCAACAACTCAACTAGTAAAGGAGTAAGTGAGTGAAGTACTTCACATTACTACCTCAGTTCTTATGAGTTTGCCGCAATTTTCTTTTTATTTCATTACGTTTATTTTGCCATAATTTAATTTTATATAAATGATTTATCTGTATCTTTTATTCACATTTACATATTTTAATTCTTTTTTAATATTATTTAAATAATTTCGTAAAGTTTGATTGCTGCAATTTAAAAGAGACGGAGAAAATAATAAACAAAGGTTAAGAATTAAGAAATCTAAAAGCAAAGCAATGTGAGCGAGTAGTGAGTGCATCATAATCCAAGTTGTAAAGTATTAATTGGACATCACCAATTATTGTAGTTCCCCCACAAATACCGTGGCATCATCCACACGTCCTCCAACTATTACAATTACAACTTCTCCACATTCTCTTAATACAACCCCTAAATAATTTTCCAATTATTTTCTTTCTCTAATCATTTTGTTTTATAAAACAAATTTTGAACAAAAACATTGATATAGAAAGTAGATTTTAATGGACAAATTTCAAATAAGACGATTTTACAGTGATATTATTTTTATTGAACTGACTTAATGTACACTTACGTCTTAAAGTGTTTATTTATAACTTTAAAATATCCACTTACAATTTTAAAGTGATAACTCTTATTGTTTTAAAGAGATTACTTATAATCTTAAATCTTAAAGTGAATGCTAACAATTTTAAATTGATTAATTAGAAAACTGAGATAATTATATAGACTCGTTAATGAAACGGTCTCACACAAGATTAGTTGATTTTAGTGAGAGTTTTTAATTTTAATTCCATAGAAAATATTCCCTTTGTCTAACTATTTAGAAATTCTTTTAACATATTTGATTAAACATTGGGATTTGTAATTGGTATAGAATTTTGAAAATATCAAAAGAGCACTTGTTATTGATTTTCCAAATTTTGTGGGAATTCTGATTCCAAAGAAATTTAAAGTTTCTATGGTTGCCCAAAAAGTGCTAAACAAACAAATATACAAATTCATAATTGCTAGAAACTACTGCTATAAATTCCAAAAAAAAAAAAAATAAAAAATAAAACTAGCAAACTCTAATACAGTCACCTTTGAATTTTTATTTAAAAACAACTATACAATGGTGTTTGGCAAATTGTTAGTAGTTGTTTGTTGTTGTCTTTTTTATTATTTTTTTAATAATTATGCGAAATGTTTCATAAAATTATATATTTGTATTTTTCTCTAACAACTAACAGTCAACACCTGCCTTGTACATATTTTGCTCCATCAAGTTATAAAATAACTTTTTTTTTTAAAACGAAAATCTTTTCTTGACGTACTATCTTTATTTCATTATATTTGCTACAATTAATTTATTTTTTAAATAATTTAATATAATATTTTAATTATTTATATTTCAAATTATGTATTATAAAAAATTAATAACGTAAAATAGACAATTAAATTATACAAATAAGATCTTAACAATATTTTATCCTACTCATTAATTATATCACAATATATAAAGCACAAATAAGATCATAATGAGACCATTTTTATTAGACCGACTTATAATATATACTTCCTCCTAATATATACTTCCTCCGTTTCAAAATACTTGCACCAAACATATTTTTGCGCAATCCAATGTGTGTGTCAGATCGTTTATATTTAGAATTATGCATAACTAAAATTATAAAAATTTGATATTATGAAAATATGTGACAAAATGAGCAAAACAAGATCTTACATGACTATTTTTTTTCTCGTATAATAGCCAAAATATATAAATTACTGCTCCCTCCTCTTCATAGAGAATGAGACATTTGGGTTTTGCACCAAAACCAAGGAGAGGTGGGAAACCACTTAAAAATAGGTGGAAAACTCTCTTTTTCCATAAAGGGCATTGATATTTATGTGTTATTGTGTTATTGTAATAAGGGTAAAAGGGTAAAAAAGAATGACAAAAATAAAAATGGGATATTTTTAGTAAATTGGCCAAATAAGAAAATGTCCCATTCTCAAAGAATAGGAGGGAGTATAAAATAATAAATGGTGTAATACTTCCTCCGTTCCAATTTACTTACAACGTTTACTTTTTCAGGCAATTCAAAGCATTAATTTAATCCTTAAAATCTCTAATTATGCATAATAAAAAATTATAAAAATTTGATATTTATAATCTTTGCAATGAGACGAATTAAACAAGATGTCGATAAACTATATTTTAACTTATAAGTTAAAAACTAATCACAAATTAAAAATGATGAATGAATAATGCTATTTTTCGCAATATTACAACTAATACAAATATAGGAAGCGTGAAAACAAGGAAGTATTTAGTGTGGAGCATTGTAAGAGAAAAGAAAATATCTTTAAATTAAAATCTAAAAAGTTGTAGTACTACAAATTTCAATGTCCATTTGGATGTTAACAGTTAAAATCCCAAGTTTGAAAAATGGATGATGACCCATGATTTTCTCTCTCTTGATATTGTAGAGAGAGAAACGAAAAGAAAAGGAAAAACAAAAAAGAAGAGAGTGAATGAAGAAGAAAAGAACCCTCCTTTTTGTGAGGGAAGATTAATTTGATCAATCTTCCCTCTTCTTCTCTCTCTTTCTCTCTGTTTTTGAAGTGTCGTTCTTTCAATTTCTTCCACTCTTTTTCTTTCTCTCTCCATCTTTCTCATTACACAAAAATTGAGTTTGTAGAGAGAGAAACTTGGATGAAGAATTAAATTGAAATTATAAAAGATTTTTGGATTCTAAGAATTGGGTTTTTCAATTAGATTTGTGGGTATTTGATTGATATTAATTGTAAAAACAATATTAATAATCATATTATGGATATAGATAGTATTGAGTGTGTTTCTTCAGTTGATGGTTTGGAGGAAGAGGAGATCCCTCATCTTGATAATCACCTTAATAATAATCATCATCAATTTCCCACAAAAATTAGGAATAATGTTGGTGTTCCTAATGCAACTGCACCAGCAACTAGCGTTCATGAATTGCTTGAATGTCCTGTTTGTACCAATTCTATGTACCCTCCTATTCACCAGGTTATTTTCTTTTAATCTTTGATTCCTTTTTCAAATAAATTTCTTTCTTTTTTATGTTATTTTTTATGCATTTTGTTGGGTTGCATTTGTTTTGGTAGGATAAGAATTGGGTGTTTTTTGTTTCTTGATTTTGGATTTTGTATGTTGGGTGTAAAATTTATGTTGTAGAATCTTTTGGGAAATGGATTGGAATTTAGTGGATTAGTTTGGAATTATTTGATTGATGAGGGTAAACAAATTAAAGTATGATCTTTTTGTCTGATTTTGTATAATGTGGCTTATTTAATTGAAGTGATGTGATTTGATTAAACTTCAAAGCATAAACATTTATGGGTTTTTTTTGTTATTTGATAATTGATTCAATTGATTCATCTAAAAATTTATGATCTTTAAATGAAGGATAGATCAAGAAATCAAAAGATAAAAAGCAAATAATATGTTTCATTTTTTGTTACTTTTTAGTTTGTCATGATTTCTGTATGTATCATAGCACCTATAACAAAACATTTGTTTTCAATTTGGTATTAGAAAGGTTAAGCTTCGGAGTTGGGAGTAATAGGCTAGAATTGGCTAGGTTATTGCCTTATTGGAGTCCACTGTTTGTGTTTGTATTCTCTAGGCTTACTTTTAGTTTTATTCTTATTATTTGTATGTATTTGCTTGTTTCTAAGTTTGGTTGTATTGAATGGTTTTTGTACATTGTATTTGTTGGTAAGTGTATAGTTTTTCTATGTGATTTCCCTGTGAATCGTGAGGGTAATGTATAGTATCTACTATGTCGAGTTCCTTTGTGGGTTTTTTATACTCCTTATGTCATGACCTTAGATGGTGATGGTTGTGATGAAACTGATGAAGAAAAATAGATTGTCATTGAATTATTGCCTTTGATAAGTACCTTAGAGTTGGGTGGTGGGACAAGTGTAACATTATTTGCCTTTTACATCGGGATTTGCTCAAAATTGTTGAAAAATAGCCAAAAATCGACCATTATTTGCTTTTTGTGATTTGTGATTCGCAGAGAGATTAGCAAATCATGTGACACTGGGTGGGACAGCTTGTATTTCGTTTACTTAGAGATAAACTCGTTATCATGCCTCCATTAAAAAGCCCGGTCTTTTTAAATTGCTTTGTGGTGGGTATCAGATCTTCTAGTGATCATCGAGTTTAGGATCCTGAAAGCTGAGAAGCTCTTTAGAAAGCATTATATCTTTGTTGGCTGATCACTTGTGGTCAGTGAACATTTGAGTGAGTTAAAATGTTAGCGTTCACGAAATTCTTTGAATGCAGTGAGCCGGGGATCCCTGATGTTAAAGATTGGATTTAGGAGAAATAGCCGTCTTTTTCCTTCATCATCTAGATCTTGAGACTAGATTGATGAATTTCTCTCGTTTGTGATTAGCAGCATACGTGTATCATGACAGTCTTAGGAAAAGGATTGTGGAAGTCAGGGATTGATGCAGAATTATCAGCATTAAAAAACTTTCCCTAGTCTGAATTGATTGCACTATGTTACGCTGCTGCTACTAGCCAGAAGAAACTGTCTTGAAGATATGAGGTTTTTGGTGGATCAATCTTTTCTTTTGTATTTTATTTTGAAATTGAACTTTTTCATTCTTTGATTAGGTGAAGCTCGGTTAATTAATAGAACTCTTCATTTTAAAGCGGAGTTGATATTTTTTCCCTCTTTTAAAGTAACTTCGTCTGAAGCGATAATTGTTGCCTTTGATCTGCGGCTTTTACCCTAGCTAAACCTTTTATAACATATTTCTTTCCTTAACTTCCGGGCCTATCACAAATTTAACAACAACAGCCAACAGCTATGCCCCTTATATAATATGTTAGGAGCATCGGATCTAGAGCCATCATCGAGTCTATCGTTATATCGCTTGCTTGATTCCTTCTCTTTTCATTTCTACAAGTTTTCCACCTTTTTTCTTGAGGCAAATGTATGAATGTCTCAAATGTAGCTGATAGAGAATGCTAGACTTTGATTGTTACCCTACATGGTTGGCCTGAAAGAAAGGAGTTATTGTGATGCAGAAGTGCATCCTTTAGATTGTGGTTTGTCCCCCATTATCACCCCTCCCTACTATAAGGACGAAAAAAAAAGAAAAATATCCAAATTATAGATAATGTATTTAAATCTAGAACATGGTTACTTTTTTTTTTTTTTTTTTTGAAGGATAGAACATGCTTACTTTAATGATGGGATAAATATTGTCTTGATATGAAGATTGTGGCTTAGATTACTACTTGTAGACTAGTTTTCCTTCATCTATATATAACTTATCTTTCATTTTTTATGAAATTATAGTATGAGAGGGCGGATTTTTGTATTATATATGCCACCCCTTTAGCCAAATCATCTTCAATTTGTGCATTCGTAATCCGTTTGCTCCCTTTTTTCACTTTCCGATGTTTGAGAGGGAGGCGAATTGAGAAATCGGGTACTGGATTTGGTTGACGAAACTTGAATAATGCTGCTCATACATGTCTTATTTTGGAAAGAAAAATAGAGTTATTCAATGGCTTTTTTGGTGAATCATATCAAAAAAATTCTTCTTTCTGAAGTGGATGCTTTTACTGAAAAACATTGATGATATAATTTTTCGTTGATGATTGATATGGGTCTCGGTTTAACTGCAGTGCCATAATGGTCATACATTGTGCTCGACCTGTAAAGCAAGAGTGCACAACCGATGTCCCACTTGTCGACAAGAGCTTGGTGATATTAGGTGCTTAGCTTTGGAGAAGGTAGCAGAATCGCTTGAGTTGCCTTGTAAATTTTACAATTTGGGTTGCCCGGAAATATTTCCTTATTATAGCAAGCTTAAACACGAGACGGTGTGCAATTTTAGACCATACAACTGTCCCTATGCTGGCTCTGAGTGTTCTATCGTTGGCGATATCCCCTTCCTGGTGACCCATCTAAGGGATGACCACAAGGTGGACATGCACACTGGGTGTACTTTTAATCATCGCTATGTAAAATCAAATCCTCGAGAAGTGGAAAATGCTACGTGGATGTTAACTGTAAGTGCAATGTTTCTGTTATTGATTTTTAGTTCAATTGAATGTTAATCTTTATGGAACAATAATGTGAGTCGATTACAATATGACTAGAGTGTGTATCCCAAACTCGATATGCACATCCAGTTATGGAAAGTAGTAAGCTATGTTAATATCATTTTTTAAATGGAAAAATTACCCCAAATAATAACATTTTAACATTTTCTAACAATAATACCAACTATTGATTAATTATGAATAATACAACCTTTAGGAGATAATTCCCTCTGGCATCCTTTAACTTGTTTAGTTCAATTGTCAAAAAAAAAGGGAAAAAACAAAATCCCTCACCCCGTTCTCCACTGACCACCCTTTACACCACCACAGCTCCTACCCTTCCACCTCCTCCCCCACCCTTACCCACACCTACACCCACACCCACAATTGACTGTCAGGGAGAGGGAGGTTTTGCGATTGGTGGTAATAGGAGAGGGGGGGTTTCGTGATTGGAAGCCAAGGGGTTGCAATTTATAGGGTGGTTGGTTGGTGTGTTGGTGGCGGCCATTGGGAAGGGCGGTGGCAGCCTGGGGAGTTGCGATTTGCTAGTAGTGGTGGTTGCTGCTTATTTGGTGATTGGTGTATGTGTTGGGTGTGTTGGGGCTAGGGTGTTTGCATGGTGGGTGCAGGGGAGGGTGGGGGTGGTGCACAGATGGGAGAAGGGGGAGGGAGTGGGATTTTTTTTAAGTTAAATTTATTAGTATTTTCTTATGTAGAAATAACATGTTTCATATCTAATGGGTAAAAATGAATGTTGGTAGAAAATTCATCTCAAAGTTGGTATTATTCGTCATTAAGGGAAAAAGTTGAAAGGTTGTATTCAGTGTTTTTTTCTTTTTAAAATTTACTTTGTATATAATTTTTGTAACTTTGTCTTTAACATGTACTTCTTTCTTAAAATGATCAATTTAGCCATTTTTCCTCAAATGAGAGTTAGTCGTTCTCTAGAATTTGCAACATCCTCCTTTTTAGTTTGTTCTATGAAATTTGCTATAATTCTTTTTTAGGCTATGAACCACGTGCTCTTTTTAATTCTCAATTTCTCCTCCACACATTTTAAGTTATATTTTCCTCTCATCCACAAGACTTTCCTCAACACTTAATAAAATACAACTTTTTCCCGACTTTAAATAAAGTGAAAAGCTGTACTTGTAGCAATTTAAATGGGACATAGAAGTATTAAATACTAGAAGACTAGAAGTACATTGACCTTTGAAATTAATGTTCCCCCAAGTACAACAGTACCAGTAGGACCTGCCTGCAGTTGCCATGCTCGATCCATTTACAAATTTTTCTAGTAGCTGTCACATTGTAAGGATTCCTTAACTCATAAATTGACTGATATCTGCTTGATTTTGTTTGAGATTTTTTTGGTCAATTTTGCCTACTTCTTTGTGTTGATAGGAACTTAGCACTAGAGTCATTCTTGACCCTAGGCAAGGTAGACATTTTTCTAGGATCCAGAGCTAGAAAAGACAAATACCTCAATTTAGCGATGTTGTCGTATATGAGCATATGACGTAGAATACCGCTTGTAAAATTGTAACTTTACTTCTCTGAACATCTATTAAATACCGAAATCAACTTTCTATAAAAAAGTCTTTGATCATGCCTAAAAATGTTCATTCGGGTCATCAGGTCAATTTCAGGTTTGGTGTTTCGGGTCGGTTCAAAACTAGGTTTTGTGTCCACATTGATTTTTATTGTGTTTTAAATTCATTTTGAAATGGGATTAAGTCGGGTTTGGTTTCAAGGTCAAATAAATATCGGACCATCTGGTCTGATATAAACACCTTTAATCATGCCTTGGGCCCACAAAATGTCAGGAACGTCACTGATTAGCACGAAGGATGCACTTCTCTGCATCTCAACTTGCTACATAACTGTCAGTTACCACATTCAGGGCCCTGCTATTGAAAATCTGCACACTGATGTACTGATCCTGACAGGTTTTTCATTGTTTTGGCCAATACTTCTGCCTCCACTTTGAAGCCTTCCAACTTGGTGCAGCTCCTGTGTACATGGCATTCCTCCGTTTTATGGGCGACGAAAACGAGGCTCGAAATTACACGTACAGCCTCGAAGTTGGAGGAAACGGGAGAAAACTTATCTGGGAAGGAACCCCACGAAGCATCCGAGATAGCCACCGAAAGGTAAGGGATAACCATGACGGCCTCATCATCCAACGAAATATGGCACTCTTCTTCTCGGGTGGGGATCGCAAGGAGTTGAAGCTGAGGGTAACCGGAAGAATATGGAAGGAGCAGCAAAACCCGGATGCTGCTCCGATACCCAATATATGTAGCTAAGTAGTTGAAGCAAATATCGCGTTTTTTAGATGTTGTTTTCGGGTTTTGTATTTGATGGGTTTCGGTTTTGCACTTTCATGCTATCTCGATTTTCTCTGTTGTTTGTAATAGAATGGAGATATTTGGGATGGCCTTGAATTGAAGTTTTTCAGCTTCTGTGCTCTTATTTCTCTCTCTTTTTTTTTTTTTGGTATTTTTGTGGATTCCTGTGTTGGTAAGAACAGGAATGATGTTGAATGTTGATAGTGTTAATAAGTGTACGAGTATGAATACAACAGCATAGCTTACATTAAGATTTCATTATGAATTATGATTCTTACTCGAATATACTTTTGTACTTTTGTACATCAATTCTACTACATTTATACAATTCAGATTCTACTCATTATTTCTAAGTTCAATCAAACAGTTACTACTATATTCTAAACAAATACTTCCTCCCGTTCTGAAATACCGAAACCCGATTATGACTTATTGTGTGGAAAAATATCATTAGTAACTATAATGAAACGGAGGAAGAACTCCTTTGTCTTTTAGAATTTGCAAGTACACTTTATTTTTTTCAAAAGTTGGGAAAAAAAATGTACTTTGTGTTAAAATTGTTTCTTTATACTCCTATTTAATTTACTTGTCCCATTTGATTTTTCACATTTGTAGAGATAATGTTTTGACTTTTAATATCTCTATTTATGCTTCATTAAAAATTATGAAAAGTTAGTATTAATAATTTTTGCAATGAGACGAATCTAAAATGATCCTACTTAATTATATTTTAACTTATAGATTAAAAATAAAATACAAATTAAAAGAAATTGATAAATAGTGATAAAAAGTAAATAAAACAACTAAAATGAAGAACGAGGCTCGGCAGCCATGGTCTAAACGCAACTTAACTGTATTTTTTTAGTTTGCCTCCTTTACTATTTGGAACGAACAAGACACTAGTATAATGTTAGGGGCTTAGGGCTAAATAAGTAGAATTATTGAAATAGATAAGATAAATTATTAAAAAAAGTACAGAATAAGACGAAAATCAACTTATTTCTAAAAGTAAGCGTCTAATTTCCAAACCTAAGATTTGGTTCTGTTCGCAGTTAGTAGTGTTTAACTTTTTTAAAAGGCAAAGAAGTTGATCGCAGTTAGTAATTGCGAACAGGACTGTTGCCTTTTTTGACCCTGTTTGCAGTCACTAACAGGCCCATTATGCTCGATGGTGTTCGCAGTTAGTAACTGCGAACAGGATCAAAAAAACCAACAGCCCTATTTCAAGTTACTAACTGGGAACAACTTCTTTGCCTTTTTAAAAAATTAAACTCCTGTACGAAGTTACTAACTGCAAACAGAATCAAACCTCAGGTTTGAAAATTAGATGCTTATTTTTGAAAATAAGTTGATTTTCATCTTATTTCGTGTTTTTTTTTTAATAATTTATCTTATCTATTTCATTTTTCAAATAAGTATCACAAACTCAAATATTTTTACATATCGAGTCTATGTGTCTTATTTAGTGCACTTGTTAACATGTTGATTCAACTTTTAATATCTCTAAACGTATTAATTAAATATTACAAAAAGTTAATATTAATATAAATTATATTAAAATGTTATGATCACCTAAAATAATACTCCCTCCGTTCCTATTTGTTCTTCCTATTTGGGTATTTCACAAAGATTAAGAAAAAGAGAATCTTTTGTGGTAGTGGGTATTATTTTAATTATATAATAGTGGGAAGTAATGATTGTATTGAGAGTATGAGGTTGTAGTGGGTATTATTTTAATTAAATAGTAGTGTGAAGTAATGATTGTATTGGAAGTATGAGAGAGAAAATAATTATAAATAAAAGAAAATGGGTACATTAAAAGAAAAGGGGGATTTTAAGGGGTAAAAGTGAGATAAAAACTTTCTAAAAATAGAAAGTATTCTAAAGTGGAAGAACTTTTGAAACTACCCGTTATAGTAATGTGGAAGATCAAAAAGGAACGGAAGGAGTATGTGTTTACATTTAATTAAGAAAAAATTACCGTAAATAATACAACCATTTGTTAATTTCCCTATAATAATATAAACTTTTGATTAACCATGAATAATACCAACTTTGGGGGTTTTTTTCTAGAATAATACCAACTTTAGTTTATTAACTAATTATTAAATTTTTTTTGTCATATAATCTTTTATAATTTGATTTTTAACATATTAAGTATATTATAGAAAAACATCTCCTTAAGTTGATATTATTCATGATTAATAAAAAATTGGTATTATTGTTAGAAAATAAACAAAAAATTGTATTAAATCTGATAATTTTTCCTTTAATTAAAGGTTGTTCCACGTCTCCAATGCTAGGAGAAATCAACTTTAATATCTAATCTCCTTATTATAAAATCTGTATGTTGACGTCACTCTTTCAAGTTGTTCCATGTCTCGAATAGTAACAGTCAATTCAAAACCATTTACCAAATAATTAGACCAAAAATACAAACATCAATTAAAACGTGGAGAGTACAAATTATCAATAAAATGAACCATGATAAGTGCAAACATCTCACACCATGCATTAACTGTTTTGTCCAAAAGTCATACCTCCACTTGATTCTCATGAGTCATGACATTGCATACTAGAATTAAGAAATGAATATTTTTATATTTTAAAAAATTATTATAACCTCCTAAAAAATTAGGTATGAAAATTAATAAAGTAAGTAATGTAGATATTTGCATAGTTATTTTTTTTTCCAATAATAGTAATTGTAATCAATTAATAAGGGTTCAAATATTAGTTAATAATACAAGGTTAATTAGCTGATAACTTAACAGAGAAGGGAAATTAAAGAAAGCAGCCAAGGACGGTACATTAATTATAAAGTTGGTCAATAAGTACATTTATAGTATATATGTTACTGTGGTAAGGTCAAGAGGTTACTTTTTCTGAAAAGGATCGATTCCAAGAAAAGGGAAAGGTTGTTTCAGACTTTTATTGCACCGCTATGAAGCCAATGAGAAGCTGTCATGTCATAGGTTGTAGCTAACTCTATAAGGACGGTGTCTTGGGATTAGAAACGACACTCTCATAAGATCATTTGGGACATTCCTAAAAATACCCAATAATGAATTATAAATACACTATATTTGTTATTCTAGTAATTTAAGTATTTCTTCTCAACATTTATTGATTTTCAAATAATATTTATTGAGAACGAACTTCATTCAATACATCTTCATTCATTTAAAATTGATGAACATTTATTCTAAAAGACAAACAAGAGTTTGTTAAACAATTACTTAAGTCTCACGCTACAAACAAGCTCTAATCTTAATTCTCCAAACTAAGAGCTACTATACACTTGGACAAAGGTTTATTAGGCAAACATTTGGTTTATTCACTAACTTAGATGTCGGAGAAGATCCCGAAAAAAATTTTGAGAACAACCCCTGATATCTGTGCAGGTGTACGGAAAAATTTCATTTTCAAACTCTAAGTCTTGACAATGGCTTATTTTACCTATGTATACTTCATCTATCCTAATGAAATATTGGCTCAATTACAAATAAGGTGAAAATTAAGAAAAATAAATAAAAGTGGTAAAAATATATCCCTTTTATTTCAATCAAATGTCTTTATTTGTTTTTGCACTATTCACCAATTACTCTTAATTTACATTTTATTATTAATTATAATTAAGTTAATATATAATCAAATGAAATCTTATTTTATTCATTTCAATGTGGAATAAATTTTACTAATGTCAACTTTTTATAAATTTCAATTATACACAATTAGAAATATAATCAAGAATTTAATTATTGCATCTCCAATGTATAGAATCAAATGAGATATTTAATTAGAATAAAAAAAAGTATGTTTTATACTTTATTTATTTCATTATACTTGTTACACTTTTCAGCTTTAAATAATTAACATTTTTATTAAGTAATTTTCAAGTCCTTTTTAAATCTTAAGGTTCATTTATAATAGCAAGTTCCCCTCCTAAATTGAGAGTATATAATATAAAATGCTAAGGATATTATTCTTTAAAAATTTATATTTATCTATACAAGCATAGGTTATGATCATTAGTCACTTTGTCACACGGTTTGCTTAAACATATATTTAATCATTATATTAGTAAAAATATTTCTTTTATTGAATATAGGATTGAATAGGTTAAAAGAAGGAGAAAGAATAATAAGAATCAAACTCAGAATTTTATCCGAAAAAATGCTTCAATAAAGACAAAAATTAATTTTCCAACTATTAGTATAATGTGGTCAATACATTAGTATAAGTTCCTACGAAACAACATAATATAAAATTAGATAAGAGTGGTTGGTTTGTTATGGATAATAAATACATTAATATGACTTTGTGGTTTAACTCCCTTAAAATGTCATTTTCTTAAATCCTTGATTTGATTTTCTAATGAATCCAAAATGTCATCATTTACCTATAAATTATGTTCTTGAAAAAATATAATTAAGGAAAAATTTATTAATTTGTTTCAAAATGGTTTAAGACTTTAAGTAATACTCCAATTTTGTAACTTTTTTTTATACTAAAATTTGCAGAGACCTCTAATTATAATGCTTTTTCTCGAACTCTTTTATGAGTATGAGTTGTTGCATTTTTTTTCTTTTAAACCCTGATAATAATTTTTTATGGATCGAATACACTGGATATAATAATAATTAAAGTTAAAGTTTACACAAGCAGAATCGAATGTGGAAAAATATATAATGTAAAAACTTATAAAAATAGATGAAATAATTATATTTAGTAAAAGTATCTCAAATTCGGTAAGCAATTCCATCATACATGCATCATATGCTTGACTGTTACGAAAATGACCAAATACTTTCCCATTTAGAAGTACAAATTTTTTCTATAAATCATATCCTTAGATATTCCATTTTTTTATTTGTAAAAGAAGATATCAAATTATTTGAGATATTCCCTTTACTTAATACTAGGGTCTTACACGATTTTTATATAAATTAATGGTCTCTTCATTTGTATTTGTTCTACTTATTTTACAAAGTTTTTAATTCTCATTATAAACCTTTTTATTTTGAGATCATCAATATAAAAAAAAAATTAATATATTTAATGCATTTACTAACCGCACATATTTACATTTTTAACCTAAAAAAAATAAATTTGATGTTTTCATAATAAGCGTACCTTTCCCCTCCTTATAACTATTCTTCTTTTTACTAAACTATTTAATCCTTTATATGATTTCAAGCTTAATCAACTATTACTAAATCTAATTAATAATGACTCTTAATAGAATCTTATCCATCATTATTATTCTCCCATATTTTAATTAATGGAAAGAAAAATAATCGACATGAGTTCTACTTTTAACTTTCAATGCATGTATATATATTATACATGTTCGAATATTGAATATTGACTATAGAATAAGTAAGAGATACTAACTCTATTTCATATTACTTGTACTGAATTAACTTTTGCACTATTTATTATTTTATGGTAATTTATATATTTCGATTATTATACAAGAAAAAATATAGTTATATGAAATCTTATTTTATTCATCTCGTCGTATATTTTCATAATATCAAATTTTATAATTGTTAGTATAAATAAAATCCGTTTTTAAAAAAACGAAAACAAAAGAAAGAGGACCACTCAGCCACTGCATGGCTGCACCCTTCCTTCACCGGCAGGAGGCAGATGACCTTAAATCTGGCAGCCAAACAACAATCTACAATCGTCCCTCCCACCCACAACCACTTTGCAATTGCGGTCAAGTTAACTTGTTCTTCCGGTTATAGATCATTTACAATTTTAAAAATATAGGTTGCCATTAAAATTTAAATTTTTAAATATTAATACATATTTGAAATTTTAAAAATTAAATCATGCAAAATTGAAAATTTTAAAATAAATTTTTCTAAAAGAAAGACTCCAAACTATTTAATATCTCTAATCAATAGACTAGTTCATCAAGTTAATGGTCATATATCAATCATCCTACTTTTTATTCTTCAATGTGAAATCATAATTATTTATTGTTCTTAACATTATTCACATTCTCATAAATTTAAAAATTTTAAAAATTACTTCTCATTAACACTTTTTTTTGACCCGACAAATATTTCAGCATCTCTCAAGACAAACATTATCCTTTTTGAAGTATTAAATTTTGATTTAAATAGAATTGGTCATTATTTGGGACAAGTGACCCATTCTTTCCAATTATTGTGCATCGTAGGTCACCATGATTATAGAATCAATTGGTATTAAGTTAGTATCCTACCTAATTATACTTTCTTTGTTTCACTGTACTTATTACATTTAATTTTTTATAAATTTAATGTGTTATTTTAATCATTTATATATTAAACTATATAAATCTAAAAATTGTAAAAACTTAATATTATGAAAGTATATGATTAGACGATTCAAATAACATCTCATTTGACTATATTTTTTCTTACACATTAGCCGCAATATATAAAATAAGTTTAAATGATGAATAGTATCAAAAATAATATGTAGCGAGTATTTCAGAACAGAGAAAGTATATCACAAATTTTTATTTAAAATTTTGTCATTGTGAGATAGTTTTAAATTGATTTAAAATATATTAGTTTTGTACTTAAAAATTTCATTTTTAATTTTTTATTGTTTAACACATTATTTTATGTGTTAAAATTAATATTATGAATATTAAACACGCACTTTAGTTATTTAAAGTTTCAAAAACACTTTGAATTTATCTCAACTAAAGACAGCCTTAAACAAAAGTTGTTTGGTTATTTCCTTTCTCTTATTTTTCAATACAAAATTAAAAAAATAAATATTTAGTGTTTCCAATTTATTCAACTAATTTCATTGTTGGCTGCAAGGATCAACCCTATATTCACCTGTTAGAGTATATAACATATTTTGAGACCTTAACCAAAAACTTAAGCTAATGGTTGAGGCCACAAGATATATTTTATACTCTAACATCCGCAAACAAGAAATATGGAAAGTGTGTATAGATATCTGTTGTCATCTTGTAATTATATTAGTTTAATTTTAACTTATTAGAGTTATTATTGTTTTTAAATAATTTGACTTACTAATGATAATTATGACCTCAAGTTTAAGCCTAAATCTAGATGAACAAGTAAACTAAAGCTGTAACTTGAACAAGTTACTTTTGTAACAAAGTCAAATCCAAATTAAAACCAACAATTATATATTATCACTACAAAAAACAACTGATTTAGCGATGGAAAAATAGCGAGGGGAAGTGTTCGTCGCCCATGGCGACGGCAAGGCGAGAGAGAGGCTGGTCGCGAAAGCAAAAAGTTCTTTGGCGACGGGAACTATCGTCGCCCAGTGGTCGCCATCTGCCATTTTTCTTTTTTTTACTACATAGCGATGGGCTCTCCTGTCGGCATTTCGTCGCCAAGGATGACGGAATTTTTTTATTTTTTAACTTGATGCGTGGCGACGGGTCTGTTTATCGCCACTTAGTCGCCATGTTTGGTTTATTTTTGGTTTTATTTTTTTAAAAGTGGGCGACAGAGCCTTTGGTAGCCCTTTGGTCGCCATGTTTTTAAATTTGAATTTAAAAGTGGCGATGGGTTTGTGATCGCCGTCTTGTCGCCATTTTGTTCTATAAATAAGCTGCGAATTGTTGTGGATCGTATATTTTGGAAGTTAAAGAATTATAAGAGGTTAGTAAGTTTTTTGGTTTTTCTCTTTATATGAGTTATTTTTATTATTTATATTTAGTTTCTATTGTCATTAATTTGATTTAATTTTATTATTTAATTAGTACATATTTTATTTTCTTTGTTATTTACTTGAGTTTTTATATTTTTTTATATTTTATATTTTATTTTTATTGACATTAGTTTGCTTTAATAATTTTTATTAGAATAATTATATTATTATTATCACATATTGTTATAGTCATTAACTTACTTTACTGATCAGTTGAATAATTATGTTATTATATTATATTTAGGTGTTAAAAATGAGTTCTAGGCAAGAAAGAAGTTGGATGTACAATCGACGAAAAAATGGAAAGTTTAGTTTAAGATTTATGAGAGGGTTGGAAGAGTATTTAGAATTTGCTTGTACACAAAGCATGAGTTCTGAGATTAGATGTCCTTGTAAAAAGTGTAAAAATTGTTGTTATAAGGAACCAGATGAAATAAGAGAACATCTAATGAGAAGGGGGTTTGTTGAAAATTACTATGAGTGGGAATATCATCAGAACACAGAGATAGGAACAACACCTAATGTTGTAGTGGAAGTCGGAGAGCAATCGTCAAACAATCCAAATCCATACTCACAGATGGTACATGATGCAGTAGCTAGTGTGTTTCCAGACAATTACCATCGCTTTCTTCCCTCACAGTATAATGTAGTTTCAGTAGATAATGAACCACCGGTACACGTTGACGAATATCCAAACCCACAGTGTCAACAGTTTTTTGAAATGTTAAATTCTGTAAATAGTCCTTTATATGAAGGTTGTAAAAATCACACCAAGATGTCTATTATTGGTCGACTTACAAACCTGAAGACAGACCATCGTCTCACTAAGAGGTGTTACGACGATATTTGTGGTATTATGAACGAAGTGTTACCAGAAGAGAATACGATGGTAAACAACTTCTACGAAACGAAAAACAAATAGCTGCTCTTGGATTACCTGTTGAGAAGATAGATTGTTGTCCTAACGGATGTTTGATATACTGGGGGAATAATGCGAATGCAACTTGCTGTTACATTTGTGAAACTTCTAGATAGAGAACAAACAGTAAGGGTGATAAGGTTTCACGGAAACAATTTCATTATTTTCCCCTAGGCCCCAGATTACAAAGATAGTATACTTCAGAGGCAACAGCTAGGCATATGAGGTGGCATGCAGAGCACCGCACTAAGGATGGAGAGATGATACATCCGTTCGATGCTGAAGCGTGGTTGACATTTAACGACATTCATCCAGACTTTGCATTGGAGACTCGAAACGTGCGGCTTGGTCTGTGTACAGATGGTTTTAACCCATTTGGAAGTTCGGGTCAACAGTATTCATCGTGGCCTGTCATTTTAACACCATACAATCTTCCGCCATGGATGTGCATAAGTAATTTATATAGTCACCGTAATTTATCGGGTTTAGAAATAAGTAAAATATAATAAAATAAAGTATAACAAAATAAAATAAATAAGTAATATTAAATTATACTACTTTATATAGTTAATTATAAATAATAAAGTAGGTTTAATTCTAACGGTGACAAGTTTTATTGCGTACGTTGTTATCACGCAGGGTTCTTTTTCCGATTTAACATTCTTATAATAAATAGAATAATTATTAACAAAATATATATATATATATATATATATATATATATATATATATATATATATATATATATATATATATATATATATATATATATATATATATATATATATATATATATATATATATATATATATATATATAAGGGGAATTTGAGAAGGCAGCCGGTTGTGGGGAAGTATGGGAGGAGTTTTGTAACTCCTCTCATAATTGTGTTTTAGGCTTAATTAGGATGGGTCCTTAATTCCTTATTAATTCTCAAGCATTTCAAGCATCCTTCATCATTTTAATCATCTCGTGAACATAGAAAAATTGAGAAAAATTTCTTCTCCTTTGCTCCCTTTTGTTTTCGGCATTCTCAAGAAAAAGAAACTTTGTTGTTCAATCCAATCTTTTGTTCAAAGGGTAAGTTTAGTTGAATTGTTATTTATAAATTTTATTCATAAGATTTCTAAGGTGAAATATATTTTATGTATGATGATATCCTATGACTTTTAGGAGGATTGAATATATTTTCTTTTATATATAATTTTCTCTACTAATCCTTTAATAAACTTCAATCTTGTTAAAAGGATTGAGTTATGTTTCTGATTTATATTCTTTAGCAAAGTTTAATTTGTTAAAAGAATTAAGTTAATATTGATATTTAGATAAATTTCTTTTATGATTTACATTTCTCTAACTAAATTACAATTTGTTAGTAGGAATTTAAATGGTATGGATCAAGTGGTGTAGTCATCTAAGAGTTATAAATCCTTTAGCAAAATTGAATTTGCTTGAAGGATTGTGTATTTATATATATGTCTTGATTCAAGAAGGATGATTTTTGTTTTATGATTCTCTGCAAAATTTTAATTTGTTAAGAGAATTAAGTATTTAATTTAATTATCATAATTTGTGGAGTTTTAAGTCTCTTGAAGATCTTATGGATGGGCCTATTCTTTTTATTTTGATGCCTCTTATGCTTTGATGATGGGGTTTTTGTGTATGAATATATATAAAATAATAATAGCAACAATAATAACGTAATGGGAGTTCCGGACAGCAGCTGCTGTCTCGGTATTGGTGCTGATTCGGAAAAACGTTAGTCGTTTCCGTTATTGGTTTATATATCCGATGTGTTAAAAAAAAAACTCGTTAAACGCTTGAAATAATTAAAAATAGTAATTGGATGTTAGAAATTATGAAATTTGGTACCCAAGGTAATTGATGCATTCTGGACGCAGTGGTGAAGTCGGATTTTTCATTTGAATTTTCTAAACTGTCCAAAATGGCCAATAAAGTTTCTGGTCAGAAATTAAATTTGGAATCTTTGAAAATTGGATGAAAACATTTAAAATTATCAAGTCTTAGTAATATCTTAGTAGTATGGAGTGGATTAAATGTGTAAACACGTTCTAATACATGACCATTTTGTGTGTGTGTTATTTAGGGCCTCGATTCATAAGAGGGCGAAATTCTTATCGTGCTTAAATGTTGTTTGGTTGCAGTGCTTAAAGGTACACGCTTAGACCATACTGTTTATGTGGTTGTGCAAGTAGTGTTGTTTCATTTCTAATCAAGGCTTTGTAAATCACATAAGGATTAGACACTCAAATAATTTGAAAGGAATTAATTGAACATTGACAATTTATGTGTTTGTCACCCAAAAGGGTTGACGTTTGGTTATGTTACCCAAAAGGGTTAACGTTCTAGTTTGGATTATTATAATTATTGTTCCCATGGCAGTTTTAGATCATTACGGTCACCGTGGGGGTATGCATACTTTAGCCTTTGACGACCCGAACAGGACGGGCAACGTCTTAGGTCGGTGGTTGCCTTGGGATTAGCTCTCCCAAGTGTATTCCTCCAAAAATATTTGAATTTATACTTGAACGATCCGAACAGGACGGGCAACGTTACAAGTTGGAATTATCTAAAAGTGAATGGTTTATACTTGAATGATCCGAACAGGACGGGCAACGTTACAAGTTGAAATTATTGAATAATGAATATATATTAGAGCCTATGCATGCTAGGATAAACACAATGCTTGTTTTCAACCTGTTTGATATATGTATGAAGTCTCTGACGTGTATTGGTTGTTCTTTGGAACCTGCTACGTGTTGTCAAACGACGTGCAATAGGTTGACTGCAGGTGGGGGCTGGAGTGAGGACTCGGCTTAGAACTCGTGACCATATTCCTTTACCGTTGGAACGTTGACGATCCGAGTGAAAAATGAATTTTTTTTTTTGTGTCCGTTTGTGAACCGGCATCATGTTTTCATATGATTTTCCGGGTCACTTAAACCGGGTTTTTACACTACCGGTGAAGGTTTGGGAAGCTCTTACGGAGTTGAGCTTATATTTTAGAAGTTTGACAACTACAAAGCTATGTGTGGAGGATTTGAGGAAAATGGAAGCAGATATTCCGGTTATCATCTGCAAACTAGAGACTATCTTTCCGCCCACATTCTTTGATAGCATGGAACACCTTCCTATCCATTTGGCATATGAGGCTAGAATTGCAGGACCGGTCCAATACAGATGGATGTAACCATTTGGTTAGTATTTTGTCAATTAAGTAGTATTATATTGATTTTTTTTATTATCTTTTGTTTAGTTTTAAGTCGTTTTTTTTTTAAAATATTTCAGGAACAATCAAAAGGTCAAAGACCCACGGCCTATGAAATATTTACACGAACGCATGGGGTCTTTGACAATGAAACAGAAGATTGTTCCCAATGGACGAATAGCAAGTCACAAAAAGTTAACGTAATAATCTTTTAAACTTGTTTATTTATTTATTTTTAGTATCAATTAATACTTTGTTTATTGGTAATTGATTTCTTTGTTTTATTGAAGGATGAATATCGTTCTTTGATGGAGGAGCATCCAACTTGCGACCCAAGTCAAATTTGGTTGGATGCTATAAAAAACGTAGAAAGCGGTTCAAACAAAAAAAACAAAGAGGTTTTTGGGGTTGGTTCCGCCTCTCAAATTATTTATCCTCCTGATCCAACGGATATTCCGTCTTCTCAGCCTGCACAACCTGATTATGATGCCATTATACAACAAAGGTTTGCGGATTTCGAAGCCCGGCAAATGGAGTTTAATAATCAATTATGGGAAGCGATACGAAGAGGAAATGCTAAGACAGCCTATGACTATCATCAAAGGATGACTGAACAAATAACAAGAGAACGAGAACAATTTATGAAATTACTTGAATCGCATTTCAATTTGAATCAACCCCTCCTCCACCTCCTCAGTGAATGATTAAAATATTTGTAATTTTTGTGACTTTGTAAATAAACTTCAGTTTTATATATAATATTTTCAGCTCTTTTATTTTAATTTATTTGTTTTATGTGTATATATTTTTATTTTAATATTATAACTAATACAAAATATATATAAATATAATATATATATATATATATATATATATATATATATATATATATATATACACACGGCTACAAATAGCATAAAAATGACGTCCACTTTGATGTTAGCGACGAACGAAAAGGCGACCACCACGAAGCCCGTCGCCCCCCGTCGCCAAGGTAACTTTTTGACCGTTTAGCTATGAAATGGCGACGAAAAGGTGTGTCGCCAATTCAATAGTTTTTTGTAGTGTATGAAAAATTATCGAAAATATTCCAATATTTCACTCATATACTACAAATATTTATCTATCGTCTTTGGATTGTAATTAAATGATTCAATACTTGCAATGTACTAGCTTCCAATGTATCTAGTGATCTACATCTCTACCCTAACACCACCGCCCCACCCTTTCCTCTTAAACCAGGCATGCTAGAGCAAATATTTGCTCCATCCGTTCTTTAATATTTTCCTCATTTGAAATATTCCACCTTAAGGAGAAAGAAATTTAATTAATATTTTTGATACATATTTAGAATATAAAATATATCCATGTGAAATCTTGTTAGATTGTCTTTATACTTTTTATTATGTATTTTTCATAATTTTTTATTATGTGTATTTAGAGATATTGAGGTTTAAATTTTGCACTGAAAACTGTGCAAAAAGTAAATAGGAAGAACAAAAAGAAACGGAGGGAGTATTAAATATAAAATTGTTAAAAATTACTCCTAATCAACATGAGGGATTATTCATAGTGCATGAGTGGAAGGTTAGATTATTTTCTACAATTTTTTCTATATATCATTACCATTTGTTTAAATTATACTCTTAGTTGCATAAAAGCTACTATCTGATAATTAAAAAAAGGTTCAAAGTGAGTGATAAAGTGTGATTCATAAAAAAGTGAAAGAAACGTATAGATGAGATGATGAAAAAATAATTTAAAAATCTAGATATAGATGAAAATCAAATTAAAGAAAATGTATAAAACATATCAAAAATAATAATATAATAAATCTCAATATAAAATAAACAAAAAAAATATAGCAAACGTATGAAGAGGATGTAGTACTTATGCTATGTACTATGTTTTTGTTGACTTTTATGTTTCCAAGTGATACGTCTATGTTGACTATTCTATGCCTTGTATTAAAAATTTCAATCTTATTGAAAGAGTAAACGTGTTTGTAAAACATATTAAAAACAAGTATAATCAAAAGATATTTTAGCTTGATAGCTTGTCTAACACTTCGCATCACATATTGAGATCGATGTCTTCTAGTTGGCTTGTTTGACTAAATATATATATTAATTGTTTTCTTAGATTTTAAATTAATTGGATAAACAAATCAACTATTTAGAGAAATAGGAGTATTTGATAAAATTAAATAATAGTTATTCATAGTTCATTAAAAAAAATAAGGCTAACAAAAAAAAAATCAATAAAAAAGACTATAACAGTCTTTTTCTTTTGGCTCAAAAGTCAGCTTTCCAACTAATAAAAAAACATTTATCAAATATTTTCTTTTGAACTTTTTACCAACTAAATAGCCACAAGTTTAATTAGGTCACAATCTAATTTGAATTTGACTTGATTCAATCATAACTCGGCCAAAAAAATCAACAAATACAACTAAATAACAAACTTAACCCAAAAGGTAAATGCAATATGTATTTTAAAAAATTCGTTATTAACTTATCATAATACTAATTTTTTTTATTACATGGTAAGATGAAGGATGAAAAAGTTAGGTGAAATTCAATCACATATATGATTGTGTTAGGAAAAGGCAATAATTGCTCCAATTGAGACTATATAATTCTCATGTTATAATACTAACTTAATTAGGTGTTTTAAAAAAAATACTAACTTAATTAGGTCCTTTCAAAAAAAAATAATACTAACTTAATTAGGTTTTCTATGTTTAAATTAATTTTTATTTGGGCTTATAGGTTTTATTTAGATTTGGTTAGTTTTGAAAATATTTTACTGCTTTTTTGATTTCATGTAACAAAAATTATTATTTATTACACTCAATAATTATTCTTTATAAAATTATATTGCATGTTATATTCTATTTGTTTCCTCTCAAATTTCAAATTAGAAGGATATATAAAGTTGGGTGGAGTAGTAGTTAAATTATGATACATTTAACTATATTCTTAAATACGGTAAAAATGAAGAAGAATAATATATACAATGCTTAGAGTGATATAAGATAGAATCTCATAACTTTTTAGTGTAATTTAATATTGCTTTTGCTTCAGAGATATAAAATACTTTATTATATTTATTATTTTACTTTTTATTTTTTATTGAGAAAAATAATTACATAAAATATAACTATTTTCAATTTTCATATTACATTTACACATGAAAATCTAAGTAATTGATAATAAAGAAAATTAACACATTAAAATCTAAGTAATTGATAATAAAGAAAATTTACACATTAAAATTTAAGTAATTGATGATAAAGAAAATTTATTGAATAAAAGAAAAAATTTAATTTGTTTATAATGTTATTAAAAAATTTAATAAAAGAAAAAACAAATAAATAAAAAAATAAATTTTTTTAAAAAAGGGAAAAAACTTACTCCCCTCCCTTTCCTTTCCTTTACTATACAACCACCACCACCACCACTTACCCAATGTACTTTCGCCACTGCCCCCGCCCCCGCCCCATGCTCCCCCTTCTCAACTTTAAAGAATATTTAACATAGATAAAAGTAAAATCATTTAAAAGAGTATTTAAAAGACGATATTAAATAAAAACTAAAAAATATAATACAATAATAACATTATCATCATGATATTGTTTAGAGAAAAGATATTTATAAGACCAACCCCAATGGTGGTCAAAATAATCATGAAAACATAAAATGTTGCAGGATCATTTAAAAACTATGCTCACCAATGGAAAAAACACTATAATAAATTTAATTTTTTGTGATATTAAATTTAGTGGCATTAAAAAATTACACTAATTTATATTTTTAGTATAATAATTGTTGGTATAATTTATTTTAAATTCCACTATAAAGTGATTTAGTGACACTTTATGTGATCTTTAGTGGCATATGTAATTAAAACTATAGTATATAGTGACATTTATGAGAAATGTCATTAAATTCTATGTCGCAAAAAGCTTTAGTATAATTTTTTATTATGCTCCTGCTAAAGGGTCTAATAAATGTCACTAAATCCTCTATATATATACCATTAGAAATTAAAAGTAATGACATTTAAATTAAATATCGCTAAATATATTCTACTGAAAACAAATTATATTGTAGTGAAATCGTGGCATAATTTTTAGTGAGTAGATTTTTTTTTTTTTTTTAAAAAAAAATTTTATGAGAAAAAACCATTCCCTATTTTTTTTCTTACATCAAACCAAATAGAAACTTTACATTTTAAGCCACTAATTGCTCACCATGCATGTGACACATTATTTTTTATTTAATTTCAAATGAGCATTAGACCCATGTTATAGGAGTAATTAATTATTGGAAAAATGATGTTGAATAATTTAACTTTTTTATGATTATTCTATAATAATTTCACTTATTGATTAACCATGAATAATCTCAATTTTAGGAGTTTTTGTCTAGAGTAAACTTGGATAACCCGATGACCTGCTATAGTAGGTAATTCATCAAAAAAGTAAACTGAAAATTAATTTAAAATTAGAGAAAAATTAAAATTTACATTAAAAATTCTAAATAATAAAAAAAATCATTATTTTTTTGAACATTTTTTGAACATTTTTTCGATATTTTATTTTAATTTATTTTTTATTAAAAAAAATAAAACTTGCTATAGCAAGTCATCTGATCACCGGGTTTACTCTAGGAAAATACCCCTCAAAGTTGAGATTATTTATAATTAATCAATAGGTGAAATTATTGTAGGAAAATCACGAATAAGTTGGATTATTCTAGGTAATTTTTTCTTTAATTATTTAGAAGGAAGGGAATACTATCATTCCACATTTTGAAAAAATAAATAAAAAGACCAAACTTATATAGGAGTAGTAATGATAAAATTATTCCTAATTAGTACTAAGTATAAAATTATATCATTAAACTATAATTGAAAATTCATTACTCCTATCAAAATATTCATTAATTGAGGCCAAGTTTTCTTGCTCCTTAAAATTATCTATTAATATTATTTTTCACAAAAAAAGTATGTTTGGCAAAACTGCAAAAGTACGTACACATGGGAGATTATAAAGTTTTCATTAAATTGTTATTCTATGAGTTAACTCAAAAAAAAATGTTATTCTATGAGTAGTTACTTACGCTAAACTCAAAATTGATAGTGTTTAATGGTTAAACAAAATAGATTTTTTAATTAATACTCTACTATACAAAAAAGTCAGTGTTCGGTACTTTTAGTGATTTGGGATTTTAAAATATGAAAATATGTTTTTAAAAGCTAATTATAGTATACCTTTGCTAAATATCTCAGAAATGTGACATTATTCATTAATCATTTTTACTTTGCAATACATTATTATTTTACAAATTAAAATTTGTTCAAGCAAATTCTTATTTGATTTGTCTCTATGTATATTTTATTAATATTAACTTTTAAAAATTTATAATTATGCACAACTAGTGATGCCAAAAAAATTGAATTAGTGCATATTAGCAAGGATACGAGGAATTAAAAAAACTTTAAAAACTAATTTTAACATTTTTTTGCAAAATAATAATGTCTCAAAACGTTCCTCCCTCCGTTACTATTTGATGTTTTTATAAAAAATATTCATGAGAATTAAAAAGTTTGATCTTTTAAATAATTAATATATTATTTTATTAAATAATTAAATTAATGGAGAAAAATTAAAGTGGGGAACAAACATTTAAAAAATATAAACAAATAAATTAGTTGATGAAAAAATATATGGAGACCACAAATATTAAAAGTTGGTTGAAAACATATAAGAATCATAAACATTTTAAAAATGTTAAAATAATAGAGTTAGTGAAACATAAGTAGGGACTATAAACATTAAAAAATATTTAAATTAAGATGATTAAGACTAATTATAATATGTGATATAAATAGAAAGAATTTTTACATGAATAACAAATTGTACAACGCATAAAAAAATAAAAATATTAAATATGAATGAATGGAGTAAAAGTCATTACTAATGATATATGTTGATATTATTACAAAATGATATTATTATTCATAAATCATAAGTAGTTTTTTAACTTTTAAAGTTAAGTCAAACTACTAATTTTTTTAAAAAATTACCCCTGACTCTTTCATTTTATATTGTTGATTACATTTAAAATATTTAATTATGGAGAAAGAAATTTTAAACATTTTTCATGGATATAATATTGACATTAAAATATATCAATTCATATGATATAGGATCATATTAAATTTATCTTGATAATATTTTTGAGCTCCGTTCTCTAATGTTCTTTCTATTTGAAATATTTTATCTTAAAGAGAGAGAAATTTAATTAATGTTTTTGACACATATTTAGAAGATAAAATATATCCATATAAGATCTCTTTAGATTCGTCTTAATGTATACTTTTTTATTGTTTATTTTTTTTAATTATGTGTATTTAGAAATATTAAGATTTAAAATTTACATTAAAAAATGTGTAAAAAGCCAAATTATACTTTGACAAAAAAAAAAAAAAAAAAAAGCGAAATGGAATTTTTGTATAGTATTAGATCAAATACAATTTAATTAATGCAAGATGTATAGACGTAAGATTAATAATTTTTGTTATCACATATAGATTTTCATCAACAAATCAATTTTAAGATTAGGATTAATGTTAACAATCCAAAGAATGCTTTTATTCTCTTTCACATAAGTTTTTCAAAGAATTAACCTTAAAAGAACTTGACGTCAATAAAAGTAGCCACAATTTCTAAGAAGAGGAGGGGACAACTTTTATGTCATCCAATCAATATTTCATATTATGTTCATATCACACTCCAAAACAAAAAATCAAACAATAATAATAAGACAATGGTAGATTCTACTATATGCTTAACTAAGTTATGTATGACTTAAATATATGATTTATGACGTACAAAGTGCAAGTTTTTGTTATTTTTTATTTAGGTTATGATATAATAATTAAATATTCCATATCAAAAAAGTATCAATTTAATTGCTTTTTGTCCTAATTGTATCAAGTAATATAGTTTTTTTCATACAAAGTTTTAAGAATTAATTTCACCTAATTTTTAATTTCTATAGTCTACCCTGTAATCCTAAAAAAATAAATATGTTAAATATAATGATAAAAATTAAATATATACTCCAATAACAAAATAACTAATAACATTAATTGCTAGTGTTTGATTTTTTTTTTTAATTTATTATTCAACTTCGTATTATGGCCCAAATAACTAAAAATATCTAACATACATCTTTCATTTCAATTTGAATATATTTACCATCAGATATGAAGAGTGTCTATGTTGCATTTATACTTTTAATTTAAAGATTTTCATGTGGAAAAACATGTTAGAGTATATAACTTATACCGAAATATCAACCATCAGCTTAATTAAACTTTTAATTAAGGTCTGAAAATATGTTATCAACTCTAATATTTTTATTTTCTTTTTGCGGTCTTTTTGTGACAAGAGATTGTGAAGTAGTTGTAGGAAAAAGTTGCTCCTTAGAATTATTTTGTTGAGTTATACTCAGCATTTAAACAAGATTATCTCCGACAATTAATGGGAAGAATATGAATGCATTTGTGAAAAGTACACTTGATTTTAGGCTTTAATAATATTACTTTACATGTAATTTGGTAAACGAGGCTTACTGAAAAACCTTATTATGCTAACAACAGTATCCATTTTAACTAACATCCATCATCACGACCTAAATATCACAACACAATTTATTTTCAACAAATTCAAAATATTTGTATATATAATGTAGGCTTAACATTATTTTTTTTATTTGTGTTAATTCACTTGACTACTATTTATTTGTTTTATATATATGTTATACAATTCAATGTTAATAGAGTTTTTAATTAGATAACCCAGATCATAACTTAGAGAGGTATGGGCCTAAATTTCACCCTACAATATACAAAAAAGTTAAGGATACACCAAAAATTGAAAAATTTTCTGAAGGCCCTGTACAATATTTAAAAATTAAAATATTTTTCAAATAATTTTATGTTTTTAAACACTTAACATATACTCCCTTCAAATCAAATGGGACAACTAAATTGAATTGGAATGAGTACTACTTAAATTAATATTGAGGCCCCCATCTTTTTAGGGCCCTATACGATTAAGTATGTTGAACATATATAGGGTTGGAATATACAAATGTCAACTTCCTAGACACTCTCTCAAATGTACAAAATTTATTGGATGAAAATTGCTTACATGCATGTACTTTTATTTATTACTGCTTGAAAAATTATAATCAATTCGAAACAACATTTATTTGGTTTGAATTTGGATTAGGAATTTTTAATCAACGTAGATCAAATTGGTACAGGTTCCAAAATAGATTAAAAAGTGGTACAGATGGAATCTAGATTTATTTATATTTGTATGATTTTAAAGTTTTTAATCAATAATTTAAGTTTTATTTTTTCATTCCAACTTTTGCTAGTATAAATCTTAATTTTTTTGTTTTTTATTTTGGTTTTCAAATTTAATTTGCAATTTATATTTGTTTTTAAGGAGTAAATTTAATTTGGATTAGACTTTAAAAATTTAAACCGAATGAAATTGATTTTGGTTTGATTTGAATTGTGATTAAATTTAACTTGAATTTAAATTGAAAAATAAAAAATCAAATTAAATTTGATTAATTTGATTTTACATAAAAATCAAACCTGAAATCGAATTTTCACCAATTAGTGAGACTTTATCAAGTTAAATTAAATTAGGAATCAAAAATCCATCCTTAGCCTAATATTTAATTTATAGGTCTCTCAGCACACTATAAAAATACATTTTAAATAAACACCTGTGAAAATGTTCATGAGAATAAAATACTAAAAATCTTGTTATTAAAAGGATATTTAAGCTGCCGAATATTTAAATTAAATTAAAATCAAAATAAAAAATAAATCAAGTTTCTGATATTGTTTTCTATTTGGTTTGTTAGTGACATAACAATTATACTCCATCATTTATAGTCTTAGAAATATAAACAAATCAAATATTAATGTTGCATGTCGTAATTTGACATGACAGATTGATATACTTCGTCTGTTCCATTCTCAGGTTTTGCTTTATTTTAATTTTTGACTATCAACCACATTTTTTAAATTCATATTTAGGTAATTAATTTATTTTTTTTTATGATTTTCTCATTTTTTTTATAAAATATTATTTTTGAGTCAGATTGTTCACAAATTATACTTATAGTAAAAGTTATAGACACAAAGAGTAATTAAAAAGTTAATTTAAGAGATTAAGTTAACTAATATTCAAGAAAGCTGCTAATTATGTTAATTAAGAGCTGCTAATTATGTTAATTAAACGATTAACATAATTAGGTATAATAATACTCCTTTCTGTTTAGAATATTCTATTCTGGGGAGAGAAATTTGATTAAGATTTTTAAGACATATATGGATGATAAAATATATCCATGTGTGATCTCGTTAGATTCGTCGTAATATATACTTTTTTACTATATATTTTTTATAATTTTTTATAATGCATATTTAGGGATATTAAGGCTCAAATTTACTTTGAAAATTATACAAAAAGTAAATGAAAAGAACATTTGAAAACTAAAAGGTGTAAATCATTAATCATGCTGACATATTAATTGGTATTGGTATTTGTACCTATCACTTGATTTAAACGTAAAACGTAATGATTGAGCATATACCTTGAAATCTTAGGATCCTACCAAACCCAAGTCGTATAAGTTGAAAACTATAGCAAAATAGTATATAAATCATGTTAAATTCATATTATATTATTTGTCAATAAATATAAATTATGAGATTATAAGTCATGTTTAATTGTATTGACTTATGACAACTTAGACTCTAAGATAATGAGTATTATTTGTTTAAAATATGTGCCAAAACGTATTTAATAAAATTTAGATTAAATAGTTTATCAAAAAAATTATTACGCTAGCCCCAATAATGAATTAATATAACCATATCAGTCCAATTAATATTAAAAAGGTCGTAAAATAGTAACAGCCCTATCACGCAATAATTAAAAAATAATGAGAACAATTAAATTATTTTGATAAAATTGAATGATAGAAGTTAAGAGAAGATGAGTGGAAAATTAGAATTAACTAAAGTATGGTTGAGATATTATTCTTTATTGTATGTATACACAAATTTTAGTCTGGCGTATATTCACTTATAAATACGTATTTATTTGTATGTGTATCTTTATATTGTTTCAAACTTGTGTTGATTTTTAAAGGGTTTTTTCCATTGCGTATTCAGTACCACTTATTGCGTTCTATGCAAGGTTTTTTTTGGGTTCTTTTTAATGGCATTCCTTATGTCTTTGTTTTGGAAATGATATGGTATGACATAGTATGATTGATATATTATTTAAAATTAAATTATTATAAAGTTAAGAAGACAGACTAAAATAAAAATATTGATAAAGTCAAACCAGTATAACACGAAGAGTTGTAATCATGATCAAATAGCATGATTCCTTCATTCATAGAAAGTTGCATGATATGGATGATTTACATGTTTATTCATCCTCTACGTAACAACTTGCAACTTACAAGACAGCTAAAGCCCAAAAATTTATGTTGATATGTACAACAACCTTGTTTGAAAATGTTAGTAGTATTATCGTAAGAGCCCTTTGATTTGTGAATTTGTGAAATTGAAATTAATATTAAAATTGAGAAAATTAAGTGCAAAAATATGAAATTAAAGTATGAACATAATTATAGGTGTTCAAACATATTCCATAATCCAATTTTAAAATCGAACCCGATTTGATTCGACTTAAAAAATAATTTACAATTATATAAAAAAACCATTACGGACATAAAACTCGATTTCAAACTAACCCGAAACATCTAACTCGAAATCAACCCGATAACCCAAATGAACACCTCTTAATATAATACATAAGATTTATCGATGTTGATCAAATATGAACTTAACCAGGTCAACTATGGGTTCAATTATACATGGTTTGATAAATACCGAATCTGGTCTGTTTGAACACGACTTTTATCACTGGAGTTAGGATTCTCTCCATTACTTAAAATGTAATGGAGGGGTCAATTACTCAATTGGATGGCTATAATTGTTTGATAGAGTTTAAAAGAAGGGATTTTAACATTTTATTTTTTATTCTAAAATAGATGTCAAAATCGTAGAGAAAAATAATAGTGATGATATTCATAGCTATGACTAAGGTATAAGAAGCACGAGAAGCTGGAAACCTGCAAGACGTTTCTTTTGTGATGATGCGAATAATAGCTAAGCATCATTTTGGATTGTTAATTACGGAATATTGCACTCCTATATATTATGCTTCCAAAATCTTAGTAAGTAGGTCAACAGTGGAAAATTTTCATTTGTTCGTACTAATTTAATTAGTTATTCCAGCGACAACATACAACTAAAAGTCATACCAATCTAACCTACAAAATTATCTTAAGAGGATCATATTTATAATGGTAAAAATTTTTGCTCAAAATAAATCTAATTATAAGTTTTTAAAATAAACTAATTGCTGAAAATAAACTTAACTATTGTTTATTTATTTGATTTACAAAGAAGTTTTGAAGATGGTTAAATAATAGGTGGGTAATTTTAATAAATATAAGTGGGCTTATTTAAAAATAAAAAGTAAATAGATTTATTTTTAGCGGATCAAGTAAAGATTTGTTATTTATTATTGACATTTGTCCCTAGTTTTAATTATTAATTTTATATACGTGAGAATATGAAATTTACTTACTTTGCGTTGAATGGTGATCTGACAAAATATCAGGCTAAAAAGAAATTTTTTTTATTGATTTAGACTACTTGGTATTTGTAGTTGGTATCCTAATGAGTTCATGCGATGCAATTAATGTTCCAATGATAAAGAGCTCTAGTAATACATGAATCATGCATATGCATTAAAAGGTAAGATTTGATATTATAGCCGACGTTTTAAGTGGTAGACATAAGAATATGAAAAGTATGTCTTCTCCTAATAAAAATCTCATATTTTAAAGGAAAAATTATTTTAAATAATTTAAATTTTTAAATTTTTATATAATAATTTAAAATTTTGATTTATAAGTAATTTTAATTTTAGGCTCACTTACGCAAGAACATTGTTACCCAAAAATAATAACCGATTTTTATAGGTTAATTGCTTAAAAAAAAATATACAAAATATCAGGAAAATTTAATATTAATAATTCAATATTTCACCCATCTGCTATAAATAATCTCATCTTTGGATTATTTTTTAATAATCCAACCTTTGCCTTTAGTTTTTAGCAACCAAAAATGTATGCTGATGGCAAACTAAGGGCAAAAGTTGAATTATTATAAAATAAAAGATTATACTGCTAGCAAACTAAGGGCAAAAGCTGGACTATTATAAGGAAAAATTAATATTAATAATCTAACCTTTTACCCATCGGCTATAAATAATCCCACTTTTAGATTATTTTTTAATAATACAACCTTTACTTTTAATTTGCTGATAACATAACATTTTTATTTTATAATAATTTAATCTTTGCTATTAGTTTGCTATCAGCATACCCTATTAATATGCTAACAGTAAACTAAGGGCAAATATTAGATTATTAAAAAATAATTAAAAGTTGGAATTATTCACATCGAATGGATAAAAGGTTGGATTATTAATAATATTAATTTTTCCTTATTAAAAAATAATCTAAAAGTGACAGCGAATGAGTGAAAGATTGGATTATTAATATTAATTTTTCCTAAAAATTAAAATTTAACCTCTTTTTAAGTTTTTTGATTTTCAATTTCTTATAATTTAATTTTGTATTTTCTTTTTAATTTTTTTGATAAATTATGAAAAAAATTGATTGAATAGGTAAGAGGTTGATAAGACGCTAAAATAGTCTTGAATTTTGTGTGTTCTAAATTGTATATGATGAGGTTAAATAACTATTTCACTTTTCATTTTAATTTGTTTCACTTATTTTATAATATTTTTTTTTGGCATTAATCCTATTCTTTTTAGAGACTCAATTCAAAGACTCATTATCTCTGTTTATATTAATAACTTATTTCTATTTTTTATTTATTTTTTATCTTATTTTTTAATTTAATTTTTATTTTCACAAATATTTTTGAGGTGCAGTCTAAAAGGGAGAGAGGGGCCCCAACTTGAGATGGAGACATAAGGTTGCCTATATATACCATCTTTTTGATCGTCCTTAATCAGTGTTGCCTTCATCCCTTCAAATTGAGAGAAGAACCATCCAAGCTCCCTACATCATTTCCCCATTCCTTTTCCCTTGTTTTTTTGTCTCTAAATTTATGACTACTTCTACTATTTAAGAGAGAAAAAAACCCATCTCTCGTAAAACACCCATCTTCAGGATTCAACACCAACTAGGCAGCTACCAACAAATACATTGAAACAATCCTTAGAAATCGGAAGAGAATCAAGAACATACAATCTTTTTTTAAAACTTCTTGATCAATCCTTGCTCATAATTTTCAGGTTAGTTTTTTCAAACAATGAATGTTAATTCTTTGATTAATCCAATCTTTGTTAGTTTGTCATTGTTATTTGATTCAATTCTGTTATAATTTCAGTGTTAGAAAGTAAATGTAAAAGCTTTAATCTTTGCATGGCATTGATTTTTTAGGTTTAAAGCTTACATTTTTGTTCTTGTCTTGAAATTTGATGAATTTGTTCAATCATGTTTATGGGTTGTCTTGAAATATAGCCAGGATCAAATCTTTTGCATGAAATTAAGCAAAAATTAAGAATTTTGAATGGAAATATCTGGGTTGTTTATTTGGATGATCATTGATCAAATAATCAAAATTAGTCAAAATATTTGTGATTTTGCTTAAATTTTACTAAAATGACCAGCATTATTGTAATGGAAGCAAGAACTGTTTTAAAGCTTATTTCTTTGGATTTATGGCTGAATATAGTTTTAGATTGCATAAATGGATATGAAATGCAAGTGAAATGAGCTTTATGGGTTTATTTTATCAATACTTTTTTTTTTTTTTCGAGTTTTTGGTGGATGTCTCATTTGATGGATTATTGTTCCCTTGATTAGTTTAAATCAATTTTCTTTTGTAATGATTGGGTGAAGGTTGATTGTCTCAAATTCTTGATTTTTGATACTTTTTTTCTTGCAATTTTTGGGATTGCTTCCTTTTTTGAGGTGATTCTGAGGTCAAGTTTTGCCTTTTGTTGTTGGAGGGTCACATTCATCTCTCAATATGAAACGTTTCTTTACTTTGTTGAAGTAAGAGTGAAAGGGTAATTGTCTTACATTGATAAGAGCTTGGACTTTTTAATTTAGTCAATTTGGGTGTTTTGACTTTTGAGTATTTTTTCTAAGTGTGGAATTTTGGATGGAACATTTCTAAGATTCCTTTTATCCAAACTTATATTATTTGTGAAGTTTGAAGTAGAATAAGTACTATAGATGTGAAATCATCATCATCATGCTCGGTTTATCCTACTCGTAGGATCTATGATTAAGATCTGAAGAGGAAATAAAGACACAAAACCCTACCGTTATTGAAGGAGGTTGCCAAATTACCCTTAATTGAACGTATGTTCTTAAAATAAATCATGTTAGGAGTAGTATAAAGTAATGCATATAAAACTAAGCCTAAGTTATAAATCATCACTATCAATAATCATTAAAATGGGGCGCGGTCTGGTCCACAAAGCGTCCTTGCATAGCGAGGATTTGAAGTAGAGTCACACCTAGAGGTGTAATCCAAGCAACCTTATCCAACATTTTTGCAAGAGTTTGCCTTCATGACTCGAACCCTCTAAAGCAAAACCATTGAAGTTTTAGCAATTTTTTCCGCTCAACAAAAAATTTTAAATCATTTTGTATAGCTATACCAAGTAATGTAAGATTTCGGTCATGTGGTAACGGTTGCAAAACAGATCTCCTCATAATTTTGCGGTCAATCTTTATTATGATATGGTCACTATACGGGGATACGGAAATAACATCTTTGTTAGTATTATCATCAAAAAGGTAAGGTTGCATCTTTCAACCATCACCGTTGGTGGGAGCTACTTAATTACATTGGGGTAATGGAATGAAAAAATGTTGTACAATCACAATACAATAATACGGCCTTGTTTTTGCACTGTGATATTAATAGTAATTGTAATTGAGATAGGAGGTATATAGGTTATGATTTGAAAACTTCTCTTAACTTATCCATATTATTATATTAGTTGGCTAACGTGCAACTAGTTGCTACTTGCTACTTTCATTTTGGAGTCATCTATAGATCTTCAATGTCGTTTAAATCTTGACTATTTTATGCTATTTGTATTTGCTATTTTTCCTCATTGAGAGTGATTGTTTTGGCTCCATCTCAATGTCTTTGGTGGGTGATTTTAGAAGCTACAATAATTTATTATGAGGGGATTCATGACGGTGTTGTTTATGTTTTGTTTTCGCTTTCAAGCAAATTATTTAATAGTATGAACAAATGTGCCTTGTATTAAATAACTACAACCTCATCTCTTTGTTGTTGCTCTAACTAAAGGAAAATACAATGATGTGTAACCATCAATCCATCATTACTTGCTTCTACCTTTTTGTTCTTTAGTTGCTTTGTGTTTTAGTTGCTCCTCATTTGAGATATTAGATTTTCTTGTTTTTACGAGAATAAGATTATATAAATCCGACCCTTCAATCCCGCTTACGTAGGAGGTCAGGTGGGAGTCACTTAATGATGCTGAAAAACGAAGTGTTTTAATAAGACCCATCTCTCTTTTGGATCTTTTTACTTGGAATTTGCACATGGAAAGTAAAAGTAGAAAGATGTACTCCATTTTCCTTGTTCTTTTTCAGTACTTTTTTTTCATATGTTGAGGCAATAAGGTGTTGGGAAAAGGCTTTAGTAAAAAGAAAAAAAGTTTCACATAGTAAGATCTAAAGACAGATGTAAAGCAAACCTTGAAGATTATTAAATAAAAAAGGGGAGAGTAATGTATGTATTTAGATGGCTCAGGTATGTACTGTACTGCAGAAGTAAGTGCATTCCAGGACAAGTTACAAGGAATTAAATTAAGCTAAACATTGTCCAATTGTCAGTTATGTAATACTCATCTGTCCCTTTGAGTTTTGTCACTGTAAGTGACATGTTACATGTTGTCACTTTCAGTAGCAAACTTAACGTCATTAAGTGGTTCCAAGTTCTAACGGTCCCACCTAAACTCTCATCTAGGTAAGGTTTGAGGGGCTGAATGTACGCAACCTTACCCTTATAATAGCAAGGAAAATTATTGTTTCCGATTGACTCATAATAGCAAAAAAACATTGCAACTTTACGTAAATAAAAAGTATACATGATTTAACGAGTCATTATATTATGTATGTTGTTAATTTTGGTATTCATGGCCAACTGTTAGGCTAATTACTGAATGAATAGAGTGAAGAATAAATTACTCTGGGATATAGACTAATACAAACAATAATAGCATTACACTATTAATCTTTCTGTAGGCATGTGTGGAGGTTCTAATTTGTACACGCAGATTTGGAATTTAGCCATTTCTTTCAATAGATTATTTTCCTTGACTTGCTATTAGCAATAAATTAATACCCCACTGTCCCCACACAAAGGGTTTTGATGTAATACTAACAAGATTGAAAGGTTGACCATGATAGTCACATCTGGTTTTGATGTAATACTAACAAGATTGAAAAGTTGACCATGATAGTCACATCTTTTGTTTGATAGACTTGCATAAGAGAATAGTTGACTGCACATAAACCTGATAAGGTTCCATTCTAAAACCAATTAATATTAGGAGTAGTCCATCAAGTATATATATGTTAGTCAACCTTTCTCTAATTTTTCGATATGGAATCACATGTGGGTTATTTTTCAACACGTACTCCATAAGTGATTTTTTGATGTTGTTTTCTTGAATCCTAATCCTTAGCTCTTAGTATATACTCCTTCGTCCCTTTGAATCTGTATAGAAAACCGCAATGTAACAAATTCAAAGGGACAACGGAGTACTTATAAACATGACATGAATGCATGATTATTGTTGGTTTTTGGTTTAATTTGTTCACATTTTGTTAGTGTCTAACGTCTCGATAAATGCTTGTGTGGTTCAGTTACCTGAGTATGCAACCTCTTCCAACCAAACATACTTTTTAGTGCCTGTTTTTTAAAGCGTACGATGTTCAATGAAACTATGTACGCTACCTATACGAGCTGCTAATAGTACTCGTTTCTAGAATCCATGAAAGAAATATTCATGGAAGGTTCCACAATGAGTACTATTGTCATTGTTCAGTGGAAATTATTGTTTTTGCTTAGGCATGAAATACCACTCAATAGTGCTTCACGTTTCGTATCCTAAGCAACTTTTTTTGTTATTGCTGGTTCTGCTTTTGGGTTATAATAAGGGTATGAACTCGCAGACTAAAAGAACAGATAGTGAGTGAAAAATTCGTACGTTTATATATGGGCTGCTGCCATTCAAAGAAAGTTAGTCGTTCACCTGGATACGAGGATCCTACTATCCTTGCCTCTGAAACACCATGTGAGTGCTCGACCTCTATCATTTTTGTTTCCGAAAATTTGTGTCGTTTTTGTCCGTCCCTTTATTGCTTTTGTTGAATTAGTTGTATGGTTTATTTGTTACTTTTTCGTATTTCAGTTGTTATAACCTTTTGATTCATATTAGTGCTTATAAGTTGCAGTGTTGCAGATACGAGCGAATTTAGGATAATACCAACTGTATAGGGTAGACTGAACACTATCTCTACATGTGTGTTGAACCAACTCAATTGTTATTCTTCTTTGTTATTTACCATCGCCCCAATGCCTTAAGTGGCTCCCACTTAAGGTGAGGTTTGGGAGGGTCCACTATTACATACTTCCTCCGGATTTTAATGTGAATCAAAAGGTTGTAACAACTAAAATTAAAGATAGTCAAATGGGATCTTGTTTGATTTGTCTTAATGCATATTTTTTATAATATTAACTTTTGAGAATTTTTTATCATATGAAATTAAAGATATTAAAGATTAAAATCGTGCATCGGATAGTGTAAAAAACAGAAGTATAGCAATTATTAAAAACCAGAGGAAGTAATTCGCTTTTGAATTCACGATTCGCTCAAAATAGCCCAAATCCGACCATAATTCATTTTTGGCGATCGCGAGAAGATTAGCGAATCATGTGACATTGGGAGGGTGGGTCAGACAATGATAAACAAACAAAGAGGTTGTTTCTGATTGACACTTGTTATTCTTCTTTGTTATATCTTGGACAATTCAATATTAATAGATTTTTTAATTAATTGACTCCGACCATAGCCTAGACACTCCGGGCTTAAATTCCCCTCTGATTGCATATGATACATACCTTTCTTGGATATTTTTCATGACAATGTGCTGACATGTGATTGTTTGTTCAACATCCACAGTCACAGTTAGTGAAGTGGAAGCCTTGTTCGAGTTGTTCAAAAAATTGAGCAGCTCCATAATTGATGACGGCCTGATTCACAAGGTATGTGTATCGAACTTGGAAGTCGATTTAAATCTGATTTTTCTTTCTTGCTTATTTCATTATTGATGACGGCTATTACAACAATATATTCTCGTTTATGGGCAGGAAGAGCTCCAACTTGCACTCTTCAGAAACAGTAAAAAAGAAAATCTCTTTGCCGATAGGGTGAGTCGAAAACTTTCGTTTTTCCGAGGACTACTAATTTCCATTACCGACTAAACCTTCACTAAAATGAATATCGTTTAATGTTTATACTTCAATCTTTTGCAGATCTTTGACTTATTTGATTTAAAGCGTAATGGTGTTATCGAATTCGGAGAATTCATTAGATCACTAGGAGTTTTCCACCCAAATGCACCCGTACAGCAGAAGATCGACTGTATGTACAAAACAATTTTCTATAACGAAAAATACATTATTTCCTAGTGTATTAATCAGCTGCCATTTCTGCCTGCAGTTGCTTTTCGATTGTATGATCTGCGACAAACTGGGTTTATTGAGCAAGAAGAGGTAGAGTACTCATCACTTTTATTAAGGAAAATCTGAATTGTCGAGACTTGAGACAAATCATAACGGTTACTTGACTGCAGTTGAAGGAGATGGTTCTGGCACTGTTGCATGAATCGGATTTGATCCTATCAGATGATGTTATCGAGACAATTGTCGACAAGGTATGTTCAGTGGTAAAAGATTAAGAGGAATAACCACAACCTTCTCGAGCCGAGGCTCTCACTGGCCGCAACCACCTCATCTTTTGATAAGGAATGGTTTCCTGTCATCCAACCTCCCTAGACCCTGAGCATAACTTCTATAAGCGGGTCTATGTTACTCGGACTCTTTATTTTACTTCACATACCCGTGTCCAATCCTTGATACTCGGACATTTGTATGACACTTAGACACTTCATTCCAGACGTAAAATTGAATATTTAAACGTATCCGACACTTGGACACGTACTAGTGTCCGACATCAGAACCCGAGTCCAAGTAACATAGAGCGGGATATATTGGGTATGATGGTGATGATTTTTACTTGGAGTTCGTATTCCATACCTTTATGCTTGATGTCGTTTATGCAGACATTTACCGAAGCAGATTTGAAAGGCGACGGAAAGATAGACCGAGAAGAATGGAATGAATTAGTAAAGAAGTATCCTGCATTGCTAAAGAATATGACACTTCCATATTTAAAGTCAGTCTTTAAACATCAGCAACCTTATAGTGAAGCACAATTCATCAAAAAGGGATAGTTTTCACCTTATATTTTCTGTTTTTTCAGGGATATTACATTAGCTTTTCCGAGCTTTATTTTAAGCTCTGAAGTTGACGACATCGAAGTCTGATAAAACCGAAATAGTACACGTTTAGGATCAAGCTCTAAACTTTCTTCACGTTCTCTCCGACTTTCAAACATGTTTCAGCTCTACTGTTTGTGGACAAGAACGAGCCAAGGGGAACTCGGATGGTTTTATGCGTATCGTTTGGATCACATTCGTCCTTCTTTACAAACCAAAAGAAAAGTGTAGGTAGATATCTATATGTAACCGATAGAGTATATAACGACATATCTTGGGGTCTCGACCATAAAATCTTGCTGATGTTTGAAGCCCAAAATATGTTATATGGTTTGATGTCGAGGAGGAATATCTCGATCTCGTACATATTTAGTTAAGAGTAGGTATAGCACTATATATAGAGCTGCTGTTTTTTTTTTCAATGGCAGGTCATATAGTCTTAGAAGTAGATAGATGTGTATAATACTAGGTGTGCAAAATGAAAGCTGATTAGTTTAGTGAAACATGCCTGAAAGTTTATGCTTACTAAAGTTTATACTGTTTGAAGAGGTCGAATGTATACAACTTTAGTCTTGATATTTTATCTTGTTTCGATAATCGCCTCATTTTTGTTTTGATCTTTCTAAAATAAGTAGAGGTATTTAAATTAGACACAATGATTCGAAATTTACCCGACCTAATAACTGAACCTGATTTGATCTAGCTTCAAAAATGATTTACAATTATATAAAAAATAATATGGACACAAAACCTGATTTTAAAACGACCTCAAACATATAACCGGAATGAACAACTCAAGAAATAAGGAACATTAGTTCAAGTCTGAAACTCCAATTGACATTCATAATGATGAATATCCCTGTCTAATGGTGAGTTTAATGCTTGTTAGAAGCAATGTTTATTTCTCACTTTTAGTGCTCTCTTCCTATTCAATTTACCTCATTTTTCATTTTAGTCTGTATATCTTAATGAATTTGCTTTATTTTTATTTTTGAATATGACCCAATTACTTTTACATTATACACTCTCTTATTTCTAAATATCTCACTACTTGAACTCATTATGCTCAATTTCTTAGTCTCTGTCAAAAACTAATAGAGGACTAAGATTTAGTATACTTCTACTCTCTTTATGTGTTTGAAACACTTTTAATTTTGCTCGTCTATTTTACTTTTAATCGACTTTTAATTTCTATCATAACGCACTCTCTTTAATCTCATTTATATGAGTATTTTTTCATCTACTTGTTTTGTTGTCTTATTTTCCAACTACAAGTTGAAATTATAAAGCAACTGACAAGAACATTGAAGAAAATTATTATGGGCCAACATCCAGGCTGGTGAAAGGGTTTGTGTTTGTGTCATATATGTAATGTGTGTATCTACGTTCACAAATTCTTGTGAGAGACGATATCTTTGAGAGACATCTCTAATTGGTGCGACCCTTTATATATTTTTAAAAAAATTATAAGTAGACATTTAAGATATTAAAAGTAAGCATTAAGAATACGATAAGTAAACATTAAGAATAATGTAAGTAGACATTAAGAATACGATAAATAAATACTAATTTTTAATGGGTTAGATGGTATATATGTGATATTTGTCAAAAATTATTTGTACGCTAAATGTCCATTAGTCTCATGTCAAGTTGTCAACATAATATTACTGCTTTAATAATCATATTCATAAAAGTTAATTTTCAACCCCGTCAATTAATACCTTTTTTTCTAAAGTTGATACAAAAAATTAACCCAACCTCAATGAAAGTTATGGTTTACTTATATTTGAAAATGCCTCAGAGTTTGGAAAAAAAAATAAAGCTTTTATGTTAGAATATGATTGAAAACTAAAATAAATTATCGAAATAATACATTTATAAATAAAGTTTTTTTAATGCAAAAAGATATATATATCTTTTTGTATTATCATTATTCATGAAAAAAAAATCCCTTTTTTGCACTCACTTCCCTTTTCTCCTTGTCCAAAACCCAATTTCTCCTTTCATTTTCTTCTCTTCTCTTCTTTTCTCTTTTCACATTTCATTACTTCTAAATTGTAAGAATCCTTAAAAGTACTAAAACACAAATAATTTCCATAATATCAAATCAATTCATCCACTAAATTGTAAGAATCCTTGGAGATTATTAGAGCTGTTCAAATGTGCTCCGACCCGAAACTGAAAGTTAATCGACCCGAAAATATATTTCTTTTTAGGTTTATCGAACGGACATTATCCGAATCGAAGTTGTGCCCGAACCGATTTACGACCGAAAATTATAAAATCGAACCCGAACTGCGATCGATTTTTATAACCGACATAAAACCGTTAATCGATATTACCCGAATCTAATAGTGACCGACCCGAATCATGCTCAAAACCGAACTTGATCCGGCTAAAACCGAACGAATTTTTAATTAAAATGCTGTAAACCTGAATCAATTTTTAACATAAAGGTATGATTGACTCATATTCAATCATCTTATTAGTTAATCTAATAAAGTAATAGAAATTTTAATAAATTAAATTTTATATATACATGGTTTCATATATTTAGACTTAATAATCAATGACCAATGTCTATTTAACTATTTTTAATCAAATTAGATGAAAAATGATAAAATTTTAATTTTAATTTACAATCAAACAAGTAAAAGTAACAAAGTAATAATCACTAATTGATTTGCATTTTAACTATTTTGCCTTAACTAAGGGGAATCTTATCATCAATTAAAAAATGTCTAACAACTTAATCTGATATTGACTCGATTCATAGTAATTAGTAATTCATAGCCGAATTCTACTGGAAAATAATACCTGAACTCGATCTGTACCCGGTAAAACCCAACCAATTATTAACCGATGAAAGTCTGAGACCGATTGACTACTTGACACGAACTTCAACTGACACCGAACCGATGCTAATCCGATAGCTCAAATAACTGATCTTCAACCGAACCGTGACTACCGACCTGACCCGAGTGTGACCTGCGACAACACGCATCCGAAAAATAACCGATCCAAAATACAACTGAACCGAATAACATCCGTCCGAAACCAACCCGATAACTCAAATGAACAGCTGTAGAGATTATAAAGAACACTCTATTGTCTACTCTACTTTTGTTAGAATCCTTTTGTTTCTCTCTCCAAATTTTAGCCCCAATTAAATCAATTATCTATCCATTTTTCCATTTATATAATAATTTTCCCATCAAAAAAGCAAATATTCTCCATAATTCTTCCATTTCCTTGTATTCACATTTCTGTCTCACTTTTTCTCTTCCCCATCTCTTTGAACTGATTCTTGAATCTGTTTCTCTCAATCATCAAATACAAACCCTTTTCAACTTTAAAGTTATCAATTTCATTTTGTTGATCTTCACTTAGTTGGAAAATTCCAAATCTACATCCAATTTGATTCTTTGTATCAATCAAATCTTTAATTTCTGCAACAAAACCCTCTTAATTTCTTACCTTCAAATTGCCAATTCCTCTAATTTTCACCCATTTAATTTAATCAAATTATAATCAATAACCCACTTCTCACAATCACAAAATATCTTAATTTTCATTGACCCACAAATTTTCTTGGTCAATTTATACCAAAAATAGACATTTTCCCCAAATTTTCAAAACAGATTCAATTTTTTCTTTAATCATAGTTCAAATGTTTATGTAATGCACCAAATTGGAACTAATACCGGAAAAGAAAAAACCCTTAAACGTTCTAGATCATTCTCATTGGATATGCCTGCAACTGTTACTGAACATACCATGATATCCCCAAAAATGGATGATGATTGCCCTTTATTCCCAATTGAAGAAATTGTGCAGTATCCATTACCTGGTTATGTTGCACCCGCATCAGTTAGTTTTAGTCCAGATGATAATATGATTACTTATTTATTTAGTCCAGATCATAGTTTAAGCAGGAAGATTTTCAGGTTTAATCTTGAAACTGGAAGGCATGAATTGGTGTTTAGCCCTGCTGATGGTGGACTTGATGAGAGTAATATCTCTGAAGAGGAGAAGTTGAGAAGAGAAAGAGCAAGAGAAAGGGGTTTGGGCGTGACCCGATACGAATGGGTCAAGATGCTGTCCTCTAAGAAGAAGATGATCATGGTCCCTTTGCCCGATGGGGTTTGTTTTCTTATTAACTCACTTTGTAAAATATTTTTACCATAATTTTAAAGGTTTTTTTTTGAATTAGTTTTGAATTTGATTATGTGCTAGTTATTGTTTGTGATTGATTTTGATGTATTTTTGGGTTTGTGATGTAGGAGTAGAAAGTATTACTTAATTGATTTAGATTTGTGATCTTTTGGGGTATCTTGTAAGTTGGAACAAATGTTTGTTTAGGTTTTTGAGGGTTAGTTGTTCTTTTAGTGCATCTTAGTATTGTGCCTTTTCACAATGTGGTAACTTCTATAATGTGGCAAAGTTGTTAGTAGGGTTTATGCCTTTAATTCGACAAGTACCTTTTATGGGTTTTCAATGTGATCATGATGCGCTTTCCTATATCTATAATGCTCTTCTTGACTGGTTTTGAGGTTGTAGTTAGAGAAAGAGATATAAGTGCTGAAAGTAGGCTTCCTGTTGTGGTCTTGAACTATGTCATGATATGAGTTTTTGCTGGGTTCTATTTTTATGATTTACTATGTTTCTTTATGCATAGACTATTAGTTGTTTTGAGTGATGCGGGTGAACGGCGCTTATTTTGAATAGGAGAGTAAATTTGACAAATTCGGGGTTACATGTGTTTGTTTTCACCATTAAAGGAAGGAGAGTAAGTGAATGAGCTTGTTTTGTTGATTTGTTGTTTGTTTGATGTCTTGAGTTATGTTAGTGTCCGGTAAGTTGCCTTTTCTTATAAGGATGCATTGTTGATTGTATTTTTCAGATGTACTCTTATTTTGCTAACTGATTGAGGCTATATTTTTTCTAAGAGCGACATTTTGAGCATGTTCAAATCAAGCTTTTCCTTATCGGTGTAAATTATTTAAATGCGGGTTTTCCTTAGGAAGGAGGACGTGCTGCAAAGTCTTTCCCTTTTTTAGCTTCATGGTTTAGTATAGTTACATTTTTCTCCGTGAAAAGAAGGAAAAAAGGGGCAAAAGGAAGAACACAATTGGGAAAATAGAATGGGCGATTAGGGAAAGATTAGTCAAACAAAATCAATTTTGAAGGTTTGATGCTAAGTTTTTATATGGGTAATTTTATTGTACATAAAAATTGATAAATTCTTTTTTATGTTTGATTTAAGTTTCCAAAGGAATCTGATATGTAGATTAATTGATGAAAAAAAAAAAAATGTATTAGAGAGTTATTATGAAATTGTCCTTTTAGCTTCCGAAAAGAAAAAAAATTATCTCCTAAGTCCTAACCACCTAAAAAAATAATTGTCCCTCTATTAGAACCACCGCCGACCATCCTCTGTTTACTGTCCACCATCTTGTGCTCAATATCCATCTTGCATTTGCCGTCATTACCACTTTAGATCACCCTTAAAATTGAATAAATGAAAAAAAATAATCACACAAGTATACTAATATATGAAATAAGATTCACCAAAACATAGATCAAAATGACATAGCTATTACCTTCAAAAAAAATCATAATTACCCCAAAATCCATAAATTGAAATCTTTGGATTTAATTAAATTCACTATTAAAAACAAAAATGTTGAGATTCACAAAAAAGCAAAATAATCGAGAAGTTTGATGGTGATAGCTTAATGGTGAGTGAAAATGATGTGGTTGAGTAGGAGTTAAGTAATGATAAAAATGATGCAAATTTGATGGGGTTGGCAAGTGATAAAAATGATGGGGTTGGCTACATATATTGATTGTGGTGGCAAGGTGATGCAAATTTGATGATGATGGTAGTATGGTGGAAGAAAGATAATAACAATGGTGGTAATTGTACCGGATTCCAGAAGCATCAAGAATAGACAAAGTATAAAAAAGGCATCAAAAGAGGGTTCAAAGAAAAAATAAAAGGAAAATAACAGAATTAGTAAAGCATGTTAGGTTCCCAAAGCAAGCATTAATTAGAAGTAGTATTATTTTGATTATTATACTTAATTAAAGTACTACAATTTGCTAAATACTACAAGATCCTCTCTACATACCGCCCTTAGGGCTGTATTTATCATTCCCCTTTTTTGATTGACAAAGTCAATAAGTATCAATGAATCATTGACCATTGAAAGCCTGCATTAATGGATATTGCTATGCTACCTGATGCTTGGGTGAAATAAGTGAAAGTAGTCAAGGTAATTTGGGGTATTGGTGGAAACGATCAATGTATTTACATGCTGGAAATCACGGCTGCACTATTTAGAATTGAGTTTTGAGTACGTGCAGTGCGTTGTGTCTCATTCACAAGTTGAAATTTTAGACTGCAATGTAATCCTATATGGATCTCTCGGAGAAGACATTGGATTAGTTAGATTTCCCCTACGTCGGCTAGGCATTAGCTCTTTGCAGTTTTAACTTTGTCTATTGATTCATGGCAATGCTCTGTCGTGCTTCATTGTCAAAAAATGAATAAGTGCTATTAAAATTTTTGCCTTTAGATGTGTGAAAATGAAAGGATTACTCTTATATACAAGATATTCCTCATGTCAAAATGGTTCCAAAAATGGAATAAACAGGACCTGAGTTTCCGGTTCCCATATCTATCTGAGTTATGAAGCTTTTAAGTCAAACTTTTTTTATAGTGATTAGCTTTCTTTTTGAGACGTGAAGCTTGCCGATTTGAATTGAAACCAAAGCCCGACTAAAATTTAATGGGCCATAACCCAAAAATATTAACACTTCACCTGAAAAGTCCCATGTCAAAAAAGGAAGAATTAATGGTTGAATCCGACCTAGCTTGTTTGACTCGTTTTCAAGTTTGATCAATTTTGGATTTGACATCATTACTTTTGAGTCGGGATCCACTATATTTGTTGTCATTTTATTTGTTTTAGGTCAATATATTCTTCTTTAAATCTTATAAAACTTGTATATTGGTGTATTTTGAAAAACAACTTCTTTGTATTAACTAGACTAAGGTTGCGTACACTCTAGTTCAAGTATGTAAATTGATGTTGATTAGTTAAGAATTTTGAAATCTTTGATCTATTGAGTTTAAGTATGGTCTATATTCCATTCAGTAAGATGTGTTAAAAGGCCAAATGTTTGATGCTTACCATATCTTAATTCATAGAAATAATTGTTAGTCAATTTTTGTTAGTGTTTAGGTTATGGCTGCACCATCACTTGTTTATGTCCTCATAAATGAAGCTTATTTCTGATTTTTTTTTATATTAGTGGGGCATGATGTTAGTTAATCATGTGGGGTAATTATGGCTAAGTTGATGACACAAGTTGTTTTTTCGTCTGGTGGCAATCTTGGCATAATTTTCTGGATATTGGACATTGTTGTTGGACCTATCCGCTAAGGATACTTGGTCCAATGTCTTACTTCATTATTTTGTGGGAAATTTTCTTGATTTTGGCACAAAATGATACTTCTATGTTATAAGTTTCCATACCCTGCCAAAGCTCTGAGGATTTGACGTGGGTGCTTGGGATGAATTGAGGAGTATGAGTAACAAGCATTCTAGTTTGTTTAAGGTTTAGGATCTGAAAATCTTTTCAAACCACGGGGATTATTAATTAAAGTTCGGTATATGGTTATGGAATGAAAAGAGAATCCAGTTGTCCTCCATTGCATTTAGGGAAGTTTTTTTAAAAATAGGGAAATTATCAATGGTATCCTTGAGTTTTGACACTTTATCAATGGTGACCCTAAGTTTTTTTTTATTATCAATGGTACTCTTGTACTATTGAGCGTTTTACAACAGTAACCTTTTTATACTTTTTCCGTCCAAAATTGTTCAAAACTGTGAATTTTTTTTTCTTTTATTTTTCAATTCAAAATATAAAAGAAACTTAACGGTTTTGAACGATTTTGGACGGAAAAAGTTAAAAAAGTTACGGTTGTAAAACGCTCCATAATACGAGAGTATCATTGATAATAAAAAAACTTAGGGGTACCATTGACAAAGTGTCAAAACTTAAGGGTACCATAGATAATTTCCCTAAAAAATATGACGAATGGTGAATCAGTCACTGAAGAAGAATTGGAAGTGGCTGATATCTTGATTAATCTTCCTTTTTCTTTTAAAAAATCATTAACTCCAAACTCTGATGCTGTTGATGCTGTTAACCATAAAGGAGAAGATCAGGCTTTGAGTCCGAATACTCCGCTTTCACATTCTGTTGCTCTTAATCTCTCTGACTCAAACTTAAATCATTCTTCTAAACCTTCCACTAAGAGAAAAAAATCTAGATCAAATAAGGTAATTTTTTCTTTTTATTTATAATATGGAGTACTCCTTATTTATTGATCTATTCATTGGAGTAGTTTATATGATAATTTTTTTGATAAAATAGAGTTTCTATTAATTTTTTGCAGAAAACAAAGAAATTGAAGAAAGTTCATGAAGTGAAAAGAATTGATGAAGAAGATCAACAAAGAGTGGTGAAGAGGGATTAAAATGACTCAATGGCTGAAAATGATCATTTAAAGGCTAAGAAATTACCACTTCCAATTCTTCTTCAGTGAATAATATAATTACTTAACAATACCTTGGGTAATTTCTTAGCTTTTAAATGATCATTTTCAGCCATTGAGTCATTTTAATCCCTCTTCACAACTCTTTGTTGATCTTCTTCATCAATTCTTTTCACTTCATGAACTTTCTTCAATTTCTTTGTTTTCTGCAAAAAATTAATAGAAACTCTATTTTATCAAAAAAATTATCATATAAACTACTCCAATGAATAGATCAATAAATAAGGAGTACTCCATATTATAAATAAAAAGAAAAAATTACCTTATTTGATCTAGATTTTTTTCTCTTAGTGGAAGGTTTAGAAGAATGATTTAAGTTTGAGTCAGAGAGATTAAGAGCAACAGAATGTGAAAGCGGAGTATTCGGACTCGGCCTGATCTTCTCCTTTACGGTTAACAGCATCAACAGCATCAGAATTTGAGTTGATGATTTTTTAAAAGAAAAAGGAAGATCAATCAAGATATCAGCCACTTCCAATTCTTCTTCAGTGACTGATTCACCATTCATCATATATACATGGAGCTACATTTTCATGGACACGAAAAGAGAATCCTGTTGCCCCTTAAGAAAGGTATCCAAATGAAGGAATAAGAAATCTCCTGTATTTGTCTGGGTTTAGGGAAGTTTTTTTCTTTTCTATATTTGTAGGATCTTGCTTCTTTTATGTGTTGTCAACAGTGTATTTGTTCATTGTGCTTCTATGGGAATGTTAGTACTTACGTTAGAAGTTCTTGACCTTGTCTAATTGTTGATCTGTCGATGATTTACATTTGATTGTCCCTCAAAGTGCTCCCATGACATGTACAGGTGTATCTGTTCGATCTTTCTTCTTCAAAAGTCTATCTTAAGCTTCCGAGTACACCCAACTCACGAATTATTGACCCACATCTTTCTCCGGATGGTAATATGTTGGCTTTCGTAAGAGGCTATGAGTTGCATGTATTCGATATCTTGTACAACAAAGAGAAGCAATTAACATTTGGTGCCAAAGGCACTACATTAGTAAGTTGCTAACTTTTCTTGTATCCGATCATAGGCTTAATAACAATTTTATTTGCATGAACATAACATTCTTGTTTCTTTGTTTCAGGCTCATGGGCTTGCCGAATATATCGCTCAGGTAAACTTTCCACGCAGCCTGCTATTGAATCTCTTTTCAGTATTTCACCCTGCTTTACAATCCTTACAAATGTTTTGTATGATCTTTACGTGATGGTTGGTGCATCACCGTGTCTATTACTGCAACCGTGACTGTTACCGCATTTTTGCACTATGGCTCTGACCCGTTCGTCTGTTGTCATCAACATATTCTCATTGCCGTTCTCCAATAAAGCGCATCTTACTTTCCTTCACCATTGGTGCCTCGGCGGAGGGGATATGTTTTATGGACTCAATATATTTTATTCTTGCAATGTTGAGTTTTCCTATCCATTTCAAGTATTGTGTTTTTTCATTGTAGGAGGAAATGGATCGGAAGAACGGATACTGGTGGTCATCGGACAGCAAGTTTATTGCATTTACACAAGTTGATTCATCTGAGATTCCCCTATTTAGAATCATGCACCAAGGTAAGAATTCAGTTGGTCCTGATGCACAAGAAGATCATGCTTATCCCTTTGCGGGAGCTTCAAATGTAAAAGTTAGACTCGGTGTGGTATCTATTGCTGGAGGTCCTACCACATGGATGGATCTTTTATGTGGAGTAAATAGCGATGAGGAATATCTGGCTAGAGTTAATTGGATGCCCGGAAACATTCTCATTGCTCAGGTCTTAAACAGAACGCATACCAAGTTAAAAATTCTCAAATTCGACATCAAGACGGGCCAAAAGAAAGTTTTGCTGCAAGAGGAGAACGACACATGGTTGAATCTTCATGATTGTTTCACACCACTTGACAAAACAATAAGTGGCGGTATGGGTGGATTTCTTTGGGCCAGTGAAAAGACGGGATTTCGACATCTTTACTTGCATGATATTGATGGACATTGTTTAGGACCCTTGACGGAAGGTGATTGGATGGTCGAGCAAATTGCCGGGATTAACGAGGCAGCGGGTGTCTTGTATTTTACAGGAACCGTGGATGGACCTTTGGAGTCTAACCTTTACTCCGTAAGTTTGGTTCCGAATAGGGCTCACCCACTACAGGCCCCTGTTAGATTGACACACGGAAATGGAAAACACATTGTAGTACTCGACCATCAGATGCAGAGATTTATCGATATTCACGATTCTTTAACCTCTCCACCTAAAGTTGTCTTATGCTCTTTACGTGATGGAAGCTTAATTACAACGCTATATGACCAACCGTCCGGAGTTCCAAGATTCAAGAGACTTAAACTTGAACCCCCGGAAATAGTCCAGATCAAAGCAAATGATGGAGCGATATTATATGCTTTGTTGTATAAACCCGATGAATCAAGATTTGGACCCCCACCTTATAAAACGATGATTAGTGTTTACGGAGGCCCAAGTGTGCAGCTTGTTTCCGATTCTTGGATCAATGCTGTGGATATGAGAGCTCAATACCTGAGGAGCAAGGGTATCTTGGTCTGGAAGGTTGGTGTTCTCTGTAATTCCTATCCTGCATCTTTTTTGTTTTTTCTTTTCTTTCTCCAATTTAGTTGTGGGATTGCCATTTTAGCCTCTTCTTAGAATTACATGTCCGATTCTTATCATCTAATACGGTTGATTAAGAATAGAGGTGTTCATTCAGGGCATCGGGTCGATTTTGGGTCATGTTTTCCGGGTTGGTTCAAAATTGGGTTTTATGTCCACATTGATTTTTACATAATTTTAAATTCATATGAACGTCGGGTCAAGTTGGATTCGGTTATAGGGTCGGATAATATCGGTCATCTGGTCTGTTTTGAATATCTCTAGTTAAGAAGTTCACATCAGTGTAACATATTTCTCCCGGTAAATCGTTTTTTAAATTTGCCATTCGCTCAAAATGGCCCAGTAATAGACTAAGTTCACATTCGATTTGTTGTTCGTGAGGAGATAAGCGAATCATATGACATTAGTTCACCCATTTATATTTGTTTCCCTACTCGTAACAGGTCTATGTATTTGGTTTTTTTTATTTTACTCTTCGATTATCATTCTAACTGTTAAGGATGACCGTTGATGATCACTTTCTGTATTTACAGTTAGACAACCGAGGATCCGCTCGTCGTGGTCTAAATTTTGAAGGAGCAGTAAAACACAATTTTGGTCGCCTCGATGCGGAGGACCAGCTTGCAGGAGCTCAATGGTTAATCAACAAGGGTCTAGCAAATGAGGGTAGGATTGGTCTCTATGGGTGGAGCTATGGAGGATATCTTTCCGCCATGACCTTGGCCCGATTTCCCGATATATTTCGCTGTGCTGTTTCTGGAGCTCCAGTTACTTCTTGGGACGGCTACGATACTTTCTACACCGAAAAGTACATGGGATTGCCTTCAGAAAATACAACTGGCTACGAGTTTGGTTCGGTCATGCACCATGTTCAAAATGTCAAAGGGAAGTTGCTCTTAGTTCATGGAATGATCGATGAAAATGTGCACTTCAGGCATACCGCTAGGCTTGTGAACGCACTCGTGGCTGCGGGTAAGCCTTATGAACTCCTTATTTTTCCAGACGAGAGGCACATGCCTCGTGGGCTTAAGGATCGCACATATATGGAACAGAGAATATGGGAATTCATTGAGAGGAACCTTTGAAAAGCGCGGTTTTCATTATATGAAACTACTATTGGGATGATAAATCATAGAATTACACCCGGTTTCCATAGCTCATGCATATTTTTTCTTCTTTTTTTTCGTTTTTTTCGTTTGTGCTAGGAGATCGGGAGTGTGGAGGAAGAATTAGTTCGGTTAGTTTGTTACTATGTGGTAATTCTTTTGTAATAATCCCTTTTTTCCCGTCTGACTTTTCCTCTATCAACTATAGGTTATTTTGACACATCCTGTAATTTTCTCCTTCTGTTTTTGGCAATCTGTTGGGTATTTTTATCCTCTTGAAGTTAGATGAGCTTTGTTGATGGCCAATGTATGACTTAATCTTTTCTACTTTCAGTTGTGTTTGTGTGTTGTGGTAAACTTGCCTAGTAAATCAGACCTGAAGCCTGGAGCCCAATGAGCCTTTCGGCTAGGTACGAAAAAGGAGAATTATGAGTTGGCTGAATGCTTTTTCTTTCATCCGTGTGACAAGCTAGTGTTTATTTCTCACTACTTACATGATGATCAATTTCTTTCTCTTACCTATAGGAGATTCAACTTTACTCTGAGTCCTGAAATCAAAAATAGTAACAAAAAAACTTTTTTGATACGCTCGTTGTTACATTTGGTGTAGGGTAGTAGTTTTACTTTTACTCCTTTGATACTGCTGAAAAAAGAAGTGGATGAGATAAAAAGATAAAATGAGTATATCGATGAAATTAGTAAAGAGAGCGAGTTCATTATCGCTAAATTTAAATGATTCAATTTGACTTTGTAATGAAGAGGGAAATGGGTTTTCAACTCTTCAAGTGAATGTTGTGTGCTTGGACAATTCATTCACACAACATGGTTAAACAATGAGATTTGGCAGAATAGATGAGATAGTCTCACGCAAGAGTTGTTCTAATCTATTTAAATGAGACGATTTCATGTAAAAGTTGCTCGTATCTATTTAGATGAGACGGTCTAACATAAGAGTTGCCAAATCCTCTTGATATCTAAGGAGAGTACATCTTATACATGATTTTACATGAATATCTACAAGTTAAAATATATTTACGTGAGACGTTGTTAGATTTGTAAAGTATAAAATTTTATTATATACTTTTTATATTTTGATTGAAACACATTTATAGATATTGAGCTTCAAATATGCGCTTTAAAAATTATGCAAAAAAACAAATATGAACATTAATAGAAAACAAATTTTGTAATAAACTCAGAGAGACCAAAGGGAACTTTTATGCTTTAACTCTATCAATTATCAATCAAATCAAAATTATAAAAAGTATTTATTGAAAAAATAATCGCTATTAAATGGTGAGAATAGTAATGAAAAGTTGTGTAATTTTTGTAGGAATATTTCTTGAAAAGTTTAATAGTGACGTTAATCTCCTGTAATAATCTCATTTTCTTCGCAATATTCAATCCAATACATTATCATTGGAAAATATGGAATTAACTAGTAATGAAAAATTGTGAAAATAACTTTTTTATGATCAAAACTTTCATGAAAATAAGAATGGCATAAAACTTATTATGAAAATTTACCCACAATTCATTCTCATTACCATCGTTAGTACTGAAGTCATAATCACTTTGAGATGTGTACCAAAATCTTTTAGAATTCAGAGCAAAGTTTTGGATGGGAGGCATTCAATGAGAAGTTTAGCATTTTACTATTTGGCTTGAAAATGTTAATAAACTTGTGTAGTGAAATAAGTAAGTTAGTAATTTATGCTTAGAATGTAGCAAACAAGAATGGGTGATCCAAGAGGGGACCAAAGGGATGTGCACCCTTAATCCTGAACCCCATGAACATACTGTTTTCTTGCATGTAATAATAATTACTCCCATCCTTTCTAACAGATTACAACACTAATAAATCATAGTGGGAATCACAGATAACAAAAAAAGTGAGCTAAAATGAGAAAAAATATATGGATAAAAGTTAAAGAAAGTAGTGGAAAGACTACTTAAAATAGATATATTATAAGGTAAAAAGGACGAACTGAAATGAAAAGTGTACGTGATTTTTTAAGAGACAAGATAATACTATGAATAGTTGTTTTTTGATGCTTTTGATGAGTAGCGAAAGCATGGTGATGGTGTGGGTTCATTGCACTGCCTTAACTTTTTTGTACTGTTTCTTTCCAACCAAAGTTCTGTTTTCTGAGTTTTGTGTTTAGACATCTTTCTGTTAAATAGTATAGAGAATGTCCAAGCTCATTTGCCTTTTATGTAGCAAAATCTAAATCCAAGGTCTTGTGTTTGACTTTCACTCCTTAGTGGATGTTTAAAGCAATTTGTGAGTTTTTGGGCGATAGATTATACCATAAATTATAAATTATACTTAATTTTATAAGAAAATTTGTAATAGATGTTGATGTAAAGTATTTAAATGATTGGCTATTTGGAGAGTTTTTAAATATTTAAAAGATACGAACCATAAACTATGTTATACGTTATAATGGGAAACCTTCAATTTTAGATGGTTGTTCAGATGTGAGTTGGACTACAAATAAAGAGGATAATTCTTCAACTAGCGTTTGAGTGTTTGTTTATGGGGAAGGTACCATTTTATGATTATCAAAGAAACAAACACGCATAACGAATTTTACTATGGCTTTGGAGTTTATTGTTTTAGCATCAGCAAAATAAGAAAGCAAATTGGCTAAGAAATCTCATGTTTGATATACCATCCCTCAATGAACCCCATGTCACCTCATCCTCAACTCATCGGAACCTGATCACGATCATCACCATCACAACACTAGCGTTAGCCTCTCTCACCTCACCATAATCACCACTCACCTTGGCTTATGGTTATTGGCAAGTTAAATGATGTTTCTTCTTCTTTTATTACAAGTATGCTGAGAAAAGGAGAGGATTTGATGAAAATTGATTCCAAAATCTTATTTGTGGAAGACGATACTTACTCCAATTGATATAAGACCTGATTCTCTTTCCTTTAAGCGTGAATAAAGTATTTGTCACGCATCCAGTTAAGACTTCCCTGGCCCCAAAAAAAGAATAGGATAAATTCATGTGGTGATCTATGTTTTTGACTTTTCTACGTGGATGAAAAACAATTTTTATTCGTGTGGTGATAAACTTCTACCTTTCCATTTAAAAGATAAAAGGTAAAGAATTTTGTTAAATTTATGTTAATAATACCCATTTTAACGATTTTGTCATAAAAACATCGAGAATTGCGATCATCTTTATGAGGCACAATTTTTGAAAATTTATTCGAAATAAGTACTTATTTAACAAAGAACATAATCTCTTGTCTACAATATAAAAAAGTTAAAAGCTCAAAGTTACCACGCGGGTTAAAAAAATTTGTCAACCACAGGAAAACTCAAACACTTAGGCTTATTAGATAGAATTTCCCAAAAGAATATTAGCATAATTATAGGATTCGTGAACTAAGTTGTTGATATCAGCATAAATATTTTGTTATGAGTTTAATAATTCGAATTGAAATACAAAATATAAATTCTAACCATATATAAAACATAGATTAATAATTCAATATTTTGATTCAACTATTACAACTCCAAAACGACTCAATAAAAATTCATAAAACAACTCTATTTATTTATTATCTAAAAATGAAAAGAAAATAACTAACAAGGTAACAAGGATGATACTAATTGATGCTTAAATGTAGGGGTAATGACTGTCAAGTTAAAGTTAATTGATGCTTAATTGTAAATTTATTTTTTAGAAAATTTTAAGATGTAATTAATAATATAATACCTCAATTTGTTTTGTATTCTTGATATTTTAACCATGTTAAAAATATCTCTAATAAATCATATTACATAACAAAAAATAAAAATTATAACTAAAGTTAATTCAAATAATATCACAATATACATCAAAATATATTTTTTGGACCCTAAAAAAATTTGAGGTCATAGGCTAATACGGTGTACCCTTGTTACTCAACGACCATGCCTATCACTTTCCTAAGCCACTTGGTAATAAAAAAATGACGTTAGTGACTTTAAAAACATGTTGTTTAAGTACAACTTTCAATAAAAGGTCATGAGTTTGATTTTTATTTAGATTTTTTATTTCTGACCATACCTTGTAATAAAACAATAGTAGTAATTTTAAAAAGGAACATTTGTAAATAAATAATACTCTCAACTATTATTCATTGATTTAAATTACCCAAAATTATTATTTAACCCTATATACCCCAAGTATTGAAATACTTGTAAATAATACTCAACTATTATTGATTGCTCAAAATACTCTCAACTATTATTTAATGTTTGTATACCTCTAAATATTGAGATACTTAACCTTGAACACTATGCACATTATTTACAATCGACTGCTTTTGGGGTTTTTTGAGTTAATTAGCAATAGGGTATAAAGGTTAGATATCCTAATACTTAAGGGTATACAGGGTTAAATAATAGTTGATGGTATTTTAAGTCAATGATCAATAGTTAAGAGTATTATATCAAATTTTTCATTTTTAATGAGTTATTTTGAGATTATTTTGAGTCAATAATCAATAGTTGAGATGTATAAGTATTTCAATATCTAAAAATATACAAAGTTCAATAATACTTGAGCGTATTCTACGTCAATAAACACTATTTGAGAGTGTTTATTTACAAAATTCCGCAAGAAAAATGACCAAACTAATGAGAATTCTAGAACATCAAGAAAAGGGCGGAAACGCCGTTTAATTAAACGTCGTCAGGAACACAGAGTGGGTCCACTCCTATAAATTACTCCCACATCACCACCTTCTGTTCTTCACAGTTACTCCTACCTTCGTCTTCTTCAGTCCATTTGCATTTTCTTCGCATTTCATTTGTTCTCTCTCTAAAAAAAAGTGCCCAAAGAGAGAAAAAATTCTTTTAATCTTTAAAGAAATCTTCAAAATAATGGAGGATAATTACTAAAGTTTTTTGATGATCTTCTTTTGACTTAATTTTCTTTTCGAAGGTTTTGGCTTCGAGCTTTATCTTGCTATCATCTTTCTCTTTGTAAGTATTTCATTCTTTTGTAACTTTTCCTTTTTTTTGTAACGTCGCATTTGATTTTCTTCTTTCTTGTTTAATTTCAAATTTTGAATTTGAATTGTTGTGCAATAGTTAGTCAAGAAAATATGTTGTTTGTACTATAATTATAAAAAGCAGATTTGGTGAATGATTGCGATAGTTCAATCGCATTGTTGTTTTATAATCTGTTAATGGAAACAATATAACTGTCGTAGAAGAGTCATCTTATTTGGAAATTGATCTTTCAAAATGAAATATCCTTTGATTAAGTGCTTTAAGTTTTTAGCATGCGCTAGACTAGGGAGTGATCACCATTTTAAGTTAAAGTTTTTAATTAGATTAAATTTTTAAAATTCCATCTGTTTAGGTTTAAGATGGAATTGAATAAGTAATCTTGACATTTTCTCTGTCTTCTTTTTTATTCTAGATTAATTGACTAATGATAGTTGTTATCTGCAAATCTTTATGTAGAAATATGTGCTTTGAGGTTTTAATTATGTGTTAAACCACGTGAATTTGATGAACTTTTTAAGTGTTGTGAGATTTAATTCGATGTTGAATTAGATTTTCATAATCTTATGAATTTGTTCTAAATAAAGGTTGGAATTGAACAATTGATTCCTGCGTTTCATTTGTCTTTTAAAGAAAAATTTATGTATAAGTGTGTGTTTAGCAAATAGAGCTCTTTATTTTCGAGTGTGGTAGAATTTAGATGATAGCAGAAAGTTCATTTTTGTAAAAGACATAAGAACATGATAAATTTATGTTTGCGTAAAAAGATATATTAGGATATGCTAAATTTATGTTTGTTTGTTCTACACTCATGTAAATTATTGATAAAATATTTACAAGATGTTTGTATAACTTAAATTATATTCTTAGTTAAAATTATATTAAAAGTAAACAAAAATTTTGACTATCTAAACATGCAGTAATCAAAAATTTAAATTAATGTTCATATAATTATGTTAAGAAGTACTAAATATCCTTAAATAAAGTAAATAAGAAAGCAAAATAATGAGAAGATACACTGCCAACTTTATTAGCACTGCAGCCCACGAGATCTAGATTTGTTGGAAGCTTCCTTTTCCTTTAGGTAGAAGGATATGAGGTAAATGAAGAAATAATTATGGGGTTATATTGGTCATGTAAATGCATTAATCAGCGTAAGCAAAAGAATAGGCTACAATTTCCGGCGTTTTGCAATTCGGCTGATTCACTTGAACAAGCTCATTCAACAAACTCTTTTACTAAATATTTTTTAGCTTCAGCTAATTCACCCAATCAATTAAAAATCACCAATAAGTTGTTACCAAACAACCTCTAAGATAAGCTATTCTAATGACTGGTACTTATTTTGGATGTTAAGAAAATCTAAAATTGTTTGTGAATTTCGAAATAAGAATGTGTTTTTTGTGTGCAATGTAGGGTCAAAGGACTTTGATCAATTAAGTGTAGAATGTCTTTGGTGAGTGTTGCTCTTAGTCCGGCTCGAAAGGATTCCTTGACCATGCCAAGCTTTCTATCTAGTCAGGATGCCCATTTGGCCAATGAATCAATCCTTATATACCTGACTGTGGGTGGATTGGTTGATCCAATCCGTGTGTTGGAGACTGATTCAGTTGCTTCCGTGAAGCTTAAAATTCAAAATCACAAAGGATTTTTTGTGAAGAATCAGAAGCTGGTTTTTGATGGAAGAGCCCTGGATCGAAATGATTCCTGTGTTAGGGACTATGGGGTGGCTGATGGGAATGTCCTGCATTTGGTCCTTTGTCTTTCAAATGTTCAAGCTATTATTGTTAGGACTGTGTGTGGGGAAGAGTTTGAATTTCACATTGAGAGGAGCAGAAACGTGAAGTACTTGAAGCGGCAGATTGCTGAGAAAGGCAATGGTCTTTTCGATCTCAATGAGCAACAGTTGGTTTGTGATGGTGAGGAGCTTCAGGATCAGCATCAAATACAGGAGTATTGTAAGAACAATGATGCTGTGATTCACTTGCTAGCCAAAAAATCTGCCAAAGTGAGAGCTAAACCTTTTGAGAAGCACTTTGAAGTTCTGATTGTGGCTTCTGATCCACATGAGCAAGGAACTGATGAAATCATCAGAGATGGGTGCAAAAGGGGGATGCAACCTCTTCGTCCTCTGGACGAACTAAAAAAGCAGTTTTGTAGAGATATAATTTTAAAACATCTGACTATTAATCCTAAGATTGAGCTTCCTTTAGTGATTAGGCAGTTGATTAATTCTACTTTTCGTGGGTTGGATAAGGGAAACCACCCAGTTAGGTCTTCCGAGGGATGTGGAGGAGCATATTTCATGCTTGATCGAGATGGTCAAGAATACATCTCGGTTTTTAAACCTAATGATGAAGAGCCAATGGCTTTAAACAACCCTAAAGGTCTACCTGCGTCCAAGGATGGTGAGGGATTGAAAAAGGGCACTCAAGCGGGTGGAGGGGCTCTTCGTGAAGTTGCAGCATATATTTTGGATCATCCTAGGACTGGTGCTCGTTCTCTTTACCATTCTGAGGTTGGATTTGCTGGCATTCCACCTACAGCTATGGTAGAGTGTTTACATGAGGGCTTCTATCATCCTGATGGATATGAGGGTTCTCCTAAGAATGTGAAGATAGGTTCGCTTCAGATGTATATGAAGAATTCTGGGAGTTGTGAGGACATGGGTCCTAGTGCTTTTCCCATTGAAGAGGTGCACAAGATCTCTGTTCTGGATATCAGACTAGCTAACACAGACAGGCATGCTGGAAACATTCTGGTATCCCATGATCATGAAGGACAAATCGTGCTCATTCCGATTGATCATGGGTATTGTTTGCCTACGAAGGTAAATTCATTTTTATTCTCCATTTTAGTTTGTTTGTGATTCCCATCTAACTAGGCATATATAATAACATAGTGTTTAGTAATTACTATTTGCTGCTTAGTTCATTCTGATGAATTTAGGTTGCACTATTTGTTCAATTTTGAGTTTAATGTCCTTGCGATTAATTTCATGCTTTAGTGCATATGTTCCAAATGCCCTTATCTGTTGAGAAATTAGAAAGCTTTGTCCATCATTTTTGTCATGCCTTTATGTCCAAATCTGATGTGCAACTTGTGTGGCATGTTCATGTGAATACTGATTCTATTGGAATGACTGGGAAGCTTTTTCCGGAACATAAGTGGATGTGATGCAAGTCACTTTATTACAGTTTAGACTTTAGACGATTACTAGGCCCATATATTTCCATTTTGTGTTCAAATTCCGGTGCAAACTCCTACGGAAGTGTAGAAAATATGTGGCTAGTTTTGAATTTTGTTGGCATTAATGTAGGATACCAGAATATTGTAAACTTGGTAGTTGTCCGTCATACTAGGCTTTTCAGTGATCTTACTGATAGTGTATACAAATTCATCTGAATTTTGTGTTCCATTACCTTACAGTTTGAGGATTGTACATTTGACTGGCTCTACTGGCCTCAAGCACATCAGCAATACTCCCCTGAAACCATGAAGTACATAGAATCCCTTGACGCTGAAGAAGATATCAAGTTGCTGAAACTTCATGGATGGGACATGCCACCTGAGTGTGCTCGACTTTTCCGAGTTTCCACCATGCTCTTAAAGAAAGGTGCGGCAAGGGGGCTGACTCCATTTACCATCGGAAGCATCATGTGCAGGGAAACTCTGAAAAAGGAATCTGTGATCGAACAGATCATGCAAGAAGCCGAGAAAGCTTTTCTTCCAGGTTGGAGTGAAACTGCATTTCTCGAGACTGTCTCCTCAATCATGGATTGCAGACTTGATGAGCTCTCTTCAGAAGCCGTAATAGTAGATATGTGAAATGACTAGATTTAGACAACCTTAGATATATAATTGTATGTCGCAAATGAAACATAATCTTGGCTCTCTATCCTATATTTCGATGGCTGCGGAGTCTATGTAACTGTGTAGGTTGCTGGAACTTGCAAAACTACGACCTTCTTGTTCCTTGTTCGTACTGTTAGGACCTTGGTCTCCTAAGGAACTCCATCCTTTCTGGCTTGAGATTTTCTAGTGGTTTAGGGACAATGTGGAATGTTGTGAAATGCAAGTATCAGTGAAATCAATAATGTTGTGGTTTAATACAATATATTTGCAATTTGCAAAATAGACAGAAAATGGCAAATGAAGGATACTTATAGATTTATATGTATATAAATCAAATGATAGAGATTTGACACCACAATCAGAAAAGTCATACATCAGATCAGAGAAATTCTATTAAGGTTTGTAAAAACTAAAAAGCGGCATATATATATATAGCAAACTTTTGACAGTAGATTCCACATTTATGAAAACCATCAGCTGAGCTCCCTCCAGTCTTGCTTCTTTTCAGTCACTCTGAATAAATAAATACAATAATCAAATTATCAAGGAAATTAAATTGAAAATAAAATTCAATTACTTTTAAGTCGTGTCTGGTTTGATGAAAACAGTCTCATATCCAAATAATATATTTTTGTCCAATAATTTATCATGGATTCCTAAAAATTAATTCTTCTTGTCACTGGTGAAAATTAGGGCTCTCTAAGAAATGGGCATGGATTAATTCTCATATTTTTACCATATATTTAACTAACTTGTTAAAACAGTCTATTAAATTGATATTGAATTGCTTGGTTTTGATTCAAATGACGAATAGTTTATCATCCAATTATTCTCATTGTTTAGAAAATATTTTAAAAACACCACCTAAACATAAAATTTGATATTATTCTTATAACACTAAAGTAAAAAGATTATATTGAAATCCTAATTATAGAATATTATCCCAAATCTTAAACTAACATATAAAAACATTTTTAAATATATTGACTTTGAAATATTACTAATTTTAATAAATATGTGATTAAGAAAAAACTATTATTGTGAGAGATCGTTTTTCCTTGAAATAATCAAGGATTAGGAATCATATCCTCACGGTAGTATTTGTTGAGCTTTTTATCGTTTCATACAAAAATTTGTCGTTAACGAAACACAACCTTAAGGTAATGATGATGATCAATGATTAATAAAAAATAAACAGTAATTATTAAAAATCAATTACCATAATCTTGAAGATTAGGATGAGTGGGTTGAAGACGGTAGGGAAAAAAGTGATGAGGTGAAGAAGAAGAAGTAGCTAACTGTAGAACAGTGCTGCTGCTGCTGGGCTTATCCTGATGATCTCCTCCATACCCAATCATTGGCATCTGCCCCATTATTTGTTGTTGCTGCTGCTGCTCATGAAACTGTGCATCTCCCATCAACTATATATATTTACATTATACATAACAATCATTATTATATTATTATTATTATTATTATTATTATTATTATTAATTATTATTATTATTATTATTATTATTATTATTTGTTTATTTTTATTATAAGTATTGTTATGCATTCAATATCATAAAAAGGAACTTTTCAAGAACTTGGTATGAGCAGAGTAACGAGCTGAATAAGTTGAGCACCTACACACTTTTAATTACAAAAAGTTTGTCTCTGATAAATGTATGTCCTAAACTTGGTATTAGTCGAGTAAGTATTACTCCACACTCCTCAGCTTCCGCTTCACTCACTTCTAACTCGCGTTCTTTGAATTTAAGATACACTTTTTAACTCAGACTCCAAATAACCAAAGGGACAATTAGGATATGGATATTTTCTTTTATATTAGTTTTGACTCTTTTGCTTCAATTTTAAATACTTTCACATGGTAAAGGGTTTTTTTTTTTTTTTAAATACATTTAATATGCATGGCACTTCATGTCTTCATCTAAGACAAAAGCATAAAAAAAATTGAGAAGAAAAACTATAATGATTGACTTTGGAAACTAAACAACTACAATAGTAAATGCCAAAACCTTTATATCAACATATCAAGAAAAATACATTTTTTTTATAGAGTTGAACCACGTACTTTAAGTTTTATTTATAATAAAGATCAGTTAAACTACAAAAATATCAAAATCTTAATTTGTCCAAAGTTTAGACTAAAGTACAAATTGATTAAATTTTAATATCATGTCTTGAAATCATATGGAGTAATTTTTTAGAAGTCGTTTCGGTTTCGGTTTTTAGTATTTTAAAGCCACTTTAACGGTTTCTTAATTATAAGAAAAATTTATAATGACTAAGAACTCATTAAATTATTTACCCTTTTGATCAAAAAAAATATTTACCTTTTAAATTATATTCTTTTTATTTTCTAATATTCTTTCCATTTATAATATTTTACTTCAAGAAAAAAGAAATTTGACTAAGGTTTTTGAAAAATATATAGATAATAAATATATTTATGTGATATTTTGTTAGATTCATATTAATGTATATTTTTCTATTATAAGTTTTTATAATTTTTTATGATATATATATTAAAGCTCTAAAATTGTTTTGAGAATCCCTCCATGTAAGGGAGAGTTAAGGCGCAATTAATTCTTCTTATAAGTGGTGATAATTGAATTTCATGTTAAAAGTAGGTAAACCTCTTTTGTTTATGGTGACTCGAACTAAGTAAGTTGCCATGGGTTGAAGATGAATCATGAAGATGGAAGTCATGGACGTTCCAGTAGCAAAAGCCTGGTTGACTTCTGGTGGCCCAAGGTTGAAGACGAGTCGACTTTGAATGAAGAAAATGATAGATTTTTCCAAAGACTTTAGTCGAGTCGGCTTTCTTGGAAGAGGAAGGACCGCCGACTCGGCGGTGGAGTCTGCCAAAATCAAGTTTTTGTCCAGTGTGTAACGCCGACTCGACGTTTTGGTGTGAAGCTGCTGCAGTCGACTCGGCGGCGATTACGGGATCGAAGACAAGTCGTTTCTTCACGTTTTTGGGCCGGTTACTTGTTTTAATGTTTAATATAAATAATCTCCAATTATTAGGGTTAAGGTTTATCCTTAAAATATTGAGAGATCATAAGAGAGCCATTGTATAGTGTGATCAAATTTGATTCATCTTGTAATCTTTGCGTTCATAGTGAAATTATTCGATCTCGGTGCCGGTGGACGTAGCTATCACATTGATAGTGAACCACTTTAAATCTCTTGTGTCGTTTTTTTATTGTTTGCATTGAATTTTTTTATTGTTTCATTATTTTTCATCGATCTTGCTTCTGTTGTCGCACAATAATTGGTATCAGAGCTCAGGTTTTAGTCCTGGGATAGTTTTTTGATTGAAACAATAGCTGGAGTTTCTACAATAAGAATTGAGAAATTTACCGGGAAGAATAGCTTCGAGCTATGGCAAATAGAGATGAAGGCTTTGTTGAAACAACAACAAATCTGGCGTCCGTTGGCTCCAAAGAGTACTACCGCGGGGTTAGAAGACGGACTAGTTGATGGGCAATTAGTAGTAATGGAGGAAAAGGCTCATTCTATCATTTTGCTAACTTTGGATGATCATTTCATCATGGAGGTTGCTGATTAGACTACAGCGGCGGAATTATGGTTGAAATTAGAGTCATTGTATATGACTAAGTCGTTGACCAACAAATTATTACTAAAGCAGTGGTTGTTCAGCTTCCGAATGCAGTCAGGTACTCCCTTACGGGAACATCTTGAAAAACTTAACTCTATTTTTACTGGATTTGCGTAACTTAGATGTTTAGATAGATGATGAGGATGCTACGTTGATTTTACTTGCGTCTCTGCCATCTAGCTACGAGAATTTTGTTGAGTCTTTTGTTGTTCATAAGGACTCACAGACCTTAAAAGGAGTGAAGGCAACACTTCATACTAGGGAACTTCGTCGGAAAGCTATAGCTGATAAGGGGGAGAGTGACAGTGGGTTATTAGTTAAGTTCGGGAAGTCGAAAAAGAAAAGAGGGTTTAACAAAGGCAACAATACTAGGTCGGGTGCTGGGAACGACAATGAGGGATCTAGTAAGACTGCGGGGAAGACCTGTTATTACTATAAGGAACCAGGTCACTTTAGGGCTAATTATCCAGTGAAGAAGGGAAAGTCCAAGCTGCTATAATTGAGGAAAAACTGAAGGAGAACTATAATTCGGAGGAAGACTTGGCATTAGTGAGTTCTGCTAAGTTTAGGGATCTCTGATAATTGGGTTCTGGATTCGAGGTGTTCGTTCTATATGAGTCCGCGTCGAGACTGGTTTGACACGTATGAGTCTTGCAATGGGGGTACAGTTATTGTAGGTAACAATGCACCATGTAAGATTACGGGTATTGGGTCCATGAGATTGAGGATTAGTGATGGGTGATAGTTGACATTGACTAAGGTGCGGCATGTCCCTACTTTAGGGAAGAATCTGATTTCATTGGGTACCTGGATGATTTGGGGTACAATGGAGTTTTTTCGGGTGGGAAGCTGTCCATTTATCGAGGTTCTGAGTTGGTACTTAAGGGTATCAAGAGGAACACCCTTTATGTGTTTAAGGGTGTTACACTGTCTAGTTCTGCGATTTGCGCATCAGTGTCTCACCAGGAGATGACCAAGATTTGGCACATGAGGCTTAGTCATATGGGGGAGAAGGGGATGCATCTATTGTTTAAGAGGGGTTAACTATCCGGGATCAAGGTTGCCAACCTTGAATTTTGTGAGCATTGTGTGTTTGGGAAGAACCACAGGTCAAAGTTTAGCAAGGGTGCTCACATTACTGATGATGTGCTCGATTATATCTATTCAGATTGCTAGGGTCCATCTAGGATTGAAGGTATGAGAGGTTTTCGCTATTTTGTGTCATTTGTGGATGACAAGTCCCGATACACATGGCTTACGTTACTTAAGTCAAAGGATGAGGCCTTCAAAGTTTTTAAGCAATGGAAAGCTTTGGTGGAGAATCGACAGGATAGGAAGATCAAGAAGCTACGTATAGACAATGGGCTAGAGTTTTTGCAAAGAGAAGTTTAATCAGTTCTGCACAGATGAGGGTATTGGTCGGCTTTATACCGTCATTATGACACCACAACAGAAAGGTAATGTAGAACGGGTTAACCAGACACTGCTTGAGAGAGTTCGATGCATGCTCTCTAATGCAAGGTTAGGGAGGAGGTATTGGAGTGAAGCTGTGATGACAGCTTGTTATATCATCAATAGGGGTCCTCATTCGAGAATTGACTTTAAAATCCCGCTTGAGATCTGGAGTGGTAAGTTGCCTAATTTCTCTAATCTGAAGATCTTTGGTTGTGTTGCTTATTATCATGTTAGTGAGGGTAAGCTGGATCCACGAGCCAAGATGGGGTGTTTTGTTGGGTACAATGATGGTGTGAAGGGGTTTAGGATCTATTCACCTTTGGAGGGTCGAGTCATTATGAGTAGGGATGTTACTTTCGATGAAAGCACCATGTATTCCAAGAAGAGATCGAAGTCTTCTAATTTGTGGAAGGAACGGGAGAACTTGCTACAGACAGATAGGGTGCTTGAGGTACATCAGTCATCCATTGCTGATTTACCTCGAGTGATGATGATGCTGAGGTTCTAGTGTCGGGTAATCCTGAACCTGAGGTTGTTCCATCTTCTCCTAACTCTGGGGAGGAGGTGGAGTAGTCTAATCAGGGGTCATCTAATCAATCTGACACCATTCATAAGCGATCTAAATGAGTTATCAAGAAGCCTTTTAGGTTGATTGAAGAGATGGAAGGAATGAATTGCTTTGTTGAGAATTTGACAGGTTATGCATTGAGTGTAGCTGATGATGTGGAGCCATATGAACCTGTCATGTATAAACAAGCAATTAATTGTAGTGAGTCAGCACAATGGCTTACTGCAATGGGTGAAGAGATGCAGTCTCTTTACAAGAACAGAGTGTGGGAACTTGTGAAGGTACCGGAGGGGAGGAAGCTTGTAGGGTGCAAGTGGATTTTTAAGAAGAAAGAAGGGTCATCTGAATTTGAGAAAGTTCGTTTTAAGGCTAGGCTAGTTGCAAAGGGGTTCAGTAAGTAGAAGGGGTTGATTTTGTGGAGATTTTCTCACTGGTGGTTCGACATACTTCTATTTGTGTGCTATTGTCAATTGTAGCACATTATGACCTTGAACTGGAGCAGGTGGAGGTTAAGACGACCTTCCTCTATGGTGATTTGGAGGAGGAGATTTTGTTGAAGCAGCCTGAGGGATTCAAGATTCCAGGGAATGAGCACTATGCGTGCATGGACTTAAGCAATCCCCTTGGCAGTGATACAAGAAGTTTGATTCTTTTATGGTTTCGCATGGATTTGATAGGAACTCTTATGATTATTGTGTGTATCATAGTAAGTTGGATGATGGTTCCATGATTTATCTGTTGTTATATGTTGATGACATGCTTGTTGCCGCAAAGAATAAATCTGATGTTGTTAGACTTAAAGAATTGCTTAGCTCGGAATTTGACATGAAAGATTTGGGTCCAGCTAAGAAGATTTTGGGTATGGAGATTTATAGGGATCGGGCTAGGGGTAAGCTTTTCTTGACTCAAAAAAGTTACATCGAAAAGATTTTGTCTCGATTTGGGATGGAAAAATCGAAGCCTATAAGTACACCAACATCTGTGAGCTGCAAATTATCTTTGTCTATGTCACCTCAAACTGAGGAAGAGTTAGCATATATGTCTAGGGTTTCTTATGCCAACGCAGTTGGTTATTTGATGTATGCTATGGTTTATACTCGGCCGGATATTACGCATGCTGTTAGTGTTGTGAGTTGGTTCATGGCTCGACTTGGGAGAGAGCACTGACAGGGGTGAAAAGGATTTTTCGCTACTTGAGAGAGAGAACTGATATTGGTCTTGTGTATGGGAATGGTAAGGAGTGTTTGGTAACTGGGTATAGTGATTCTGATTATGTAGCTGATGTGGATACCAGGAGGTCGGTGACTGGGTATGTGTTCACTTTGGGTGGTTCTGTGGTTAGTTGGAAGTTTACGTTGCAGTCTTCGGTTATGTTGTCTACTACTGAAGCTGAGTACATGGCTTTAACTTTTGCAGCTAAGGAGTCTATTTGGCTCAAAGGCCTTGTGAGTGAACTGGGTATTGCACAAGATTTTGCTACGGTGTATTGTGATAGTCTAAGTGTCATTTGCTTAGCTAAAGATCAAGTGCACCATGATCGGACCAAACACATTGATGTCAGGTATCATTTTTTGCGTACTGACAAGAAGGTAAAGGTAAAGAAGATCGAGAGCGCTGACAACCTAGCTGATTTCTTTACTAAGTCTGTTCTATTTAGTAAGTTTAAACATTGCTTAGACTTGCTAAATATTGATTACTATGTGATGTAGTAGGCCCTTAGGGGCGATGTTGGGGAGCTCCTGTTGTAGACATGTTGACCTTAAGGTGGAGCTTCCTCGGGACTTGTGGTGTAAGTGGAGCATTATGAGTTGTTATACATGGTAACGAGTATGTGATGGGTCTTGGTTGGAGACTTGTCTGGATGAGTCCTGGTTGAAGACTTATCGGGATGTACGGCTTATGAATGAGCTTTGCGTCGGGTTTTGACTTGAGATATGTTCACTATGTGTTGATGAGATCGGTTGCTAACTATGAGTTTTTGTCAAGGTGGAGATTGTTGTTTATGGGGACTCGAACTAAGTAAGTTGTGATGGGTTGAAGATGAATCATGAAGATGGAAGTCATGGACATTCTAGTAGCAAAAGCCTAGTCGGCTTTGAATGAAGAAAATGATAGATTTTTCCAGAGATTTTAGTTGAGTTGGCTTTTGTGGAAGAGGAAGGACCGCCGACTTGGCGGTGGAGTCTGCCAAAATCACGTTTTTATCCAGTGTGTAACGCCGACTCAACGTTTTGGTGTGAAGCTGCTGCAGCTGACTCGGCGACAGTTACGGGATTGAAGACAAGTAGTTTCTTCACGTTTTTGGGCTGATTACTTGTTTTAATTAAGCATTAATTTCTTTTCTTTTGGTGTTTAATACAAATACTCTCCAATTATTAGGGTTAAAGTTTATCACAAAAATATAGAGAGATCACAAGAGAACCATTGTATAGTGTGATTGGAATTTGATTCATCTTGTAATCTTTGCGTTCATAGTGAAATTATTCGATTTTGGTGCCGGTGGACGTAGCTATCACATTGATAGTGAACCACTTTAAATCTCTTGTGTCGTTTTTTTATTGTTTGCATTGAATTTCTTTATTATTTCATTATTGTTCATCGATCTTGCTTCCGCTGTTGCAACAATCTCAATCACCAGATTAACTCAAAATTCTGAAAATTAAAGCAAAAAATAAATTTAACAATAGAGTTAATGATTTACTTACCCAACGATACATGTTACCATTATCAGCTTGAAGCATTTGTTCCTACAACATAATAGATACAAAAAACCAATATTAAATAAAGAAATCATTCATTTATCAACAACAAAACAACTAAAGTAATAATATGTTTAAATTAAAGTAATATATATAAAAAGAATAAAGTAATTTTGAAAAAGAATATATTATAAATCATTAATTTTATTTGGATAACCTTTCGGCGAAGATTTTCCAGTTGTTGTTGCATGAGTTGGCTCTGGAAAACCAGAAAATCAAACAATTACTCACCTCATTTTAACATAATAAAAATGTTGATAGTATACACTTTTTAATATACAAATTCTTAAATAAAATGATTTTATGGTGAAACTATTTTTATTGGGCTGATTCATGCATATTTATTGGATTAAAATGATCATTATAATTTTAAAGTAATTAAATAGATAAATTAGCTAATTATAAAGGGTTCATCTTATGATGAGAAGGTGTCATACAACTACACAAGACAACCTGTTTTTAATAAACTAGCTTAGAATTCAAATAATTATAAAAATTTTCAAAATTTCAATTTTTTAATAAATAAAAATAAAAGAATTTAGTGTAATGACTTCAAAATTATTATATTTTCTAATTTAATGAAGGTACAATAACATTACTATAAAAATATATAATGGTAGAGAAAATTAAATAAAAACCTTTTGAGCTCTAACAATGTTCAAAGAAGATTCAATTTGTTGTTCATGTTTGTGCAACTCCTCAAGGGGAAGTGAGCCGATTTCCTCACCCAAGTAGTGTCTAATGCTTTGCTCTGTGTTGTGAATGGCTTCTCTTAGTCCTTGTAGCTCCATATAGATTTCTTCCTGCATATTATAATATATTTTATGGACAATTTATTATCACAATATTTATAATTCTTAATGACTTAAATTCTTTTTTATTGTCTCTTATAATATATTATATGTCGGAGATGATAAGGGTAATTAACTTTTGGATCTTTTAAATTGTTTTTCTTTGTCTTTTAAAGGTAAAATTAGAATATTAAGTACAAATAATAAAAATTACATTACCTTTTCCAAAATATATTTATAAGTTATCTTATTTTCTTTTATTAAATTACATTTTTCGAAAACAATAATTATTGTAACTATGTTTTATAAAATATTTATGATAATAAATATAATAAAATTAATGGAAAAATATAAAAAGAATTAGATTTTTTGTCATCAATTTTTGAAATTGTGACAAGAATTTGGTTTATAGTTATTTTGGCAACAAACTGGCAATAAAAACGACAAAGATTTTGATGACAAGAATTTTTGTTGCCAGATGACTTTTAGCGACAAGATAACGACAATAAAAAGATTTGTTGCCAACCTTTTTTTGTAGTGCAATTATTTTAAGTCAGACGGTACAAACTCAAAGAAACTCTCCCGAACTATACATCCATTTAAATTAATGATGGAAATGCAAATCCTGCCTTTGAGTTTGCACCATATGACACAAATATGTGAGAGATTTTTAAGTCATATGGTGTAAACTCAAAGAAACGAAAAGAGTACATGTTATTCATATAGGTAATCCCTCAGCCTTTTGATTTTGGCTTAAAAGACAATTTTTCAATTGGCTTAAAAGTCACTACCAAACAATTTTTTGATTATTTAATCATTAAAAAATCAAAAACAAGTTACAAGCCAACAAAAAAAACCAATTGCCAATTATCTTAAGAAAGAGTTGACTTTATGGACTTTCATAGCAAATAACAAGCATACATGAATCAACTATCCATTTTATTACTCCATATTATAGTATATATCTAAACTAAATATAACAATTATAAGGAGAATAATAATATGAATGAAAAAAAATAATTATTTTCTATGTACAATTAGATTTGTAGTATTTACTATTAAAAATTTTCATATAAGAATTACAATATTTACTCTTAAAAAACTCTCATATAAATTTACGTAATGTAGCAATCTCAATAAAATGGATAGATATACTAAAATTGAGTTTGTAATATAACTAGCTTACACGATTATCATGTATTGGGATTTGAACTCCATGATTAGTCAGATACCTTTGTATGATTGGCTCCACCTCGCTTTTTCATCAAAAGAAAAGAAATGAGAACACAACAAATTAGGAGAAACAATTAGGTTTTAACTGGGAAAAATGAATTAAACCTTGAGAAATGCATTTTTTTTTTTAAGATCATAAGACCTTATATTATCTCTTTTTTATTATGTTGCTTCTACTTACGGGTTCACGTAATTTGAGTGGATCGAAACTCTTTTTTTTTTTTTTTGTTTTTTTTTTTTAATGTTAGCTTTTCTAGATTGTAGTATAATTTAAATTATATTCATTTTGTATCTTTTAATATGGTGCATTTTTTTAATTTGAGATACTCTATAATTTTACTACATTTCCTTTGCCTTTTCGTTTGTTTCATATTTTAAGTTTTTTAAAATTTTTAATTTTAGATAGAAGTATAATTTAAACTATTCTCATTTTGTTTCTTTTAATATGCATGCTACATTTTCTAATTTGAGATATTCCCATGATTTTGCTATATTTTATTTGATGAAATTTTTCAGATTTAACTTACGTATTTATTTTCTCTTTTGATGTCATTTACACAATTTAATTTCTTGTGTCTTTGCCCTATAATTCCAACATCCAAACAAAATTAAAATAGTTGGTATGAAATATAAATGTAATAATTTTACTAGGACAAAACAAGTGGTTAATTATAAAAGTTTAAATAAAAATTTATGTTAATTGGATTAAAATTATGATTAGTTACTTTTAAATTATGATTAATGTTGACGAGTAATGTAAGGAAAAAAAATTACACACATTCTTGAATGAGTGTGTCTAATACTTGGGTTAAATAGCTCAATTATAAAAACTTTTAGCATAATTGACTTTTTGTAAGAACTTGTCTCACAGTGAGACGGTCTTACATTAAGGTACAATAAACTTAAAATCAAAGTTTGATAAATGCAATTAAGCTTTTTTTCAAGTAAAAAACTCAAAAATCTAAACTCAATAGGTACCAATGGGACCTAATATTTGGTTTAGTTTTTAACTTCACTTCTAGCTAAATTTTCATTGGTTACATAAATAGTTAAATTTTAAGAAAATTATTTGAACTTAAATTTTACAATAAAAATAAGAAAATCAAGGGTTGGAATTAATTTTAGGGTGAAGTAAATTCAAAAAAAAGTTCTAACATCTATTTATTAGAGACTGATTAGAGAATTTCTGCTTGAGATTGAAAATTTATGTGCATTTTGCAATACAAATTCAAAATAGTAAAATCAACCAGATTTATGGAGGAAAAAGAATATTTAAAATGTTAATTATATAGCAAAATAAAATAATATTATTATTAGCTCATTTTACCTTGTTAGATCTGAAGTCAATATCAACCTAGCATATGCTATTAGTTCCTTATTTATTTATTTATTTTATTCACTTATCAGTCTAATTAAATTTACTACGTTTTCATTTTTAATGTGAAAACTTTTAATCATCAAATAATTAGAGTAAAAGAATATATTTAGAAAAGATTAATTACGATCATTAAAAAATCATCACATAGTCGCATCTAGCTTATAATCTGATATCAAATAAAAGATTTAACTTTAATTATATTATGAAAAAATAAGGATATTGGTCAAAGATTTAGAGTGCCAGAAATCTGCAGTTAAATTAAAAGAAAAACTGAGAAAAGTAATCATTTTTAAATCACATGAATATCATCAGAAAATTGATTGAGATGAAAGCCCTAGCTACTCACTCAGATGCACAATTAAGTATGCAACTTGTTCCATCACAATTTATGGTTCATCAACATGCAAAATTTAAACAATTTAGAACCAATTAAACTCATTAGATCTCCAATCACACTTAATTTTAAAAACCCAAATTATATTTATCATAATTCTCAACAATTAGTATTCACAAAATATATTGAGAATTATATATTGGTCTAATAGAAATGATGAGTCTAAAAAATATGATTAGTGGGTCAAAATTCATTAATAAAAATTTAGTAGGGTTAAATACTAAAAAAATTTCAAAAGAAATTTCCAAAATTTTCAAATGAATCTAAAGTTATTTTTCACAATTATAACAAAAGTTTGATTTTCATTAATTATAGAAATAGTTTATTTTTCTTTTCCTTTGGCTGTAAAAGATTATTCGGTCTTACTTCCCAAAATTAAACAATAGTTAGATTTATTTTCAGCAATAAGACTAAATATGTAAGTTTATTAATTTAAAAATAAATAATAATTGAGTGTATTTTTAGCGAATCGAGCAAAAGTTTTTGACAATTTTCCAAAAATTAATGACAAGATAAATTAAATAGTGTGAGAGAAAGAAAGAAAAAAAAAAACCTAGCATTGTGTGGGTAAGTATGGAGCTTGCCAGTTCCAGAAAAAACAATGAGAGCAATTTGAGCATCACAAAGAATGGCAAGTTCATTTGTTTTCTTCATGAGTCCTTGTCTACGCTTTGAAAATGTCACTTGTCTATTAGTCCTGTTCTCTATTCTCTTCATTTCTATCTTTCCTCTTCCCATGATTATGTGAATTTCCTCTTCTTCCTACAAAAGAATAATAAAAAAAAAAGGGTTAACACTTTACAATGGTAAAGTCTTAATTCCGAAAGACTGAGATCTAGGGTTAGCTATATGAACTAATAGATCAGCTTAAGTGATTATTATTCACATGAATTGGGGACGTACCCATCGAGAATTGATTTTTGGTTCATATTTTGAAATGTGACTAGGTTAATTATGGTGAATATATTATGAAGGGGAAATAGAAAGAAAAAAAATGTTTTTTTTTTGAAGGTCTACAAAAATGGAGATCTTGAAGAAGTAGAAATGATGTCAAGTATATGTGTAAGAAATAAAGAGAAAAAAATAACAAGATAAGGGAAGGTTTAGGAAGCTTTGAATAATTTTAACTAGAAAAAGAACTCATAAAATTCCAAGGTTAAAGGCGCAAATAAAACCCAACATAAGTAAATTTGTCAAAAATAAACATCATTTCCTCCCATAAAATTTCCAAGCAAACTAATGTAAAAGCACCACATTTAATACTAATTTATAGTATAAAAATATTATTATAATTAAGATTATAAAGAAAGAAACAAATGATCTTCAATGGTGATGAATTAAGGGCATTAAAAACAGGAAAATTATAATTACATTATGGAATTATATTTTTGAAAGTGATTATAATTTGAAGAGGGTGATCAAGAAAAAAAACAAGCAAAAAAAGTGTAAGAATTAAGTTTACCTTAAACACTTTTCTTCTTTCTCTATTTGTTTTCTCAATTTATACACATCAACCTAATTTGGGGTTTTTTTCATCTCTCTTACACTTCATGAACTATTCAACTCCTTAAGGAAATGATCACAAAAGGAAAAATTATTTATAAGAATAAATGTTGAGCTTTGTGGTTGTGTATGTTTTGAGAAGATGGTATTTGTTGGGGTAGCAAAAAAGAATTTTTTTTAAAAAAATTTAGTGGTGATCTCCCCATTTTTTCTATATGTGATTCGTCTTTTAACTCTCAATCTAAATTTTATTAATATTAATTTTTTATAGTATTTTTTATTTATACACATTTAAAAATATATTAAGAATTAAATTAGTGCAATAGATAGTGTTCAAAACTAAATAGGACATATATAGTGAAATACATGGATTATTTTTTATTTTAAATTTATATATAACGTGCGTGGAAGTGATATTTGTATCCGTTGCTTGATAGCTATATAGGGACAAATATCCATAGTTCTTTGATTACAGATTATACGACATTATATATTAAAACTTCTCATTGAAACAGTTGAACTTCTTATCAATATGAAGTTATAGATGATGTTTGTTATTATATGAGAATTGGCATTGGGTTAATGTTGCGCAAATCTGGCCCCATACGCCAAACCTGCGTCTAACGATATTAGGGTAATAAAATGTTGGTATATTGATCATAGAAGAGTGATACGATTGCTATAAAAAATTGACTTGATATATATTAATCGAAACAGAATATGACCCGACTTGAAATAACATACATATAAAAATCAAATCAGATTAATTATTGTACATACACGTACAGTTGAACTTATTAACCTAATCCAAAATACTCTATCCGAAATCTATGTAAACATCCGAATATACACCTCTGAATATAATGATAACATGAGATCAAATTCCGTCTTCGTGACTCTCTAATCTCAAGGATGAATAAAAAAAAAAAAAATAGATGGGTTATATGGTCTATTTAAAGTAAACCAACTTTATAGTTTCTGAAATGTAAACTTTCTAAAAAAGGAAAAAGGTGAGTTGAGTTTAATAAACCTAAGTTAAATACCTAACCTCTTAATATACCTTTGGGGGTTTGTTTTCACATTATGATGAGAATTGAGAATTGAGAATTGAGAATTGAGAATCAACAACATCCAACCCACCCTCAAATGACTAATTTGCTTGGAAGACTTAATTAGTGGAATCATAATCAGATTAGAATGTTCATCCCAATCATAATCCTATTTATAATATAATTAACGCGTAATTTGTATTTTATTTAAATATAAATTATGTAACTTAACTATATATACTTTTAGTGCATAGTAGTGATTAATGACCAACATGACAACAAAGCATAATTATCATTTTTAATTTGTTTCTCTTTTTATAAGTGTTTGATCAAAATAAATAGTGTTGGATCACTTAAGGAGTACTTGGTAGAATGTTTTCAAAACTTTCATTTATTAATTTTTATTTTTGGATAATTAGGTTGTAACCTATATTAAGAGATTTTTTAGTAGAATAATAATTAAGGCATTGGTTTATGAATATATTTTTGGCTAACTAATAATTATGCCTCTTTTTTTTTTTGCTTAATTTGAATTTTATGTGATTTGGAAATTAGATTTCATCTCAGTTGGAGTGTAAATATCATTTTTTAGACATGTTCTAGGGTTCAATTCTCATAGTCCATCCCTTTTCTTCGGCCAACACCATAATAAAAAATATCAATAATTAACTTGATAAAAATTTGATTATATATAGTACCATACAATACCCGACTCTCATACTTAATAAATCCCGCTGACTAGCAGAGTCTAGGGGTAGAATCCAAATAAAGATATACTTCCTCCATTCCAAATTAGTCGCAACATTGGCTAAAATAGCACTATTCATTCATTAGTCTTAATTTGTGATTAGTATTTAATCTATAGGTTAAAATTTAATCAAGTGAGATCTTGTTTGATTCGTCTCATTACAAAGATTATTAATATCAAATTTTTATAATTTTTTATTACTCGTAATTAGAGATATTGAAGATTGAATTAGTGAATTGAACTGCTTGAACAAGCAAATGTTACAACTAAACTGGAACGGAGGAAGTATAATCCGTAGAATCCAACACAAGCTAGGAACAAGATAAAGATATACATATAAATATAAATATAAATATAAACATGACAAATTCTTGTGTGAGATAGTCTCTCGTCATAAGATGCTTTCCATATATGGACCGAAGAACCCAATTAATATAATAATTAATAAATGGACTCCTTATTTTGAGGTTGTCTCACCGAGAAACGGTTTCTCACAGAGTAGCTAATAACTTGAATTGATTCCTAAATTAACATATAAAAATACAAAAATTAATAAAACGTAAATTTCCCTCTTTTTTTCAATTTAAAATTCCGACCAAACATGAATTCAGTAGCAATTTAGTCAGAAATTCCGACAAACACATGTCAGTCGGAAAAATCCAACTATTTTGAATTATTTGGAGCTTTTAGTCGGGATTGACGTGTTTTTTTATGATAAAAGTGCGTTCTGTAAAATTTAAAATAAATTCATCCAATCAATCAAGATTGTATATTAGTTACGTTTTCTTTTCGTTTTAAATAAATAAGTAGAATTGATTCCTTAAGAGCTAAAAAAAAAAAATTAAGTCTTATTTCATTGGAGCAAGTTTTACTTTCTTATAAGGATATGTATTAAGTTTGATTCTCACATAATTTATCTCTTTTCTCATAATTTTAGTTATAATTATCAATTCAGTATTTTCCTCCCATGCGTTAGGCTTACGTGTAATATAAAAAATTGTTAGCCCTCCGTATACTCGCATGGAATTACACCCATGAGACTAATCCATGCAGGTTTTAAGCTAATTTATTTACAAGAGCTATTAAGCTTCATATAATTACTATGAAATTGATGAGACTGATTGCAACATATATGACTAATCGGAGCATAATAAAGGAAAAAACAAAAGGAATAAATAAAGGCAATTTTTTTTAGCGTCATTGTGTTATTTGTATGTTGCTCACGAACGTTGATACAACTTTTGTTAAGCAGCACATAAATCAATTTTAAGCAATAAATTTTTGAATTTTAAAATTATATTATATAAGCATTGATTATATCTAATTTAAAATTAAATTTGAAAATTTTAATTTAGTTATCATGCAATAATATATATATTTTTAAAATATATATATATATATATATATATATATATATATATATATATATATATATATATATATATATATATATATATATATATATATATATATAATGTTTTTTTTTTATTAATTTATCTTATTATTAATTTATTGTTTAAAAAATTATTATTTTCATTAACAATCGCATCCGCTTTTGACCTTGAATTAAATGTAGAAAAATATAATTGTTAGCTTGTGAAGGGTAATATAATTTTGCCTAAAAACAAAATACTTCACAAGAAACTAATGGTAACCAAAAATACATATAGTTTAGTCAATTATGACAAGCGCACGAGTTACATTTGAGTATTTTTATTTTCTTAAGCATACTATTATAGCTTATTATATTATTTAAGTTGTTTCAAATATATAATTGAAAATCATGTTTGTCTTAATTGGAGGGCGAATATTATATTTTATGAAAGATTATGAATTTGATTATCACCTAATTCTTTTCTTCTGATCTCATCCCAACTTGTACAAGTGGTATATTAGTTAAAAAAATATTAAAAAATAATAACATTTGAATTCATACTTATATAGAAAAACTTTTTTTAAATAGTTTGCGCTGAATCAATTGAAGTCGTCACACAGTGAGCCGGCTTGAATAAAAAATTAATTGAAAAATTATATATCAAAGAGTAATAAAATTGAATATGATACAAATAAAAGTAAATTAAATAAAGCAAAAAAAAAAAAAAAAGAAAAAATGAGAATTGTTTAGGAGGGGTTGAAGAGTAGGTGAAACATATAATAGGTAGTCATTATCAAAGAGTAATAAAAGATGCATGGTATAATGATTATAATATTTCAGAAGGGTTAGTGGTGAATAATGAGGTAAAACATTGGACTTTCTTTATTTAGAATGTTACAAAATTTTAGAGTGGTCCATATTAAGTTGTAATACGGGGAGAGTCTTCACTTCATATATATACTTCTACTGCAGAAGTATATAATTCCATGTCTTTTTTCGGTATAATGTATCTTCATCTTATTTGTCCCTCCCAAACTGTTTTCAGATCAGTTTTTCACATGCAGTAATCTTTTTTGATTGGGACTCTATGGTTATAAAATTTAAAATGTTTTATTAATTAGTCTGTTAAGTTTACGATATAGCTATTTAAGTTGTTGTTAGTTGTTTAACGAGGGTTAAAATAATACTTTTCGAAAAAGTATCACTACTTGGTAAGGTAATATTTAAGTAGTGATTATGATGGATAATATAAATATATTTGAAATTTTACTATTTGTATTGTTTGAAAATAAAAAAGTAGTGTTTGATTAAGTTTTCCTCAATAATATATATTTCAATCATCATAATAACTGTTATTTTCAAGAATAATTATTTTCACAAATAATCTAACGGTTAATAACTAACAACTACAACTGTAGAGTTACATGCCTATATCTACAGGCCCACAACTAACAATTACTTAGACAACTACCGGGTATTTGGGCTGCACATACAAACCTTAATTCAAAACTAAGTGTTTATATATATAATTATCTATGACTTAATTATGTGGTGAACGACTTTTAAGTCACATGATGCAAATCTAAAGAGATAGATGGAGAATTTATTTTATTTCATTTTAGAAAGGGTAAGATAGACATTTTTGATAAAAAAAAAATAATAAATATTTATTATGATTATTAAAAGCAATTTACAAACTAAACTTGTACGTCTTTACTAAATCAAAGGCAAACAAAATTAAAGGAAACAACCCTAAATAAAGCTAATATAAAACTGCTGAAGCCAATGTGTGTAGGGTATTTGATACATACATACCTTTTAATCTCCATGGACTCCTTTTTTAGGCTATTTGTCGCACAATCTATTCTTGTCAACTTCTGTTCAGGAAGTAATGCGAGTATTATCATAATTCACTTTTTTGGATTAGGAAATTCAAAGGAGCCTCATGCTATTAAAAATTAATAAATAAATAAATAAATAAAAACTAACTTGAATCTTGTGTTAAGAATGGATAATCTAAAAAATATAGAAATAATTTATAATTTTTCAAAGCATTGGTTTTTATGTAATTTTTTTGAGATTAAAATGAGCGTAAAGTTATTGCTAAAATATGCAACTCATAGTTTTTTAGATGCTTAACTCAAATTTACTTTTAACTTGTACATAATGTGATGCTTAACTCCTATTCATTATGTAAACAACTTTATGTATGTTTGTGACAAAGAAAAATTGTCTTTAAACAATTAGTCCTAAACTCACTAAACAAGCACAATTTCAATCACATTCTCCTTCTGTTCTATTTTATTTTTCTATTTTAATTTTTACACGTATTTTAAAGCAAATTTTAAACTTGAATAGATTATAAAGCAAAGTAGTATGGATAGATTGAAAAAATAAAGTTGAACAAAAAGTTGAATATCCCCTTGTTATGTTGCACCTTCTTTTCTAGTGATTCAAACATAAATAATGTATAGCTAGTCTTTTGAGAGACCGTCTCTTTGAGAGATGGTCCTTAAGCCCAGCCCATATATGTTGCAAGCCTAATCTAAAAAAAAATAAATTAAAATCACAACAACAGTTTGTGGGTTTCAAAAAACACCTTCTACATTCTAATGAACATCTTTAATCACTTTTTCTTGGAAACTACTTAGGTAATTATTATGCACTAATCTTAATAAAAAAAAAAAAAAACTTTCATATTATCAATGAAAACTAAATATTCAGATTCAAATATAATTTCATTTTGAATTTACCCTCAAGCACGTCTATAAGAAAAACTTCTTTATAACTATTTGATAACTGATTTTTAAGGCCAACTTACATCATTTTTAATGCTAGCTTATGTTATATATAATCCCAACTTACATCATATTATATGTCAATTTATATAATATATTATTCATATCGACTTTTTAAAGACTTTTTTATGAATATCTGATAACACATTAAATTTAATAATTAATACCAACTTAAAGCATAATTAATCTCAACTTATATTATGGTTAGTGCAAACTTAAGTTAGACTTAATGCCAAATTACATCAGAGTTAATATCTACTTACATCAGGCTTCATACTAAGCTGATGACTAAATGCCAACTTAATTCGAACTTTATGGCAACTTACGTCAGACTCAAAACCAACTTAAACATTCTTTGCCAACTAAAAATACATCGTTCTCTGTAAGTTGGCATTAAGTATGATGTAAGTTGGCATTAAGTTTGATGTAAGTAGGCATAAGTCTGATGTAAATTGGCATTAGGTATAATGTAAATTGGCATTAAGTTTGATGTAAGTAGATATTAAATGTGCTGTAAGTTGGCATTAAATTTGATGTAAGTTAACATTCAGTTTGATGTAAGTAGGCAATAAGTGTGCTGTAAGTAGGTATTAGATATGATATAATTAGGTATTAAGTATGAAACGTAAATATAATATAAATATACATTAAGATGATATAAGTAGGTATTAAGTGTACCATAATTTGACATTGTGTCTGATGTAAGTAGGCATTAAGTGTGCTGTAAGTTGGCTTAATTCCTACTTACAGTATACTTACATCATCTGCCATTGATATGGTTATTCTACAATTTCAATTTAATTGTATTAAATGACAGTATTCTTAATGCTAGATTACATCAGACTTATTGCCAACTTATATCTAACCTAATGCCAGCTTACATCAGACCTAATAACCGCTTATATCAAACTTCATCCCAATTTACATCAGATTGAATACCAACTTATATCAAACCCAATACCAACTTAAAATAGATATAAAGCAAACTTACATTAGACCAAATGCCAATTTACATCAACTTAATGTCAACTAACATCAGACTCAATGTCAATATATATTAGACCTAAAATCCGCTTATATTAAACTTAAAACTCACTCATATAAGAATTAATGTCAACTTACATCAGACTAATGCCAACTTATACAGTTATAATCTCAACCTATAACATATATAATGTTAACTTATAATAAACATAATCCCAAATTTACATCAGATTAAATGCCAACTTACATCAACTTAATGCCAACTTACATCAAAGAGAAAATAGGTCAGTCTCTAAACGAAAAAAAAATAATTACAAGAACAATGATAAATATGTCAAAAATACCATAAAAAAAGAAAAAAATTAATCAACAAATAAATGGATCAAAGTTATTAACCTGTGAACGAAGAAGAACAGAGAATATAAAAAGATGAAAAAATTAATCAAACTTGTTAATTCAACACGTAATGGTCGGTTTGAATTTTGAGAAAACATGAGAAGAGAAAGCTTGAGGATGGAGAGTATAGGAAGAATAAAGGGGAAGAGGTTAATGAAAGACAAAGATGACTGACATAATTAATGAACAAATAATAAGGTAACTTTTTGAAACTCACAATTTCAGTTTTTAATGAAAACCCAACTTTTATTTTTTTGAAAATTTGAAATGAATAAGAAAAAAATATAAAAAATTTGAATAATGATAAAGTTTTGAAACTATTTCCCAAGATAAACAGTTTTTTTCCAAAGTTGTGGTTTGAATCTATTTGCTGTTACTAACAACAAACAAAGAATTGAGGTCAAAAAAGTCAAAGAGTCTATTCGCTGTTATTAACAGCGAACAAAGACTTTCACTATTTTTTACCTCCAGTCTTGGTTCGCTGTTAATAACAGCGAACAAATGCAAGTTAAATTTTCAGATCTTCCTTCCTTCCTCATTTCCCTCCAATTCCATTAAACCCTAAAATCTTAGTTGACCTTTGCTCTCTCATTTTCCTCCATTAAAACATCTTAAAAGCTCCAATTAATCCCTCCCTCTTCCAATCCAACACTAATAAAGTGGTCTAGCATATACTTGTAGTTGTCTAAGGTATAATTTTCTTTTTTTTATACGAAAATTAGGGTTTTTTCTTCCTTATCTAATTTTCATTCTTTGTTTAAAATGCAGCTCATTACTTCTGCAAATACTACTCATTTATTTCAATATAAGCTTATTAAGGTAATGTATTATTGATTCTTTACTTATTTTTGCATCCTTTTGAATTTGGTTACATTAGGTTTTTTTTTTTTTTTTTTTGTGTAGATAATGTGAGTTTGGTACCATGTTATCACTACTCATTTGAATTAATAATTATGTACTTAGTTACTTGGTGATTATATTGATTTCGTTTATGTAAATGTAGGTAGTTAATTATGTTTGTTGATTTTGTTTTGTATATTGATTATACGTAATTAATTTGTTTTGTATATTGAGTATATTTATTTTATTTGAATTAGTTAATTAGTTTATGTAGATGTAGTTAAATAGTTATGTAAATGTAGTTAATTAATTATGTATCTTCGTGAATATACTTGGTGATGAAGTTGATTTTGTATGTATTCGTGTAGAAATAACATCATTTCGTGTGACTATTGCGTGTTTTTGGAAGGGTTCCATTCGTACAAGTGCTAACAAGGTTACGTATGTTGGGGGTAAACGTAAATTATTTGCATGCAACTTGAACATGGATTTGAATGAGTTTAAGCTTCTTGTATGTTCTAAGATTGGAATTGACACCACATGAAGTACTGTTAATTTAAGTTTTAAATACTACATGAGTGGTGAATTATTAGCTTTTCCTATTGTGGATGATGATTCTATAGATGCTATGTGAGAGCATTCAAAGGCTACATCTATTCCCTCTTTGGATTTATATGTAGAAGTGGTACCCCTAGGCAATCAAGCTGTGAATGTTACTTTCAATCCTTCTCCTACGCATATGCCTATTTTAACTCAAGAAACTCAAAATTCCTTTGTTCCTTCCCCATCTTCTACTCCTTTTGAATTCCCTCAAACTCAATTCCCAAATGATGCGACTGTTAATTTAGGACAAAGTACTGAGTTGGTACCTTAGGATGGTGGTAATGAAAGTAACGAGCTTGTTGATGATCCTTATGATGATGATATGGATGTGGATGAAGATGAGGATGCACTAGCTAATGATATGACCCTAGGCAACATTTCTACAATCGTTGCTCCTACACCTTATGATCTATGTCCACTTCTGGATGAATATGTAGAGGAAAACTCTTTGAGGACTTGGGTTTGTGATACCACCTACACCAAAGATGGGGAGTTTGAAAAGGGGTATGATATGTGATAGTAAGGAAGCTTTGTTGGAAGCTGTTAGAGTCTATCATATTCGTAGGAATGTAGAGTATAGAAAAGAGACTTTTGACCAAACTTCTTTATCATTGAAGTGTAAGAGGGGATGTTCTTGGAAACTAAGGGCTAGGCTAAATACTTATTCAACCTCATGGTTTATTTCAAAGTACAAAAAGCATGGGGATTGTGTGTTGGGTAGTGACACTGTGTCAGCTGGACATATTCACTTGACGTCTTCTGTGATTAACAATGTGATTAGGAATTGTGTTTCCAAAGACACTTCAATTAAGGTGTCTGTCATTCGACAGATGTTGAAAGATCGAATTGGGATAGAGGTTACTTACAAGCTAGCATGGTGTGCTAAGCAACAAGCCCTATTATCCATTTATGGTACATGGGAGGATTCATATTATAAATGAACAATATCAAAATAAACATAATTTACAAGAACACACTTCAACTTAACTTCAAAAGCAATAGGATGGATGGAATAGAATTAACAAGGGTGATGTATATTAGATCTTCACTTAACGACTATATTTCCAGGCTACAACGGCTATATTTCAAAGCTATAATGGCTATTTTGAACAAAAACAACCAACAAAAGTAAAATAAATAAATAAATAAATAAATAAATAAAAATTATAATCCTCAAGGATTTATTCGCTGTTAGTAACAACGATCAAATTAGATCTGGTCAAACAGATCTTTGACCAGGTTTTAGCTTTGTTCGCTGTTAGTAACAGTGAACATACTATTTGCCTTTTATGAAACCCTCGGCCTTTGTTCGCTGTTACTAAGTGCGAACATAGCAAACCTCATATCTGGGAAAAAATTGCTTATCTTGGGAAATAATTTTAATACTTTACCATTATTCGAATTTTTTATAATTTTTTGCTTATTTGTTTTAAATTTTTATTTTTTTTAAAAATTATATTATATGGACTGGCCCATGAAAGATGGTCTCTTTGAGAGACCGTCTTTCATGAGAATTTGTGAATAATGTATTCTTATCATGATTTTATTCAACTAGTTTATATTTTACATTATAATTTACTTTTTCAATCCCATTTAATTTATATTAATTTTCATTTTAAATTGTATCAATCATTTTGCATAAAATCCTTATTTGAAAATAAATTTCATCACCTTTATTCAATCTCAACCACATATTCATTTCTTTTTTAAAATCATCTAAATAATTTAGTTTTTCTTCATTTAATATCACATTTTCATAATTTTTCATAATCTCGCACCCTTTTTATTTGATGAATCTCACTGAGATAGAGAGTATTAGGATTTGTGGACGAAATAAAATAAGTATATAGTCAATAAGTATGATCCAAGAGTCAAAAACTTAAACGGTAATAAAGGGTGATAATGCAAATGATTTGTGATTCTTTGATCATAAAGAAGTTTTTTTTACTACAATTACTTATTACCACCTTATACCACATTTTCAAATGCTAACATATTGAGATAAATTATATATAAAGAAAGATAATTAAAGGAGAATAATCATTATAACACAACTTGTCAGAAGATTTTTCTTCTAAAATTACACTAACTTTACATTATATTTCCGTAATCTAATACTGACTACCAAATGCGTTGTTTTAGCCTAAAGGAGACACTTAAGTGAATTAGTAGGCTATTGTTTAATTGAATATATCCTCGTTAATTTCATTGATTTTCCAGCGTGTGAAAATCCTACCATTATTACGCCAAGCTAGTATCAAAACAAGAACTAGCTATTGGTTAGCCACTGTTAAGAAATTATATATACCATTCAAATAATTAACCAGTACAAAAATGCTTACAAAAGAAGTTTTTAAAGCTGTACATAGAAAAATTTACAAGATGTGAATATAGTCGAAGGAATCCATTGAAATAGCCTATAACTTACATGTACAAGGATACATGAGCATACTTTCGACCCGAAGGATCTTCTTGTATCGAATCCTAAACATTTAGTAAAATGCGTGATTATACTACTGATTAGAAGTTCATACTGCTAACTGTTACCAAGATGACCGGACAACTTTCTATGTTCTCTTGGGTGGTCTTTTGCTTATATTGTTGCTAGAGAACGTCAATGGCAATTCTTCATCGACAAAAGTTACGGTTTCCGTCTTATCTTTCGTGTAGCATCTCTGCGAGTTTAATTGAGCGGGATCTTCAGGAATGTCCCGGTACAAGTGTTTTAGTATAAAAAGAGCGGTGTCATAATCACGCCAATAGTTTCTGCACAAAAAGTGGGATATGTTTAAGGTAATTTATTTGATCAAAATCATATTTATAATTCCCTGATAGTCTGTCTATTGATGAAATATCTTACGTGTGTGCTCCGATAGCTGATATATATGAATGCTGGAAAGTTTTATCCTACAAGGTTTATAAGAACATCCACATCAGAAGCATATTTGCATGAAAAAGTCTAAAATAAGTGTACAATAATCACTCCATCATACAAACCACTTAAATTAGTTTTCCAAAATTATTAAATTAATAAACAAAACACAAATTCTCAAATGCGACGGTCTCACGGTGAGACCATCTCTATGGGTTGACCTAGTGCAAACTAACAGTCTTAAAGAGACCACTTTAAGTTCATAAGTGATCACTTTAAAACTGTAAGTGTACATTAGGTCAACCCATAGAGATGGTCTCACCATGAGACCGTCTCATTTTTAAAGTGATTGTCTCACTTATAATTTAAAGTGACCAATTATGTCTTTAAAGTGATCACTTACAATTTTAAAGTAATGAATTATAACCTTAAAACTTTAAATTGATAACTTATAACCTTAAATAATCACTTACTGTTTTGCAAACTTCCATGTGCATTGCGCTAATTTTCCCCATCCTCTGAGATATTCGACTATTTCATTTTTAATCTTTGCACTTTAACTCCAATCGACTCGCTAATTATTGGGCTTCAATTATACTTTCCCCAGATTTCTAAATGGATAAAGATCTTGACTCTAATGGTTGATCATAGTTGTAGATAGGGTGCAAGCCATAGGGGGGAGAGCTTAGAGAAGAAAAGGATGAAATGAGCAGTACACTAACCTGAAGAACATGATCAATTCGTCCATCTTCGCTTCCAGTTAATCTTTCCATCATATAAGAGCCGTAAGATTTCTCTTCTTCAGTGACATCATCGTCTCCTACTGCAAAACATATCCATTGATAACAGAGAAAAAAAAATTCAATCAACCAGAGGAAACTATAAACATAATGAGATTCCCTTGTTTTAATAGTTCAAACTTATTACGTAACTGTAACTAAAAAAAATACAAGGTCTACAGTTACCTTCTAGGTCATCTTTCCTTCTTGATTGACATAAAGTGAGCACTTGAACCTATCAAAATAATCATATATCATCAGAATTCATACTTTACGGAAAGTGGATATACAGAGCCCTAGCCTTGTAGTAACATGATCAAAATTCTGCATTTAGGGAAAGCTATCAATTGTACTCAACATAAACATCCATCATCATTCCAGTTCTCATCAATTTCAATTATAATTACGACATTTATAAACGCCACCAAGTGGCTCCCACCCAAGCGGCAACTGCCGCATTGTAAAGGTGTAAACAAACTATGCTTTGAGTTGTTTCAAGGGATATCTCATGCTTTCAGCCAATATTTGGCATTACAATAACTGCATCACCATGTCCTTACGCAATCGCAACCGTTACCACATTTTTTCACTATGCCCTTTCCTCCTATTTCCTTTATGTTTGCTATCCTTTTCGAATGAAACATAATGATATTCAACTTGGCTAGCAGAACTAAAATTAACAATCACTAGGACAAGAAGACAAAAAGGAAACAATATTGAAGAAACATCAATACATAGTAAATTTAAGATGGATGATGGTAAAATCTGTCACCAATCATCACCACCAAACTTAACAGAAGCTAGAAATGAGAAATGACAAAGACATATGTTGTAAATGTGCCTTTTGTCGACGTAGATGTTTGGTTGTATGGTTAGAGGTTCGTGTTTGAAGACAAAATGGTTCAAGAAAAAGAGTTCAAGGGGTGAAGCTAAAGACGCAATGGAACGAAAGCTCCGGAAGCTATTTTACTTGGTGTTCAAACGAGCGTACCTAGGCTGTAGGCTTCGTTTTATCTTCTGGAAGGTTCTAAACTTGTTTGCTCATACGAAAACTTGGAGCGCTTGTTTGAGCACAGCCTAGCGAATGAAAATTCTATGTTTTTTGCTGGATATCTTATAGAGAACGATTATAAATTAGAACCTGTTTTAGATTATTTACAACAAAACAAACCTTATCCTACACACATCAATCCTAGAATCCTCCCCTCTCTCTTTAAATTCTTCTTTTTGAGTTCTTGAGTCAAGAGCTTTTATTTTATCATATAAGTAGGCTACCAAGAAGGATGAGGCCAAAGTCGAGTGAATCTCGAAAATTTTTGGGTTTTTTTAATGTTTTCTTTCAATACTTGCATATAACCAGCGATCTTGGACTTGCATATCGCTTCTGCGATGTTGTCCTTCATTGAGCAACTATCATTGCGCCGTTTATATCAATATAGATATCAGTGCATAAAAAAGTACAAAACTTAAGCAAAACTACCTTGACAACATTTAGATTCTTCACTACTGACTGAGATCGTGCTGCAACATCTTCAGCAAATTCCTGCAACTCATAGCATAATCCAAAAATAGAAATATGAGTGATAGAAATGAAAGTAAGCCATTACAGATACAGTGGCAGTCACGTAAAGCCACACCTGAAGTCCAATATGCAATCGTTTTCCTCCTCTGTGATAAGGAACGATGACAGGGCGTCTTTCAACATATTCTCTACACACAAGTGGTTCTATTCTGTGATAACACCAACAGACTTTTGTTTAGTATTCAGTTTAGAACTTTAGAGTGACAATTAGAAAAGAATGTCTTTACAAGCATTGTATGCAAAGTAAAACTGCTGTGAACTAGCTTAATTTTAAAAGGCACGAGACCCACCTTTAAGTTAACTTTTAGTGGAATGAGAAATAAAAGAGACAAAGAAGATATGTATTTAGTACATATTACCTCTCGATTGCATTTGTATCACAAAAACTTTTTTTTTTTTTTTTTTTATGATGAGGGGATTCTGACTCCTACTATGCTGTAATGTCAGCCTTACCACTGAGCTTAAGCTCAGTGATATGAACAAAAGCAATAAGCAACACAATGCTGCCCAAAAAAGAATAGAGTAAAAAGAAGAATTAGAGAAGAAGAAAGAAGAGAAGTAATAGGTGGAATGCTTGTGTATTAGGTAAAGCAAGGCAAGGTGCCAAGCCTCAACTCTTCGAGTGGTTGAGTAACTCCACATTGTCAATACACTATATGATGAATATATAACGCAATCCTACCTCTATTTATACATGAGGTCATATCAAAAGGGCTGCGAAATCAAAGAGTCTCAATACTGAATAACCGAAATCAGGATAGTAACAGCACTAAAAATTCCCTGCCCGCTGTCCCATTTCATAACCAATTTCTGTTATTCCTTTTACCTCCTGCTGTAAGTGAAAAATGGCTGTGGGTTAGGCCACTCAGTTGGGCTGTATTATGGGCCATTCGTTACATATGCATAGATGATAGCCTCTTCCTATGGTCCAATAGACTCGATCACTCAACCATACAATAACTAACCCTATATTATAATCACATTCATCCATTATTTAGAAAAAAGTTTTATGAGACAATACTGTGATTATTTTAATAAAAATTTCCATTTGCAGCCATGTGACCCCAGGGCCCAGGTAGACAGAGTTGTGCAGTGTCAAATGCGCAAGCGGTTGAGACTTCAAACCGATAATCTTTACATAGTTGAGTTTTACCTTTCCTGCTAGGTGACCATTTATATGGCATGTAATGAGAAACAAAGAACAAATTCGACAAACGTTTCAGATCGAACTACACAGTAACCAGCTTAATAAATATGAAATCAATAGATTATGAAAGGATATTGGATATTGGATAATGGATATTGGGAGGAAATAAAACGCTTACATATAAACATGCTTTTTAACCGCGTATTCGCATAACACCAATAACCTAATTGATGGCCCCCATCAAGTGTAGTAACTCAAGAATTCAGCCAAATATGAATAGCCCAACAAGATTTATGAATGGACATAGTACAAAATATACGACAAGAAATGAAAAAGGATCTTTGTACTTTAAATAGTGTTATTGGGTTTATCAACATCCCAATTCTCAAAGCCACTTTCTTTCGAGTTCTACCTACATCATGTTTTTGATTTTTAGTTTTGAATCTTCTCCCTTCTTTTCTCTAGTTAATTTACTACTGAAGTCAAGAACCCTCATCCCAAAGTCCGGTATACTATATCCCCAGCCACATAAAAGTTCACTATTCACAGTAGTTCTCCCTAAGATTTCAAATCCCTACTATTTACTTTTTATGGTCATACAGTAGCTTAATTTCAGTTCTAGGAATATTGAATGTCTGCCTCTAATTGGATCATAAAATCCAAGTAGAGTGGCAAGCACTCTCGCAGTCTCCCTAACTAACTCTACGCTTTAAGATATTTAACATTATTTTGTTGAACGTCGAGTTGTGCAAAAGTCAAAACTACAATTTATTTCGGTATGTCCAGATTATATATTTAGTAACAATGTTATCAAGAAGGTTGAGTTTACTGTTTACCTATATGCCACAGGATCAAAAGGGTGAAAGATGTTGAACATTTGTAGACAAGCAGGCATCTCTTCACATATATTCTCCTCTCCCCAGTACTCTTGTCCTTCACCTACAAAATTAGAACTCAAAATTAATCAGGCTAAGAAACTATAACCTACAAATAGAGTAAATCGCACTACTTGGAAGACCACAGAGATGAAAATGTATGCAACCCTATCCTATCCTTCGCTAGAAAAGACGATGTACCCCAAAAAGTCGAGCATAAATTCATCAAAACAAAGCACGGCAACAATTTGCAACAATCAAAATAGTGCATAGCTTCAAGATATTGTGATTCAGCACTAACGAAATCTATTAGCAACATATATCCGAAAAAAAAATGTCTCCATGGCCAGGGGTAGTTGTTTAACAGTTCACACTTGAATGTACAACCGGGTATGAGATCATATTTTTCTTGTCCGTCAATTGAAACTAACCGAATGGAATTTATGATACTTCCGAAGGCAGTCCAATTAAACCAACCAGTTTATCATACTTTGTAAGCGTTCAGTAATTTACTAAAATTGTAAAATTGAACACCCCCTCCATTCTTTTTGACTCTATCGCATTTGAGAGTGGAGACCTCATGTGTGGGTGGAATTTATAAGTAGGACCATATGAGTGAGTGACTGAGTGGTATTGGAGCGAGGACCCTAAGGATAGCTTGTATTTAAGGGCATAGTGAACTACAAGGAAAAACATAATGATAAAATAAGAAAGCATAAGATTAGCTTCCATAGACCAGTCTCCCTAGGTTTCTCCTTTGAGGGTGTTTACTTCCAATACTTGTATTCCAGGTTTACCAGCTTTCACGTCTTGTTCTTCTTGACAAGACTTTTGAGCAATAGCAAACTGTGCAAGATTGTAGTCTACCAATAGAGTGGTGAACTGATGATGTTAAGGTACAAAAGAACGAAGGGCAGGGTACGGGGAGTGGAAAAATATATAGAGATCAATGTTTATCAATGACGAATGATGAGGAAATGAAAAAACTCAAGGATAACAGGATTGAAGAAGTGAAGGAACAGACATCTGAAGAGGAGGCAAAGAAGGCAAAGAAAGAAGCAGCATCATATAAAATTAGGGACCAAGTCAATGCTAACGCTTTACATTATAAGTTGTGAAACTGGAAGCATATATTGGAGATTAACACTCTAAACATCAATATCTTTCAATTTCTATTCCATTGGCAGCCATGAAAATTTGACCACTTTGCTATGGTCTTGGGATATTTGCAGGATGTGATGAAGCCTTCACAAGACAAAACAGAAATTCATCTACCTCCCAATCAGGGTGATATGTCCATCCCTTCAGAGGAAGAATCAATGCCGACGCGACAATACTAGGAACTAGGGTTGGCAAAGTCATAGCGTCAGACTCCACTACTTTCCTTGCGAACAATATAAAGAGTTGATATATACCTTCCTCTTCGAAATGGGTTAGTAAAGTTGGGTATCTAACAATTTGCAAGGAGAAGTATTTAATGGTCTACTAAGGTTCTATGAAAGGGTGTGTGGGTTATGAAAAAGGTATATCAATATAGAAAGACACATGGAATGCAGGTGGGTTGGGAAAATCATTACCCCAAGGCCTTGATTTGAGGAAGAAGCATAAATAGAGCTTTTGATTGACCAGTGCAACATTGTTAAAGGACATGCTTAAGGGAATTTTCTTCCCTGTAGATGTAAGCAGGATTCTTTACATTCTGGTTAGTTTGAAAGGATGAACTCTACTAGATCTACTACAATGACGGGATCTTTAGAGTGAAAGATGCTTACAGATTAGCGATAAATTTAGTCCTAGAAATCTTAAAGCTTCTCGTTCAAATAAGTGTAGTCCAGGAGCATAAAATCCACCAAAGGTGGCAAATCTGATATGGAGATCCAATTGGGATATTGCTCCACATAGTCACAAGTCACGACATGCAAAGATTATTCCGAAATATGAATGGGTGCCGAGATGCAGAGTCTACTACATATTTTCAGAGATTGTTATTGGATCGCTGAGTTGTGGAGAACTGTTTAGGAAAAGTTGTGCTGGCATGAAGCTAGCTCATTTTGAGAGTAGCACGCCTGGATTTATGGAAAACACCTCAACAAAGGAACTTGAAGATTTGTTCTGGTGTGCCAGAGATAGCTCCACTTCGAGAAGCTTTACTCTTCATAGGCTAGGTGTAGCCCAGCGTCGTGATTGTTTTTCCAAAGAATTAGAGAATATGTGGTGGTAAGGCACAAAGTGTATGCGAGTAGCCCCACAATCGGCTGAAGGAAGCCCTCCCCAAGATGATTTTATAAAGGTAAACTTTGAAGCAAGAGTTAATGCAAATCAGAGAAGAATTATCCTAGATTTTGTGGCTAAAGTACAAGACTGATTGTTTATGTGATTGGTACTGGAATGTTGAAATGACAAAAGGCAATGGGAGCAAATTGGGCTATAGATATTGATTAGAGGTGAAAAATAGCATTGGATAAGGTAATGTAAGCTCTTAAGCAACAGTGTCATAGTGATAGACCCATAGCTGACTTAGCTAAAAAAATTATTGTCCTTCATTTTTCCGAATGTAATAACACTGCTCATAGGTTAGCACATTAGGCTAATAGTTCTGTAAGTGATGAGATGTGACTTAATGGTAGTCCAACTTGAATCACTTGGTGTGATTGTATCAGCTCTTTGTCTATTTCATATTATGGAGCTTGTCGTTCATTTCTAAATAAAGATTACTTTTAACCTATAAAAGCAAAGGAGTTAGAAAGCAAAGAGCAACATTCAACGATATCTACATAAAATGAGAAAAGCTATCAGCAAGCAAAAACTAAAATCAAAAGTCAAGAAGTTAAAGAGGTAAGTAAAGAAAATGGAAGAGTGAAGTATAAATATTTTGTTCAACATTTAAAGTCCTGCATGAGTGCTAGCAATTTACATGAAGCAAAAATAACAAATTAAAAGTGGTCAAAAAGAATGATGACGAACCAACATGGTGTGACATCCTGGCTAAGATTTTTAGGGGCGCTAACAATACTCATAAATCATTAAAATGGTAGTATTTAAAGTGACCCCCTTTCCCTTGCACAAAAGTATTCTAACATAGAATATTCTATGAACCACCTAAGTGTTATCACAATGAGCTATAAAACAGAGTCTGTTTGATAGATGAAAAGGAGTGATGGGGAGGAGAAGAAAGAGTGATGAGTTTTCCTTCCAAGTCTGCAGCAACGTTGAAGAGATTGGTTAATCACATTTTTGTGAAGGAATTCTCCCTCCGAGTCCCTCCCCTTCAACTCCCTTCATTTTCTATCCAAATGAAAACAAAGTCATCCCTCCATTTCCCTTCCTTTTTTCCTTACCTTTCCTTCTATCCAATAAACCATAAATATTAAATTAGGCTCCCAAGGAAAGATTGAATTTGACAGCCTCTCAGCAAATGCTAAAAATGTAACTATTTCAAGATAAATTATTCTCCATTGCTCAATAATCAATCAAAAAGGGAAGAAATCACGTATCATTGTGGTACCAAAATAAGGCTACATGTACATTTCCTACATTCATAAATGTTACAATTGAAAAAATAGAGAAGAAAAAAACGAAGTGAAAACAGGAGAAAATATATAGCATTAAGCTACAAATATACCACCAATTGATAGATGAAGGTACATGACTCTGATGAAAGAAGCATAAAGACATTTTGGCCGAAACAAAAACAGAAAGTGGGCAAACACTACATAGAAAAGCCATTTGTTGACTCTTACCAATCCCAATGCGAACATTTCGAATGGAAAGAAAGACACCAAGAGGGGATCCTACTGCAAAGAATGTATCTACCTGTGACATAGTAAACATTTGAAAATGAAAAGACTGCAACATACATAGTGTACAACTGACATATGATATGATATTACAATACAAACTACAAACATATCAATAAAAATAGGAAAATTTAATTTTAATAGTCTGGGCTTTGGGAAGTTATCTTGTAAAGGTCGACCTTTTGTTTATCCTGCAAGGTCCAACCTTTGCATGCCATTTTCTTCTAATGTTGTAGCAATTCCAAAAAAAATGCCAAATGTCCAATTATAATTGATTTTTTAAATAAAATTTAAATGAAAAAACTAAAATAAAATATAAAACAAAAAAAAGAAAAACAGAAAAGAAAAAAAAATAAAAGACGAAACCAGAAAATAAAAGAAAACAGAAAAACAGAAGAAAAAAAGAAAAAATCAAATTGGGGAATTGTCCAAATTTTTCACTGTACACTCCCCATCCCCACCACCACCCAGCCATTGTAGTGCCTCCAACCCCATCCTCCCATTTCCCTGCGCCACCCCTTCACCTCCCTTTTCCCTGCACCATACTACCCCTTCCCCTCCCCTTTCCCTGCAAAATCAACATAAACACAAACCCTACTTGTGCTAATTTGATAGGATTTGATCGAATTTTCCCTAAATTGAATCAAAATTCGATCAATTGAACAAATTCTAACCCCAATTGACTGAATTTTGCCCCAAACTGGATCAAAATTTGCCCCAATTTGAAGGATTGGTAAGAAAATTTGAACGACATTTGAGTGGGAGGGGAAGGGGTGAGGGCAAAGTCCGAAAATATGGTATCGTTCAGGATCGCAGTAACAGTCGCAAAACGGATTCCACGACCATCACGAATTATTTTGCGGCCAATGTGGACTATATTTCAATCGCGGTAAACTCCAAAACCTTTACAATACGTTCGTGATACGGTGATGTAGCCTTGTATTTGCACTATAGGTGTGGGTGGACAGTAAAAGGGAGGTGAATGGGTGGCACAGGGAAAGGTGAGGGTGGAGTGGCGGCAGTATGGTGGGTGGACGGAGGTGTACAGTAAAGTTTGTCGACACATTTGCATTTTTTTTCTTTTTTTGTTTTTCTTCTGTTTTTTCTTTTATTTTCTGTTTCTTTTAATTATTTCCTGCTACAACATTAGAAGAATATGGCATGCAAAAGTCGGATCTTTGTAGCATAAACAAAAGGTTGGCCCTTTAAAAGATAAACACCCTAAAGGCAGACCTTTAGATTTAAATGTTTAATAAAAATATTATTTATTTTTTTTGAAAAAAGAATACCTTAAACTCAAGCTTGGTGTACTTGATGTAAGGTTTATAGCCCCTTGATCGATCATCTTGCATAATTATTGTCTTTCTAGATGCATCTTGATCTGATATGCTAGGTGGCTCATGACACCCTGCACATTAAAAATTTTGGAAACACACCCAATATATAAGAAATAAGCAGACATATAGTGTAAAGAATAGTAAAGAAGAAAAGAGAAAAAAAAAAAAAAAAGAAGGAAAAATAAGATATAAAGATCATTATCACCTTCAGAAGACCTGCCACTAGCATCATTCTGATACAGTTGTGTTTCTAAATAGGCTAGTCTTGCTTTTAAAGCATCAAGCTGAAGGAGCAGACAGAAAATGTCCAAATTACACATGGAAAACAATTTACATAAAAATTCGGGTGAAAAAAAGTTTTCACACCTCTGACTTAAGAGCTTGAATATCCTCATCTTTATCACACGAATCAGATGTATTCAGAGATTCGGTTAAATTTTCTTTTACATCAGAACCCACAACACCCATATGGGTTTTTGCCTCCGAATGTTCATTGCTGTCACAACAATTGATATCAGTGGCTTTACCCAAGGTTAATATTCCTACAGGACACACATCACTAGGACTGCAATCTTGATCTTGAACATTGGCTGCAAAAGATTCAGTGCCATCTTGCATTCCACGCACATCTTCCGCTATGGAGCTTTCATCTATATTAAAACAGGGAGCTGGACAAAGATCCTTAACTAGAGGAGAATTTTCAGTCTCCAAGTCTCCAAGCCTGGGTGGATCAAGATGTCCTCCTGTCTTGTCATCATTCAAAGTTTCTTGTGGGGTTACAATACCATCATCTTTGGAGTTGAAATCAGAAGATGATTTGCAAGCATCCCCCGATGATTCATCCTTTCCATCTTTTGTGTACAAAAATTCCATTGGAAATGGGGAGGACAGATTCTCTTGGTGGCAGAGAATATCATACGAGAGAACGCTTCCCAAGGAATGACCATATAATGATACCTGCATAATTTTTAATGTACACATTTAGGAAACACGAACAACATACTCAGAAATGTGTGAGCCGGGAAGTTGGAACAGTTCATATGTAACTATACCTTGCCATCATACCCAGGATTTCTCTTTAGAAACTTAACATATAAACGATTGAGCTGGTTTGAGACCTGTGAAAAAGTAGTCGAGTTTCAATAATTTATATATGTCAACTTACTGACTTCTTTCCAATCACTGAAACGGCACACGGTTGGAAATAAATAAGGGCACAGAGATACATTGAACATTACCTCAACAAGAAAATGCAAGTTGAATGAAGTTCAAAACTAAATAAGTATAAATGTAACTACAGACCTATATTTTTCTGTTGCTCTATTTTTGAAAAGTTAATTAAAAAGTTTTGAGTTTGGAGATCAGTAACGAAAAAAGTAATGGTGCCTTTTCTTTTCTGGAATAAACAAATGACCCTTCTACCAAAATAAAAAAATTTATATTTACACAATAATCAACCACCGATGTGCCTTAAAGAGTACAGATAGTCACCTCTTTAAGAGTCCAGCCCCCTGGCATCAGCCCACCTGCCAATCAGGCACAAACCATTCACCATCGATACCACTACCCATGCACTGCTTCCAGTCCCTTACCAACCCCTGCCTCTGACATGATCTTCCTATATGCCAGATGCCAGAAACCCCCTCCCCTCTACCTTCCAACATAACCATTGCAACAAAAAAAAAAAAAAAAAAAAAAAAAAAAGCAAAGAATTCAATCAATAAACTGACATTAACGGCAGCAACTACCATGGAAAAAAATAACAAATAAAATACAGAATAATGATATGAAATTAGAATACATCAAATAGAACTCTCAAATGTCAACGAAAAGATGTGAAATGTACAAGTGAAATGAAGCTCATCACCCAAACATGTACTCTTCAGTGCAATGGATGTTAACTGGTTAGCAGATAATGTTATGTAGTGATGATACCCATAACATAAGATTAAATCTTGTATACAGAGAGTCAGAGAGTCTTTGTCTCTACTAGAGTATGTATTCATGCATACAGAAACACTTTCACAAAAAATACATGTGAGTGCGTGAGTTATGTGACAGAATGTTTAGCAAAAATGAAGACAAATATAAAGGGAAAGCAGACAGAAAATTAAATTACCGAATCAATGATCTCCTGGCAATAGATGGGGCTCATGTAGTACAAAACATCATGAACAGTTGCACTCAGAGTTGTACGCAAGCCTCGTACCCCATCTAATGTAATTTTCTCCACTGCAGATTCTCCGCTGAGTTTCAAACCCTTTCGCCACTGCATTGGACAAGAGAAAAAGTGAAAATTTCTTTTAGTTTAAGACCAAATGGTAAGATTTGAGTGTGTATGCATATGAGAAAATTTTAAGTTATTCATTTTAGTAATTGTTTTTGTTTTATTTTTATTATTTCCCCCTTTCTTTGTTTCTTATGGCTGGGATCTATCAGTTCTTCAAGAACCTTTCCATATTTTTTTTGTAAGACCTTTTAATTCACATTTTTTTATTTTTTTATTCAACTTTTTTTATGATTTAACAATCTTTTTGTTTCTCTTACTTACCATACATTTTAACTTCGGTTGGATTAAAAACCAAAATTTATGGTTGGGGCTTATTTTATAAATTTATTTAAGTTACTAATATAGGGTTGTTAAGCTTTTAATATTTTGTAGACGAGGAGTTCGTGAACAATCAATAGTGGAAGCGTAAGTTAATATTCTAGGCTCGCTTCACAAGATAATTCTCAGTGTATGAGGTTATCCTGTTAGTATTATGTGCTAGTGGTAATGTGTATAAATGAGAAGTATGATTTTACTACTATACTATGATGTATATATTTATTACTTAAATTATGTTATATCTAGACTATATTTGTTCCTACCGATTTATGACTTATATTATTTTAATTATGAAATAAAATGTTGTTGAATACTTGAATTTGAAAGAGATACTTATGATATTAAATACTATTGTGACCGAAACCAAATTTTTGCACTTTGGCTGATTTCAAGTAACATAGCAGTTATATGCCTCCCTACAAAGCTAAGGGAAAAAACTTGGCTTCTGCATCACCATATGGTCTTTCCCACAAAAATTATCGATTTAGAACAGAGTGGAAATACAATTTTTAATAAGAGAAATCAGACCCTAATGGATCTCAGTGACATCTCCACACCAGGACATGAAGTAAATCAAGTTGAAAATTTCTTGAAAGTTGCAACTACAGACACCAGTTAAAGACAAATTTGGAGTTAATATCTAGGTCTTTCATCATCTTCTAGTTTGAAAAGGTAAAGCTAGGCTTGTTGTGTCTTCTTATCAGTAATTTCATGTCATTGTTCTATTCAAAAATTTCCTAATGTAGAAATAAATTGTCGGCTAGCCCACTAGCCCCATTAACACAAGAGAATCAAAGTAAAAAATAAATAAATAAATAAATAAAGAAAAAAGATTTGCAAAGTCCTACTAAGCTACAGGTAATATTTAGTCGAACACAATGAAGAATTAAAAATCAAAAATAGAGAAAAGAAAAGAACCAATCCAACATCTCAGATGTATAACCAACATCAATGCAAATTGCATATTTTGAGGACAAATCATTCAGATAAACACCCCTTTCTATTATAGGTTATTAGCTTTCAACTGGTGTTACGCAGAACAGGGTCAAATTTGAAATAGGGTACAGAAAAGGATGTACAGAACATTGCCTATGGTGAATCAGGTAGATACAAATTTATCCCTGGAAATCTCTTTATTAATTGCTAAAATTTGAACCTAACCAAAGATCAATCATATGATATGAATTTTGAGGCAAGGTCTCACTTCCCTGGCTCAAAAGGCTGCATTTTTTTAAACCCTCTGGCCTCTTGACTTGAATATCACCAACTAATTAGTTTCGCTTTGATTGATGTCAATAACTCCCAACACTCAAAGGTTTTATTTGAGATATGTTATATCACCCCTTTTCTAATATCGAAGACCATTTGTAAATTGATTTCTAAAACCAAACATGAACACGGTTCTAAACCTCAAGCTAAAAGCTTTTTCAAAATTCAATTCACTACTCTATAATTAACGTGTAAATAATGTCCTCATCTATAAGAAAATATATTTAGAAATTTCCTTAACTCTACCTACCTTTAAAAATGGAAACTTATAAACCTAATTCAACTAGGAAACAGAAGAGGAATTAATGAACTACTACTACTAGAATAATAAGACTCTAGCATAGTGTGAAATCCTCTCCTCATTAGACGAGGAAAAACCATTACTAGTTGTACATGGACTTGAAATGATACAAGGACATGTCGATGAATTTTACTGATCTTAGAGTTTATAGCTGAACATCAACTTTGTTGAGGCATCTTTGCATAGCACATTCTTCATGCATGACCATCTTGCCTGAGAATTGAGAGCTTAAGGCCTTGTATGATAATTATTGCCAACGCATTTATTATTTAAACGGCTAGTACTCAAAAGAATTAAATGCAATTTGGGTATTAATGGCTAGTTGATATGTCATATGTTTGGCTTGCATTTATCCCCAGTTTGGTGTAGTTGCATGCATTTTATGTATTGTATCCCATAGATTTTAAGTTTTCGGTGTAGTGCACTTCCTTGTTGGTTTTTGTAGGTTATGCCTCGAAACTCATGCTACAACAACCCGAAAAACGATTGAGCATTTAATATAGGGTACATGAAGGACATCTTGTGCAAAGTGAATAAATTTGGCTAAGCAAAACAAGAAGAATAAGTAAAGAAGTGAGCTGACCCAACAGGATCGAGCTTAAGGCCCCAGTCGGGCAAAAGAAATCAAAAATCAAGAGGAAAGGAAGAGTTTGGCTTGGATCTAAAAGCGTTAAATGCCTGAGTCTTGACCAGTTCAGGCTGCACGGGCGCCGGGCCAGCCCTCCTGCCCTTCAGTTCCAGCGCAGCGCCAGAACACCAAAATGAGTCGCTGCCCAGTTAGGCCAGCCATCCCGACCCTGTCAATAGGCTATCAGCCCGCCAGCCAGTCAAAATAGCATAATTCACAAAGGTACAAAACAAATTAAGTCTCTACTCCCCCCCCCCCCCCCCCCCCCCCCCCCCCCCTCTCGCTTCTTTCTCTCTCTCAGCCACATTCAGCATTTGTAGTGCTAGAAAATACAACGGGACACTCTCAGTCACATCACACAGGCAACCACAACCCTATGCTTTGAGCTTCATATATTTCGAGCCATATTTGAATAACCTTGTCTAGGGCAAAGTTTGCAAAATTTCCTGCCTAATTCATTATCCAGAAACACAAACTCCGGCAACAACAAAAAATAAACTTTTTAATCAAATCCTTACTTGGCATGGGATAAAAAGGACTCTCTGTGTGCCCCGTTGATATGAAGTTAGATGCTTCTCAGCTAGACTTGAGGTGATATGGCGAAAAGTTGTTACATCATCAACCAAATTAGATTTCTCCAATCTTTGACCAATACCATGGACCATAAACACTAAATGGCGAACTGGAACCTGAAAATTGCAAAATTAGCATCAAAAAATCTAAACAATATGTCAAAATCACCAGTCAGTGGCAAGGAGAAAATAAGTTGAGTAAAAACATGATGAATAGAACAGTTTAAAGACATATACAGAGAGTTAATGTTGTCAATTCCAATCAACACTAAATAAGCCTTCACAAGAAAGAATCTGGATATATAAATTTGAGAACACATAAATGTTATTGATCTAACTTGCAATAACATTTTGCAGGTTATCATCCAAGATCTACTCCCAATCCTTCCCTCCCCACTCCCCTCTCTTCTTATGATCCTATGGCGTGTAGAACTTGTAAGCAACTAATGTTGAGTTACATAAGACAAGATTCAAAAGGCAAATAAAGACATCTTCATACTGACATAAACAAACACATGTCTACGTCCTAAATTAAATCAATTGTAAACATATTTTTTAAGTCAAATTTGTAGGGTCTTAACCATAGAAAAAAATTGCAAATGTCATCGCGATTGCGATGTCACAGAAGTGGCACCTCACAGTGTTACTACTCATTTTGTGGAAATTGCAATGTGAAATTTTTAATTGAAACAAAAAAAAAAAAAAAAAAAAAAAAAAAAAAAAAAAAAACTATATTATTTCTATCATACTAATTCAAGTTTTCTAGGGCATATATTTAAATTAAAAAGCTTAAAATAGGTCTTTTAAAACCTAATACAGATAAAATAAATAAATAAATAAAAATAAAAAAAGAAAAAAAGATAACAATGACTATTATGTTAAAATAACAGGTTATAATAACTGATACTTCATGATTTTGAATCACAAGTTATGTATGTGGTTCGATAAATAAAGCGATCGTTATGTAACAGAACAACTTCATTTTTATTCCATGGTCTTAACAACAATATATATTATACACACCACAAATAATTAGTCTTTAATTGCTTTAGCATAGTAAGCACCATAGTATTATACCCCATTTAGCCAGGTAGCAATGCTAGACTATCTTATCTATTAGACAAAAGCTCTTTACTTCTGTTTTCTTCTTTTTTGTTGCATTATGGATAAGGGACAGTGGAGGACCATAAGGTAAGGAAAAAGGGATGCACCTCTGAGCAATAGTCATCCATCTCCTCCTCTTTTTGCTGCCGCAATTCATCCTGCAAGAATGAATCAAAACCTAGAATGAGAATCATAAAATTTTGTATAAACACATAAAAGCAGGTGTTAAAACTCGAGTATCAAACAAGAATGTGAGAATCTAATATGTGAGATGGCAAATAGCATTGAAATTACAAAAACATAAATTAATTTCACTTATCTACTAGCAAAGGCTACCCTCTCGAATGGTAAGTAGCTTTGATCTTTGTATGGAGGTTATATAAGCAACCTTTCAATCTGTTTCTTTGACTATTGTTTTGCTGGACTATGCTAACCAGAAAACATAGCATGTGATACCAAAGCATATCAAGAAAAAATAATGCGCACATTATGGTGGCATAGAGGGTGGAAACGAATCGACAATTGCCTATTTGTTATTGTTGTTGTTGATGGCACTAAGAGGAGACGTGATCATGCAGTACAGTTTCTGCAGTGTCCAGCCTATACATGTGTTGGAAGTGATGAAATTCTTTCTTCTTGAGCAATTGCAAGCAATTCACACCAGATCTCTCCTGGGCAGTGGATCCAGGAGTGCTTCATCGAGCTTCTAGCTCCATGGAGAATGTCCAAGATAAATTTTTCCAGGGGAAATTCATTAATAGATTAGGTGCAGGTGATACCCGATTCACACGCTTCTAACAAGTCATGGTCTGGCCTTTTGTGTCACAAATCTGAAAATTATATGGTATGTTATAAGGTTCATTTAGATTATATATGGTATGGAGGTGCAGTGGGAACAAAAGGTTCTTTTAGATTCTATATGGTATGTTAAAATATTGTGATTCAAATTGGTCAAATCTCGTGTAACTTATAGAGGATGCCTTAGCCTCTATTGTGCTCTGTATTTTATAATGTGCTGCTAATCACATTCACTTGTCAACAACGGATGAACGACAATTGATAAGGACGAACAACAAAAAGACACATAGATGTCCATATCCTTTATAGCTAAGCTACAAAGAATTGGAAGCGACTTCTACGGAATGACATACTATTAGACCCATGACTGCTGGGATAATTTAAAAAACATGATGCACATAGTTCACTTGAAAATGAGTTGGTATGCAACCAGTACATTATTTATCAAGAAAAACTTAACACAAACAAAAACCAAATTTCAATAAAATTATGTTAGACGTGTATATTCTTCGTAAAAGCTTGTTAAAAACGGCAAAAAATTCTTCTCTTTTTCTACTTCCAGACTGAGGTAGCTATTCTAAGTTTCAAAGTAAATGGCTCAGGTCTGGTAAGCTAGGACCTGCAACCAAATAGACTGCATGTGCATTATATACTAGGGCAAGAGCCAATTCAGAGACACAGACACACTGAATAGGATTGTTTCCTTGGATTAGATGTTGTTTGGGATAGAGTTGAATACTTAGCAACCTTATGGGTTAAGGCCAATGGTTTGTTTGGGAGCTTTGCTATTAATGATTTATGTAGAAGCGATTGGAAGATTTTATTGTAATGGGGATGTTATTGCAGTGGGATCCTTATCCCCTGTTTTGTATTAATGCCTTACTCAAACAAAGTTTTGGGAAATTCCATGTGGTAACCTTGAGGTATTGATTTTCCACGCGGTAGACAGTTTTTTTGAAATCTACATGGTAACCATGATCTTTCTTGATAAAAAAAATGTTAAACTCAGTCAAGGGCAATGTGAAAACCAGAATTACTCATCCCTTCACATTCATTGCAACAGCCAATCCTATCTTTTCCCCCAAAATACAAACCGTAGAATTTCTCTAAAAACAAAACCAATTTCTACTATCAAATTATTCCAATTTTCTAGAGTAATGGATTATTTTCGTGGTTCATCATCATCAAATTCATTTGGAAGCTACAATGAAGTGGTATTGCTAAGAGCAAGGAAATGCAATTGCATATCAGATATCACCAAGGGTGGCAGTGGTAAGAATATCAGATTCAAAAGCTAATACAGAGCATATGTACTACAAATGTAAATTTTGCAATCTTTTTAAATGGGTTGCAGAGAGCAAGCTGATTAGGGTTGGTGGAAAGTTCAATGTTCATGAAGATTACACTAAATAGCAAAGGGTTAGGAAAATTAACGAAATCAGGGTCAGGGAACTTGAACAATACCTTCAGATTAGGAATTTCAAATTCTTCTAACAAATTTCTTCGAATTAAGGGGAAATGTTCCAATAGTTTTCAGCAATATTTAAAATCAAAAGTTCACTTATTTTGTAAAAAAAACTTTCAAAAACACTTGGCATCTTTTCTTAATTAAAGTTGTCAACGTTTTTGGTGAAAAAAGACCATGGATTTTAAATTTGATTAACTTCAGGGTTACCATGTAGATTTTAAAAAAACTTTGTCTACCACGTGGAAAATCCAATAATTCAAGGTTACCACACGGAATTTCCAAAGTTTTTCTTTATCAAAAAAAAAAAAAGAAAACCTTCTGTCAAGGATAACCATAGAAGGAACGGCGGCGAACCGCAGCTCGATTACACATATGTTGATTGCCAATGCCAATAAAATATTTTCATCTTGAAACCACGAAATCCCCTTAGGTGACAATTTATGTGTGATTTAAAATCCCAACATATGTTAATAAGCCATTGTTTTACCATATTAGCCATCATAATCAGTGATTTCAACTTATATTAAGGTTATTACATACCTATTTTTTACCAACAAAAATTTACAAGAATTACAAATATTATTGATTATAGTTATAAAATTGATATTAATCAAATTGTACACCAACAATGTGATTGCCATTAGGTCTACTGAAAACTACTAAACGCCCACAAGTAACAACACTGTTATCAACAATTGCGCCCCCTTCCAAAATACTTTTCATACTTAGGCTATAAGAACAACAATGTACATTCACTTTGCAGGTCAACAATTACAAGTTTATAAGATCTAAAACTCCAAATTTCCATGAGAAGAAAAATCTTAAAAAATAGTGTAATATGGGAAAAGTGAAGAGCTCGTGAGAAGAGAAAAAACCTGTGTAGGCTTTGGAGATGGAGAAGGAGCATATCCTCGTCTAAGCTTCACACCCTTCCCCCCAAATTTGATGATAGTGGAAAAGCCAGAAGCATCAACATTCAGCCACGCTTCCCAAGTGTCATCCTCCCCAGTAAAAAGTGCATGCAACCCCTAAGTACCAACGAACAATAATTACACTCCAGTTTAGGACTTAGAAACTCTACTTCACACATAACTATATCATACTGGAGTATAGCCATGTAAATCAACACGAGCTGCAAAAAGTCCAGATGGTTGAAATGTCCTCCGATGCCAAACCTGAAACGAAAAATTAATCAGTCATCAAATTGCAACCTTCAACAAACCAAAGATAGCTAACCAATCAAAAAGAGCATGTTTTACTGTCAAATTTTCAAGCCATAAATGTTTTATTATCTCATCATACATTCAGAAAGAAGTTTTTGGTTCACTATAAAGCGTTTGGGAGGGGGACCGGGGGAGAATAGGATGGGCAAAAATGCTTCAACTCCATCTTTCAATATAAGCTAAACAGAAATTAATAGAATCACCAGTCACTACTAACAGGACACCGAGCAGGGTGACTCAGTTAAGAAACAAAGTTTATCATGGAACTAAGGCACCTCTAAAAATAAAGCTTGGTTTCGTGACACTGCCTTAATCTTTACCTTTAAGTGTAATACTTGTTAAATTACTATTGTTGGTCATGCAAGCAAAACTACAAACTAAAAACTGAAACTACTTTTTTTGAGTTACCAAAAACTAAAACTTAGATTTTAAAAATGCCCTAAAGAACCAGAAACAATGTCTTTTTTGCATATATTCATTCTTCAATAAGAATAATATAAAAAATCTCCTACAATTAAAGGAAGCAAGACCTAGAAGTTAACTAGCATTAAGAACCTCAGGTCCTCAAAGACAAACCACTATTTATCAAATCATTCTACAATTGGATTACAACTTTATGCTCTATCTGCAATCTATTAATCCAAAGAACCAATAAGGTACCTGCTCTGAACAAGAAAACAGTTTTGAGCATAATTGGAAGTTGGAATTGCAGGAGATGAAAATAATGAAGATGTATCATTCACACTTATCCTTCCATGGATAGTTGAACTTTCTAGCACTAGCAGCCAATTGCAGAAATAGATCTCACTATTTATCTTAATGGTTAACTCCAGAGAATTCTAGCCAGAACATAACGAGTACAGGATACAAAGTGGAAACATTTACAATGTAATTACGTACAAAAGTACAGCCAGAACAAGGGATCCAGCAACAAGAGAAACTAGAGTTCATCAAGCAATCAACTGTTAAAAAGCAATGTTTGCTGATACCTGTCTACGATATGCAAACTCCAATTGTTCAGCAACATCTTCCCGGAGAGGAAGCCAATCAAGGCCTCCACTTTGTGCAAACCAATGACCTCTCAAAACACGCCGATTCTCCCCATTCCAGTATACTGGAAAGCTGTGCCGCTTCACCAAGTCCACCTGCAGCAATTGCACAATCAAGTGTGTCCATACTCCATAGATCAAAATAAAAAAAATCAAGATGTAGTCAAGATACAATTTCTTCATACAAAAGAAGAAAGAATATAAGTGGCAGAGTTTATCATTTCCATATTTATTGAACTTACAGAAACACACAAGGCTGTATCCCCCTTACCCAGCCCTAAGTGGGAGCCACTTTACTGGAATGGGGTAATGCAATGATCGTTTCATGGTAAATTGTCTCTCAGATTTTATCACATAGATATATTTTATAGACTATAACTCCTTTGTGTCTTCCTATTGGCATGTTTATAAACACTGAAGCACCACCTCATCTTTACTCAAAATAAACAACATTAATCCTTTTGTAATACTCGAAAACACTAAAAAAAATCAATAAACAAATAATTATCAGATATAAAGATAGGGTTAATTATTATTAAATAGTGCAAAATGGTAGTTTCGGTCCTGATTAGGTTTACAGTCCGGTAATACGTAATGGAGTAATGTGATAGCCGTACCATCAGAAATCAGCCAACACCACATATTATCACCCCGGCCTAAAATGTTAGTTTTATACACCTTTACTAGTCAGTCCATCCATTCATTGCACAAAGAATTGAAGAATCTAATACCTCGTACAGACCACCCTTGACAGGGACACCAACTCTTTCCTCTTCAACGACATACAGTTCAGATGTTTGAGGATTCTGAGGTACATCTGCCTCTGTACTCAAACTAGTTCTTCCTTTTGGACCTTCACTGCATTCAGCATATTCCCTCCACCAGTAGGACAACAATTCTTCCTCCCTCTGTTGCACCAAAAAATGGACAAATTATTTAAATAAAGAATCTATCAGATACAAAAGGAAATATTTAAGAAACAGTCAATTTTTGAAGGCAAAGCTTCGAGGCTTGGGGAATTAATATACATGCTTTCTCTACAAGGTTAGCATACAATTGGAGCCCATAGTATAAGAAAAGGACCGCATCATATCACATCAGCCGCATTGTAAAGGTTTTCAAAACAAACGAACCGATATCCCGCGTTGTAAAGGTGTAAAAAGAACTGCATTTTTGGCCCTATCAAGAGATTTCTTATGATTCGATCGATATATAGGTGTTATGATAACCGCATCGCTCCTATCCGTATCATCGTTCCGTTACCACGATCACAACCGTCTCCGCATTTTTACACTATGTTGGAGCCACATGCTTCACAGTTCACATATGCATCATTAATTACCATAGAGGGAAAGGGTGCAGTGGGAATGCCGGATTTTGCTTTTTTCTTCTTGATATTTGCCTATATTGAAAGGATTTTATTTATAACCAGAAGGAAAATGAACCGTTCATGTTCCCTTCCTGTAAACAAGGGGCAATACATTTCTACTACCCCTTCCCTCTAACTATTTTTTAACAAAAAATAATGTGGACGTGAGTGCATTTTCTTTTCTTGACTTAAGAAATAAGATAATGAAAGATCCATTATCCTCATAGGATGAATTAGTACCTCCTATTCTACATTGATGACTCTGGTGGGTGTTATTGCACTGGTATAATAATTTCTAACACAAAACAATTACTGCCTGATTTTCCCAGAAACAGTTTAGGGCTTTAGGCTACCGTGATTGCAGTACAGTACATACATACATAACATACAATTTAAGAGGATGATAATTAATATAAGAACAAATTATAATGCAGCCATCAAATCAAAATATAGACACTTTACCTGCAAAAAAGAGGCCTCTATTGCAAGTGAATCCCTCATACCAAAGCGAAAATATTCTCCTTTCCCAACAACCTCCGCATGTGGAATAGAGGCAGCCAACTCTGCCCAACCACTACGCATCAGAAACAATGATATGGAAGCAAAACCTTGGATCTAAAAGTTACAATAGAAATATTAACATCCTCCCCTTGCAAGCTTACCATTCACCCCCCAACCCCCAACACCCCCCCCCCCCCCCCCCCACACACACCCACTCCCCATCCCACAAAAAAAAGAGGAATCTAAAGAAAACATATCGTTATATCATGAGGTAAATCAGAAAGTATGTTTTGATGGAATAAAAAGGTCACACTAATTCTATCTTTAATAGAGAATCTAGACCATTGTAAAGCATTCACAATCCATCCCCCACCCCACCGAAAAAAAAAGAGAGGAATCTAAAGCAAGTTTATCATTATATTACAAGGAAAATCAGAACATGTGTTCTGATGACATAAAAGGTCACACTATTTCTATCTCTATTAGAGTAATTTAGACACTTGTGAAGCATCCACAATCCAACATTACAAACATCATTTTTTATAATTTGCATACACAGAAAGCACACAAAAATATCGCTAGAGTATAAGCTTGCATGCACCAAGAAAAATTAACCCCACAATTCTTATTAGGGCATCAACAACATTCCATTAAATCAATGCCACTAAGTAGCTCCCGCTTAGTCGGGGTTTTGGGGTCATGTTTACTCAACTTCACCCTTGTAACAAAGATATTGTTTCAAACCTTGATTGCAAACATCATAAAAAGGACATCTTCAAAAATCAAAAGCAATAAAGATCTAGCAATTGAAGAATTAGTGAGAAGTCTGCTACTCCCACCTACCTCCCTCTCCCCCAACGTGCGATTATGAGGAACAATTAAGAGAAATTAGGTACTAAAAAATCAAAACTGTCAAAGTAATAATTACACAGTACACACTCCTCTTCAACTATAGCTAATGGAAGAAGATAAACCTAAACATACGGTTTATGCTAATTTCCCCAATCAAAAGAGAAACAAACAATCCTCTAAACGTTTTGTTAAGCAAGCGATATCCAGCTAGCCATATTGGAAATTTAAAATGCACACTAAAATATAGCAATGCCATATAATCAAGCCAAAAAAACAAACAAATAACAGAAAACATCCAAATAACTCTTTCCCCTCTTCAACAAAACCAAAAATCAAAAAACAAAAAAAAATGAAAGGAGGAAGGTACTGACGATTAAATCCCAAAGGAACCTTGCAGAAATACCACCGAACATCCCCACCATCAGATGAGCTCCTAGTTTGCGCAAGGTACTTTTGGCGGCCTTCAAACTGCTGAATCTCATCAGCCAATCTTCGAATGTTAGAAGGAGTGTTCTTCAGTAAATCAGGGTCCGTCTCTTCAACAACACCACTTCCAGCAGCAGCAATACTACTAGCCTCTGAAATGTTTTCACCTTCATTTTGGCGCTCCAACATTATCAGGTATTCAAGACAGCTTAATTTTATGTCAACTCCAATCAAATTCACAAGTGATCAATATAATTCAAAGTTCACCAATTGCAAGAACCTGTACGCAGAAATAGCATTCACAAAGTCACAAATTTACTCATAAAATTCACCAGTCACCAATAGTCCAAAAGTCTAGAACAATCTCAAATCCAGTAAATTACAACAGCACTAGTTACTACAAACAATAATCAATTCCCCCGTCCCTGGGGAGATGGAACACTTCCATATTGTGAATTCAAATTTTATCTGAACAATTATATTTGGTTATTATTTGCTTAAGTTGGCAATATTATTACATAATCACAATTTCACATCATCAATTAAATGAAATTATAAGAAAACTCTATGAACAATCTACATTAGAAATTTTAGAAAAAATTATCCATTAACGAAAATTTACATCAATAATCCAACTGGCAACTATCAACTAATCGAACCACATTTTTCATGCATTAACCGAGAAAAATCCCCCAAATAAATTTGCAATAACAAAGAAAGTGTATCAGGTACTGGCAAAATTGGATGAAATTAAAAAGAAAACACAAATATCTAAGTGATTAGTAATCCTTAACAAATTAAACTTATTGTCTTTTAGATTGATTTGAGTTTAGCTATAAAAGGAAATCAAAAGTAGCACCTGTAAACAGAAAGAGGGATTCAGATTTCGGTGTCAGCGGCAAGATAGGACGATTGATTTCAGTTGCGAATGATTGAATGAATTGTTAACATCAAAATTTATGGCCAAAGACTCGGTTGTAAGATACTGATGAAGCTTGAAGAGTTGGTAAACAATGGCGAATTTTGGGTTTGGGACCGACCGGATGGTTTGATGTTTTGGTTAGTTTGATCGGCTGGTTTGATCACTGGTTGATTGTTTTTGTGATACACAAATTGTTAAGAAAACAAATTGCTATGAAAGACGGTGTTTCCAAGCCACCTATAAGATATAATGGTTAAATAGGTAAATAATACAAAATAAAAGAAAATAAAAATGTCGGCTTTTTGTTTTGAGATCGTCTCCTTAAGAAACGGTCTTTCACAAGAATAGTTGTTTGTGATATGCTTTAAAATTAGTTACTAAAAACTTAAAAATCTAATATAAATTCAGTCAATATTTTTTTTATTGTTTTCCTAATCTTTCATTCACAAGCTCATAATCCTCACAAATTCTTGTATCAGACGGTCTCATCGTTAGACACGCTTCTTACTTGGGTTAAATATCTCAATAATAAAAACTTTTAGATTATGACTGCCTATTTTGTGATCGTGTCACCGTGAGATAGTCTCATATAAAATGAGTTGTATATTCCTATTTTATACTCTATTTATTCAGACTTCGTTCATATAAAACTTACTCTTTTAAACACAAGTTTTTTTCTATTTGACCAAGTAATTAATTAAAGGCAACAAAAAAATAATATACTCTCTGTGTCCCTCTCAATTTACTATACATTTGTTTAGTTTGTTCAATAATTTGTCACATTACTATTTTGAAATATGACATCACCACTTTAACACGTTTTTAGAGCCTATTTTCTCTCTTTTATTTCTCATTAACTCATGTAAGAAAAAAAAACTAACTCAACTCAAATTAACTAGATATCGATCTACAATTAGTTTTAAACTCAGATTTTACTTGCATGATATTTTTAACAACCCATTTAAACTTTTGCCGCCTAATTCATTTTTTTATTAGGCTGAGTTTAGACGATTTGTTACAATACTTATCGTGGAGGGTAAAAGTTTGATACCGTGATTGAGCATTAAAAAGGATTGATAAACTACCCACATTAATAAGGTTCATTGTCTTTTCAAATGAGCTCATTTGCTACGAACTATACTGTATAAGTGTGCTTTTTGTGGAGGAGCAGAATGGATGATCTCTATAAAAGTATTTCTTAGTGCACACAAATGTTGACAAATTTTATTAAAATGACTCATGTTGATTTGTAGGATCAGTTTACATCTTTCACAAGTAGTCATCAACAATCCAGTAGAGCTAGGGTGCTACAAAGAGCTTATACCAAGGGTTCAACTTTAAGAGTTCACAATTCACATATGTGATATCAAGTCTTGAATCTTCTTTATTTTTCTCTTTATTCTTTTTTGAGTGTATTGTAGGATAGGGTAGAGATCATTGAGAACAATAGTTATATTCCAAAATCTAAGTTTAAATCTTTTTACTAATATAATTAGACTTTTATAATTAACGTGTTTTGATTTAAAAGACGTAGATAAATTATCTAATTCCTCTCCTCTTATATATATGTTTTCATTATTTGACATATATAATCAATATAAACTCAAAATGTTAAGACAACTTTCATTACATATAATAAAATACAAAATTTATTTATTAATGAAATAATATGTTGATCACACGTCTTAAAATACGCTTTTTAAAAATAATTATTGTTTACAACTAGCTATAAAAATAATGGAACATAATTACAAGAAAATGTTGAGAGGATGAAAATCACAATTATATCTCCCCAAATCTCCAATATACTTCTATGTACTTATTTGCCTATTGACCATGTAAGACCCTATCAAACTTTCCTTTTTTGGGCATTACAAAATTAGATATTGTCAAGTGATTTACTAATTTGATAACCCAGATTGATATGAAACCCCAGTTGCAGCTATCCAATCTTGCCCAAATATAAATTGGGCCACAGTAAATTTAATTGCCTCTGCTTTGGACATACTCACATGCACACCGGGCCATTTGACCCGTTGTGATACATCGGCCCGTGGCCCACTATTCCCATATTCACCATAATATAACTTATCTAATGGAGATATTGTATCCCACTCTAACCATCCTCTAGGGTCAATGTGATCACCTAAGTATGATTCCATGTACACAACTCTTGAAAATATTTCCCATGGTCGACCCAAATATGTTGGGTTGCTAGACTTAGAGGCCTCAAGGTCGTTAGTGGCTCGGGCTTGGCAAGCGTGGATTGACATGCCGGTGTTTTGGTTTGGGTCTTTGCGATTTTGAGCAGTGATAGTTAACTTTTGTTGGGGGCCTGGTTTACGAGCCCACATAATGCAATTTTGGAACACGACTGCTGCATTACCAAAAATAAAATCCACTGTTCCGTAAATATCACATTCTCGATAGAATTGTCGTAGTGAATGTACATAGAGTGTGTCTTGATATCCCTTTATCTCACAACGGTAGACTACAGCATGGTCTGCACCTACTCGAAGAGCTACTGCTTGGTGATTATTCGGTCCAGCATCATTTACAAAAGTAATGTCACGAACTACAAATCCGGTGCCAGAGGCAGCTACAATGATAATAATTAAAACAAACCTTAGTTAATCATTTAGTATTATTATGAATAGTTCTGAAAACAAATTATAATAACATTTTCAACATGTTCATGAATAAGGCTTCTATTATAATTAAAATGAAGCAAATTGTCAAAAGGTTTAATAAGAGTCGGAAACTGACCTTTGTAAATAGTATAATTAATAGATGATTTAATTACTATAAATGCTAATGCCAATGAGGATTATTAACGTTTCTACTATATAATGATTATAAATGATATATTAATCATTACATATTGATCATCGGGGATTATAATACTCTTGAGTAATAAAAACGGACCAAACTGAGCTTTGAAAGCCTGATCCATGTAAAGTCCATATTAAATTTAAACGGTCCTTATTCAATCCAACTCGACCTGCATTCGGCCCTTGAATACCCTATTGATGAATAATACCTCTAAACTACAAAATAAACAAAACTCCATTGAAAGTTAATCACTATACAAAAATGCATGCCATATGGTACAACTCATACATCAAGGCTTTGTTAATTTACCTTGTTTTAGATAATAAGTTCAGAGTACTTCAATTATAGTAAGTTAAGATAACATAAATTCAAGGGTAGTATCTACTTGTTATTAGTAGGGATGGCCAATGTAGTTTGACCTTAAACCAATTAAAGAAATATCTGATTATAAACCCCAAATTCAATCCAACACCGATTATAGAAAAATCCCATTACAAACCGCAAACCCAATCGGGCCTAAATATTTTAAGCAATTGCTTATTTAGTTGGACTATTTAGTGTAAAGGAATCAACTCAACTAAAAGTTAAGTTGATAGTTGAGGCTCTATGATATGTTATATACTCTAATACGCCACCTCACACGAGAGCCTTTTTGGACTAGATGCAACACATAACCTACTCATACCTGACGGTTGATGCTATATATTTCACTTTAAATGAACTCAACTAAAAATTTAAACTGATAATTGAGACCTTGAATATGTCACATACTCTGACATTTATTTGTAAATTTTAAATTAGAGAGTAACTATTAAATACTACCAATTGAATAACCGATTAAAAACTCTAAAAATTAGAGAGTAACTATTAAATACTACCAATTGAATAACCGATTAAAAACTCTAAAGATTGTTAGTGCTAGCTATCACCTCCTAGTTTCCAACTTTCAATATCGAAAATTGGACAAGTAGAAGTGTCAATTTCAGAGTTCACATTCATGAAAATTTGAAACAAATAACCAAAAAAATATAAAAAATTCGAATAATGATGAAGTTTTGAAACTATTTTCTAAGATAAGTAGTTTTTTCTTAAAGCCGTAGTTTGGAGCTATTCGTTGTTAGTAACAGCGAACAAAGGCTGAAGGTCAAAAAAAGTCAAAGAGTCTGTTCACTGTTACTAACAGCGAACAAAGATTTGCACTATTTTTGACCTTCAGTCTTTTCGCTGTTACTAACAGCGAACGGATGCATTCTAAAAACAACAGCTTTCTTTGTTCGCTGTTTGTAACAGTAAACAAACTTTTTGCTTTTTTTGAAACACTCTGCCTTTATTCGTTGTTGTTAAGTGCGAACAATCCGAATCTCAGATCTAGGAGAAAATTATTTATTTTAAGAAATAGTTCAAAACTTTGCTATAATTTGAATTTTTATAATTTTTTTCTTATTTATTTCAAATTTTCTACATTCATAGCAATAAATCAATAATAGTGCAAAAGAATATGGATTTAGTGGCACATTGAAGGGTTTTTCTCGACAAAGGGACCATGATCTTGCATGACATACTACTCACCCATGTATTGTTTTGTACTATGTACTATACTTCTAAAGTGATTATTTTTATTGCCCGGAAGTGATTATGTATGATTGTTTATAAATTTAAAATGATTAATTGTAATTTTAAAGTAATCACTTTTTATAATGTTAAAGTGACTATTTATAACATTTAAAGTGATCAATTACAAATAAAGTAAATAATTCGAGAAAAAAGCTAATTATATAAGCTCGTTTACCATGAAAAAGTTTCATACAGAATTTGCTCTACATAAATTATATCCAATAATCAATTTTTTTGCATATGAATTAAATGTATTCAACAACAACTATGCCAGTATCCTAGTCTCGAGAGATTAAGGTTGACTACATGATTGAGTTCCTATGTAAAAAATGATTTATTAATTTCTATATAATTTTGAAAGAAAAAATTTGGGTAGTAATTTTGGCAAGGTATTTTTTGATTTTTCCAAGGGAATTATTCATTATATGAGAATAAAATTTTTCCAAATTAAATAAAAATGTCTTTTTTAAGGTCGCCTCTCGTCGTTAAGGAATAACTTCTCATAAGAATATTTGTTGTTATTGTTAATTACTCAAAAATGTATAAAAATAAATTGAGCAAATATTTATGGATTAAGGAATGTAAATGTGAGTAAAAGAAACTTACCAAATGCAGCGGTGCGAAAAGTAGTGATTTGATCATGACCCACACTCTTTTTACCGGAAATCACAGTTTTACCTTTGCCTTCACCTAAAAACCACAAATTGGTTTTCCTGATTCCTACTTTCAAGTTATCTTCTTCATATCTATAATTACATGTTAATTTTCATTAACTCCATGAAATAGTAAATCTATAAAATACCTTTGCAAAATCACACTTACATTTATTATTTTTTTTTTAAATGAAATCACACTTACATGTTACATAATACACTAAAATATTTAAAGCCATGATATTAGACTATAATTTAGTACTTTTAAAGTGATTTAAAATTCTTATTTATGTGAAATTGCACATTATATTTGCTATGGTTAATAAAAATAATATTATCACTTTTATTATTATAAACAAAGATAAAATTGCATACATATAATACGAGTATTCGAATTTCCAAACTACACTCTCGATGCGGCCATTTAACGTCATTATAATAAATTATTATCGTTGTTGTTATAACTAATAATGACATCAAATTATACCTAAGTCATATATTTCATGAGATAATACATATCATTTTCTTGTTAATTATTTTTGAGTCTATATCATAATAATTAGGAGGGAATATGTTATTTTGTGTCGATAAGTAAAAAGGAAAAAAAGCACTATAAAATAAATAGTAGAAAAGCATATCTACCGACACCTAGTTGAAAGTTGATAGCTACAAAAGCTTTCATAATCATATTATAATTTCCAAATTTCCTTTACCATAATTTGCTTCGTTTTCAAAGTCAATTTCTCAATAAGTAGCATTGAAACGGTTTAAGAAAATTCTAAGTCGTTTAAAATATTTGTGAAATTCATTGTACAATGAATATTATAGAACTATAAAATAAATTCATACTCTAATAGTATTTTAATAATTAATAAACTTTTTCTTTCAAAAAAAAAGTAATTAAATTTTTATCCAAAATGATTTACATGACAATTAATTTTTTATAATACTACATGATAGAATATATAACCAAAATGTTAACATTTTGGTGGTAGTTTAATAATATATTATTATTATTATTATTATTATTATTATTATTATACTTTCTCTGTTTTTTAACTTACAACTCAGTCACAACTATGAAAAAAAAATTGAAAATGTAAATGGATATAGCTAAAAAACTTAAAAATCAATTAGAGAAAACAATCAATTATTATTATTATCATGGTTTAATTTATTTTATTTACATAATTTGTTCATGTTTAATCTCTTTCTTACTATATGTGCTAAAAAGTTGGTTACAAGTAGAAAAAAATAAAGTATGCTTTATTTACTACAATATTAAAATTTTATTTTTTCAATAAAAACACCATTATCATAAAAAATATTCGAGTATATAACTTATCTTAGTGCACTATTAATTTAATATTTTGGTTAAGTTTGTTTCTTAATATGTTATCAGAAATCAATGTGATAAAACTACAATATTTAGTACTAGATTTGAAGAGGACCTGTGCATATTGAGCTATTTTTTAATGTAAAATGGAGGAGAACACGTACATTCCAGCCTTGACAAGAATAATAAATCGACGACCACTATTTGACGGAGCTTTAGCAATAGCTTCAGCAATAGTCTTAACGGTACCCGACCCATCTTGTGCCACAATAATATCCGCTTGTATACTTTGGGTCGGAGTACCCAATATCTCTCTTTCGGATCTAGCCATCCACTTAGGAAAACCGGAATCGGTCTCAGGTTCGAACCCCAATAACCTCCGATTTTGAATAGGTGTACCTGCAAAGTCATCAATTTTATGACTAGCCGCATAAATAGCTAGGCAATTACTAACAAGCTCGGACAAATCTTGTAATCTTTGGACCATTTGGCTCTTTATTGTTCCTCCCACGTTGGTGAATCCATCCGTACACGTGTCATGATTTGTCATGGCCCCACTTAACCATGTCATCACATCTTGCTTTGATCCTCCCTTGTAAGTCCAAAATTGTAAATAATTAGAATTTTTTATTTTGGACCATTTTTAAACTAATAAATAAAGCAAAAAATATATATTCTCCACAAATTATCAAATGGTTGAAAGTCGTTGTCTATTGTTAGCCTACTATATATTTACAATTTTAAAATGACTAAGTATAACCTTAAAATAGAGTTTTAAAATGATTATTTATATCAGTGATCACTTATAACTAATCCCTTAGAGAAATGGATTGATTATGGGTCCAAGACTTATATGTTGTCTTTTATTTGTCCATTTTAGTATTTTCTTACTTTGATATAGTATAAAGTAAATGTATATTCATGTAAAAATAAAATATATTTATATAAGATCTTGTTAAATTCGTTTTAATACATAAAATTTTATAAAGAAATTGAAATTTAAACTTTCTTTGAAAATCGTGTCTAAGTAAATAGTAGAATAAACAAAAAGAAACATAAAGAGTAATAGTTTTTTAACTCTTATTTGATTACATTTATCGAAATCATAGGACGTAATATAAAGATTTAATTTGGAACAAATATAAATATAACTTAACATTTAAAGTTGTATAATTTAAAGAATTTTGTGCAATTTAACACCTTACACAAACACGATTAAAAAAGTTACAAATTATAAGTAAATATGAATATGTAAAAACTTATTTTATATAGGAGCTTTTTTTTGGGAAGTTGGCTACATAAACCTAATTGTAGTACCTCATATACATGCATGAATCAATTTTGTGGAGGATGGAAAGAAGAATAGGATATAGAATGTATATTTCCTTAATTCTGATATGTTATTTAGAAAATATGCTGTTAGTTTTTATCTTGCAGAAAATTCTCTTAGTCTTTCTCGAGTTCGAGGACTCTTTTGGCCGCGCTTTTTTTTATGGGTATGAATTGTTGTCGTTCTTCTCTTCTCAGATCCTGACTATAATTTTTTATGAACGGATACACTGGTTATAATGATGATAATTTTCTTTAATTTGAAAATGAGAAAAAAGAAAGACTAAATTAGAATCAAACACAATTTTTTTAAAAAACATAATACTCACAATTTAACTTGAGACGAATCTAGTTCTGGGTACATTATACCTTTAAATGTAGTAAGTGAAAAAGAAGTCGGTCCAAATAAAATTTTGCTCTATTAGTACCCTCTCTATGCTTCTGTTCCTTTAAAGTCACCCCAAACAAATAAATAAATTCCAAAAATCTTAAGGTTTTTCTGTACGTTCATCACAAAATATTCTGAACCTAATCTTTTTAAAAAAACACGTACAGTACTTTTATGTTTACGAGACAAAGTTCTAGCATAAGAAAGCCGAAGTATAAATTTTATTCGATATAAACTTTTTTTCTCGAAGAGCCACTATAATAATGAGAAAGATTTCGGCATATACGTCCAAATAGGTCAATAATATTAGCAGTGGATAAATCGGTCCGCAGCTCAAATTAAAGCTATGAAACAAGTAGCTGGTAAATTAAAACGAAACTGGCCCAATTTGCAGAATTAGAAGCCTTTGCCCGATTTGCTTCTGATCTTGATAAAGCTACTCAGAATCAGTTGGCAAGAGGGCAACGATTACGTGAATTACTATTCATATTGTGTTTACTCTCAGACAAAATGCATATTAATACTTCATACATATTCCAAATATTCAAAAAAAGTTGAAACACTCAAATAAAAATAGAGTCTCGAAGAGTTAAAGGATGAAGATAAATAAGAATTATCTTAGATAAATTTCATCATAAGTTGGAAAAATCTCTATGAAAAAAAAGAATGTAGAATCTACACATTGATTTTTTTTTTTCACAATTTTGTTTGAACTGTATGCATCAAAAGGTGCATGAATGTTTGATTTTGCACGATACAACCCAGATTTTTTTCATTTTTTTAATATATATATTTTCTATTAACTAATAGTTTGAATAGTATTGAAATGCATTCATTTCCTCGGCATTACCTGATCTATGATACTATCGAAGTGAAATAAGAGATCTAAAGAACAATAGAGACCGACTATATTAGTAACAAGTGAACCCTTTCATTTGTAATATATAATTCTACATTTTATAATATGGTGAGCTACAACAATAGTTAAAGAGCCTAACATAGCTAGGTTAAGAGATAATTGAGCATGCCATGACGTTGTTAAAATCTCATATAGGCTTTTATGCCCCTGGCCTGTAAATGGACCTTTATGAGCTTCTAAAATATCTTTTAAAATTTGAGTAGAATCTTTTATTTACTGCCCCGTTCATACGTATTTCGTATATTCATATATGGAGTTTTTGTGTCAAATTTTATGTGATTTAGTAAACAGAATATAAATTCTATCGGAGCTAGATCGATCTATATGATCCAATGAAGAATGAGCAAAAAATGGGATTTTTCAATAAATAGGGAAGCCTACGTATGTTACAAATTATCTCAAACCCCGATTTTTGACTTATACAAGGTAAGATCTATTCTTCAGTATCGCGGAATGTCGTTATTTCTTAGAAATGAAATAAAAGATTATTTTGGAACCCAAGGAATAACTCATTCCGAGCTAAAGACTAAAAAACTTCCGAATTCATTTTGTTATTTTTCTTTTTTTCGACATTTCGTCTTGAAACAAGACAAAAAAATTTATTAATGTATCAAAAAAATAAATAAAAAAAATGTGAATTCAAGTTAAATATAGATGATTAAAGAAATAGTGGCTTCCTTCGTTTCTATGGTTACTTTTAAAACGGTGAAGTCCTCTCTGTGACAATTCCAATGACAGTTACATTTTGAATTACATTTTTAATGAAAGTGGAAATAGGAGTGAAAATTTCAGTAAAAGAACGAGCACAAATGATAGTAATTTACCTAGAATAGAAAGTTCTAATAATCTTGATGTAACTCAAAAATATAAACATTTGTGGGTTCAATGTGAAAATTGTTATGCATTAAATTATATGGGGAAGAAGTGGACTCTAGAAATATTCCTTAATTAATTACTCATTGAGTTTTTAGTTGAGGAATAAAACTGTATCATTTGTTTTAGATTTATAGGTCGCTCCAGAAAGTGTTTTTCATTTTTAATTAAAGATAATAAAGAAATGTCAATAAAAGATATAGAATCTATTCTCTTTTTTCAAAAAAAAATAATCTTCAAGATTGTGTAACGCTTACTCTCAAACTTTTTGTTTACACAATAGTAATTTTTTTGATTCTCTTTTCATTTTCAGATTCCTATCTAATGATCCAGGACGTAATCTGGACACGAAGAATTTACTCTTTCTCTCCTTGCCCCATGATAAATTTATTTTTGATTTCTTACCCTACATTTAGAAAAAAAATTCTCCATATGTACCAGATATTTTTTCTTTTATTTCAATGATTTCAACATTTAATTTTATAATAGATTATAAATGGTACTTTTATTGCTCTTATTATTTAATTTGTCTTGTTTTCAATTTAAGACTGGTTTATTTAATTTTGTCTCATTTACTATCGTTGGTTATGACTCACCACTTTTATCCTTTATATTCTTTCTCTTATTTTTAAACATTCCAGTACTTCAACTTATTAATTTCTTAATTTTCGTGTTAAAAGAAAATGAGTTAAAATGGCTTAAACTACCAATATATTTTAAAGATAATTTAGAATTTAAATTTAAAATCTTACCAATAATTGGATGAATATTTATGGATACTTTTTATAGAAGTTTAAGAATTTGATTATGAAGGCTCAAGTCTTATTACTAAGGAGGATAATGTACATATGTACAATTACAAGGAGGATTTGTTATTTTATCTTAAAACAAACCAAATTAAGAAAACAAAAATTAATTAAATAATTGGTTTTACACTTTTTTTAATCCATGGATACAAACAAAGATGATACATATTATTACATTCTTCATAGCCCCCAGGCGAAAATGATTGCTTATATATATTATTCACTTTATTTATTTTATATATAATATAAAAGTTTGTTTTCTTGTACCTTTTTATATGAGACTCATATTAACTTATATGAATAGAAAAGGAGTAATTTTTTACAATTATTTTATGCATAAAGCTATTACATACATATTTTACAGTTATAAGTATTATATTTCTTTCAAATAAAGATGAAATAATTATTTATATTAATTGTCCAAATAATAATGTCAAACCTTAATTCTAAAAAATTAAAATCAACTATTTAAACTAAAATATTAGTTTAAATAATTGTCCATGTTATTTTTTTATTCAATTTGTCTGAAGAAAGTAAAAAATCTTTAATAAACTAATAGGAGTAGTACAAGAAAATTCCATGTACATAATGATCAATATCGTTACTTTACTTACTCCAATATAATAATATTAATTATTAACTTGGTAGTAATATGTATCAACCTTATTGGTTTTGTTTTTTAGAAAGCAAATATAATTTTCTAAAAAAAATTAAATTTAATTTTTATCTGGCTCTTTATTTCTCTCATCTCACTCAACATTATTAATGCTCGTTAATCTTTAGTAGTTAGTAGCTACGTCTCCTAATCTCTTTTGAGTCGAGAAACTTTTTTGACCGCGCTCTTCTTTATGGGTATGAGTTGCCGCCGTCCTTCCCTCCCCGAACCCTGTCCATAGTTTTTTCTATAAGCGGGATACATTAGATAGGATGATGATGAATCATTAGTCGTTAGTCATTAAAGCAGTAATACTACAAACACAAGGTTTTATAGCCCTTGTAAATTTAAAAAATTGTATTATGAGAATTGGTGATGTTAATTTACTGATTAAAACTTTTCGTTATATTATTGTGATAGCGATTCTCCAACTCTAACTTATCCTCAAATAAAAAAATATTATTATTTTAATTAATTTTTATTTTAAAAAAAATTAAATTTAAATATTAATAATAATTTATTTTATAGCTTTACATTTAAAGAATACAAACTCACCTTATACATATTACCATCATTAGTGACACTTTCCTCTTCCATCGACGAAGTTTGAGCGATAGAAAACAACGAGCGTCCAAGAAGATCAACGGAATGGTCCAACAATTCTAAACAATCGTCATACGCCGACCTCGTCATCCTATCCATATTCAAGTTCCTTATTTCCGTCGAAGCGGACAACGCCGCCCCGAACCTACGAAACGTCATGTTTACCGAAATGTGGGCTACTTCAAGTGGGTTCCCTGCGGCCATAGCCCCAGGGAAACTTGCCAATGAGGATAAGCAGAGTTCGGGAAACCGAGTCACTCCGCAAACCTCCTGGATTACCCTTGTCGTACCATGGACCAATAAGGGATTGTTATTATTGGGCTTCCTTAAAATTCGTGCTGCCGCTAGTATTCCACAAGCGACAGCAATGATAAGGAGAGCCCCAATAAAAAGGAGGATGAGGCGGCAAGAGGTTCGAATTTTCGGTGGGGGTTTTGGGTTTTGTGGGTCCGGGTCGGTGATTCGGGCTGATGGAGTTGGGTATAAACGGCCGTAATCTTGGTTCATTTTTGGGCCGAGTTTGGGTTTGGGTTTATGAAGAGGGTATGAATTAACTATGAAGGTAAGGAATGTGGAGGAAGGGGGTTTAATAGGAAGAGTTAGGGAGGTGGGTGTAAAGTCTTGTCTAAGGGAGAATTGCTCTAACCAATTAAGGAGTAGAAATGGAAAGGAGTATATTTTTTGGTTGGGACATTAGATAGAGAAGCCAAAAAATAAATAATTATTTGTCATATGGTATAAAATTTATTATATTGGTTGAGAATTTTCCTTTTTTGCTAAAGGATCTAAGTCATTAAGATATAGAAGTAATTATGTAAGGTTTGAAAATTTTAATAAAATTGGAATTTTATTTTATATGATTCATATATCTAAATTTATAAAAACTTTCTAAAACTCACTAAGTCATTATTAAAGAATACAATAAATAAAAATATATGAGGTAGGAGTAATAAGATTGATCTAATTATCAACTCTCATTATAATTTTTTATGAAATTTATTTATAGATATTATGTTTTAAATACACGCTTCAAAAATTATAAAAAAATAAAATAAAAACATGAAAAGGAACTTAGTGAGTATATCACTAGATTTTGAAAAGTCTTTGATGATGAAAGCATGGCAACGTAATATTATTAAATAAACGCTTTAAAAAATATAAAATAAATAGAATAAAAACATAAAAAGAATGGTACGGAGTATATTACTAGATTTTGAAAAGGTGTTAGTAAAGTTTACCATCCCTTTTCATTTTATCGCCATTTCCTCGAAATTACCTATTTGCCCCTGAAGTTTAAAAAATTACAAAATTGCCACTGGACTTAAAATTTAATTAATAAATGTAAATCACACTTAATAACACTGTTAACACTTTAATCTAGAAGATTTGTCTATATATTTCGAATTCTCAGTCGCGTATGAAGTACGAATTCAAACACGGTACTATCTCTCTAAAAACTCTTAAACAAGCTGTTACCTGTAATCGGTTAACTATGGCTAACGAAAGCGACTACGAATCCGATGCGGTTTGTAAATTTTTCGATTTGAATGGTATAAAATTTATTAAAAAAAAAAATCGCACAAAAGTAGGCGATTGAACCATGGTTCAATCGCACAAAACTAGGCGACTTGTGCGACTGGACCATGGTTCAGTCGCCCAGTTTTATGCGATTTATATATATATATATATATATATATATATATATATATATATATATATATATATATATATATATATATATATATATATATATATATATTTAAATTTATTTATTTATTTATTTACGTAAATTTTTTTTTTATTTTTATTATTGTTGTTGTTGTCATTATTAATTTTAATTTTCGTAATTTTTTATTATTCTTATTAATATTATTATTATTATTATTATTATTACTATTTTTATTAATTATTTTTTTAGTATTAGTAGTTTTATTAATTTTTGTTATAATTATTATTTAAATTTTCGTCATTAATGTAATTAATTTATATTATTATGATTTTAAATTTGCAGAAGTTTGAAAACTTTGGAGACAACATAGACTACTCCGGTAGCTTTGCTACGGATAGGGAATTTATTTCCGTAGATGAGTTACAAAGTTGGGGTAATGCGATAGTAATAACAATTGGTTTTCAATTTACACGTGCTTCTTATAAAAAGAAAGAAGGACGTTCTAGAGTTAGTGTCTATTTAAGATGTCACCGCTATGGTAATATTAGGGGTGATGTACATAATCTAGATAATACTGCCCGACTTGGTTCTAAAAGTAGAAGTTGCGGGTGTAAATTTTCTTTTTTTTGATTGTAGGAAATAGTCGTAAACCAGGAGAAAGACTTTACACGGTAAGGGTGTGTCCTGGTGAAAAAGAAAAACATGACCACCGTTCTTAGTGTACAGAGATGGTCATATAAGGGCGAATAGGATCAATGTAGATATTCGGGAGCACATACGACAGCTTACTGCAACCGGAATGCAACCGGCCTTTATTATGAATATCAGATATATAATATTAGGCAATCAATAAGGAGAGAAGAGATGGAGGGTAGGACTCCCCTTCAACACTGTCTTCATATGGCCACGGAACTTAATTACGTGGTCTGGACAGACTTGGATAGCGAAGGGCAATTGAGCAGACTGTTAATTGCAAATCCTACCTCTATCCAAATGATACGTATGTGGCCGTATGTTGTGCTGATAGATACAACGTACAAAACGAACAAACAAAAGTGGCCACTATGTGAAGTGATCGGAATGACGCCAACCAATCACAACTTCTTGGTTGGGTTTTGTTTGATGCGAGATGAGGCGGCTCTGTCATATTCGTGGGTGTTGCAGGGATTGAGAGATATTTTCGGCACTGCTCAGACTCCCAGCATCATTATAACCGATCGAGACGAAGGTCTATCTGCAGCTATTCGTGACGTCTTCCCAGGTAAAAGGGTTTTTCTGATAAGGTATTATCGTTCTATCTATTGAATATGTCTTAATTACGTTCAATGTTTTGTTTAATGTAGATGTGCGGCATTTGTTATGCATCTGGCATATTGCCAACAACGTTGAGAACATGGTGGACAAGTTGTGTGGCGGGAAAAAAAATCAACAAGGCCAAATATTCAGACGGGGCAAATGGAACCCCTTGGTTGAAAGTTCTACAATCGGGGAATTTGAACAGAGATGGCAAGCGATCGTGAGTACGTGGTCGGTTAGGAACAAAAAGGTCGTTCGGTATCTGGCTGGAACATGGATTCCACTTAGAGAGAAATCTGTGCGTGCGTGGACAAATGATTGTTTCCACTTGGGTAACCAAACTACCAGCAGAGTTGAAAGCCAACACTCGTCTTTCAAGTATTACCTTGGTAGCGGTAATAGCTCATTCGATACCCTTTTAAAAAGGGCACACGCACAGATTACAAATCAGCAAGCTAGGATCCGACAAGCGCTACAGGAATCCATGAATTCTGTAGCAAGGTCGTTGCGACAGCATTTCTTTAGACCTTTATATCGCCACGTATCTATCTATGTCTTGGAGCAGCTCCAGCTTGAGTATAACCGCATGTTAGAACTGGGTGATTTTGTACTAAACAAATGCGGTTGTGTACTTCAACAAACCCATGGATTGCCGTGTGCATGCTATTTACATATATGCATCAGTTCACATGGTGCTTTGTATGTGGATGACATTCATCAATTCTGGAGTACTTTGAGGTACACAGAGGTAGGAGACGAGACCAACGATGGAGTACGATACGCGAACGCCAATGATAAGGAGTACTTTCAATATCTGGTCGATGAAGTCCTTAAATCTGATCCCTCTGTTGTACGCCGAATGTCTCAGGTACTTGAATATGAACTACACCCAGAAGGAGCCGAAATACCTGAGCCTTACGCAAGTCCACCGAGAAAGGGAAGACCAAGCACAAATAAAACCATGAGAAGGAAAAAAAGCGCATTTGAATGTAGCAGATCATCTTCTCGTGGTCAAGGGTCTAGATCTTCATCCCGCGGGAGATCTAGTGGCAGATCTAGTGGTCGAGAAACGCAATCTTCAGTAGGACTTAAGTTTAGTTTCAACTTATCCGGTACATGACTATCGTTTTTATTATTTACTTTCATTTATTACAACTTCATCTTATTAACTTTATTTTCAATTATTGCAAATGATCCAGGAGGGCGCGATTTTTCAGAGTTTTCATGGCCTAATGACATCCCATTCATTCTTCCACCTTACTTGTTTGACTGGATTGATGTGTTAGGTGATGGTAATTGTGGATTTAGAGCTATAGTCGTCACAGAGCTGAGAGGCGAGGAAGCATGGCCTCTTTTAAGACGTGCTATGTGTATGGAAATGCAAATGAACAGAGAGCAATACCTAGGTTTGTATCTATCCCAGGAGTCGTTAGACGAGGCTATATTCAGAATAGGTTCACACGGCAATAGACCTTCTCCTTTTATTCACTGGATGGATACACTGATGGCTTTGTACTCTGCAGCAACCTTTCTAAACATTGGCATTGCTTATTATGGTTCTAATAACTGTGACACGATGTACAACTGTTTGGTTCTTCCATTAAGGAAAGCACTGGGCGTGCATAGTGTAAATAAAGTTATACATATATGTTGGGTGAATGGAAATCATTATATTCAACTTTTAATGAACGACGATTCATCCCCTCTGCCGTCTATCCGTCAACGTTGGAGAGAAGTAGTTGACAATTTCACCAGACATATTGACACACATTTCACTACGAGGATTATGCTCTAGAATAATCTACGCGGGCCACGACCACCACCAACTAATAATACCGCTGACGATGCTGTAAATTTAGATACTACATAGTCTTACGTGTTGTATAAATCCTTATTTACTTGTATTATAGAAATGATTCAATTTGTATATAGTCCATAGTTATACTACTGTATATAGTGGTTGTTATAGAACATATAGAAGACATTCATTGTGTATAGCAACGATTTAATCTTAAATTAAATTTGATGTACATAGCATCAACGAAAATAAATACATTCATTAATGTAAAACAGTTTAAGTACAGACTATGAAGGGCCATCCCTTTAAAAATTTGCCATTCGGCAAATAAATCTCTACAATCATTAAGGTATATTTCTAACGCATGTCCTTGACAGGGGTTCATATCCGCGAGCGAAGAAGATAGCCTAGCCACTGGAGCAAATCGAATGGGCCATTCATTGAGGAACTGAAAAAACAAAAGGAAAAAAGGAGTTAACAAGATATAAAACAACATCAAACAAAACACAAACACATAGCATAGAAGAAGTATATTTTCAAAACTCACGTATTCCACTTTGCTCTGAGAAGGACCAGATGCCCGTCGAAGGCCCTGCTCAACAACGCGGGCACTAAAGGGGAACCTACTCCATGCCTCCAAATAAACAGCAGAAGAAGTAAAGGTCACGGAGTAGGTGCCGTGTGCCGGTCGGATAGCCTTGTTGGTCTCATAGGAGCGGGGGGAATAGCCTGCACGAACCTGATCTGTCGCAAAGTCCGCTCCGGCAAATACACCTCGACGATATCAAAGCACGTGATACCCCCGACGATGGTGGTGCGTGGGTGCTCATTCAGCAACGCACTAGGAGCAGAAATGTACGGAGTCCATTCCACTTGCATGCAGGCCAAGTTAACAAATAAGAATAATGTACAACTAAAAACACATGCATAACAAAATTAACTTTAACTACAATACCTGAGTCTCCGTCATTGAGTCAAGAACCCTGCGGCAGTCCCTCAGCATGTCTACCTCACGACATGGTTTCTTCGTTGACCACATCTCCACCCTAGTCATGTTTGGCACATCTTCTCGTCAAGGATGAGGGCGGAAAGCGGGAAAGTACTAATAAATCCATGTCTGGAGCAATGTTAGGCATCCCACAATGGTCTTGCAACCAGCCCTAGATGCCATTCCGAGCTGCCTATACAAATAGGCCAAGGTCACCGCACCCCAGGCCACCTCCTGTTGATCGACGTTCACGGCTAGTATCAGGTGAGGTGGCATGCCAATTCTGGTCTTATACGCCAGCAAGGTAGAGCCGACGATAGCCATGTAGTACGCTGTCGTCTGGGTATCCATGGCCTGTGACCTATGACACAGCCGCATCAGTTCAGCAACGTTCACGCTGCCGCAGGTGAACGCACCCCTACGCCGAAGCTCAGACATAGGCTCCCCGAAGAGATTGGTGATACCGACGTGCCACTCCGCCTTAGAAGGCTCAGCCGACAGAAAACCTTCAATAGAAATGCCCAGTATGCGTTGCACGTCGTGCAACATAATTGTCATTTCCCCCCATAACATGTGGACGGTGTTCGTATCCGGCTGCCACCCCTCCACGAACGCCGATATCAAAGCACAGTCGATGTGCTGGTGCATAATGTCCGGTAGTCGGCCGAGGGAAGTGGTAGGTAGAACATCGTTAAACGCATCAGACATGTCCCTTAGTCGAATGATGGACTCCACCAGCCTCTTCCTAATACGGCAATCCAGAATCGGAGGCGTACGCTCAGAGCCGTCGAAAATAAGTTTAGTTATGTGCCCGCCATAGCTAGGGATCAGTTGCGTATCTGTCGGCCCCCTGGGCTGGGGCGATGTGACTAACCAGTCCGTGTTAGCGGACTGTGAGGACCTGCTCTCTCGTGGCGGCTCATTATCGACGAAACTACGTCCTGCGCGCTCAGATGCGGCAGAAGAACTAGAGCCGCCATGTGCGAATCTCCCCTCGGGCCCGCGAACAACAGTCCAGTCCAATGGGCGAGAATCAGGAGCTTCGTATTGAACATCATCAGCATCATTATCATCATCACTAGAAACCCCCCAACTACTCTGGATGCTGCTGGACTGGTCATCAAGAGGGGTTCGGACTAGGTCTAGCGCACTCGACCTTTGGGCAATACTGTGTCTGGCAGCCTCTTCCTGCCTTGCCCTCTTAGCAAAACCCGTTACCCCCCTCTCATGCGGGTCCCCTCTAAGTAAGGTAGGCCTAAAACTACTACCTCTCAACAATTGTCTAAACAAACCCTTTCCTTTTCCTTGATTACAAGCCATTTACTACAATTTTGACAATTTCATTAAATATTAATAATAAATGAACATAATCAAACATTATGTTACATAAAACAAATGAACAAAAAACAATATTAATTTTCTAAATAGACAATAATCATAAAAATAATAACAACATTAACAAAAGTAATAACATTAATAATAATCATAACAATAATAACACTAATAACAAAAAAAATAATTATGAATAAAATTAAAGGATGATATAATAACAATAATAATAATAACAACCACTATAATAATAATATAATAATAAAAATAATAAGAATAACTACTACAACAACAACAACAACAACAACAACAACAACAACAACAACAATAATAATAATAATAATAATAATAATATAAATAATAATATAAATAAAAATAATAATAATTATTCAAAAAACAAAATAATAAAAAAATAAAAAATAGAAAAAAAATATATATACAAAAAACACCAATAACAAAAACAAATTTCATCACAACATACATAGTTTATTAATAATAATAATATTAATTATAATAAACATATTTAAAATAATAAATTAATAATTAAAAAAAAATAATTATTTAATAATAAAAATAATAACAATCACAAAAATAATAATAAAATTATTAATAATATCAGTAATAATAATAATAATAATAATAACAACAATACTAAAATTAAAAATAACAATAATAATTATCAAAAATAAACGAAAAAAAAAATTTTAATGAATCGCCCAGATTTAGGCGATTTATTTTACTTTTTTTTTTCTAAAATTTAAATACTTTACATTCCAAAATTAAAAAAAAAAACACAACAATAACAATAAAAATTTAAAAAATTTATTAAAAATAAACATAACAATAATAATTATAACAAACACATTTACATTAACAAATTAAAAATCAAAACATAAAAATATATTCAATAATAAAAATAATAACAATCACAAAAATAATAACAATAATAATAAAATTATTAAAATAATATTAATAAAAACAATATTAACAATAATAATAATAATAATAATATAATTAAAATTTATAATAATTATACGAAAACAAACGAAAAAAAACTTATTTGAATCGCCCAGATCTGGGCGGTTCAACTTTAATTTTTTTTTTCGTTTGAAAATTTAAATTAATTGTTTGCGGATTGAACTTAGTTTTTTCTCCAACAATTTACTTTTGTAAGTTGGTTTTTAAGTGTGGTAAGAAAAAATTTAGTCAGAATGTGGTATATATAGAAAATTTTAAGTTCAATGGCAAAATCGTAATTTTTTGAATATCCAGGGGCAAATACGTAATTTTCTCAAGAAGTGGCGATAAAATGAAAAGGATGACGAAATTTAAAGATTGGGATTTTGAAAAGTCTTTGATGATGAAAGCATGGCAAAAGTAATATTCAATCATGGAGAGATCTTAATTAGTTGGGTTGGTTAAAAGGTAATTATATTTAAAGACATGTTTAGATTGAATGTAAATATTTAAGGGGTAAAAAAAAGTCAAAGTAAGAAAACAAAGTTGTTAAATGAGAAATTAGTGAAATTTGATTGTTGTAGAGGTGGGACAATGGTTGCAAAGTAACGAAACATGAAGGAAGCTCTCAAATTTGTGGGATAAATATTTATCCTATGGGAGGGTGGGGAAATGTATTACCTCCATAATAGGGAAAATGATCTTCTTTTTATATTATTATTTTTATTTCATGCTCATTTTACCTTTTTGACAACTATCTCAATTACTTCAAATGCATCTCTATTTGTATTCATTTCATTAGTTTGATTCTATTTCTCCCCTTAAATATTTATCTCCAATCCAAGCATGCCCTAATTAATATTGAGGTGATAGTAGCTAGTAGAGGAATAATAGCTCTTTTTAAAGGTCGAAAAGGTTAATCACCTCATTGGTTCATTATCATGAGATATTTATAATTGAAAATACATTAGATAGATTCTAAGAGTAAATGAGACAATTGCTAGTAAGTAAAGCTTTGGAAAAGGTTAGAGAAAAGGAAGACATGGATGGTGGAATTGAAATTTAGGCATTTTTGTCGATAAGATCGAAAATGAAACTATGAGGGCGATCAAAGTTGAATATCTGATATTTAATGTTAATGAGACTAAGTTAAAAAATTTTAGTTGGATTTTTGAAATATCTGATACCCATCATCTAAATTTAGTCAAAATAACTTTAAAAAATATTATTTTTGTCTTATTAGTACCGAATGTTCAAATTTAATTATAAAATGTGGATATTCTATATTTGATATTTGATTATTCAAAAAATGGATATTTGGATATCTAAATCTAAAAATGTGATCCTTGAATTTATATCCATTATCCGAATTTTGAAATCAAATATCTAATTCAAATTATAATTTCAAGAGTATTTCCGTCATTATCGATTATACGTACTCGACTATTTACGCATGCTAAAGAATAATAAACTATACATCATGTCTTCCTTTATTGCACTTTCGTCAAACGACCAAAACTAATTAAACGAGTTAGAGTAAATTTGATGATAAATTTATTATTGAACTCGTAAAACATGATTCATACATGAGGTATGTGGATTATAAATAAATTTGATGAGATTTCATCCTAAAATAAATTAATAATATAAATATGTTATATGTTAATGAAATCTTAATCATGAGTTTTATTCCAACATTTGCATATAGACTCAACGTGTTTCTTTAACTCGGTGTGATAATCAGACCTTTATTATCAGAGTGAAAGAAAAAAATTTTAACCACTAAACTAATTTATAATTTTCCATATAACTTTGATCACTATGTATGTGACACTTTTAGTAGAATCTGGCCTATGGACATATTTAGTTTATCTTAATTTTAATTGAATGGTATTTTATCTATTAAATTTATACTTGTTATTTTTATTTTACCTTTCTTTATTGAGTATCATTGTTTAAGGAAGATCAAAATAATTATTAGGGTTATTATGAAATACTTTTATGTATTTTTTTTACTCTTATTGTCATGATTATCATATCAAAAAATTTGGACAAGACGGTCTCATTATGAGATCGTCAATTTGGGCTGGCCCAATTCGTGCGTGTAATAATATTTCTATTCTCTGAGCATTTATTAATTTTGACCTTAAAGGTTGTTACACGCGCGAATTGAGCTGATCCAAATTGACGGTCTCATTATGAGGTCATATTGTCCAAGACCAGCTATTATCATATATAGTATATCTAACTCATAGAAGCTATGATGAATAGGGTCTACAGAAATGAAAAACGATAGATCATACCCTCATCAAAGAAGATTAGATAGGGAGGTTGCAGTCAGTGAAACCCTTAACTCAAAAAAGACCTACAAATGATAACAAAAAGACCATACCATATGTCCTCCAAAAATATCCATCTTTCTTTGTGTTGGGATGCTCTTCCTACAAGAAGTACCCTTTATCATCGTTCTATTACCCATCTTTCTGACTATCCTTTCTGCCCTTCCTCAGCGGAATTTTCTATGCATTGTCTTAGGGACTGCTTTATAGCTAAAGAATTTTGGCTCCTATGCTACCCTGGTTTACCAGATAACTTCTTCTCCCTTGATCTCTCTGTCTAGTTAACCTCTAATCTCAGCTCCATTAACTCTTTCAACCTCATTCCGTGGCCAACCTGGTTCAGCTTTGCTCTCTGGACTCTGTGGATTAAACGGAATAACAAAGTTTTCTCTAAGCCCAACCCAACAATAGATATCTCCCTTAGTCTTACCATATCCAGTGCTCTTAATTTCTTCTTCTCCCAATCCCACCAAGGTCAAGGGGTCTCAAACCTGCATGGCTTCCCTTATCAGCTTGCTTGTCTTTCGAGTAATCTTATCCAAGTTGATGGTTCCTTCTTTCCTACATCTTTGCATCATTGGCGTGACCTATTTCTCTGACCTGGTATTTGGTTTTTCTCCTTTATTCTGTCTGCTAGGGCTCTAGATGCAAATATGACTGAACTTTTGGCTATTATTACCGGATTTATGGTTGCTGATTTCCTATCTTGGACTGACTTTACTATTGTAGCTTTCAAACATACTAGTGTCTCCCATTGTAAAAATGAGGATTTTTATAATCTCCCTATTTATACTTTCCTATAAAATATAATTTTTTTATTATTTTAATTCACTTTTCTTTATAATCTCCTTATTTATACTTATAGACTATTTCTTTTGGAAAAAAAAAGTATAATGTAGACAAATAACAATTGATTAATTAATAAACTATGGAAAACAGCAAAAAAGGTGCATTGTATCTTGCTTTCTTTCAAAACATTCATCACCATCATCATCATCATCCTACTCAGTGAATCCCTCTCATAGAAAAACTACGAACAGGGTCTGGGGAGGAAAAGACGATGGCAACTCATACCTATAAAGGAAAGCGCAACAAAAGGAGTCCCTCGGCTCGAGACGATAAAAAGATAAAGAGACGTAACTACACAAGAAATATAACTTAAATGCCTGTAAATAAATAAAAAAGTAGAACGAACTACAAAAAAAAACAAAAACTAATAATAACAGATACGAGATAAGCGAGAGGGCAAGAACACCAAAGGTAAACTAAGAGGACATCAGTAGTCTAAAACATGGATATGGCGCCTCCAACTAACCCTATCCCTAGTCAGTCCCTCAGAGAGGTTTAACTCATGCAAGTCAACTCTTACTTGCCCATCCCACGTTCTCCTCGGTCTTCCTCAACTCCTCTTACCCTCTACTATAATGCTTTCTACCCTGCTCACAGGGGCGTCGAAAGTCTTTCTCTGCACATGTCCGAACCACCTCAATCTATTTTCGCGCATTTTTTCAGAAATAGGGGTTACCCCTAGTTTGTCCCTAAACTCTTGGTTCCTAATTCGATCCATCAATGTGTGCCCACACATCCACCTCAACATACGCATTTCTGTAACTTCCATATTATGTTCAAAAATCTTCTTTACAGGCCAACATTTGGTCTCATATAGCAGAGCAGGTTTGATTGCTTCCCGGTAGAATTTTCCTTTTAGCTTGCTTGGGAATTTCCTATCACATAGCACTGCAGTGGTTGCTCGCCACCTGAGTCAGCCCGCATGTATACGATGATTTACATCTCCGTCAATCTCCCCATCCCTTTGAATAATCAATCCCAAATACTTGTATTTGGTCGTACTTTTAGCAACTGCTTCATCAATGGACACCTCTGGTTCACCTACCGGTGGTGTCCCACTAAAGTCACAGTGCAAATACTCGGTCTTCGTACGACTAATGCGCAACTCGTTACCTTCTAAAGCTTCCCTACACTCATCCAATTTATTACCAACCTCCTCTCTAGTTTACCAGCACTATGTCGTCAGCGAATAGCATGCACCACGGTACCGTCTCCGAAATAGATTTAGAAATCTCTTCCACAATGACAGTAAAAATGAAAGGGAATAAAGCCGATCCCTAATGTAGTCCAACTTCAACCGGAAAAGGCTCTATTATTCCCACTGGTGTCTGAATGTTAGTCGAAACTCTGTCATACATATCCCATATAGCCTCAATGTACACTGAAGAGATCCTTCCAGCCTTGAGGCTATCCCAGATGACACGTTGTTGTATGCTATCATACGCTTTCTCCAAGTCAATGAACACCATATGCAGATCCTTCTTTCGCTTTTGCTCTCTCTATTTCTTCATCAGTCTTCTCAAAACATGAATTGCCTCAATGGTAGACCTTCCTGGCATAAAACCGAATTGATTCTCTCTAATCACCGTTTCCTGTCTAATTCTCCTCTCTATCACTCTTTCCAACAATTTCATTGTGTGGCTTAGAAGTTTGATACCTCTATAGTTCCCGCATACTTGCGCATCACCTTTGTTTTTATAAAGAAGTATTAGTGTGCTTGTAACAGGCTCAAATTTCTTAATCTTAATCTTCTTCCGAAATTTCTTTTCGAATTCCTAATCCTTTGGTTATCTAATTCAAATCACCTTTAATTCCTAAACCTTATTCCGATTTTTGTAATTTCTTCCAAATATTAAACTTAAAAATATATTTATATTCTTAAATTTCTTTATAAGCACTAAAATATTATTTTATTATTTTATACTACAAAAAGTAAAATTTTAATATTATATTTACGGTTTTATTAAAACGTTACGTTTCAATTTCGTTTCCTTAAACTAACTTTACTACTTATCATTTTAACTTTAAAACTTTGATTTAATTATTTTATACCTAAAAATTAACTATATTTTTTTATTAACTTTAAGTATAGTTTTAACTAAAATTTTCTAAGTAAACTTTCATATTTTCATAATCAAACCTTAATCATACTTTCCCATTAATCTAAAACATTTCACTAGCATAAACTAGAACAAAAATTTGATGAATCAAAATCCTTTCTACATCAATCCATAATGTTCATCACTTACACAAGCTATCACCATTTCCTTACACAAGTTAAACTTCTTCTACACTCCAAATTCTTACACATCCACTTACACACTCCAACTCTTACACATTCACTTACACACTCTAAATTACTTACACAAGTTAACCTTCTTTTTCATACAATCTTATGAACTAAAAAGTTGCCCAAAACCCATTATAAATACCCCTCCTTAGCCATGAGATCACTTACACCCCCATCATCAAATCTTTCTACCATTCTTTCTTATATCTTCACTTCATTAACATCTTACTAACTTTATACCCTTTTTATTTGTTGAAGAATCAAATGAAGATGGAGCTTGATCTTATCACTTCTTAAGCCGATAATCATCAACTTTTAAAAAGTCAAGTATTATCTTTTGGAGCTTGGATATCTTTTTCTTTTGGGTAATTGAAGATCTACTTCTTTGAAGCTTGGAACCTTGAAGACTTTCTTTTGGAACTTATTTCCTTAAGTTCTTATTTTTCTATTATTATTCTCTTACTTGGTTTAGCACCACCTTCGGAGGAAAATGGTACACATTTTCTTAACTCTCTCGTTATGTGATATTTATTTATGGTTACTCGATAATATAAAAGCATGATCAACATGATTTTATTTTAGTCATTTAAACTTTATATGGTAATATTAAAGTTATATCCAGTTTAGTGATATTTTCGTCAAAACAATAATACTTTTGGGACACTCAAAAAAAAAAGTCATATATATGGAAATTTTTGATTAATATGATAATATAGATATATATGAATTTTACTAGTTAAATAAACTTATGTGTTTAAAATGATTTCATATCATCTTGGTGTTTTGATATTTTTTTGTTGGACTCAAGTAATTATAAAGAATTATTAATCGGTTTATCGGTAAAATAGTCAAACAAATTTGTTAAAATGCTTAGCATTGTTTTTCTTGAAAACTCATTTCATATAGATTTTGGACCCTTAATAATTTGTCGGATTATGTTATTTTTATAGTGATGATAGATCCGTTTTACTATTTTACTGGTTATTTGATAAAATATGTTATTAAGTACTTAGAAATATTACCCTTGACTGTTATGATTATTTATGACACAATAATGACTTAGTTTAGCCTCAGGAATCTTAGTATAGCTACGAAAATTTGTTATTTAATTAAATATTAATTTATTAGATACTAGTAATTTGTTTCTACTAAAAGGGTAGAATTGTCAAAAATTTGACTAGTGGAAGTTTGACTTATAAGAATGTAAACTATTTCGGTTTAGAGTCTTGTTTGATATTGCATGATATTGATTGTATGACTCTGATAGTAAGGTAACGTCGAACCATGGACCGGCATGTAAAATCCCGGCGTCCGTGTTAGCCGGCACGTAAAATGCGGTGTCAGACAGGGGGTCCGAGAAAAACCCATCCTGTGAAGTCTCGAGCATAACAGTATTGAGAGGAGTGACGACTCCCACCACAGTTAGGAATTAGGACTACGGTCCTCACCTAACCAGACCCTTACATATATCAATTGTCATTATTGTTGTGATCTTGTGATGTGCTATGATGGTAAAGCTATGAGGCTTAATTGAACTTGATTAAATAAGCATTAAGGTTACCAAGTATTTAGTAGCAGTAATGAACTTCTGCAAGTATTGAGAATGTAACTTAATGGCTTAGTAAAGGTCAATAATGAGTAATAACCATCTATATTGTGCTTGATGATTATTTTGTAAGCATGATTTAACTATCGCATCATAAGCTTATTGAGAAAATTGTACTCGGCTTTATCGCTGACCGATTTAATCGGCTGTCATCCGTATTATGGATGACAGTATTTTGCAGGAAAAAAAAATTAGCTCAGGTTTCGATCCAGGCCGCAACTTTAATTATTCTATCGAGGACTTAGCTTTAATGATTTTACTTGATGACTATATTGTACTTATGTTTTTTTTATCGTATTTAAGTAAACCTTATTTTATATTTTCTCAGTTGTAAGATATATTTTTACTTATGTTTTGAACATTTTTTTTTATTTCAAATGGTTTTTAGCAGTTCGGCGTTTTACACTTCCGCATTATTTATCTTAAGTATAATTATTAATGTTAATTATGTAACGAGAGTGCCGCTCCTGCTACAGTGCTACTCCTCCATTCTTCTGGCATCTTATGTGTCCTCAAAATAATATTAAAGAGGTTAGTCAGCCAACGAATGCCCTTTTCTCCTAAACCCTTTCACACCTCGATCGGGATGTTATCTGGCCCGACTGTCTTTGTTCTCCCCGTTGAGAGCTTCTCCTACTTCTTCTGTAGTAATATCACACGTTGACCCGTATTCCAATGGTCTTTGGACGTAAGAAATTTGATTATCCGCCTCCTTTGGCCCCCTAGACTCATTGAGTAGCTGAGAGAAATACTAGAGCCATCTGGTTTTGATGTCCTCTTGTCTAAGAAGAACTCGTCCTCCTTTTTCCTTGATGTATTTCACTGCCTCTAAGTCTTGCCGTTGCCTGGACCTAGTCCTTGCCAACTTAAAAATCTGCTTCCCCCCCCCCCCTCTTTGGTATCAAGCTTCCGATACAAGTCTTCATAACCACTGTTTTTTGCCTCCGTTACCGCTTTCTTTGTCGCCCGCTTTGCTTCTTTATAGCTCACTCTCTTTTCTATCCTATCCTTCTCTTTCGTGCATGCCATAAGTTCCTTAAATCTCTTGTTTTTATCCTTCATCTTCTTTTCCACCTCATCGTTCCACCACCACGACTCTTTGAACACTTTTGGTTTACCCGACGACACCCCCAAGGTCTCTTTTGCCACTTTTCTAATGATTTTTGTCATATTCACCCACCTTACAATCCAAGCATGAGGCCCGATCTCCTTTCCGCACTAAGAAATAGTCAACTTCGGTTGCGTGCCCGCTGCTCTTATATGTGGTCAAACGCTCATCTTTCTTTCTAAAGATCGAGTTTGCTATAATCAATTTTTTAGCTAGCGCAAACTCCAGCAAATTCTCTCCACTCCCATTCCTTGTCCCTAAACCAAACCCTCCATGTACCGAGCTATAGTTGCCTGTGTAACGGACAGTTCTGTTCCAAATATAGGTTTATTATAATATAATAGTAAGTAATGCTAAGCAGAAGTCTATCAAACCGTGATTATTACGAAAAAGAAATAAAACAAAACAGAATTTTCAAAAAAAACAAAGAAAACTTAAATCATTAAAATATAATTTTACGTATTACATCTTTCTTTAATACACTCATTTTTACATACCCGTAATATAAATTACATATATACTAACATCACATAGACAATTTAACAGCTTCATGTAAAGTCACCAGCAGCATCTGCTCCCGATATATGGGAACAGCCGATGAAAATCGGTTAGCTTTTAAAAAAATCGAGCATAAAAACTTACCGCAATTATACAAGTATAGAAAATATATGCATTGCAATAAGTAATATGCAAAGATAAGTGCATCACAATAAATAATATGCAAGGTATCTTATGTATTATAGGGAATTCATTTTAAGGTTAGATTTATTTAAATATATTAAACTTCTAGTCCTTCTGCTTGAGTACTTACTAACACTTCTGCTTGAGTATTAGGGCGTGGAATCCGATTACTTATTTAAAGAATGCAACACATATGATCTTTGTTTGATATATGTAAGGGCCTGTTAGGGTGAGGTAAACCAAAACCCCTAACTTAGTGGGAGTCGTCACTCCTCCAGTACAATGTTGCTCGAGCCACAAGTCAGGTTAAACAACCTTACTGTGTTCGCTGTATTTCACGTGCCGGAAAACACGTCCCACGTTTTTTACATGCCGGAAGCATGGTTCAGCATTTCCTTACTATCAAGCTTTTTTATTATCATGTTAGTGTTTTCATATAAATGCAACATTATAATAACATATAATAGAAATTAATTTATAACAACTTACATATAAATAATAACTTATTATTAAACTAAATCAAAACTAAAATGGGTCTTTAGTATTTATTTATAGATGAATTTTCAATTAAGCTTTATTAACTTTTTAATAATCAATTTCTTAAATGTCTATTTATTATAAATGATAGAATAAATAGTTCCATCATAAATAAATACTAAAAAAATGTCTTAACAAGGAAATATTTGGTTTATTAAAGATCCTAGCCCATTTATCCAAATTTTTAGAAAATAAAATTTTATTTTATTTAATTAATTTTCTTAATAGCTTAGTTTTCGATTTAGTACATTAATAATTAATTTTCTAAAGATTAAAATCTACACGAAATATTTTAAAATAAATAATTTATTAAATGAGTTGGTGTATATTCTTATTCACCAAAATAACTGAATTTTAATTATTATTTTCATTTTTCTTTCTTTTCGCCTATAATAACAATTTAGATTATTAATTTATTTCTTTAAAATTTAAATATCACAAAATTTCACAAAATAATTAAAATGAAAAGAAAATACAATAACACTAAAATAAATAATTTTTTTCCAGAATTATTTATTTTTAACCTAATTTATGAATTTCGTTATTTTATGCGTTTTTTTAGCAAAAATTAATAATAATATTTATGCTCAACTATAATTCACAAAATTAATACACAATTTATATCTCATATATATATATGTACAGAAAAATTTTTGTTTAAAAATATCAATATTTACTATTTTAATTAAAATTATTTCAGATTATGCGGTTTTTGGCAATTAAAATGAATAATACATATATAAATTACAACGAATTAATTCAACAAAATTTACAGAAAATTTAATTTATATATACTAAACACATATAAAATTTATGGGCATAATTTTATGTAAATAAATATATATAAGAATTTATACCTTTAATAATTTCACTATTAATCAATTTCCTTTGTTGTAGAATTTCTAGCCACAAAATTAGCTTCCTCCCCTTGAATTTCTATAATTAACACTAAATACTATTACTAGGAAAATTTTGAGGATTTTTAGGAATTTTTCTACGATTTTTTTAGTTTTTCTTTAGGAATTTGCTTTTATGAATTAATTTTCTAATTTTTTTTTCTTTCTCCTTTTTTTTTACCCACGGTATACTTGGACTTAAATAGGCCATGATTGTAAATTTTTTTATTATTTTAATTTTTCTTCATGGGCAAGAAATTAAAATCCAAGATTTTTCTTCTTGGGTTTTATCCAAAAGATAAGACTAAGTTATAATTATGCCACCTTGCTTTGGCTTGCTGCCAACTTCTATGATTTTTACATTTTATTTTTGTTATTATTATATATATTTTTATTTTTAATCATAAGTTAATATAGGGAATAAAAAGATTAAGTTATTGTAGGTAATTTAGCTAGACTTAATATTTTAGGTAATTTATTTAAGAGAAATAAATTATATATAAAAGAAAATCGAGAACTTAAGAACGATTGGAATAAAATTCGAAATGACATTAAAAAGAAAATAATAAAACGAAACGATTATTGAATTGTCAAAATATTTAAGATTAAAAAAAAAGGTCTGTTACAGCCTGCATCTCTGCCTATATGTCCGTTAAAGTCTCCTCCTAAGAAAACTTTCTCATCTTCCGGGATAGTTCTCATGAGGTCTCCTAGGTTATCCTTACATGTTACATGTAGTCTTATTTATTAGTTTTTCTTAACATAGTATCAGAAGTTAGTGTGACAAGAGGTTACGAGTTCGAATTTTAACCACCCATCATTTAAAGTGGAATATATAGTATAAGAAGGGCTTGTGTTGCATCTACGCTTGTAACGCAAAGGGCTTTGATACGAGGAGGTGTTGTTAGAATATATAACATATTTTGGGACCTTAAGCATCAGCTTAAACTTTTGATTAAGTTGATTACTTGACAATATGAATATATGTTCTATATTTCCCTTAAAGTTTACTAATATTTTTCTAGGATGAAATTCTAGTTAGACGTTGCATTTATGATAATTTTGTTAGTTTGCAACATCTTCCACTCATGTACTTCTCGATGGATAAGCATGAATAGACCAAGGACAAGACATTAGTTTTAGGATCAAAAAATAATTGAGTAGGATGCATAATTAGTTGGAGCACATTATAGTCGTCTTATCGTAAATTCAAAAATAGACTTATCACCCACCATAAGTCAAGATTATGAAAGGGCACTCAAATTGAGGTAGATCCATGCATAATCATGGGTGGATTACTCATTAACCACTACTTATACTGCTATTTCACTATCTAATATTTTCCTAGAGTATATAACATATCTTAGAGCCTTAATCATGAATTTATAAAGGAAGATCGGAAACGTTAATCTGATATTATGACAAGGAACCAACTCAACCAAAAGCTTAAACTTATGATTGAGGCCCCAAAATACGTTATATATTCTAACACGCCCTCTCACACGAGAGCCCTTTGGGCTAGAAGTGTGAATGTAGCACAGACCCTCCTTATATCTGATGCTAAATATTTCACTTAAATGAGGGGTGGTTGAGATTCAAACTTGTGATCTCTTACCACGTTGACTTCTAATACCATTACAAAGAACCAATTCAACCAAAAACTCAATTATCATTTTGAAAGCATAAAAAATTTGCTTACGTTAATATATCAGAGGCATAAACAAAATGGGCAGTTGATTCGAACCCATATTTTCTTAATGTCAGTTGTGGTCTCATGAAACAAATAAAATAATAATTATTACAAATTACAATACTTTGATAGTTAATAGGTTTTTCAATTATTTTTCATTGTAAAATAAACTAAAATTATTAAGAACATCTAATTTTAAATTTATATAATAACAAGATTTTGAATTCAATTTTTATTTAGTGTTTTTTTTTCCTTCAACGTATCCTAAATCTAATTGCTTTATACTCGTTTTGATTGTGTAACTCATATTCTTGAAGATATGCATAAACTCGTAAATATTTAAGATGGCTTTACATTGTGGAACCTTAATCAAGTAATTTTGAGCATTAATTATGCCGCATAAGGCAGGAATTAGGTAGGGGTTTTTCTTTTTCTTGAAAGAAGCGGACATACCATACCTGGTACTCTCAAAGAGGGAGTAAAGAGACCCCCCAAGTAATACCTAGGTCCAATAGGAGTTGAACCCCAAATCTTCTGCTTTATATGCAGATGCTCTATCCATTGAGCCACAAGCACACTCCTCTAAACGTATGAATTTCTACCACTTTATATTTTAGTTTGCCATAGTGACTTTGCACTCTATTTTTTATTGGAAGTAGTCCTAGTGGCTTTATTTTATTCTCATTCATGAATTGATATCCTTTCTCCATCTTAACACTCATCAATGTTTTTTTTACTTTTTATTTTATTTAACAATTAAATTTCTCTTTACATTAAATTTCACCAAATTTGTATAAAATTATAGGGACATAGAGATAATCAAAACACTTAGTTGAAAAGAGTTTCACTATAGCTAATTTTGCAACATCTATGTAAAAATCCTTTTGTGTTAATTAAACGATATTCAATCTACTATTCTGCCTTGAACTTATTTTGTCTGTCTCCACATCTCTAGTTCAATATCAACTTCATCTCTTTCTTTGTTAGCAAAACAATGTTATGCACCACAAAAATCTTCCTTATACATTACCAGAAATATATTTTTAGTGAGATATATTTAGTAATATTTAATTTAAATGTCATTATTTTAAATTTTTAATGATATATATAGTGAATTTAGTGACATTTATTAGACCCTTTAGCAGCATAATAAAAAATCATATTAAAGCTTTTCGCAACATAAAATCTAGTAATATTTCTCGTAAATATCACTATAGACTATAATAATTAACAATTATATATATTATTAAAGACCAAATAAAATATCATTCAATTCTATGTCGTAAAAAATTAATTTTATCCTACTAAATATAAGTCTTATTTCCTATTAGAGACTACAACAAAGTAAAAACAACTCAAAGCATATCAACCTTAATTTTACCAATATTAATTAAAAAATTAGTCGCTCATGAATGTTCAAACATCTTTTTGTGCTTTTTATACATACATTTGTGTGTACAAATAAGTTATGGACATACTTTTTTCTATAGCCCACCAAATTACTCCTTGATATTTTATCAATGCTTTTAAAATCAATAACAAACTATGTACAATCATTTTATATACCATGTAGATGTTGTACTCCATTAACAAAATGGCTGACTTAATGGATAGAATATTTGCATATAAGATATTAATTTAAGGTTCGATCCTTATCAAACACAAGTATTAATTTAGGGGTTTCTTCCTTTTAAAAGTACTGAATATGATTTATCCGCCTCTTTAAAAAAAATCCAACCTAAAACCTATGCAAAATACTGAAATTATCCTTTAGTTTAGCTTATGTTGTACTCCAATAGTTGCCACATTATAGCTACTCAAATTTATTTTCAAAATAAGTACATCTTCTCATAAAGTGATTTTTCACCTTTTCTCATAAGTTCAAATACTTTAGCTCATTAGCTTATTAATATGTTCTTCTATATGTGGTCTCAAACATTTTTAGGGTTTGAGATGAAAACTAGAAATTAAAATGGCCCCAATTATACTCTCTTAGTACCTAACAATTAATATTAATTTTTATTTTAGACTATCTATCTCATTTTACTTCATTTTCTTATTTGAATTTAGACCCTATTACATTCTTATAAGCTCGTTTATATATTTAAACTCTTTTTTAATATCATTCACGTCAGTAATTTTTTCTTTTCATTTAATATCATATTCATTACATTAAAAGGTAAATTATAACAACTTTTTATACCCTATTAAATTTTTTTTTTCTCTATGTAATTCTAGAGAGACAAAAGAGAGTTTAAATACGAATCGTAATGCTAACATACTCCTGGTAGTTGAATTTTCCTATGAGGTGACAGAATCCGAATCTAGGGTTTATTATAATAATAAAAAAAGTAGTAAAAATATTAGATATTACAACCACTTGAATGTTAAATTTAAGCTAATGACTGGATTATGAAGCTAAACAACACTAATTATCAATTTTACTAACTAAAAGACGTGCATAACCAAATAAAATATGTAACTGTCGGTGGAGTTTATCAACAATTTCTTACAAATTACAATTTTGGCAAATTAGTATCCACTTAATGGAACGTTTTATCATGCATTAAATGTAGATTGATCAAATTGAGTAATGCCTTCAAGCTTAAGGTATAAATAATAGGAGTATATAATTATATAGTTTTGAGGTTAGACAATTTTTTAAAATTATTTAGATAAGGTTTTGAGTATATTTAACATGTTTTATCGTACAGGACATCATAAAATTTGAGGGTCTCAACATATATTAAATTACGTAGTACAAATTTAGCGTCTAAAGAAAAAAAATATTAGAAAAATATCATAATTTTTAAAATTACACAGGACCTTAAAAAAATTTTCAATTTTTACTCCGTCCCTGCAAGAGTGCAACCATTCCTAACATACTTCATGTTATGATATCATCCTTTAAACATAATCAATACAACTTTAGCTTAAGTGTGGATGTGAACCACGTAATTCTTGTATTTTAGATGTTTAATGCTTCGTTTATTAAACTAATCATCATTTACTTGCATATTTACTTAGTTCATTAATTACAGCATAAACTCTCTTTCTTCTCAACTTTTCTATTTGTATTTGACGATTCTGCAACGGTAGATGTTGCACCATCTCTTTGATTATACCAAAGCCTAGAACCAAATGTAAAACCATATTAATTAAGAGGTATAAGTTGGGATGAATCTAGAAGATAAAAGTTACCGAAATAAAAAATATATGAAATAAAATTAATATTAGAAAGTTGTTGTCATGAATACTTAAACCTCTAACTTCAAGCAATATTAAATTTTTTTCATATCATTGAACCACTATTTTTGTACTCTATTGGGCATACTACTAGCATATAATCCAAACTTTGAAGGGTCAAATTTTTAATAAATAGATTGTGAGGTCAGCCCTAAAGAGCTACTCTTGTGAGAGACTGAGACGACCTCAAATAAGGAGTTCATATTCTCATAATATACTTTATGTTAGATGAGTTATTCAATCCACGTATAAGGCACGTCTCTCGATAATACTGTCTCACACAACATATATTTGATATGGATTTTTTGATAAACTATAATTGTACATAAATCATGTTCTTATTTTACTAAACAAATCAACCAAAATCAGTGCTATTCAAATTTGAAGAGTAAAATTATTATTATTATTATTATTTTGGTTAATTTGTTGATTAATCCCACCGTTTCATATCCTGCTTATAGAAGTACTAGCTAAGTTTCTTGAATTGTAAGGAAAAAAAAGATTTGCTATATAATTACTTTACTTTGGGCACATAGAAATCATTGTGCATGAAAAGTGATGAGTTGAGGTTTAGATTATTGTAATGTTGGACATTGAATGGAGGTGTGGTGAATTTATAAATGATTTGATTCGTAATTTTCACTTTTGACTTTTGATTTTTGATTTTTAGTTAATAAACGGCAAAATATATTTGGTAGTTGGCTTTTAAGCCACTATAAAACAAACTTTTAAGTCAAATTTAAAACACAAATTATTGTGTGAGATGGTCTTTTCGAAAGACACATTAGATATATGAGCTAAATAACTTAATTAATACAATTAAAAAGAAAATAAGAATATTGACTTCTTGTTTTAAGGTTGTCTCATTGAGAGATGGTCTCTTACTAAAATAAATGATTTATTATTGAACCTAACTCAATTTTATCTCGATAAATGTCTATATAAGTTCATCTCAAAGTGACTAGTAGATTTGATGAATTGTTAATAACTCGATCTATCATCAACCCTATATAGTCAAGGATTAAGCTGACCCAAACTTAATTTTATTCAACTCAAATTTAATTTCAACTTGAGAAAACTTGACCAAAATTCATTTTGAATCTAAAATGATACTTCAAAAGACATAATTAAGCGGATGTGAATAAAAATCCGACTATCTAATTTATAGCCCTAAGTGAAAAGTTAGGTTAAACTTGATTAATCTGTTGAGTCGATCCAAACATGACATTTTTCTAAATCCTAAGGATAACAGACTAAAGGAAAAATTATTGAAAATAATTTTTATTTTATTTTACTATAATAATTTCACGTATTGATTAACTATAAATAATTCAAAATTTTAAGGGTGTTTAACTTTGGTTAAAGTAAGGTAACCTACTTCCAGTTTGATAAAAAAAATAAAAAATATTAAAAAAGAAAAATCATATATTTTAATGAATTTCAAATGGATTGAACTGCAAATAATTAATCATGATTCATAAGAGGATTGATTATTCATACCACCAAATTGCAAATGATTATTTATAAAGTTAGAATTATTATAAAAAAATTAATAAAAAATTGAATTATTCATAGTAATTTTTCCTAGACATATTTCTTATATTATACTAGTAATTTTATGATGAAAGACAAAATAACATGCCAATTGGTTTATAAATATACAATTAATACTAGTTATTTTCATTTTAAATTTCTTTTATACAATTTTTTTTTGATTTGGGGTAGGCTAGCCCTATAGGCAGAGGAAATTAAATTTTTTGTAGGTGGTGATAATTGAATCTTTAACGGTCCGTCTGGTAGGTGGTAATAAACGGTGGTAATAAAATTGTGACACTAAATATGTTTTGTACTCTATTATAAATATATGCTCATTTAAACATTAACATAATAAAAATAATGTTAAATCCATTATGACTTGTTGGAATTTATGATTTCATTTGGAAATAAAAAATTAGCCCAAATCAATTGTTTAGCAAATAAAAAAATTTCAAATTTAGATTTTGACCAACTTAATCATTATTTTAAAACTAGTTCTATCTGAGAATTTGAAAATGATTATACAAGCCTTGTTATTATCAAATTCTAAACAAAACAAAGGATAACCAGGTCTTGTTGTCTCGGTGAAAGCAAGACCGACTTTCCTTATCTGAGTTCTTTGGTTCGATTCTCACTTGATTTTTTTTTTTAATTTATCGTATAATAAAAGAAAAAAAAAAGCAAAATACTAGTTATTCTCCCCTCTCTCTCCTAAAATTTTAGTTTCTTTCACCTCCATTAACATGAACTTTAAAATTGAAAATCTTTATCTAAAATTGAAAATTTAATTAATAATTTTCATGATTCAATGTAAAAAAACGTAAAATATAATGTGGACTGTATTTTGTCATTGTTAATCACAAATAATCATAACATGGCTCCCATGTGATACATTATCCAAGACTATGAAAGCCATTAGTCATGGTTTTCCTTTATTTATCTTTTTTTTTTGTTCTTTTATTTAGGCATAATTATTGACCATTCATTTATATATATACTTATAGTTTCGATTAAAGGCTATGTTCAACAATAAGTGGATAACTGATAGTGAAATTACTGGTTTGATGTTTTTGTTGAGATGTATGATAAAATTTGAATATTTTAAAGGCAAGAATAAAGGGTCAATTTCCAAATAATTAAATTATAATGTTTGACTAATGTAGAATTTATTTGAAAATAAAAAATTTTATTTTATTCAAATTTAAAAATTATAAATGACTACTATATATTTAGAATTTGTAAATTTTTATATTTGACCAATTTTACACTGTTATTGGATATCTATAGAATTGATCCAATTCCATATTTTAAAATTCAAGATTTGCTAAACATAGTATTTGAACCAATTCAGCATTTGAAAATAAATTCTAAGTTGCCAAACATACTACTCTCTTCGTTCTTTTTTGTTTGTCCACATTAAGAGAGAGAAATTTAAATTAAAATTTTAAAGTATATATTGAAGATAAAACATATCTATGTGAGATCTTGTTAGATTTTTCTTGATGTAAAATTTTTTAATATATAATTTTTATAATTTTTTATGATGTATACTTCAAGATATTATAGCTTAAAATTTGCTAAAAATACGTGTAAAAGGTAAAATAGACAAATAAAAAGGAACAAAGGGAGTATAAATAGTAAACTACTTAAATCATTGTATTTTTTCTTCATATTATTGTTGATTAACAATTATACTGATTGTGCGATTTAGGTTACACTTTTGCAAAACGCAAAATACTAATCGTATAGATCTCATTAACATCATTCTAATCAATTTATTTCAGTCCCTTTTTTCACCAAGTAATTTTATTAAAAAATTTTAAAAAATGTAATTTCATTTATAGATTTAATATATAACAGCATGGACAAAAGATTAAAAAGTATGTGGATCTTTTTATAGTATATATTGTACTATAATTCTATTTTGTGATTCCAAGACTACAATATTTGTGATCATCTCATTCACAAACATAATTTTTTATTTTATATTTTATTTAATTTTTTGTTTTTTTTTTTTTACTTTTAAACATATTTCACTTTAAAAGTTTACAATGCCTACAAGATCTGTTTTGTCATTAATATGAAGATTAATAAATTTTATGATGTTATTTTCGATCTTTAATGTAATTTATTTTAATGAAAATATTTTTAGAATGGACAAATTTTTAAAAATTACTCCTAAAATTTGAAATATAGATTGTCGTAAAGGATAAGAAAGGAAAAAGAATGTTTGTTGAAGTAATTATTGGAATGAGTTTGTTTGATGGAACACCATATTTGAACAGCCACCAAGAAAAGGTAGGGTCGAGGGCCACTACTAGAGGTTGAATAGGCCCGTTAACTGTGACCAAAAGTCTAACCCAAAACCGTCATAAAGCGGTTTCATTATAAGACGTGTTTTAAATATATGTTAAATAACTCTGTTAATACATATTATGAGAAATAAACTCCTTTTGAGATGTTGTCTTCTCACTAACTCATTGTGAGAGACTATCTTCTCACCAAGAGATCTTCTCACAAAAAGTAGCTAAAAGTCGAATGTAAATTCTTGTATGAAACGATCTCAACAAGAGATGTTTTCTACATGTAGATTGAATAGTCCAACTAATGTAAATTATTAATATATATACTCTTTTTTAGAGGTCGTCTCACCAAAAACAGTCGGTCTCCGGAAAAAACTTACTTTATATTTTTCTTTTTGGGCCTTTAAATCAGCCCAACTAAAGATAATCTCTCAAATAAATCGTTTCCCAAAAGAATTTGTACACCAAAAAACAATCTCCCATGATTAACATTCGAAACATCACAAATGACTTAAACAAAATTTGAGAAGGATAAAACAAATTTTCAAAAAATTGAACATAATAAAACAACTTTCAATTTTAATCCAAAACTAAGTATAAAATTCTCAAACCTGAGGTTTGGGGCTGTTCGCAGTTACTAACTGCAAACAACTGTTTGACCAGTTTTGACTTGTTCGCAGATAGTAACTGCGAACAACCCTTTTATTTTATTTTTTTTCCTAATTATTGAGTTGTTATTTGTTGTATTTGCATTAGAGACATTAGAATAAGTAATTACAAGTCAATGTATGTTTCAGGCGAAATGATTCATCACTAAAACTCCGAACATTTGTAAGTCAAAGCTTGAAGGCTATGATAAAGTAAATATATATATATATATATATATATATATATATATATATATATATATATATATATATATATATATATATATATATATATATATATATATATATATATATACAACAAAATATATACAAATGTTTGAAATATACAACTAAATAAACATATATATATATATATATATATATATATATATATATATATATATATATATATATATATATATATATACAACAAAATATATACAAATGTTTGAAATATACAACTAAATAAACATATACATATATATATATATATATATATATATATATATATATATATATATATATATATATATATATATTCGATCCAAATACACAAAAGCGAAACGTTAACGCTCACGACCCTCATCTACCCTATTCAACTGAGTTGGTCTCCTACGCCTCCTACGGTAATTATTCCTATTATGTAATTATGTATCATACATTTGTGTTGTAAGTTTAACATTATTATATATGATATAGAGTATCATACTAGTATAATATATATATTACTATCTGCCATACGATAGCTACCTTAATGGATGGATCTTTAGCAACACAATTTCTAATGACATTGTTAATGACAGAAGATGTCAAGTGAACGTGTCCAGCCAAAACAGTGTCACTGCCCAAAACACAAGACCCATGCTTACCCTTATACGTAACAATACGCCATGAAGATAAATATGAGTCAAACGTAGCCCTAAGTCTCCACGAACAGCCCCGCAACTTCAAGGTAAGGAAAGTTTGGTTTGAGGTCTCCGTTCTATACTCTACATTTCTACGAATATGATAGACTCTGATAGCTTCCAACAACGCTTTCTTGCTATCAAAAATCATACCCTTTTCCAACTCTCCGTTTTCGGTGTAAGTTGTATCACAAGCCCAAGTCCTCCATGAGTTGTCCTCCTCATACTCGTCTTGAGGTGGACATAGGGCATAAGGTGTAGGAGGAATGTTTGTAGGAATGTTGCCTAGAGTCATGTCATTTACTAGCGCATCCTCATTGACATCCAAATCGTCCTCAGAAGGATCATCAATGAGCTCATTACTCTCATTTCCATCATCCCAAGGTCCCATCTCAGCAGTTTCTCCTAAGTCAACCATTGAATCAATTGGAACTTGATTCGTAGTTGAGAAAAAGTACAAGATGGGGAAGAAACGAAGAAATTTACAGTTTCCTGAGTTAATATAGGCATAGGGGTAGGAGTAGGATTAGAAACAACTGCATTCCCTAATGGTACTTCTTCTACGTATAATTCCAAAAGTGGAATTTGGGTGGACTTTGAATGCTCCCACATAGCATCTATAGCCTCATCATCCTCAATAGAAAAGGCAAGCAATTCTCCACTCATGTCATATTTAAAGCTTATATTTACGGTACTTCAGTGGGGTCCAATCTAATTTTAGAACATATAAAATGTTTAAACTGGTTCAAATCCACGTTCGAGTTGCATGCAAACAACCTACGTCTTCCCCCAACATAATAAACTTTGCCACTACTTTCTCGAATAGAACCATTCCAAAAACATACTATAGTGACGCGAAATGATGCCATTTTCTACATTAATACAAACAAAATCAACATCATCATCAACTTCATGCCCATACAAGTACATTATATTCATTTGATTATAATCTTTTTTGGTTTAAAAATTATTAAAGTCCATAATGTAACTAAGTTCATACATATATAATACACATAAAATCCAAATAATAAATCAATTAATAAGTTCATAAATGATATTTCTAATACCAACATCAACATCAACATTTCTAATAATATTATCAACATTGAATTCAACTAATTCAATAAGCTCATCAACAACAATACTTCAAAAAACAACATAAAGCTATAAAAACAATTAAAGATTACCTTGAATAGTTATAGATAATTAAGAAGAGTCTTGATTTAAGAACTAGTAACCTACATTCGAAAAAATAAGCAAATTTGATTAAAACCCTAAAACACTACATATATACTAAAAAAACGCAAACAAGTTTACCTTTGAGCAAGCTAGACTATCACAGACTAATTTTGAAGTGTCAAATTGAAAGAGGAATGCAAGAATTGATGGATTGAATCTATGGTTTTAGAGGGAGAATGTCGATTGATAAGGTAGGGTTTTGAGAATTGGGGAAAATGAGAAAATAGGAAGCTGATCTGCATATTTGTGGAGCATTATGTTCGTAGTTAGTAACTGCAAACAGGTCAAAATTGGTCAAAGGGCTGTTCGCAGTCAGCTATTTGACCTGTTTTGACCTGTCGCAGTTAATAACTGCGAACAGCCCCAAATCTCAAATTTGAGAATTTCACGCTTAGTTTTAAAATAAAGTTGAAAGTTATATTATTTTATTTATTTTTTTTGATAAATTGGTTTAGACATTTCAAATTTTGTGACTTAAATGACGTACTTCATCTCATTTTCATAATCTGACCGGCCCAAATTCTCATACCCACCCCCAAAAAATATGTGGCAAAAACTTAAATAAATACGGCCCTAACAAGGTCCACTATCTTACTCTTAGAAGTTGGAATGTGAACAAGTGCTTTATAATTTATCTTATTCTTTATGCTTATGAAATGGCCCATGCAATGAGTTGTTATGTTTGTATAGAAGTGGGGTAGTAGATTACTAGTATCATGGAGAATCATTTCTAGTTCACAACAACTAGAACTCTCAAACGCATTCATTGTAGCCAGTGTAATCCGTTCAAAAGTATTATAATTAGCTGGCCTGTTGATTCACCTGTGCAGTTTGGGAAAATTTGAAAAAAGTAAGATAAATAAACAACTTAATTCCAAAAATAAGGTTCGTGAAAACTTATTTCCCAAAATAAGCGTCCGTACATCCAAGCCTAGCCTCGGGATAAGTCGCTGTTAGTAACAGCGAAAGAGGAAAAAAAAAAGAAAAATAAAAACCCCAAAGTCACTGTTAGTAACAGCGAATGAGGAAAAAAAAAATTAAAACCCCAAAGTCGCTGTTAGTAACAGCGACTTTAAGGTTAACTAATAACTTCTTAATCTCGTAGGTTGGAATGAGGAAGTAACTGAGAACTGAAAACTTAAACATTAAGTCGCTGTTACTAACAGCGACTTTGGGGTTTTTATTTTTCTTTTTTTTTTTTCCTCTTTCGCTGTTACTAACAGCGACTTATCCAAACCAGTGGTTTGGATGTACGGACGCTTATTTTGAGAAATAAGTTTTCACGAATCTTATTTTAGGACATAAGTCGTTAAAATGTCTTATTTTTTTCAAATCTTGGGCTACTGCACAGGGCCTTAACATTTCTTATAGATAAAGGGGCATGTATACAATAACATTAGTATGCAAATAGATATAAACACGTTGACTCGTGGTAATAAAGTGGATTTTGAGCTAAGATGGTTATGTGTTCGATTTCTAAGACCTACAAATAATAGTGTTGTGAGTGTTATTTGTACAGTTACTTTTATTTTAATTTAATTTATATTTTATTTTGAGATAATTTTTTTAAGATCATTCTCACTCCCTCTTTAATATTAAAGACCCATTTACATTTTCATATTTTTTACAATATTTCAATACTGCAAGATGTATCTAATTGTGCATAATTATAAATTATAAAAAATTAATATTAATAATACTACTTACATTAAGACGAATTAAACAAGATCCCACTAGACTATGTTTTAACTAATAGATTAAAAATAAAAATAAAAATAAAAATTAAGAGGAACTATATAAAATATTCAAATTTAAATGGGACATTAATGCTGAATTAGTTGAACTATTAATTTATATGTCGTTGAATTTAAGAATTTGGTGATCTAATCAACACTTTTGATACTAATTTGTGATTTAGATTAATTTATAAACATCTCATTATACTATATTTTTGTTATCAATAATTTAATTACCCAAAAATTATAATCTGTTATTACAGTTTAGTTTTACAACAAATATATCGACTGAATAATGAAATTTACACATTTATTGAAATTAATAGTTACTTAAAATTCCATAAATATAAGCTTAAGGGCCCATTTTATATATTTTGTACAGGGCCTCTCTTTTCTTCGAGACGACCCTAATGATTAGGTCAGGAGAAAGATAAAATACGACAACTCAAAGACAATTCGGCCAAAGAACTCTCAAAAGCATACTCAAATACTAAATACTCTTATCATACTTTATCTAAAAAAATAGGTCACAATAATCAGCTAGAGGATAAAAAAATAAAAAATCACAGAACTAATACCATAAATAGCCCAATGAATTCCTTTCTACAATCGCAATTGATCCAACATAAACAAATAAGATACTGCGTGCCAAGAAAAAAAACAAAAGAGCAAGCAAATCACAACTCTTTCTTGCATAGTTAATAATTACCAGGGCAAACCCACGATCGATCTTAGTATAGAATGGGTCGAACACTTATCTATGCATATGCAGAACCGCACCAATTCAATTGTCATTATTCCGAATTATATCCTACACTACTCAATATTAATAGAGTTTTTAATCAAATACCCGAGCCTAGATTATGTCACCTATATTGGTAAAGTTTAGGATGCCAATATGGATGAGGGTCCCACCATTGATGAATACCATGAGCTACCTTTACATCTTGTTCCTTCACAACCATATTCTTGACAACAAATGCTGAAGGGATTAGATGTAATGCCTCCCCATCTCTCCCTAATACACCTGATATCAAACCCACAACAGAATCCTTTGTTGCAATCCTTTCAATTCCTCCTACACCCCATCCTTCCATCTTCTCTCGATGCTCGAAATACCCGATATACTCGCAACAAATCGGATCTTTTGGGTTCACAAACAAGTATGGGATCCAGGATCCAAGTACCCTAAACGGGTCATAATGCATAGTACTATTAACATCATTTTTTGTGCCCTTTAGAGCAAGGGAAAGACCAGCTGTTACAACACTAGTAGCAATCCGGGCACCCGTTTTTAAATACGGGTATTTGAGTTTTTCAATCGGGGCAGAAACATATGGTGGGTTGAATAGATAAGTTTCTATAAAACACCCTTTTTTAGCCATGTCTTTACCAGCTTGTAATGCAATAGATGCTCCTAGTGAGTGTCCTGTTAACCATACATTTGTGGGTCCAGATTTGGCTATTATGGATTGAATTGCTTGAAACCCGATTTGGTATCGAGTATTTCGGGTTAACCCATTTAGGGCTAATTGGATATCCAAATAGAGGTCTCGTTTTCGAGTGTCGGGTTTGATGAGAGTTCCTCTAAAGGCAATGACATAGTTAGGAGGTAGATGTTGGGATGGTAAGGAGTGGGGGTAAGTAGGGTTGTAAGGTTTGTATTGATAGATGGCTCCAAATGTGGAGGAATCAACTCGGTCTACAAGGATTTGAATGCATTGGAAATGGAAAAAATGCCACCAAATTGGGGCTAATGCTTTGTGTTGTGTTCTGTTTTGTTGTCTGTCTCTTTCAAGAATGTATACTCCTTGTACTAAACTTGCTGCAATTGATCTTCTATGATCTGGTATTCTCCTGCAACAACACTTGAATTGAGCATTATACATATTATATAGGGGTAACTCTTGTGAGAGATTGTTTTTCGTTGAGATGATCTCATAACAAGGAGTCTGTATATATGCTAATGATTTGTATTAGCTGGACTGTTAATCTGTGCATGGTGAGACCGTCTCTTACAAGAATTTGTGATTTTATAGTTTATAAAAGAAATTCTTTGCTTTTATCTCGATTTTGAGGAATGATTAGAAGTGCAAAATATAGGATATCTTAAAGAGGGGGGAGTTTCAAAAGACGTCTCTTCTGTTGAAATTTGAAAATAAAATTAGTATCGATGATGTAGCCTGCAATCAAACATAGGTTTGATGTTCTCTTTTATTTCTAATTTCTTTGTACAATGTAATGTTACCTACATATTGTGTGAGGAGTATAAATTCTTCCATGCTTTGAAGCAAATCAAATAGTGCTTGATCACTTGAACTCACATTCTAAAACAAATACATATACTCTTACTCAAAATACATTTCCCAATGTTCTCTACAACATACAATGTAAAAATCACTTTTAGGAACTTAAATAGCAATAGCTAAGCTACATCTATATTCTCAATACTATAAAGTTTTTTCATAAAAAAATTAGAGTCATTAAAATTTTAATTTAAATGATGAATGAATTCTAGCAATCACTTTCTCTTCTTTTTTTTTCATCATCGTAAATATAATTGTGATTATTAGTCTGATGATTGAAATTTTTTTTTTCATTTTCATGAGCATGACATAAATTTTATTCTCACAACTTATAAAAAATCAATATATTTTCACCCTGTCTTAAGAATTTTCAAGGTTACTCCTAAAATAAAATGAATTTAAAATCTTAATTTACATCCAAAATTAAATTTGTAAGAGTATCTTGGTGTTCATATACTTCATTCAAAATTTTCCCACATTAAAAATTGGATTAGAAGGATAGTATTTAAATTCTGCTTCTAATTGACTAATCCAAACCCTTGCTAAATACTCCCACCGTTCTTTTTTGATCTTCCACATTACTATAACGGGTAGTTTCAAAAGTTCTTTCACTTTATAATACTTTCTATTTTTAGAAAGTTTTATCCCACTATTACCCCTTAAAACCCCCCTTTTCTTTTAATGTACCCCTTTTCTTTTATTTATAATTATTTTCTTTCTCATACTTTCAATACAATCATTATTTCACATTACTATTTAATTAAAATAATACCCACTACAACCTCATACTTCCAATACAATCATTACTTTAGACTACTATTTAATTAAAATAATACTCATTACAATCCAAAGATTCTATCTTTCTTAATATATGTGCAAAAAATGAGTGGTTAAGAATAATTACCAATCAACACATTTAAGGTGTGAAGGACCACATAAATCAAAAATTTCATTCTTTGATGGCTTTGCTCCCTTTTCCTCCTCTTTAGCATTCCCCTTCATCTTCTTCTCTTATTCAAGATAAAATTCTTCTAACATAACCACAAAATATTATAAACATTATTAACTATTATTTTTAAATTCGGACTCAGACTAGAGAACCTTTACAAGTAAAAAGAATAAGAATTAAAATTTTCGCGTACATATAAGAATAAAAGAGAAAGTCTTCAACAAAATATTAAACGAACCCAATGCAAGATTATCAAGCATAAATTAGTTGATTAAACCATCACTTAATATGTTATTTATTGTAAGATGTAATTCATGATTATTGAACATCAAAGTAAATGAAAAAACAACATTATGAATAAATGAGGTAAGAAGAAATCTCTATGAACATCAAACAAGTTAAATTAATAATGTAATTAAGCAAAGTAATGCAAGTAAATAAATCATAATCAAGCAAAGAAGTATATATAAGATTGTAAAGAGCAAATTAATGGATAATTATTATACCCATTTATTACAAGATGCCAAAGATTTGATCTTTACCTGTAATTTGAGAAAGAGAGAAGAAGGCCAAATCAAAGTGGAAAGAGTTGTTTGGGTGTTAGAAGAAATAAATCATCTCCTTGATATGTTGACCCAATTTTATGTAGTACTCCCACCTTTTTGGCTTATGTTTCATATTTTCTTTTATGGTCAAGTCATCTTAATTGTCCCATTTTTTTTTTTAATATGAATTTTTGACTTTTATGCCCTTAGTAGCTTTATCTTATTTTCAATTATACCCTCCATTACCCATACTAATTTTTCTCCCTTACATTAAAAACTCATAATACTACTCTCTTTGCTACCCTTAGGGTCCCATTTTTTACTCTCCTTAAAATCCGTAAAAAGTCAAATGAAACTCTTAAGGTGAATAGGACGGAATATTTTATAAAGTCAATGAGATTTGGCTCCATCCACCAACCTAAAAGAAACAAAAAGGAAAGGTGGGAAGGAGAGGTCTTAAAAACAGATTAGACAATTCGATTTTCACTTAATTTTGTAATGAATTTAACTTTATATCGAATTCAAAATGAATTTAAAACTATGCAAAAAGCAATATTAAAACAAAATCCTATTTTAAATGGACTCAAAAACATTTGATCTGAATCGACCCGATGACCTGAATAAATACCTCCATTCGGAAAACTTTAAGTGTCGAAAGATATTAAATCACCGAATAGGATAATGCGTAAATATCAATGTAATTTTTTAATCCATCTGGTTGCTGATACTAAATGATGATAATGAGAATAAAATATAAAGTAAATTTTAGGAGAAGTAGTATTTTTCCTATAGTTATAAAACTCATAAAAAATGTTTTTATTCGCGACTTTTCATCATCATCAAAGTTGTGATTATATGTTTATAACATTGACTAATTATTTTGGGCATGTACTACTGAATTAGTTGACTTCAACTCGTTCTCTAAATAAATGTATGTATCGAAATTGGTATGTCCTTTTTATTAATCGTTATTAGATATAAATATATGAGTTTTGATGATTATATATGAAGATGATATTTAAATCATCCGGTTTTTTTAGAGACCTCCTTTTTAAAAAACGTCTTTTAGGTTCAACCCATTAAAGTTTAATCAAACTAAAAAATAATAATGGACTCACCAAATTAAAAATGATCTTTCAAAAAGACCGTCTCTCACAAAATTTGTGTATTTAAATCTGTTAACGCTATACATAAAAGGCAAAAATGAAAAAAAATACATCAACTACAACATTACTCTCAAGTCTATTCAAAAGAGATAATTAAATAAATTATATTAATTGAACTAAAATAATACTCCATATAGCAAAATTAAAAGTCACTAAAGTATATATGATTTAATAAACTGATAATAGCCTTTTTTTTTTTTTTTTAATAATCATGCAACTTCCTGCAGGGTGCGATACAAACAACCCCATAAGACAAGGTGTGACTTTTAGTTTTTACCACATATTTAATCTTGTTTGTTATTTAGTTTCAAGGATTCTTCTACTAGTTGGGTTTGGGTAGAGACTGTTTGACAAAATATTATTATATAATATTCCTAACTTTTATTTGGTAAAATTAGTGTCCTTTTTCATGAGGTTAAGCTTCAAAGCACTAATGATAAAATCAATAATATTCTTATTATTACAACAATATTAAATAATTAAATAAAATAACTGAAAATTTTTTAATGACATTAAATTTGCCACGTGAAATAACAATTATTGGCTAAATAGAAATTACATGACACTTATATCACAATAAATTTATCATATTAAAATATTACTACTTAATAATACCTGTTCTACATCATTATTTGATACAATATTCAACATTGGACAAGTCTTCAATTAATTACTTGTCATATTATTATATTATTTATTAAACATGTAATTTTTTTTGAATGTGGGATCACCACATTAAATTTAGAAAAGTAGTTGTTTAGATGTCATTACTAGAAGCAATTTGACTATTTGTAGCTTTTTAAGAAAATGTAGTATAAAAGTAGAATTTTTAAACTATATTAATAACAAATTAAATATAAAAAAAGATATCTAAATTAAATTCTATATCAATATAAAATTACCTATATTATTGAAAATATCTTCTATTAGCACAAACTTAATGCTAATTTTGCAACATACTCGTCTTATATTTCATTTTAGGTTTATAGGGTAGGCTAAAAAAAGGGAAAGATAAAGTAAGATTTGATTTCAGAATCTTAACATAGAAAAACAATACTTAATCATATGAAGTATCATTAAAAAAAAAAAGAAATTTGTGTTTAGTTAATGTGAGATAAAAATAAAATAGAAAAATTTATTTAGAATAATTGAATATTTTATTGATTTTATTATAATAATCTCAAGTTTTGATTAACCATGAATAATTCCAATATTAGGGCCATTTACCCAAGAACTTTGCTGTCCAAATGGTGATGTGTTTTTGTAATAAAATATAAAAAAATAAAAATTAAAAATCAAAAATATTAAAAATTAAAAGTTAAAATAAAAAATTACACTTATTGATTTTTCTTATCATTTTTTTATTTTTAATTTTTTTATAATTTATTTTTGTATTTAATTTTTTTTATGGAAAATAACTTGTTACATAGATTACAGGTTAACTTGGTGCATTCTTACCCTTATAGTTAAAATTATTTATGTTTAATTAAAAAATAATATTATTATGAGAAAATTAGTAATATAAAATATTATAAGTAATTTTTCCAATAAAATGTGATATACCATGACCTAGGCTTCATGGTCTAATTTGAAAAAAAAAAAAAGAAGTTCGGCGGGCCTTTGCACCGACTTGGAGTCACCATTGGAAATTTTAACTTCACTATTTTTCATTAAAAAGAATACACAAAATTGCGATTTTTGGCGGCAGGGTAATTCTCCTCTGACTCCAGGTATCTCCATTCTTAAATTTTAATTCTTAATTTAGTCTTTAATTATGTATGATAATTGATAATTGTTAATGCATGAATCAATAAGGTTTTTGCATTGGAAAATTAAGCTATGAATCACTGAATGAATGACAAATCGACATGTTTGTTGGGTTCTGTTGATTTATGAATGCTCAGATGATAATTTTGATGTCTAATGATTTCATATTCATTGATTATTTGATTTATCAATGTTAATATATTGGGATTTCTTTTTTTTTTTTTCAAAGTTTGAATCTTTGGTTCTTATCTATTTCGCTTCATATCATTTTTATCAATGTTGTTTATTTATATGAAGCTGAGAAATTTATGAACTTGTAATTTTATTATGGTTAATTGTAGAATAAAGTTTTTATGAGTCTTGTTCTTCATAATTATCTCCAGTGTTTTCCACATCATATGGGCATTTATGGTTATGTTACACATGCATTAATTTGCTCATTGAAGCTTAATCTTTAGATTCACTTCTGCTACAAGAGATGAAATTTGAAATATTATCTTTTGGTTTGCAATCATAGGTGCAAAGTCCTAAACTTGCATATACATGCCTTATTTATGTGGAGTTGCTAATGATGAGGCGGCGGGACCTAGGATTTGAAATATGGGTTGCGAGCTTAATAAAGACGTCTTTATTCTCGTTAACAAGGAAAATATAACTTAAAAGACAACGGCACAAATAAAGTAAAACAAAAAACACCTCGAATGAAAATCTTGCAGCTTAGTGGTATTGTAGTGGGATTAATTATTCACATGTGGCAGCATGTTGCGGGTTTGAGCCCTAACTAGGTACAACTTTCTTGAATTTTTTTTTAATGGGGTTGCATATGCAACCCCTAGTGCTTAACTAGGTCCGGCATTGACATCTTTATTATATTGCCAACAAGGGTTAATTTATGTTTTTTTTACCAAAGAGTCTATTAGAAATAAGCTCTTTATTACCAAGCGTTAGGTTGCATACATTCAACCCTAAAGGAAAAAGTCATCAAATGACATTAGAGTCATGGAATATATGTATATAATAATAGAATAATGAATAATGTCCCAACTTTCAAAATTAAGGATTCTATACAATTTCACTATTGTAAAAATTAGAATTACATTTAAGGACTATCTACCTTTTTTTTGAGATTACGTGGTAGGCTTAAGAAAAGGGGCTATAAGAATCGGACTCAAGACCTTACATGAGAAAGTAATAGTGCGTGTGCGTCACAATTTTCTTCATACGCCAAAAAATAGTGCGTGACTACCGCTCTTTGATGGTAGTATTAAGAAGTGGGCAATATCAGTTCCTACAAGTTTCTGAATTTATGTTGTTGGGCATATATCAATGGAAGTAAACTGTGTTAAGTATGATTATTGATCAAATATGCGTAATTCTATAGTTTAATATCCGCCATAAATTTTCTGTTTAAGATGATTTAAACTAAAATTTCTTTCGTTGTGCTAGATCCTGGTTTTCTACCGCAAGAAGGACATGAACAATGTTAATGTGTCTGAAAGTGAACTTGGGGATACAACTGATTCTGAAGATGAATCGGAAGTTCTTTCTGACGATGAATCAGAAATCCTTTCTGACATAGATGATGCAGAGGTGTGTTGTACTACCTAATTTACTTCATTTACATGCCTTTTTTGTATTCTGAATCTGAATTATTCTTTCTATGTATAAAGGAAATGGGGACATACAAAATTACAATGTTAACAATAGAGAAAGATAGTAGAACTTATCTCTAGAATCTTTGACGTCCACTACATACTTGAGCTCATTTTGCAATGTACCTTATACTGTTGGTTTCTTTAGAAGTATTTTTTATAGGGTCATCACCAGTGTCACATGATTCGCTAATCTCTTTGCGAATCGAAAAAAGCGAGTTATGGTCGGTTTTGGTCTATTTTGGACAAATTTGAGCGAATTGCGAAGTTAAAAAGCAAATTAGCTAGCGAATCATGTGACACTGGTCATCACACATCAATATTCACTGTCATCTTTCTTGACGCAAAATTATACGCATCTTTTAATATGCCTTGCAATCTTTGGTGAAAATTACCTTAATTTAACACTGTCATGCTGTGACACTGATATTTATTGGGTTATGATGATCTCTTAACAAGCAGAACTTTTGCCGGTCTTCTGATGATTAAACTTAGGAGTTGTTTCGTATCAGAAGTGGAATTGAAATAGAAAGGGAATGCTTAAAAAGGGGTTACGGTATACTGAAGTATTATTATTATTAACACCCACTTAACGTTTTTGTTTCGTATTGCAATAATTTGTTGGGTTTAAGTGACTCTTGTATAACTAAGCTTTTTAGTTGAGCTTTGCCTTCTGCTTGTCTTGTAGTTTAATTTCGGTATGCATTATATTGTCCATCTTTGACGGCTAATGTGATCCATCGGGGAGTTTTTGTAGATTGGCGATTATATAAGTAATGAAAAAGAGAAGAATTATAAGAAAATTATTTGGAATCTGATGAATCGACAATACCTTCAGGTAATGTAATTCTCAATGCTTATGTTCATTACAATTTTTACATCAACTTTCTGTTTGATGTCCTTAAACAAAGGTAGTTATTGTTTCTATCCTAATATGGAGTGATTGTTATTCGCATGACACTTCTTTTATCTTTCTTTCCTGGTAGAAGTAACTAAATATGTTTCGATTTTTTTTTTTTTTTGTATCCATATACAGGAACAAGAAGCCAAAACTTCTGCTGTAAAAGTGACGGAATCCAAAAAGGTGAATTCTTCTAGATGTTTCTTCCTTCAATAAGGGTATGGTCTGCCGTCTTCCTTCCCTCCCCAGACCCTAAGCATATCTTTTATGGGCTGGATACTGTGATGATGATGATAACGACGATGATAACTTGTGCACTCTAGCTTTAAGGTGAATACTGTGATCTTTTGCTTAGAATGTTAGGATCACGACCATAAAAGATCCATACCCCTTTTGCAGATATCGATGTGACGTTGCTCTATATTTGGGGAATGTGGGGTTTTAATGTGAGATACGGAAGGCAGGCAGGCAGGCAGACAGGCTCTGATTATTACTCAAGGTTTTGGTGTATTGTTGATTAGGATCTCTTGTTAACTTCGTCACTGCTATTTATAATGAAAAATTGGTTTGCAGGAGTCCAGAAAGAAAAGAGAAACTGGTGCAATGAGAGCACAAACTGCCACTAAAACAGCTCGGCCAACATCACCTAAGAAGGTATGTGTGAAAATTCTAAATTTGACATAATTTTAATACTGGGTAGGCCAAGGGAAGTGGAGGACTGTGGGATGGGGCAACGAGAATTGAACCCATGATATGCAGATGCTCCAACTGAGATAAGACCCGATTATCTCCAAATGTAACATTTTATTTGTAATAAACGTACACTTGTATTTACACATTGTATTCAGTAGCATACCGGTGGTCTAAATTGTCTACTCAACTGTCTTGGTTTTTAACATGTGTTCTTTTATACATGAAAAACCTGAAAGTCAAGCTACTCCCTGATAATGCTTCTATGTGTTTTTCAGAAGCCTCACTCCAGAATCAACTATGATGCACTGTCTGAATTCCTTGAAGACCCTGTAAGTCTTGAGTTTGATAATTTCCTCTCTAATTTTAACTATTGCTTGTTGATGTTAGTTTTAAATTAGCTGTTTAAATTCTTTTTATCCAAGTTGTAACTTTCCGTTTAAAACGGATCGTAACATGAGAGACCTTAAAGTTCTTATGAAACTTGTAACATGTTTGGTTGCGCTTGATTCGTTAAGAGACATGAGTACATGAGAAATGTTGTTTTAAAATAAACCTTAGGGTGTTCGGAAAAATAGCTTATTGGCCAATTTTGGCTTGTTTTGATACAATTAGAGGGTTGGGTGGTGAAACCAGTCAATACGATTGGTAAATTAGTTGGTTGAAACATCTTATTGTTATGAATAAGTTTTTTTTGAACAAGCTGCTCATAGCAGCAGATTCAAAATCAACTGGTCAAACCAGCTAATAAAATCAGTTGGTCAAATCAGCCACTGTAATCAGATATCAGCTAACCAGCTATTATCCGTTTGCCAAACTCTCCCCTTATGTTTCCTCTTCATCCGTGGTTCTTCCTCTTTCATTTTTTGTATAATTCCCGGTTACATATGCATTTTCTTACTAATGTCCTTGATTGTAATTTCTGAACACATTACTTGATTTGCAGTTGGCTTCAAATAGTTCAAAGAGTAGGGGTGAGCCAGATTCAGAGCAGCATGTGGGAGAAAGTTCAGTTGGAACTCTAAAAGATAACAACACAGGCGATGCAACAGATGTTAACAAGGATGGAGAAAACGACTGGGAAACTTATTCCAACTATTCACATTATGACAATCAAGGAGAAGAGTACAATTACTACGTGGATGACGATGAGTTCTTTTGAGATGACTTGGTCTTTTTTCGTTGTTTAAAGAATAGATATATACCGAAACGATACAGATATGCAGCTTACTATTTGATAGGAATACAAAATGCAACCTTCTGGTATGTCCATTCTTTAAACAAGAGCGAGCGCGATTAGTTTATAGCAGTAGTTTTGCATCGCACTCATTGACGATGTTTGTTGCCATTGTACGATGGTAGTTATTGACGCTGAGCCTCTATTGTTTCGATTCTCATAATCGAAACAGATCTGTAAGAGGGCGTTTTTGCATTATACTAAGTTGCCTTCATCAACCTAACATGGATCACAAGATCAGTAATTGCTCCAAAGCTCAATATCATCAAGTTCTTTTCGAAAATTACATCCAATACAGGTGGGTTCGGTTCATGATCTAGTTCTTGACTATAGAAGATGAATGTACCATATGGAACTTGATAGTTAATACTCACGTTAGTAATTGGGTTGTCATAATCAATATCAAATGGGATTAAGAACACTATCTTATAAAATATACTTCCTCTGTTTCTTTTCAAACGTTCTATTTGCTTTATGCATATTTATCAATGCACAAATTTAATCTGTAATATCTCTAATTGTATATTATTAAAAATTATAAAAAATAGATATTACACCTTATGTTGAGATGAATCAAACAAGATTATATTTGACTATGTTATAATTTAAAGATTAAAAATAAATTACAAATTAAAAGTGGTTGATGAAAATTGAATAGTGGTTAAAAAAGCAAATGGGATGTTTTAAAAGAAATAGGGGAGTATTAGTTTATATCAACAATAACAATAATGTCAAAGTCTTAATTTACAGGTGTCTAAATTTTTAAATGACCTCCATTCATAAATGTGTTTTTGTGATGATGTTGAGATGTATTCATAAATCTTGTTGAGAGGGTCGTGCAATGCCGTATTTTACACCTTCAAATAATGACTTCTGATTAAGCATGAGCAAACAAGTCATGTAAGGTTATGCCAAAGGTTACATTTCTTTATGTACTTTTTCTCTAGAATTAATTATAAAATGACGGACTAGACGGGTAATACTTGTATGACACCAGGTGCACCAATCTCACAAAATGGTAATAAAAATGCACCTGTGGGCTGTGGCCCACTGTCACAATTGACAAGCTAGGATCGCTGAAGGCCTAAGAACACATGGATTTTTAACTCTTGAAATGACAACTAATTCCACATATGGATTCTGAACATTGCCAAGAACACATGTCAAACAAACTTGAATAGAAAACTGTAAACTTCAGAATTGCATCAGTTTCTAAAATCATACATTTAATTTGTTTACACCAATAAACTGATTGATAATAATACATAGATCAAAAAGTATTTTAATACATAAATATGTACAATATGAACAGTCATCTCTGGGTTCGCCTTCAGATTCTACGATTTTGGTACCATTGGAAACATTCAACTTGACTATCCTCCTACAGCAAAATAGGATTCAAGCTTTACTGGATTTATCATAAATGAGTTTCGCATAATTGGCAATGGTTTTTTCAGGTGATTGTTGAAGCTGTGCAATCACAGGAAACAACTCTGACGAACGAATGCAATTCCTGCAAGCCGAGTGTGCGCACATCTTCGCCAAAGCAAAAAGAACGATTTTTAAAGGTGATTCGCTAACAGCATCCCGTCTTGGGGGATTCAGGGCTGCAGTGGAGCACTCTGACACCACCTTAAGTAAAGCCTGCATGATTATATGCAGTTACTAAAGGTCAAAGCATATACTATGACTTCAATTTTTTCTGAAAAGAAAAGCATAAGAAATACTGTTCCTCAAAGACATTTCCATAAAAATCAAAATCAGATCCCCTAATGCCATTAAGATCCTCCCACCTACGCGTGTGTGGGGTTAGGGTGGGCGAGGGGGAGGTTTGGATGTACGCAATTTGAGCTTTATAAGTGACAATAAAAAGGTTATTTCCAATTGACCCTTCGTAGAAAATATCATCCGCAACTTCACATAAGTAAGAAATGCACATAATTTTATACGCCATCTTAATGTAGTCATCAATTCATGTTTGGTTCAGTTTTGGCAAAGTCATATTAAGATTCATTGTCAATCAGCTTATTAATAAGGGAAATTCCACATAGTAGCATCCAATTTTTATGAAACGCCAGTGGTAGCACTTTTGTAAGATTTTTCCACATGGTAGCATCCAATTTATGCACTATTTGACTACCGTAGCATTTTTCGTTAAATTCTTGTTAATTTTTTATTAATTCATCATTTTGTAAGATACCACATGGTAGCATCCAATTTTTGCTCACAAATGTTTAACTCATCATTTACACGTTTTATTCATCTTAATTTATCAACGCCCTTAAATGTTGTCACAATTTTATTTTCATTCAAATTATTGGTATTATAAAGTTCAAAGGTGTATTATAAACACTAATAAATAATTCAAAAGGTGCATTTTATAAGCTTAAAGTGCATTTCATAAGTTCAAAAAGTGTATTCCAAGCACGAATACATATCTACTTACTTATTAAAACATTTAAGGGCATTGATAAATTAATCGGTGAATTAAACATTAAGATCGTAAATTAAACATTTGAGTAAAAACTGGATACTACCATGTGGAAAAATCTTACAAAATAATAAATTAAACGGAAATTAACAAGAATTTAATGGAAAATGCTACGGCAGTTAGATAGTGCATAAACTGAATGCTACCATGTGGAAAAATCTTACAAAAATGCTACCACTGGCGTTTCATAAAAATTGGATGCTACCATGTGAAATTTCTCTATTAGTAATTATATCAATCAGTAATATTACTCTTAAGGCAGCGTTGATACGGTTTGGGTTATAATTCATGATTTTGAGTCTGGAATCTATCCTTCTATAAGTATTATCTGTTAAACTTTTCAGTCTGGAATCTATCCTTGCAATAATCCCCCAACCAAACCCAGAGCAACTAAAGAAGCATATGATCTCCATATATGTAATAAAATAAACCTGAATAGCTCCAATGGACACAATATCTTCACAGAGCTTGTTGGAATTGCGAACAAGATTACTAAGAGCACCAGCAGCATTTGCTTTTGTCTTATCCTCCTCGGGTGAAAGCAGCAAATTTGTTAGTTGATGTATGGAACTTCTAAGTTCTTCATACAACAAATCATTATGATAGGCTGCGTTTCCAATCTGAGGCATCAATTGAAGCAGCAATTTCAGGTTCTAGAATTATGTAATTTCTCTCAAATGAATGTACACAATTAGCAAGGGATATGAATAATTGATTCTAAACAGGAAAAATCTTACCGCAAAACATGCAAATTTTCTAGTACGCTTGTCTGAGTCTGCACATCGATCTATGAGTAGATTGATGATATTATGCCTTGCCTAAACACCAAACAATTAGAAAAAAAAAAAATGGTAAGCACATGCAACGAAAACCAACTAAATACAGAAAAACATGAAAATTTTCAAATCAAATATCATTTGGCTATTCCTAAGGAAATTCCAGTAAGCATATGCATTATTTAGCTAAGATAAAAGCGAACCAAACTTCATCTCCAACCTACCAGTGAATCATAAAAGTAAGAGCTATGTCGACACATGTTTCCCACAGCACTACAAGCCTTTGCGCGCAAGTCAGGATCTTTTTCGGTGAGGAACTCCTTTAAACGTGTCAATATGTTTGCCTTGTCAATGTACTCATAAAAACCCTGTAAAGTACACATGACACAATTGGACAAGGACAACAATATAACAGATTCTTTTTCAACAGACTAGAACAGCATTCAGCAGTCATAAATTTCTGCACATAAGAGAGACGGTGAGAGCTTCGTACGCCACTTCTTGTAAAAGAATCTTTTATAAAGGAGAAAATTGTGAACTTCACAAAAGTATATACTACAGTCAAAGAAACTTGTATTTGCACCGTTAAACAGATAATATGTTAGTTGATGCTCACAGAACTTAGCTGCAGTTTTTAGAAGGCATGTTAAGCTCTGTTACATTCAGGCAAGTGTATACAGAGCAACAAAATTCAAAATCTCATATGTTGAAAGTTCAAAAGCGACTGCCATAACCAGATCTTCTGTACCTCAAGAGCCTAAAGATGTATTAATTTATCCTAATCTAGCTATTGAAATGTCTAAATCTATAACCATGAAGTTGTTTATCCACAAGCAACTAAGAGTGAAAGAAATTAGTTGTGCCTCAGAAGTCAGGTCCTTGGGCTGACAGATGTGCTTTCAAAGCAATGGTTACCCAATATTTTAAGCAAATTTTATGCTTTTGAGATTTGAGATAAAATGAAGGCCAAAGCCAGCATATTTATCAGTCAACAACATGGATCAAAAAATAATAAAAAATAAAAAAACAGATTTTACTAACCTTGTCCATACGAGCTAGTTCAGACACTACCATGAGGACATCCAGGATAACTCCTTTTGGGCTTGAACCGTCTAGCAACCTTCTCATCCTAGAAGCTTCCAGCATCCCCTTCCCTACAAGATGAATTGCCAATGGTTTATGGCTAGTCATTTTAGCAAGGAATGCCACTGGCCTTTGTGTGTCCTTCAACTCCAAAGCATCAGCACAACACAGAATTATAGAAGGTATCCCAACCTGCAAACTCAAAAGACAGGAGTAAGAGATTATGAAAACTTTAAGAGTTATAGCATAGAGCTGAAGAAGGAGAAATAATTGGGAAATTGCATCAATATAAGATATTTAATGCAAATTTCTTGTATGTTACCCCCATCCACTGTGAAAGCACATGCATATGAATGTGCTAAGCACACTTCCTACATATTATATACTGTGAAGAATGCAAGACAAAGAGTAGTCAATAATATAATCCATCATAATGAACGTGAAAGCAATAAGCATGATTCGTACAAAAAAACAGGCCATCCCCACTCTATTCTCAGCGCAAGCTACTCAGGATGATGAACTATATGTTTAAAAAAAATCCTAATACAAGTTCATAAATTATCTTCTTCAGTAGTCTATTGAGGATCATCATAATAAAACTTCCATTAAAATTGCAAATTTTGTACAAAGAATTGGTGAAAGATTATCTAACCTCTACAAGAATCTTTGTGTATTTTTCCATGTTTTCCCTGATAGCTTTCATAATGTCTGAGTCTTTGCTGCATATTTTGGCACCAGGTGAACCTACATTTAGGAGATGCCCACTGCTAATGGAAGCAGTGGTAGAAGGCAAACTAGTAGCGTTCTGAACAGCAACAAAAGGGAAGGCCAAAAAATCAATCACAGCATTTATGATATCCTTCACTCCACTTTTTCCTCCACCAGGACCCTCCCAATATTTAAGGGGCTTCAGATGAGCATCAGAAACCAAGTCACGAATACATGCAACATTGTCATTCTGTAACAATATCTGTCGAAAGGTCACAGAACCGCCTGGAAGGCAATGGGTTAGACATGAAACAGTCCAGAATACTCCAACAGGAGATAATCCAACCACATCTTGAGAATCAACAACAGAATTGTCACCCAGTAAATTTATAATAAGTTGAGGGAGTCCACTTGCACAAAATTGCTGGACAGCCAAAGGTCCTCCCCACTTTAGCCTATACACAAGCAAGCCAATATATCCATCCCTGAATCCATGCCAATGAGAAAGCATGCTTGTACCATTGCCGTTGCTTTGGTGCTCAACTTTGTAATTCATTTTGAGAAGGTCACACAATGTAGCAGTGCGAGGAACAAGAGGCATTGCTATATCAGATAATGAAGATTCAACAGAAGCTCCAGTCTCAAGGAATAAAATGGATGCATAGGCCAGCATTGCTGCTGAGTAATGAGGTTGAAATGAGGTAGAAACTCCATCATCACAGGAAAAAAGTTGAGCGAGCAATGAAAGCCTTGCATGTTGTCTTTTCGAGGATGAGGTTAAAATTGATGATGCATATTTTCTCCCCGTTGACTTGAAAGATTGAGCAATTGTTGCAAGAAGCAAGCATGAATGCAGAGCAAGCCCACGAGGATTAGCAAATTTGCACTTTGAGCCATTAGCTTCACTGGCTAGTGAATTTTTGCTCAATGCTGATCCACATAAAGATAATATGGAGAACATCTCAGAGACAAGTGTATGATCACCTCCACCACTTACCTCAGTTGTAACAGGCAAGGAACTGGGAAGGCCACAAAGAGCACTTGCCACCATTCCACTATGCATACAGCACCTCAGTATGAGCTGAAACACAATAAAATGTCATTGGATTGTGCAATAGATATCAACTAAGAATGGCTGACTTTGTGAGACATCTGAAAAAGAATCCTAGTTTATTGACTTGTAGTTATGCATTTTATTTTTTGACTGGTACAAACATGTTAGTTACATTAGCATGAAAGCTATCGATAAATTTAACAACCTGCTCTTGTATGGTATGATAGGATAGCCTATGACACGCATATATAAGAAATTAAGTAGCCAAATTTTTGACATGAAAGAGACAATTTGTCATTCCCCCAATCACTACCAAAGGGCTATTCAAAAGTAAAAATAAGGATGGATCCTTGCATCTCTTATAACCAAAGTTTTCTGACATGATTATGATAACAAAACATAGGTATGAGCAATTTACATCCCTGGCCATCATCAACTCCAAATCCATACTAAGGGTGAAACCGTGAAAGCATATTAACTTACGCAACAGCATCACTAACTAACCTGGATACCAGCTAAGAGCACAGCTTCATTACGCTGTCGAAAACAGTATAATATGGCACAATGAACTGGTTTGGAATCCAGAAATGCTCTTGTAATAGCATCGATCACCTTCTCACACACAATCTCAATATCTGGAGACTTTTCCTGCTCCGAGATTTCTAGTCGGGACAATGAATGGCTACGGAGAGAAGAGAGTGGAAATTCCCTAGCAGTTTCTTTCAGAGACAAACTCTCTAATGCATTTATCAAAAACCACAGTGCTCTGCACCCTTCTGCAGCAACTCGTGATAAATTAGCAGAACCTGAAATCATACTTGTTCCTGAAGCTGCTAGGGAGAGGCAAAGGTGATCAACCAAGCCACTTGTTATAGCATGGTCAAGGATTTGCTTCAATATATCAACAGTTTTAGGAGGGCAAGAAAGAGAAATTTCTTTAATAGCCAAAGTAACTTGATTTATCATAACTGCAATAGAGGAGATAGACTCATAAAGAACTCTGCCACTAGAATCATCCAGGCTGCTAACAACCTGCCGTACAGATTAAGGCTTTAGCTTGAAGAATTACTCTCAATATAATGAAGAATAACTAATAGAATGAAGGAATGGAGCCCAAAAACGCAAATTATTAGCAAAATGTCGAGTGCTGTATTTTTAGAAAGGGTCATAAAAAATTGCCAATTTTTAGACTGGTTTTACCTCATAAAATGCCACGTAGAAGTCATCAATCTCCATAACCATAAAATGTAAAAGAACTTGCATATAAACTGTGACAACATAAATTTCGAACCTAATAACTTTAATTTATTGCAAGAAATAGCGCAAGCAAAATTTTCCATGTTTAAGTTTCTATGATAATATTAACCGATTGAAACCAAAAAGAAAAGGCTCAATTTACTCATAAGTAATTGATTAGGAAAAATAAGCACATGCAAATAAGTGCTACCTACCTGAAACTTGTACCTTGCAAAAGCAGCCAAGAGAAATATTTTTAGCAAAGAACTGGCTTAACATGTACAGAATGGTAAACATGACAAGGCACATAAATCACATCTAAATTAATGGATCCAATATTATCTTTGTAGTTACACAATCAAACTAGTAATTGCTCTGACATTGACACACTTCATGATTGAAGCACATGATTGATCTGCCAATACTCTTAGGTAAAGATAGCTAGAAATATAGCAAAAAACTTCCAACTGGCGTAATATGCTTTATGATAAACACACTTCCTCATATGAACAATGCAAAATTCAACTGGTTTGTGAACAAATTCCTTGATATTCTTTAATCCATTGATCCTAGGCAAAATAGTATACAAAAGTTATGGTGTCATGACTTGACCCTAAAAGGCGCAAGAATATTGAAAAACTACCTGTAAAAACAGCTCGACAAGAGCAACCCACTGGGTAAAATATGAGCTCCCAAAGCTATCTCCACCACGATCAATTAACTTTCTAATAACCAGGAAACTCTGCACAGAAATCAAGCACTCATAAAAAAGGAATTATTCACATCAAGAGACATCACTAATAAGTCATTTGCACATCAGTATGTAAAATCCTTTCCACAAACCTTACACGCTAACATTCATAAAATTTACCAACATAATTTCCAAAACTCCCAGCAATGTGCTTGAAGCAGAGTTTTACTTGGTGCATAAAAGAAGTTTTGATTATCAATTAAAAATTTAGTAATATACCAAGTTCGTTGATGCAGGCTTTCCTGTTCACTTCATATTGTGCAAAAAGCTCAATAAAGTAGGGCTAGAACTACGTTTCAAGACAACATCTATGACTATCTAAATCACATTTGGTAATCAAAAAGGCCATTTGTTCCTTATTTTCTTTTCCTTTTGTTTTATCACCTTTTATTTTTAAAGAGAGCAAACATTTTCTTTGAGAGAATCAAAACAATGGTTTAAGAATTGTTTTGAAGATTGTTCAGCTGATAAAATTGGTAAATGTAAGCAAGTAGCAACAATAATATAAAGGCAATCGAAAAAACATATTATGATTTGAATAATATAAAGGCCCCTTTGAATACATACGCCAAAGGGATCAAAGAGGAAGGAATATTCTAAATTGAATAGTCAAAAAGGAATATACAATCAACTAACATGTATCGATCTTTAAAAAGATCCCAAAGCAATCAATTGATTCTCTCACTTTTATTTGCTAAACCATTTGACTCATAATCAGAAATTAATGCATAATGTTGCAAATGCCTTAAGTAGACAAAGAAATTCCAACATTTGGAACATTTTATTTTAGAACTGAATAGGCTTTTATTTCGATGGGTTCATATCCAACACTTAAGGTTATTTTGTTATTATCAAGTCATGCACAATTGCACATCAATCTTTTCATGACTAAGAGACATACCTTAGCAATCAAATCAAAAAAATCTATCTTTTTTTGGCTAATAAGAGCGGAAGTAAGCCCCAAAAGCTCAAAAATTATTTCATCACGACTAGTATGTGCAACAGCATCGGCTGCAACTAAGTTTGAAAGAATTCTAAGTGATTGGTTCAACTTGAGAATATCTTCCTTCCTGCCATATTTAGAAAAAAAAAAAAGTTATTACTTGCTGCATGAACGTAGAAGTCTCGAGAATCTTGTCTCGGCAACATCTTAGTGAAAAATTTTCTCAAGTACATTTCTCAACAACAGCCCCATTTTTTATGATTAAGGTTATGTTATAGTCACTTATTTCCTATGAAATTGCATCTATCTCTACTTAAGTTTGACTCACTTACTATGCATGGTGACCTTTTTTGGAAATGATCATCTCATCCACTCTTCTCTTCCATCTACTTGTGTTTTGTCTTATTCTCCAACTAGAAATTGATATTATAGCTAAAACAGGGTTTTAGTTTCATATGGACACATAGTATTTGTTATCTAGTATAATTCTAAGTGAAACTTATAAGTAGTAAAGAAGCTATTTTCAAGATTAATATAAAGAATTCTGAGTTTTAAATTATGGTTTGAAGAAAAAAACATAAGAAAAATAGATAAATGTTTTTTGTAGTTTGTAAATTCCAAAAATCATCAAAAATCCAAAGCTTGTCAAAGTGCAAGACTGCAAGGTATACAAGAATAACAATATCAACGTAGTTTGAAAATGGCCAAAAACTATCCAAAGCTTCTGAAAGTGCATAGATTACAAAAAACACAATATCAAAGAACTCCTGCTATTGTAATCTCAATAAAGACCAAACTAGACCTACATCTATTCAAAAAATGATAATCATTGTATTGGATCATTGATTAAAGCAAAAAGATGGAATATTTATTAAACCTGATAGTGTTCCCTGTTCCTTTGGAAAAATATTTAGCTGGTTCAAGAATAAGCGTTAATGCCTCTTTGTCTTGGCCTATAACTTTCGCACCTTTCACAGTGCGAGAGTTGTTTTCCATTCTATCCAGTGGTTGACCACCTAAATCAAAAGGTTCATTCTTCACATAAGTGAACAAAAGAGCTAACTTTATCAATCAATACAATATATATATATATATTTAAAAGCAGAAGGGCATTGCCATAATGTCAATGTGAAGCATTATAAAGAGCTCGAATATACCAGAGTGTAATTCCCTCAGTTTTAGGAAGCGCGAAGCGCACTGAGGTAATGCGTGGGCTTTTCGTATGCTTAAAACAACATCAAATTCATATAATTACTTCATACAAGTTAGAAAAACGCTACTTTAGCATAAAAATATCATAAGATAACATAAATTTTGAGTTGACCATATTCTCTTGCAGGATCCAAAGTGTATGAAGATGCATCAGAGTTGATGTAATCATTGTTCAAGCTGTAAATCATTATACATTAATGTCAAAACAAGCAAAAGCAAAATTAAATAATAGCACAAACAAAAAAAATCTATATGCTAAGACTCAATCACTATAACAAAATAGGCAGAAAAATTAAGTAATTAAATTAAAGTACAAATCAAGAACGCCATATTTTATCATTATTTTTTTGGACTCATTTGTAAAGAAATTAGAATTTGAATAGATATTGTAATAAAAGACATGAGTAGAAGTACAGAAAGAAAAAGGTAAAAAGAAATAAGAAATACAAGCATTATAAAATATAATCTCACAGAGAAGAAATGAGAGAAAACAAAGAAAACAAAAAGAGAGAAAAGCAATCTAAATCAGAAAGAAAAACGAATAGAGTGAAAATAAAACGAAGAAGAAAAAGGAAGAAGAAGAATACCTAGTCAAGAATGGTGGCACACTTGGGAAAGAGAAGAACAATGCACCTGCTGCTATCTTCATCTACTTTGGCTAGGGCAAGAAAGGGGCTTTTTTTCTTCTCTAAATTCAAATGATTAACTTTTTTTAAGGGTAATCTAGTAAATCAAGAAAGGTAAGTATTTTAGTATATGAAATTTAAATAAAGCAAAAAACGAAAGGCAACATGCAAAAGGCGCACAAGGTGCGCGCCTGTTCTTTGCCTCGTGTATTACACTATGCCTTGAGTCTCTGAGGCGTGATTCTAGTCGCCTTGTTGCGCCCCATGCCTCTTTTTAAAACCAAGGTGATTCCGTTATATTTCTTTGAAAATCGAGATGTAAATTATTTGAAATTGGTTAATAGTCTTTTGATGTTTCCAAACAAGTCAATCTCTATTGACCTAATACACATCTACACTTGCAAAATGTACCACCACATAAAAATCCAGGTCATAATTTATAACGCTTTTACATATAAATTTTATCTCTTGAAATGCAAGATGTAGTTAAGCCAAGCAATCATGGATATCACATTGTCTTTGACAATGAAAACATAGCCCAAAAGAATAGATAAAAATAAAATTACAAAATAGTGAAGGAATTCAAATACATTAAATTGTTTACCAAATTGGACGACAATAAAAAAGACAAGACAATAATAACCTGTAAGCCCAAGAGCTTCCTCAGTCAAAGTCGAGTCAAACTCACAAGGTTGAGCATTAGAAAGGTGGACGGATGAATTTTCATTTTCAGCACTAGTATCTTTTCTACCTGTTTCATTAGCAATTCATACTATTTAGATGACTACATTTGTTAAATTGTAAGTAGATGATAATAGATATATAGATGGTTGAGGCCTTACTTTCAGGAGTTATGGTGTTAGGGCGTACAGGTAGTGGGACCTTTGGAATTTCACACCCCAACGGCTTTGTAGCCGAAATAAACTCCTAAAGGAGAAAATTATGTTAATCAATTGTCATAATTACTCAAATATTCTTTAAAAACAAGACATAATACCCTCATCTCCAAGTCAACTGAATCGTCTTTAATAAATGGGTGCTCAAGAAGGCTAGGCCAAGAGAGTCTTTGTTGTGGGACCTGAAATACAAGAATAGAATAATAGATTAGTATGTACTTTTGTCAAGATCCTATCAGACAGCAAAATACATAAAAGAAAATGCATAAAACCTTATTAAGCAATCCTTTCAAAAAGCTTTTAAATTCTGCGCCCATATTTTCAGGATATTTAACAGGATCCTACATATCAAAAGAAATAAACATATGAGATTCTACGGTGTCGTAACTTTAAGACCTTGATAGCATTATTTGTTTGCAGAGTACCTTGATGATATGTCGTATAAGTGCATAAACTGAGTTTGTATAAAATGGAGGTTGGCCAACAAAAAGTTCATACCTGGTGCACAAACAAGTCAGGAGAATTAAGTTATACTATTTGTCCAATGATATAGTACAAAAGATATGTTGTATTCAATATTTAGTAGTTTGACTGCTTAAAAATAGGTTGTAAGACAACAGTAATATACAAAAGTTTAAGTAAAAACTTTTGCATTAAACTATAGGACAACAAGGTCAAGATACACACAAAATTACTCCAAGAGACCACAAGTCAGCTGTGTGGTTGTACGGTTGTTCGCGAACAAGTTCGGGGGCCATGTACAATGGAGTACCTGTACAATCAAAACCAAAAGTAAGCAAATGAAATAGTAGGAAAGTTTCTTATTAGATCATGGATGTATGAAAATAATTCTATAAACCTTTCATTTAGTTCTTTTTATTGTAACTTATTTTTTTGGAAAATGTTATACAGAACTTTAAGGATTTTGACTATTAAGAAGCTAAAAGTGGAAACATCCAAAATTAATTAAACAATAATGATGTTGATGTAGGGATGATTTTGTCATGGATTCCGAAATTCACAGCACTACATCTGGAATTAAACACTGAGTAAGAAGTATTCTGACAATTCAAAAGAAAACCAACATAAAGAGGACACACAATCAGGTCCAATAAAGCAAGAAATATTTGTATCACAATAACAAACATGAAAGTTATGTCCAAATTCTGATACTAACGTAGAATTTCAAAAAGAACTATTTATTAATCACCAACAATACTAACCTTTGATGGATCGAAGCACAACAGTATTCATTGACATGGCACGTGCAAACCCAAAATCACATAGCTGAAACAAGAACTAATAAATATAAGATGACAATCCAGACAAGAATTGATAGTACATTCGTATCCACCAATACTAACGACAAAACAATCCAATGGTGATGCTGACTTCTTTAAATTGTAGATTAGAAGGTGAACTGGCTTTTTTGGGTAGAAGTGAAAGATAGAGATAGATCGTGAGTGCAATTATGTGATGTTGTCAATTGTGATGGTGTGGTGATGGTAAATAGTAAGTACTGTGAATTGTTGATTGAAGGGTGAGGATGGTAGTTACGCAATGAGATAAGTGTTTGTTGTGGTGGTGGTGGGTGTAGGAGTATTGATCCAACACCAATGATATTAGAGAAAATTAAGTCCCTTGAGTTGCATTGAAAATCAAGAAAAGGGGATTTGGTGTTTCCATTCAGTTATTGTGGAGAAAAGGGAATTAAAAATAGAACACCAATGAAGGGGGAATGTCAACATGATTCCTTTCAATCTTACTTGAACAGCCCAAATCAAACACCACATTAGTCTTTCAAAATCTAAATGACAAAGAATATGAAATCTTTTGCTCCATCTAAGACAAACATAGTCTTACATAGTTACAGTAATAGTCATATAAATAAACAATCCCTCCAAGTAAAACTTTTTAATGAAAAGAGAATAAGAATAGATTACAGATATTCAAAAGCCCATAAAGTAGAAAAGTAAACAAAGCATAATTTTCGAAAACTAAACCTTAACAACCGAGCCTGAACCAATAAGGATGTTTTGCGGTTTCATGTCTCGATGAATAATACGGTTTGAATGCAAGTAGTATAGTGCTTTAACCTGGAATTTTGAAGATTAAAACATTCAATATAAGTTTATTCACTTCTAGAAAGTCATCTAACAAACATAATAGTATGAAAGGTATAATATATGCTTAAGAACTATTACGAATGTGATAAGATAAATTCATTTAAACGATACAAATGATGAAACAATACCAACTGCTTTGCAATTGCTTTGACTTGCTCTTCAGGTAGACACTTATCATCCTCAAGAACCTCAAAAAGTTCACCCTAAACAAGAATTATGTTGATGACATTAGAGAAATTCATGAAACAGATGCCTTTGGCATACTTGCCATGCATGATAAAACCACTAACATTCTTGGCATGTACCAAGGTCCTTATATATTGTCAGGTGTAGCATTATTTACATCGATATGTGTCAAAGACATGTCCTAAAATTTCCATTGAAACTTACAAAGAAGGGGATAAAATAAACCTGAGCGAATTCTGTGACTACGCAAAATTCTTGTGCAGTCTCAAAGGAGTCCAACATTTCTATTATATTCTCGTGTTTCAGTTTTCTGAGTATCTGAAATTTACATGAAACAAAATTCAATAATAAAGTAATAAAATAGTACTAAAAACAAGCAAGTGAAGAGTAATACTGCGTATATTATAGAAAAAGGGAGCCACTTTCATAAAACTAACATGTAAGCAGGAGACAGATATAATTGTATTTACTATTTATAACTAATAATTGCTACCACAAGCACTAGTAGATAAGTACTTGGAAAACAAATCCATAAACAACAGAAAGTCAAACAGAAAGCAATTCAGAAAAATGAGCAACACGAGGGCTGGAATCTGGATCCAACTCTCTAAGAACATTGAACAGAGTGTTGATTATAGTGGAACAAAAGTGCAGACTTGATATGAAATAACAAAAACCACAACCACATGCAAAATATAGACCACAAATAGAAAGTACCTACTACATCAAACATTTGACCGACAAAACTTTAGCCGGCAAGAAAAGAAGAATTCTTGCCTCTAATATCAAACTAATAAATCAACTTTTATCAAATACCCTATATGTGTTTATGAAACCGAATGAACAATCACAAAGAAAACATTTGAAATCATGCACCACTTTACCAATATGAAGTGTAGATTACCTTTATTGTGAGTAATAAGAACATTTATAAGAGTAATAATCCAAGATTTGAGTACTTGACTAATGATAAATTCAAGTGTGCTGCACCTAGCTTAATATGGTCAGTTTATAAGATTAGTAAACTAAAAAAATGAGAGTGTAATCTAAGTGATGGGCAATACTTTTAGAAATTGGACATAAGTGAACTTCATAGAGTTGAAAATCATTTGAAGAGATCATATCCCTTAGTTAATCCTCTATCCAATTGAGTTCACTCCATTCTCCTTCTAGATTTCTCACATACCACGGAGCTCAAGTGAAAATGTGAGAGTAAATGCCATTTGCTCACACAAAACGATGCAAACAACAACCATAACCTAGAATTATTTTCTATCAATTGCACAAGCTTAATATTACTTGAATTTATCAGTATTTTGGACAAAATTTATCGTGATTTACGAATACTTCATTTGACATTACAAAAATTCATTCATTTCACAGACGAATTATTATAATTTGAAAACCTTTATTAAAGTGAGGAACAGCATCTAAAATTCCACTGAATTTAAACTAATCCATCAAAAAACCAAAGAATCACCTCAATTTCCTGCCTTAGGTTATGAAGATCTTTCTCACTCTTTCCATGCTTCATTATAAACTTCATCGCAACAGTCTGCAAAATTACAACCCTAAATCATTGATTCCCCAATAAAATTTGAAAATCTGAATCAAAGAAACTAACAAAGTCGATTAGAAAAAATATATATGTATAAATTTATACCTGACCAGTGTATTTTCTTCTTCCTTTGTAAACTTTACCAAAAGAACCCTCACCAACAAGCTCAATCACGTGGTAGTTTTCGACGCCCATTTTCGACGATCTTTAACAGATGTTGATGAATTGGCAAAAATCGAGACGCTTTAAGTCGAATTTGGAATTGTTATGTGGTTGAATTTGAACGTATGATCGGCTAGGGTTTCGAAAAAATCTGTAATTTGGGGGTTTGAAAGATATGTGTGTGACTGTAAGTTGAAGCCGTTGTGAGAAACTGGAGTTTTTGAAAGTTTGCCGCTCTCTCGATTTTTGAAATTTTATCAAGTGGGGGCAGACGAGCAGCTCTACCGTACCTTTTCTTATTTATTTTTAAATACTTCCTCCATTTCGATATAGTCGCAACATTGAGAATATAAGTAATATTCACTTATTTTCTTTAATTTGTGATTAATTTATAATCTATAATTTAAAACATAGTTAAGTGGAATATTTTTTGATTTATCTGATGCAAAGATTATTAATATCAAATTTTATAATTTTTTATTATACATAATTATAAATATTAAGGATTGAACTAGTACATTAGACTGCGTGAAAAAACAAATGTTGCAAGTATTTTGAAATTGAGAAATTATACTGATAAACGTAGACTCTTTGTCTTATCTCCGATTTTAAAATATTGCTAGTAAATATAAAAGTCGTGTCTGGTTACGTTATGTTAATGTGTGCAACATCATGTCATGTTTGGCCAACTTAAAATATATTTCTTCCATTCTAAAATACTTGCTACATATGGGTTTTTTTACGTTATTCATCGTTCAAGGTTATTTTATATATTATAGCTAATGTATAAGAAAAAATATAGTCAAGTGGAATCTTGTTTGAATTGCCTAATCGCATACTTTCAGAATATTAAGTTTTATAAGTTTTAGATGTGTATACTTTAATACATATATATATGATCAAAATAACACATTAAATTGCATAAAAAGTCAAATGTAGCAAATATAGTGAAACGGAGGAAGTAATTTATATACAAGTTAGACCCACATGTCATCGTGTCGTGCACGGATTGTGTCGCATATCGTTAAAATGTTTTTTTTTTCTATTTCAAATTTTAAGTAACTTTTTCGTCTATTCCTTGTAAATAATCATTATCAAGAAGCACATCTACCTATTTAAGGTTAGCACAAATTCTTGTGAGAAATAGTTTATTTGAAAAATTATCTCTAAATAGACCGACACATAAAAAAAATATAGGGTAAGTAACTCACTGGGCATTAAGGATATTGTAAGTATGCATTAAGGTTATAACTAGGTGTTAAAAATATTTTAAGTAGGTATTAAGGATACTGTAAGTAGGTATTAAGGATATTATAAGTAGGCATTAAGAATATGATAAGTACGCATTAAATATGATGTGAGAAGGCATCAAGGACACACTAAGAAGGAATTAAAGCTTTAATGGGTGGCCTGAGAGACATCTCTCATAGTCATGAGTAGGGATGGTCATGGGTCCAAGACCCTTTTGGACCCGCTCCGGACCCGCCTCTTTTTAAGGGTCTAGGTACAAATTTTTGAGACCCATCGGATCTGGATCCAAAAAATATTTGACGGGTCCGGGTCCGGGTCCTAAGTTGAAGACCCGGACCCAGACCCTAAACTTTTAAATTTTATATTATGAATTTCTGATTTTTAAATTCTAATATTAATTTTTTCATTATTAATATATAATAAATAATGTCTTGGGCCCTTGATTAGTTGATTACTTGATTTACTTGATTGCCTTTTCACGTTCTCATTCTCAATCCAGTAACCCTAAGTCTCTAATTTTTTTCTCATTCACTTGATTCACTATGTTTCTCATTTAGTCTTTATATTTGATTTTTAATTATGTATTTAGACAAGTGTTTTTACGTTTTAGTCATTATTTTGTATTTGAATTTTATATACTCGAACAAGTGTTTGTAATACGATAATAAGTTGTTTATAAAAATACAAAAAGACTCGCAAAGGTACAATTTTGACAAATTAAAGAGGCTTTGTATAAGACCCATTAAGGACCCTAGACCCGTCAGAACCGTAGGGTCTGGGTCTGGGTCTGAAAATTTTGGACCCTTAGGGTCCGAATCCGGGTCTAAATCAATAAAAAATAAAAGGGTCCGAGTCTAGCCAGACCTGCTCTAGACTCGCCCCATGACCACCCCTAGTCATGAGACTGGCTGTAAAAGTGGATTTTAGATAATACTCCATCCGAACCAATTTAGTTGTCCCATTTTCTTATTTGGCAAAGTCTTTTTAGTTGTCTTATTTCTATTTTTGTCAATCTTTTTTTGCTAAATATCCTTAGTTCACACAAGTAATTACGAATATACCCCCATGTATCTTACTTACGTAACTACCCTTCATTACTTACCCTTTTCTACTTACCCTTTTTAATGGACCCCACACAATCCTTAATAACCGTGCCCAAGCAAATGGAACATCTAAATTGGTTCGGAGGGAGTATTGTTTTGTCTCAGTTTGAGCACATTTGCTCTTTTTTTTCTTTTTTTTTTTCTGTTTATATATATAATATATATAATGGGCATAAGTTTCTCGTTGCCCCTTTCATGTACCAAAACAAGTTAGTTTTGAAGAAAAATGCATTCAGATTATTATATTATAGTTCATACATCTGCATATCCTTTTCTTGTTTTGAGTTACTTTTTAAAAGTTATTATTTGAATTATTCGTTTGCACTTCATAGATCAATTAAGTAAATTAAATGAATTACTTTTAGTATTATTTATTTATTTATATGTTATAATATTAAAAAATTATTCAATAGTTTTAGTATTGTACATACTAATTCAATTCATACTTCTCTTTTTCAATATCAATTACATAATTAGTTTTATAAAAAATTTAAATTTGTATATTATTATTATTATTATTATTATTATAACATCTATATCTATATATAGCCATAGTCTTAAATCTAGTATTATAAAGAATCTAAGTCTTTATCTCAATTTGAAAAAACATGATCATTAACACCGACTAGCCGAGTAAAGATAGCCAATCGAGAACACTAATTACACCAATTAGGTTTAGCAAGTAGCCAGAAATGAGTTAGAAATTGAATATCAGGCTGGAATTCTACTAAATTGTCCCCCAAATCTTTCTTTCAAAGAGGTCAGTTTCTTGTTAAATTCATCCCAATACTTGCCCAGTCATTGAAATTTGAGGTATGTGAATGTCAATCGAAATTTAGGTCATTTTCTACCCATCAAATGGCATCTGATTATTCATTTACCATCTCTTTCTTTGTTAATTCATGTGGGTTATCCATTAAATCTGCTAAAAAGCTTCAAAATATGTTGATTTTAGCACTAATCCAGAAAAACCCAATTCAATTTTGACCATTTTTAGACGGCATAGATTTTCAAAAGAACAGATTGCAATGGTTGCTAGCTAGTGACGCAACAAAGACACCAACTGTATTTATGAATAATGCTGAGAAAACCCTTTTGCCAAGGCTTAAATTTTTACGGCAGGTCTCCTGGTAGACGGACTCCCAGGCCCGGTGCATTAAAACTTTGATGTTCACTTACTGTATTCAATGCCTAAAATTAATGTAATTTTGATTGAAAATCTCTTGGTTATCTTGAAGGCTATGCTTCAGTCATCTCATTTTCTTCATAAAATTCATTACAATTAAAATCAACATTAGGATTTAAAATTTAAATTTTTTTTAATTGTTTACTTTAATGGTGAATCTTTTTTGACCTAAAATTGCTTTAATTTTGGTTTTTGTTTGATTCTAGGCTAAGTTTAGTAATTTAATCACATTTAAGTTTTGGTATGTTAGGACATTCAAAAATGAAACTGAATATTTTGATGGGATGTTGAGGTAAAATATTAGCAAATGAAAAAAAGGAAAAAAGGAAGAAGAAAAAAAAAAAGAAAAAAATTTACATGGAAAAAGAAAGATAAAAGGAGCTGGTTTAATAATGATGAAGAGAAGAATATAAAGGTAGAAGATGACTGTGAGGAACAACTGTTATAATTTGACATTTTCTTCCGATTATAAACTGGTAATGAATGCTGGTGGAAAAATAAGATCAAACTTAATTTGTATTATTCAACGTTAATCGAAACTTCGTATTTTTATAGGGAAATAAGTGAAAGTTCGTATTATTCACGTTAATTTTTCTTAAAATTTATTAGGCCTTAACTTTTTAGGAGCTTTTTTGTCTTTCTTTTTGAGGCACAAAAATGAACCAGACGTTCGTGGGTATAGGCATGTAAATTTTATCGTCTTGGGTAGTGATATGGATATGAAAATTTTAGGTGTGGACATGGGTATAGGTGTGGGTATGCATATTACACATATATGCCTTTTTGACATCTTTACAAAAGATTGATTTGATAATAATAAAATTTAAAATGAATTAAGTAACATATGAGTTAATTATGTTTCAACTTACTAATTAAAAAAAAACATAAATTTAAAAAGATTGTATTAAAATAATCAAATATAAAATCGGAAACAACAAATATAAAATAAATTCCTCACTTCTTTCATTGAAGTTTATAACTAACAAATCTAATTTACATATCTATATGCAGAAATAATAATTTTATGCGAAATTGTAGCAACTTATTCTTATGAAATATTAACGAAAGAAAAAGTATGTAAACGTACCGTTCGATCGTATCACGCTTGTTGACGGTGGAGTCAAATTTCGGAATTCTTGAAGGCCAAACCATTATTATAAATCTAATTAGGTTTAGTAAAAAGTATTCTTTCCGAATCTTTAGATTTGAACTCATTTTTGTTACAGTTTTATAGATTTTTTATAGGTGTTAAATGGGTCTGAGGCACGCTAAAAACCCGTGACCCGACCCATGTTGCAAAAGGGTCATGCCTGTTAATTTTTTAATAGGGTTGGACTTTTAGCGGATCAGGTCGATTTTAATAGCTGAATATTATAATCTTAATGACAGTTAATAATCTATAATACTAGTATATGATGGGTCGATGCTCAGGGTCACATTTATGTATTTTGAACCAGCTCGACCATCATCAGTCAATAAAATGAGAACTTTTATATGAATGGGTCGGATCGGGGCGGTTCAAATGGATAATTAACCCCACCTGAACCACTATAAAAAATGTGACCTGACCCGATTCGACCCGTTAAGAAATTGCCTCACCCGGCTGGACCCACCCCATTGAACAACTCTAACTATAATATTTGTCAATTTTTTCATATATTTAATGACCATTTATTACTTTGTTAATGAATACATAGTATTCGAATTATTGATGATGTGATTCAAATTATATATGTTGGAACATGCAACTATTCAGTGGTGTATATATATTCATGATCGGTTATGTGTCTACGTAGTTTTCTTGCCAATTTAATTTAATTTCTATACACAAGTTATTGCTTTTGGGTCGACTCATATTCGATTTTAGTTAAAGACTTTTTTGTCAAAAACTTTTCTTTAAATTATTTTCTTAGAAATTATCCCTTTTTTTAAATCGATGCCTATAAAAGTTAAAATATATATGCTTTAGTGCCTCTTTAATTTGTCACATTCCAACGATTTAAGACAACGATACCTATTTAACATATTAATTACCTTTGGCTTAATTAATCCATCTACTCTAATTATATCCAAACAAATGAAAAAATGAAAATAAAAGGAAAAAGGTCTTATAATTCAATCTCTACTATTTATTATTTGATATCATTTAATTTTAAAATTCAATCCCTACGAAGTTCAAAAAAGAAAATATTTATTGGTTGTAGTTCTGTTACTCACTTTCATTCGCTTTTGTTGTTAGTAACAGAAAAAAAAAATTGCTGAAATGTAAAAATAAGAATTGTCAGTTGAACATCTACTAACTATCAAACTATGTACCGTAAAAAAACAAAAAAAAAAAAGAACTTCTTTCCTGGCCTTCATTTGTGTCCTTTTATGGGAACAAAGCTATCATCTTTTAACAATTGCGAATCCATAACGTGTGGGAGGAGCACTTGTACTTGTAGAAGCTTCATCACTTGAATTTGATACAATTCGAAAACACCAAACTTCAATGGTGTTGCCTTCCTCAAGATCGCAACTTTTCGTAACTTTATTCCAACTTCCATTTATCACATATGAATTTTTGTAAATCGTAAAATTTAATGTTTTTATGTCTAAATTATCGTTAGGTAAAATCACCGTAATTGGAATCTTATTCTTACTATCTTTATTAATACCCAATTTTTGATCTAGATTGGGAATGCGACATTGACTCATCGGCATGGCTAGACGAGCTTGACCATGATCCAAGTCGGATTTTGTTATTGTTTTTTTAATTACTAATTCTGGAATTTCGCCGTGCAAGTGCTCTATCTTTTGCAGCAGAGCAACTGAGAGTGAGCTCAAGTATTGTTCACTCCCATATTTTTGTAAAGCTACATCAGCCACAGCTACTAAACATTCTAATCTTGTTAGATGTTTATATATACTGAGATCCCCTCCGTTGAAATCGTCTTTTGACAATAGTTGTTGTTGTCTTTTCGGCGACATTTCTCCTGTAATAATCAAGTTAAAATTAACATTAATATTCACATCAAGAAACGATAATTGCTAATCAAAAATTATCATCGTAGGAGACAATGAGAGTGATTAGAAATTCTAAAATAAAAGAAAAATAAAAGAAATTGAATATAAGAGAGATTAGAAATATTACCATCGTAATTAAGAGGAAGAGTCCGTTTGGATGAAGCCAATGAAGGTTTGGGATTGGAAGAAGATAAAGTCAAATTTTTAATGGAGGATGAATTTACACTTTGAGTTTTCATGGTTACACTAAAATGAGACTGATTTTTCTTTTCAGAAAAAAAAAAAAGAAAGAAAAAGAAGTGGAAATGATTTTGCAATTGTTGTTTGTTATTGGAGACTACCATTTATATACGCGTAGGGACGTAGTGGAATATTGACTTAGTTTTCTTAATTAACGGTTTCCCTTTCTATTAGGGTTTTTTTTTTTTTTTTTTTTTTTTTTTTTTTTTTTTTTTTAATCTTTAAATTTTAGTATACTTTAATCTTTATTTTTTCCTAAAATATTTCCGCTTCCACTTTTTACTCTCCCATCTCCTATTTTCTTGGTAAGTACACTTTAATTTTTTTTACATATATGATATATGTAATTCTAGATTAAAAATGTTCACGTAAATAATTGTTAAAATATTTAATTTTGAATTTTAATAAAAAATATATTGATATTATATTAATTTTTATGATATTCAAATATTCATTTTAGTTTTGATTAATTTTGTGTGTGGATGATCTATGCTTAAAAATATGTATATAAATTATAAACGTGTGTTAGACTATTTTCCTTTATATGGGTAAAAATTTCAAATTTAAATGGTTTATGAATGTTATAAATCTGAATTTAGTTACTGATATTATGTGACCTATTATTGTGACTTTTAATGAAATTATTTTTACAAATGATTAGGAACGGAAAATTTGAATTATCGCAGTAATTTAAGGCTATTTTTATATGGTGAAAATTCGGAAAAGATTTTGGTGAATCCTGTATGTATATTGATCTACATAATCATATTTAGTCATATATGTTTTAAATGATATTTATAATCATAACATGATTAGTCTAAAATTAACTTAAGTTTAAATTAGTTTTATGAGCTTAATAGATTGGACTAAGCATTATTCAATTTTGAACTAAATGGTTTTATTCTTATATTACTTGCTCATCTCAAAAAAAAAAAAAAAAAAAGTGAGATTACAACTTGATAAAGATAATATATAATTATATCATTATATCATTATAATTAACCAAAAACTTATGACTATTATTAATTTGTTGTCATTATATTGTTTATAAAATTTTTATCGTGTAAATTTCAACTTGATAAAGATAATATATAATTATATCATTTTTAAAAAACATTATACTTTTATATTTTAATCTTAATAATCCCCCATTGCACGATCATCTATACTAGTTAAAAAACAAATATGGCCCAAAATCCAAAAATTTAAAAATAAAAATTTAATTTATACCTTAATGGTATCACTTCTAACATTAAAGTGATCAATTTCAACTTAACGTAAACATCAAATGGATCAAATAAAAATAAATAAATTTAATTTTAAACTAAAACTAATCAATTTTGACATTAAAATAATCAAGATTCAGGAATTCTTTCTTATAAAAATAAAGACAATAAAAATAAAAATAAAAATAAAAAATGAGTGCATGCTTATATCTAAATTCAAGAAACAACAATAACATATGTGATCCAAGAAGACAAGGAATGCAACCTGTACAACATACTCACACACTAAAAAAACAACTGATTTAGCGATGGAAAAATAGCGAGGGGAAGTGTTCGTCACCCATGACGACGGCATCAAGGCAAGAGAGAAGCTGGTCGCGAAAGCAGAAAGTTCTATGGCGACAGGAACGATCGTCGCCCAGGAGTCGCCATCTGCCATCTGCCATTTTTCTTTTTTTTTTTTTTTATTTTACTACATGGCGACGGACTATCGTGTCGGCATTTCGTCGCCAAGAAAGACGGAATTTTTTTATTTTTATTTTGTTGCATGGCGATGGGTTATGTTAGTCGCCACGTGCTCGCCATGTTTGGTTTTATTTTTGGTTTTATTTTTTAAAAGTAGGCGACAGAGCCTTTGGTAGCCTTTGGTCGCCATGTTTTTGAATTTGAATTTAAAAGTGGCGATGGGTTTGTAATTGTCGTCTTGTCGCCATTTTGTTCTATAAATAAGCTGCAAATTGTTGTGGATCGTATATTTTGGAAGCTAAAGAATTAGAAGAGGTTAGTAATTTTTTTTTTTATTCTCTTTATATGAGTTATTTTTATTTATTTTTATTATTTATATTTAGTTTCTATTGTCATTAATTTGAATTAATTTTAATGTTTAGTTAGTACATATTTTATTTTCTTTGTTATTTACTTGAGTTTTATATTTACTTGATTTAATTTTATTATTTAATTTCTATTGTTATTTACTTGAGTTTTTATATTTTTTATTATTTTATATTTTATTTTTATTGACTTTAGTTTGCTTTAATAATTTTTATTAGAATAATTATATTATTATTATTATTATCATACATTGTTATTGTCATTAACTTACTTTATTGATCAGTTGAATAATTATGTTATTATATTATATTTAGGTGTTAAAAATGAGTTCTAGGCAAGAAAGAAGTTGGATGTACAACCGACGAAAAAATGAAAAGTTTATTTTAAGATTTATGAGAGGGTTGGAAGAGTTTTTAGAATTTGCTCGTATACAAAGCATGAGTTCTAAGATTAGATGTCCTTGTAAAAAGTGTAAAAATTGTTGTTATAAGGAACCAGATGAAATAAGAGAACATCTAATGAGAAAGGGGTTTGTTGAAAATTACTATGAGTGGGAATATCATCAGAACACAGAGATAGGAACAACATCTGATGTTGTAGCGGAAGTCGGAGAGCAATCGTCAAACAATCCAAATCCATACTCACAGATGGTACATGATGCAGTAGCTAGTGTGTTTCCAGACAATTACCATCACTTTCTTCCCTCACAGTATAATGTAGTGTCAGTAGATAATGAACCACCGGTACACGTTGACGAATATCCAAACCCACAGTGTCAACAGTTTTTTGAAATGTTAAATTCTGTAAATAGTCCTTTATATGAAGGTTGTAAAAATCACACCAAGATGTCTATTATTGGTCGACTTACAAACCTGAAGACAGACCATCGTCTCACTGAGAGGTGTTACGACGATATTTGTGGTATTGTGAATGAAGTGTTACCAGAAGAGAATACGATGGTAAACAACTTCTACGAAACGAAAAAACAAATAGCTGCTCTTGGATTACCTGTTGAGAAGATAGATTGTTGTCCTAACGAATGTTTGATATATTGGGGGAATAATGCGAATGCAACTTGCTGTTACATTTGTGAAACTTCTAGATGGAGAAGAAAGAGTAAGGGTGATAAGGTTTCGCGGAAACAATTTCATTATTTTCCCTAGGCCCCAGATTACAAAGATTGTATGCTTCAGAGGCAATAGCTAGGCATATGAAGTGGCATGCAGAGCACCGCACTAAGGATGGAGAGATGATACATCCGTCCGATGCTGAAGCGTGGTTGACATTTAACGACATTCATCCAGACTTTGCATTGGAGACTCGAAACGTGCGGCTTGGTATGTGTACAGATGGTTTTAACCCATTTGGAAGTTCGGGTCAACAGTATTCATCGTGGCCTGTCATTTTAACACCATACAATCTTCCGCCATGGATGTGCATGAAGAAGCCGTATATGTTCTTGACCGTGATTGTCCCTGGGCCGAGTAATCCAAAGCACAACATTGACTTATATCTTCAACCACTAATACAAGAGTTGAATATGTTGTGGGAGGAGGGTATTTGTACATTTGATGTGTCAAGAAAGGAGAATTTCCAACTACGAGCAACTTTAATGTGGACGATCAATGACTTTCCGGCTTATTAGGGTTTTTTTTTTCTTTTTTCTTTTTTCTTTTTTTTATCTTCAAATTTTATTAGACTTTAACCTTTATTTTTTGTAAAAAATTTCCGCTTCCACTTTTTACTCTCCCGTCTCCTATTTTCTTGGTAAGTACACTTTAATTTTTTTTACATATCTGTAATTCTAGATTAAAAATGTTCACGTAAATAATTGTTAAAATATTTAATTTTGAATTTTAATAAAAAAATATTGATATTATATTAATTTTTATGATATTCATATATTCATTTTAGTTTTGATTAATTTTTGTGTGGATGATCTATGCTTAAAAATATGTATATAAATTATAAACGTTTGTTAGACTATTTTTCCTTTATATTGGTAAAAATTTCAAATTTAAATGGTTTAAGAATTTGATAAACCTGAATTTAGTTATTTATAAACCTAAATTTGATAAACGTAATACCATTGAAAGAGCCTTTGGGTTATTGAGTAAGAGGTGGGCTATATTGAGGAACAATAGTTTTTATGATAAGCAAACACAAGTAAGAATCATAAATGCATGCTTTGTTCTCCATAATTTTGTTAGAGAAGAAAATTTGAATGAGGAGAATTTGTTAAATGAGGTGGACGATGATTTATCAAATGTAGAAGCTTTTGATACAATGGAGGATGAAGGGGAGGATTTCATTTCAACGGCACAATCCTCACCTCAATGGAACAACTTAAGAGATGAAATGTCACAAAAGATGTTCCCAGAATACCAAGCTCGAAGGGGGCTACTTGATTGTGGTTATTTTTATTCTCTAGTAGTGTAGGTGTGTGAATGTGAATTTAGTACAATGTTTTGTATTCATATGCCAACACTTGTGATTGATTTTAGATAATGAAACCTTTTAAATGTGTTGTTTTGTTTTTGGTAGGTAATGAGCAATAAAAGAAGCTATGTGTCTTGGAATAAGCAGATGGATGACATTCTTACTCGAGTTTTGTTAGAACAAATCAACAACAAGGAAAAAGGAGATGGAGATTTTAAGCCTCAAGCTTACCAAGCTGTTGTTGATGAGTTAAAGAGAGAGTTAGGCATTGCACTTAACGTGGATCATGTGAGAAACCGAACTAAGTCTTGGAAGAAACACTATGGCTGCATCACGGACATCAAGACTTATACAAAATTTAAGTGGTATGATGAAAAAAAATGATCGTAATCACAATGGAAGATCTACCTCAATGGACAGAATATATTAAGGTATGTATGGCTGAGTTTCTACTTGTATATTTCATTGACTAGTATAGATTAGTGAGTACTTCCTGTACCAAAATGAGTGCATGTTTGTAACTGAATTCAAGAAACAACAATATATGTGATAGCATATCTTGTATGAGACCGTCTCACCATGAGACGGGCCCATATAATTAGCCATTTTCTTATTTTTATTAATTATAACATCGTAAGTAATTGTTTTAAGGTTATAAGTAATGACTCTAAGACTATAAAAAGTTATTATTTTAAAATTATAAATGATCACTTTACTGTTATAAGTGATCACTTTAATACAAAAAGTGTATATTGGGCCAGTCTAATAGAGATGGTCTCACCGTGAGACCGTCTGATTTAAGAATTAGTGTATATGTGATCCAAGAAGACAAGGAACGCTTCTTTGAACAAATTAGGTTGTTGTAATTGGATAATACATCTCTCAACGTAACAATCAATGGGATAATTCATGATCATCATCAATTTATCCCCTACATAATTATTGTCCCTCTTTTTTGGAAAACAAATTTTAGAAGCTTCATCACTTGAATTTGATAAAATTCGAAAAAACTCGGCCAACTTCAATAATGTTGCCTTCCTCAAGATTACAACATTTAATAACTTCATTCCAACCTCCATTAATCACATACGAGTTTTTATAAATTGTAAATGTAAGGTTTTTATTTCAAAATTCTCATTAGATAGAATCACTAAGGTTTTTATTTCAAAATTCTCATTAGATAGAATCACCGCATAAATTGGATCCTTAATTTTTATTATCTATTTTAAAACCCAATTCCATAACACAACAATAGTTATTATTATTATTATTATTATTATTATTATTATTATTATTATTATTATTGTCAATTTCCTTTCTATGGCCAAACTGTTGAGACTAATGCTTAGACATTGTTGTACAACATCATATTAAATCGATGCGTACACACAAAAAGAAAATACGGAATTGTTTGTTGTTTCTACATCCGTCTGACGCTGTTTGTACTTTCTCCTTGATGTGCTTGCACTTCTACATTACTACAATAATTATAAACGAACTAATTCAACTAAAAACTTAAGTTGATGATGAGAACCGACAATCTATCATTGTAGAATTTTACATTCAATTGGTCATGGTGGATAGAGATAAGCTTGAGTGCATAATCAGGTGGTTAGATGTAGGCATGAACGTCGATTATCAGGGGCACAACAGGCTAGGACCCCAATTTTTAGGGTTTAAAAAATACTTTTTTCATATACAAGGTTGATATTAACTTGGATTTAATGTAGGTATAATTTATATTTTTTGTTATGTAATGAGTGTCAAGGAACCAACTCAACCAAAAGCTTAATCTGATGGTTGAGGCCCAAAATACGTTATATACTCTAACAATGAGTTACTAGACTTTTTTGCTTTTATAAAATAGTTAAAAATAAAAAAATACAAAATAAAAGGAGTATGATATATTTTTGGAAGAGTTTTTTGCTTTTATATGCATACAAGATTTTTATTCAACTCTTTAAAAAGAAAAAAAAAGAAATTGAATATATATTGAATATAAGAGAGATTAGAATATTACCATCGTAATTAAGAGGAAGAGTCCGTTTGGAAGAAGATAAAGTCAAATTTTTAATGGAGGATGAATTTAGACTTTGAGTTTTCATGGTTACACTAAAATGAGAGTGATTTTTCTTTTCAAAAAAAAAAAAAAAAGAAGAAAAAGAAGTGGAAATAATTTTGCAATTGTTGTTTGTTATTGGAGACTACCATTTATATACGCGTAGGGGCGTATTAACCGTTTCCGTATTTATTTGGTTTTTATCTTTTATTTTATTTTTATTTTATTTTTATTTTATATCTTAAAAATTTTAATAGACTTTAACTTATTTTTTCTCAAAAATTTCCTCTTCCACTTTTTTCTCTCCCTTAACTTTAACGTTATATATATATATATATATATATATATATATATATATATATATATATATATATATATATATATATATATATATATATATATATATATATATATATATATATATATATATATATATATATACATATATATATATATATACATATATATATATACATATATACATATATACATATATATATATATATATATATATATATATATATATATATATATATATATATATATATATATATATAATTGTTAAAAATGATTAAATTTGAATTGTAATAAAAAAAATTTAACATTATATTAATTTTTATGATATTCATATGGTCATCTTCGTTTTGATTAATTTTATGAGTCTTATTAACACATTATTCAATCTCTACTATTATTATTATTATTATTATTATTATTATTATTATTATTATTATTATTATTATTATTATTATTATCAGCTCGTTTTGTATGAGACACTCTCATTATGAGACGAGCTCATCTAATTAGTCTATTTTTTTAATTCAATCTACTAACTAGTGATCGTTTTAAGGTTATAAGTAATCACTCTAAGACTATAAAAAGTAATTAGTTTAAAATTATAAGTGATTACTTCAACGTTATAAGTGATCACTTTAATACATAAAGTGTATATTAGTCTGTTGAACATCTATTGAATTATGAGATCCTGTACGTTCATCGTCATATTCATCATCTGCGCGCCTTCTTTCATGGCCTTCATTTGTGTTCTTTTAACAATTGCGAACCCATAACGCGTGGACCACCACTTGTACTTGTCGAAGCTTCATCACTTGAATTTGATACAATTCGAAAATACAAAAAAAGTTGCATTCAACAAGTGAAATAAAAAGATAAAACACGTATGAAAATTAAAATTAATTAATAAATAAAATGACAAAGACTAACCATTATTTACAACTTTAAATTTAGCGGTGTATTAATACACATTAATAATTTTCTTAAAATTTTAAGTCTAAAAGCAAGTAAGTGTATACCAAATCAAAGATAACTAAACTATCATCAACTAATATTTAGACTCCCTAATTTATAAAATTCATTACATTCAAGTACCTTGCATGTGTCTGTAACCACTCTTCCAAAAGACAAAATTGAAAAATAAAAGTGGACAAAACCGGAAAACTAAAAATTAAATCATTTCACTTTAAAGATATCAATTTTTACATTAAAGTGATTAATTTTAACTTAAAGTAAATCTTAAATAGATCAATTAAAATAAATAGTTTTAATTTTGACCTAAAAGTGATCAATTCAGCTAATTACAAGTTTATGACCTTAAATGGATCAATTATTTTAAAGTCTTCAATTTCTATGATAAAGTGATCAATTCAAACTTCAAAGTGATCACTTATACGTAAAATGATCATTTAAATGATTATTATAACATATAAGGCAAAATCAATTTTAATCTTAAACGTATCAACTAAGACTTTAAACTGATCAATTACTGATCGCGTATAGAATAAAAACTATAATTTAACTAATTGAGCTATTGGTCTTAATATGAAACGGTCACTCCCAATACATGCCGCAATTTATATACTACTAACGGTCCATTTGGTAGGTGGTAATAAACGGTGGTAATATGAATGAAAACTAGTCTAATTTTGGTTAAAAACTCTCTTGGCTACCCTCATGATCTTGCTAGCTTGTTCAACTCTAATCATTTCATTTTTTATCATAAAATACACTCCAATATATTACCATTGAGAGAGGTGGTATTAAGTGGTAATAGAAATTTGTAACAAAAAAAACTTTTTTGTGATCAAAGTTTCATCAACATGGAAATAACAAGGAACTTTTGATGAAATTTTACACTATAAATTATTTCCATTACCATCATTTAATACCACTAATCAAACTAGCCTTAAATGTAAACGTGGATTATCCGATTCATTTTTGATAGCAAGTGAATCTTTTTATTTCAAGATATTTGTTTCTAAAATCTCATTTTCTAAAATCTTTTCGGAGCAGAGCAACTGAAACTGAACGCAAGCATTGTTCACTTTCATATTTTTCTGAAGCTAATCAGCAAGCACTTGAATTTTGTTAGATATTTATGTATGCTCAGATCACTTTCTTTAAAATCTTCTTTTAATAATGGTTTTTGCCTTTTTTTGACACTTATCCAGTAATAATAAAGTCAAATTTACATTAATATTAACATTAGTAAGACAATTATTAATCAAAAATTATCGTAGGAGACATGAAATAAACAATCACTGCACATTATGAGAATATATCTTTTTTATTTATAGGATGTCTGGCAAAATAGATGGTCTCTTAAAAATCACAAGAGTAGTATTGTACAAAGCTAATTATTCATATATTACATGGAATATTTTTATTCAATTTTATTATGTAAAGGGTAAAAAAAATAAAAAATATTGAATGTGAAACAAGTATAAAGTAAGTATACTCATGATTATAATAAAATTTTACTCGTTGTGGGTGGTGGGTATGAATATAAAAATTGTAGGTGATATTGGTATGGGCATGCATGGGTATGGCATACTGCATCGGCCTACCATTTTGCTATCTCTATAAAAGAGATTGATTTTAATAAAATTTAAACGAATCAAATAAGATCCGAGTTAATCATATATAATTTTAACTTATTGATTAAATATAAAATAAAAATAACAAAATCTATTAAAAAAAATCAAATTAGACAAGAACGTTAAATTAAAATTTACTAATATTTGGACTTCCTAATTTATGCATTTCAATACTGTCTGGTACTTTCAGTGGTGGAGCTACTTAGAGCCTATGGGTCACGTGCCCTTAGGCGTTTTTTTAAAAAATTCAAAGTACACATTTCTATTGGTAAGAGTAAAAGTGTAAAATTAATATTGAAGTCTTTTGAGGATACATATTCCCTTATTTTAGTAATTTTGTCTTATTTGTTTGTTTTATTCATTTTTTAATTAGGTCAGTTGATTTATTTTGTTCCATTTCCTTTTATGGTATGTCGTATTTAAAATTTTAGCAAGTAAAGGTAGAATAATTATTAATTTTACAAATGAATCTCTGCCAAAATTTCATCCATTAGTTTGATGCCCCTGGGACTCCGAGCCCTGGATTTGCCACTGAATACTTTACAGACGCACAGTATTGTCTAATACACCCACGTATTGTGTCTATCGTACCTCGCATCAAATCGTATCTTGTATGTGACGTGAGCAATGTTGTTGTTGTGTCATGTTGGGCTTTTCATATGCGTTGCCTATCATGCCTTCGTGTAAAATTAAACCCATTTTTATTGCTTAAGCTCATCATTGTTTTGTCAAAGTAAGGATATTAATTCTCACATTCGCAAAATCTAACCTACATGCCTCAATTGCTTCATCTCTACCATCCAATTCAATATGAAAAACCTACAATGGGCAGCATTTACCAGATATAAAATCACAAAACTCAAATACTTGAACAAAAATTAAATACATCAAATATGTACTTGAATAAAATAAAGACCTAAAAAACTAACCAAAAGATTAAACAGCAACGAAAAATAAATAAAAATCTAAATAATCAAATACTTGAAAGCCAAAAATGGAAATAATTGAAAATCCAATATATAGGTATAATATGGAAGCAATAATATTAACAAGAATTTTCATTTCAACATTACATTACTATGAACGTAAAAAAATGAATCAATTAAAAGAAAAGAAATTACAAAACATAAATAAAAAATAAAGAAAAAGAATAATATCCTTGCACAGCACTGCGAGACAACTCTAGAATCAAAATTCTTCGACTATCACCCAATTCATGCCCTTCGTTCATTTCTATCCCTCTTTTATGGAAAACAAATAAAATTCATCTTTTAACAATTGCGAATCCATAACGTGTGGGAGGAGCACTTGTACTTGTAGAAGCTTCATCACTTGAATTTGATACAATTCGAAAACACCAAACTTCAATGGTGTTGGCTTCCTCAAGATCGCAACTTTTCGTAACTTTATTCCAACTTCCATTTATCACATACGAATTTTTATAAATCGTAAAATTTAATGTTTTTATGTCTAAATTATCGTTAGGTAAAATCACCGTAATTGGAATCTTATTCTTACTATCTTTATTAATACCCAATTTTTGATCTAAATTGGGAATGCGACATTGACTCATCGGCATGGCTAGACGAGCTTGACCATGATCCAAGTCGGATTTTGTTATTGTTTTCTTAATAACTAATTCTGGAATTTCTCCGTGTAATTGCTCAATCTTTTGCAGTAGAGCAACGGAGAGTGAGCGCAAGTATTGTTACTCTCATATTTTTTAAAAGCTACATCAGCCACAGCTACTAAACAATCTAATCTTGTTAGATGTTTATATATACTGAGATCTCCTCCGTTGAAATCGTCTTTTGACAATGGTCGTTGTTGTCTTTTCGGCGACATTTCTCCTGTAATAATCAAGTTAAAATTAACATTAATATTCACATCAAGAAACGATAATTGCTAATCAAAAATTATCATCGTAGGAGACAATGAGAGTGATTAGAAATTCTAAAATAAAAGAAAAATAAAAGAAATTGAATATAAGAGAGATTAGAAATATTACCATCGTAATTAAGAGGAAGAGTCCGTTTGGATGAAGCCAATGAAGGTTTGGGATTGGAAGAAGATAAAGTCAAATTTTTAATGGAGGATGAATTTACACTTTGAGTTTTCATGGTTACACTAAAATGAGACTGATTTTTCTTTTCAGAAAAAAAAAAAAGAAAGAAAAAGAAGTGGAAATGATTTTGCAATTGTTGTTTGTTATTGGAGACTACCATTTATATACGCGTAGGGACGTAGTGGAATATTGACTTAGTTTTCTTAATTTACGGTTTCCCTTTCTATTAGGGTTTTTTTTTTTTTTTTTTTTTTTTTTTTTTTTTTTTTTTTTTAATCTTTAAATTTTAGTATACTTTAATCTTTATTTTTTCCTAAAATATTTCCGCTTCCACTTTTTACTCTCCCATCTCCTATTTTCTTGGTAAGTACACTTTAATTTTTTTTACATATATGATATATGTAATTCTAGATTAAAAATGTTCACGTAAATAATTGTTAAAATATTTAATTTTGAATTTTAATAAAAAATATATTGATATTATATTAATTTTTATGATATTCAAATATTCATTTTAGTTTTGATTAATTTTGTGTGTGGATGATCTATGCTTAAAAATATGTATATAAATTATAAACGTGTGTTAGACTATTTTCCTTTATATGGGTAAAAATTTCAAATTTAAATGGTTTATGAATGTTATAAATCTGAATTTAGTTACTGATATTATGTGACCTATTATTGTGACTTTTAATGAAATTATTTTTACAAATGATTAGGAACGAAAAATTTGAATTATCGCAGTAATTTAAGGCTATTTTTATATGGTGAAAATTCGGAAAAGATTTTGGTGAATCCTGTATGTATATTGATCTACATAATCATATTTAGTCATATATGTTTTAAATGATATTTATAATCATAACATGATTAGTCTAAAATTCACTTAAGTTTAAATTAGTTTTATGAGCTTAATAGATTGGACTAAGCATTATTCAATTTTGAACTAAATGGTTTTATTCTTATATTACTTGCTCATCTCAAAAAAAAAAAAAAAAAAAGTGAGATTACAACTTGATAAAGATAATATATAATTATATCATTATATCATTATAATTAACCAAAAACTTATGACTATTATTAATTTGTTGTCATTATATTGTTTATAAAATTTTTATCGTGTAAATTTCAACTTGATAAAGATAATATATAATTATATCATTTTTAAAAAACATTATACTTTTATATTTTAATCTTAATAATCCCCCATTGCACGATCATCTATACTAGTTAAAAAACAAATATGGCCCAAAATCCAAAAATTTAAAAATAAAAATTTAATTTATACCTTAATGGTATCACTTCTAACATTAAAGTGATCAATTTCAACTTAACGTAAACATCAAATGGATCAAATAAAAATAAATAAATTTAATTTTAAACTAAAACTAATCAATTTTGACATTAAAATAATCAAGATTCAGGAATTCTTTCTTATAAAAATAAAGACAATAAAAATAAAAATAAAAATAAAAAATGAGTGCATGCTTATATCTAAATTCAAGAAACAACAATAACATATGTGATCCAAGAAGACAAGGAATGCAACCTGTACAACATACTCACACACTAAAAAAACAACTGATTTAGCGATGGAAAAATAGCGAGGGGAAGTGTTCGTCACCCATGACGACGGCATCAAGGCAAGAGAGAAGCTGGTCGCGAAAGCAGAAAGTTCTATGGCGACAGGAACGATCGTCGCCCAGGAGTCGCCATCTGCCATCTGCCATTTTTCTTTTTTTTTTTTTTTATTTTACTACATGGCGACGGACTATCGTGTCGGCATTTCGTCGCCAAGAAAGACGGAATTTTTTTATTTTTATTTTGTTGCATGGCGATGGGTTATGTTAGTCGCCACGTGCTCGCCATGTTTGGTTTTATTTTTGGTTTTATTTTTTAAAAGTAGGCGACAGAGCCTTTGGTAGCCTTTGGTCGCCATGTTTTTGAATTTGAATTTAAAAGTGGCGATGGGTTTGTAATTGTCGTCTTGTCGCCATTTTGTTCTATAAATAAGCTGCAAATTGTTGTGGATCGTATATTTTGGAAGCTAAAGAATTAGAAGAGGTTAGTAATTTTTTTTTTATTCTCTTTATATGAGTTATTTTTATTTATTTTTATTATTTATATTTAGTTTCTATTGTCATTAATTTGAATTAATTTTAATGTTTAGTTAGTACATATTTTATTTTCTTTGTTATTTACTTGAGTTTTATATTTACTTGATTTAATTTTATTATTTAATTTCTATTGTTATTTACTTGAGTTTTTATATTTTTTATTATTTTATATTTTATTTTTATTGACTTTAGTTTGCTTTAATAATTTTTATTAGAATAATTATATTATTATTATTATTATCATACATTGTTATTGTCATTAACTTACTTTATTGATCAGTTGAATAATTATGTTATTATATTATATTTAGGTGTTAAAAATGAGTTCTAGGCAAGAAAGAAGTTGGATGTACAACCGACGAAAAAATGAAAAGTTTATTTTAAGATTTATGAGAGGGTTGGAAGAGTTTTTAGAATTTGCTCGTATACAAAGCATGAGTTCTAAGATTAGATGTCCTTGTAAAAAGTGTAAAAATTGTTGTTATAAGGAACCAGATGAAATAAGAGAACATCTAATGAGAAAGGGGTTTGTTGAAAATTACTATGAGTGGGAATATCATCAGAACACAGAGATAGGAACAACATCTGATGTTGTAGCGGAAGTCGGAGAGCAATCGTCAAACAATCCAAATCCATACTCACAGATGGTACATGATGCAGTAGCTAGTGTGTTTCCAGACAATTACCATCACTTTCTTCCCTCACAGTATAATGTAGTGTCAGTAGATAATGAACCACCGGTACACGTTGACGAATATCCAAACCCACAGTGTCAACAGTTTTTTGAAATGTTAAATTCTGTAAATAGTCCTTTATATGAAGGTTGTAAAAATCACACCAAGATGTCTATTATTGGTCGACTTACAAACCTGAAGACAGACCATCGTCTCACTGAGAGGTGTTACGACGATATTTGTGGTATTGTGAATGAAGTGTTACCAGAAGAGAATACGATGGTAAACAACTTCTACGAAACGAAAAAACAAATAGCTGCTCTTGGATTACCTGTTGAGAAGATAGATTGTTGTCCTAACGAATGTTTGATATATTGGGGGAATAATGCGAATGCAACTTGCTGTTACATTTGTGAAACTTCTAGATGGAGAAGAAAGAGTAAGGGTGATAAGGTTTCGCGGAAACAATTTCATTATTTTCCCTAGGCCCCAGATTACAAAGATTGTATGCTTCAGAGGCAATAGCTAGGCATATGAAGTGGCATGCAGAGCACCGCACTAAGGATGGAGAGATGATACATCCGTCCGATGCTGAAGCGTGGTTGACATTTAACGACATTCATCCAGACTTTGCATTGGAGACTCGAAACGTGCGGCTTGGTATGTGTACAGATGGTTTTAACCCATTTGGAAGTTCGGGTCAACAGTATTCATCGTGGCCTGTCATTTTAACACCATACAATCTTCCGCCATGGATGTGCATGAAGAAGCCGTATATGTTCTTGACCGTGATTGTCCCTGGGCCGAGTAATCCAAAGCACAACATTGACTTATATCTTCAACCACTAATACAAGAGTTGAATATGTTGTGGGAGGAGGGTATTTGTACATTTGATGTGTCAAGAAAGGAGAATTTCCAACTACGAGCAACTTTAATGTGGACGATCAATGACTTTCCGGCTTATTAGGGTTTTTTTTTTCTTTTTTCTTTTTTCTTTTTTTTATCTTCAAATTTTATTAGACTTTAACCTTTATTTTTTGTAAAAAATTTCCGCTTCCACTTTTTACTCTCCCGTCTCCTATTTTCTTGGTAAGTACACTTTAATTTTTTTTACATATCTGTAATTCTAGATTAAAAATGTTCACGTAAATAATTGTTAAAATATTTAATTTTGAATTTTAATAAAAAAATATTGATATTATATTAATTTTTATGATATTCATATATTCATTTTAGTTTTGATTAATTTTTGTGTGCATGATCTATGCTTAAAAATATGTATATAAATTATAAACGTTTGTTAGACTATTTTTCCTTTATATTGGTAAAAATTTCAAATTTAAATGGTTTAAGAATTTGATAAACCTGAATTTAGTTATTTATAAACCTAAATTTGATAAACGTAATACCATTGAAAGAGCCTTTGGGTTATTGAGTAAGAGGTGGGCTATATTGAGGAACAATAGTTTTTATGATAAGCAAACACAAGTAAGAATCATAAATGCATGCTTTGTTCTCCATAATTTTGTTAGAGAAGAAAATTTGAATGAGGAGAATTTGTTAAATGAGGTGGACGATGATTTATCAAATGTAGAAGCTTTTGATACAATGGAGGATGAAGGGGAGGATTTCATTTCAACGGCACAAGCCTCACCTCAATGGAACAACTTAAGAGATGAAATGTCACAAAAGATGTTCCCAGAATACCAAGCTCGAAGGGGGCTACTTGATTGTGGTTATTTTTATTCTCTAGTAGTGTAGGTGTGTGAATGTGAATTTAGTACAATGTTTTGTATTCATATGCCAACACTTGTGATTGATTTTAGATAATGAAACCTTTTAAATGTGTTGTTTTGTTTTTGGTAGGTAATGAGCAATAAAAGAAGCTATGTGTCTTGGAATAAGCAGATGGATGACATTCTTACTCGAGTTTTGTTAGAACAAATCAACAACAAGGAAAAAGGAGATGGAGATTTTAAGCCTCAAGCTTACCAAGCTGTTGTTGATGAGTTAAAGAGAGAGTTAGGCATTGCACTTAACGTGGATCATGTGAGAAACCGAACTAAGTCTTGGAAGAAACACTATGGCTGCATCACGGACATCAAGACTTATACAAAATTTAAGTGGGATGATGAAAAAAAATGATCGTAATCACAATGGAAGATCTACCTCAATGGACAGAATATATTAAGGTATGTATGGCTGAGTTTCTACTTGTATATTTCATTGACTAGTATAGATTAGTGAGTACTTCCTGTACCAAAATGAGTGCATGTTTGTAACTGAATTCAAGAAACAACAATATATGTGATAGCATATCTTGTATGAGATCGTCTCACCATGAGAAGGGCCCATATAATTAGCCATTTTCTTATTTTTATTAATTATAACATCGTAAGTAATTGTTTTAAGGTTATAAGTAATGACTCTAAGACTATAAAAAGTTATTATTTTAAAATTATAAATGATCACTTTACTGTTATAAGTGATCACTTTAATACAAAAAGTGTATATTGGGCCAGTCTAATAGAGATGGTCTCACCGTGAGACCGTCTGATTTAAGAATTAGTGTATATGTGATCCAAGAAGACAAGGAACGCTTCTTTGAACAAATTAGGTTGTTGTAATTGGATAATACATCTCTCAACGTAACAATCAATGGGATAATTCATGATCATCATCAATTTATCCCCTACATAATTATTGTCCCTCTTTTTTGGAAAACAAATTTTAGAAGCTTCATCACTTGAATTTGATAAAATTCGAAAAAACTCGGCCAACTTCAATAATGTTGCCTTCCTCAAGATTACAACATTTAATAACTTCATTCCAACCTCCATTAATCACATACGAGTTTTTATAAATTGTAAATGTAAGGTTTTTATTTCAAAATTCTCATTAGATAGAATCACTAAGGTTTTTATTTCAAAATTCTCATTAGATAGAATCACCGCATAAATTGGATCCTTAATTTTTATTATCTATTTTAAAACCCAATTCCATAACACAACAATAGTTATTATTATTATTATTATTATTATTATTATTATTATTATTATTATTATTGTCAATTTCCTTTCTATGGCCAAACTGTTGAGACTAATGCTTAGACATTGTTGTACAACATCATATTAAATCGATGCGTACACACAAAAAGAAAATACGGAATTGTTTGTTGTTTCTACATCCGTCTGACGCTGTTTGTACTTTCTCCTTGATGTGCTTGCACTTCTACATTACTACAATAATTATAAACGAACTAATTCAACTAAAAACTTAAGTTGATGATGAGAACCGACAATCTATCATTGTAGAATTTTACATTCAATTGGTCATGGTGGATAGAGATAAGCTTGAGTGCATAATCAGGTGGTTAGATGTAGGCATGAACGTCGATTATCAGGGGCACAACAGGCTAGGACCCCAATTTTTAGGGTTTAAAAAATACTTTTTTCATATACAAGGTTGATATTAACTTGGATTTAATGTAGGTATAATTTATATTTTTTGTTATGTAATGAGTGTCAAGGAACCAACTCAACCAAAAGCTTAATCTGATGGTTGAGGCCCAAAATACGTTATATACTCTAACAATGAGTTACTAGACTTTTTTGCTTTTATAAAATAGTTAAAAATAAAAAAATACAAAATAAAAGGAGTATGATATATTTTTGGAAGAGTTTTTTGCTTTTATATGCATACAAGATTTTTATTCAACTCTTTAAAAAGAAAAAAAAAGAAATTGAATATATATTGAATATAAGAGAGATTAGAATATTACCATCGTAATTAAGAGGAAGAGTCCGTTTGGAAGAAGATAAAGTCAAATTTTTAATGGAGGATGAATTTAGACTTTGAGTTTTCATGGTTACACTAAAATGAGAGTGATTTTTCTTTTCAAAAAAAAAAAAAAAAGAAGAAAAAGAAGTGGAAATAATTTTGCAATTGTTGTTTGTTATTGGAGACTACCATTTATATACGCGTAGGGGCGTATTAACCGTTTCCGTATTTATTTGGTTTTTATCTTTTATTTTATTTTTATTTTATTTTTATTTTATATCTTAAAAATTTTAATAGACTTTAACTTATTTTTTCTCAAAAATTTCCTCTTCCACTTTTTTCTCTCCCTTAACTTTAACGTTATATATATATATATATATATATATATATATATATATATATATATATATATATATATATATATATATATATATATATATACATATATATATATATATACATATATATATATACATATATACATATATACATATATATATATATATATATATATATATATATATATATATATATATATATATATATATATATAATTGTTAAAAATGATTAAATTTGAATTGTAATAAAAAAAATTTAACATTATATTAATTTTTATGATATTCATATGGTCATCTTCGTTTTGATTAATTTTATGAGTCTTATTAACACATTATTCAATCTCTACTATTATTATTATTATTATTATTATTATTATTATTATTATTATTATTATCAGCTCGTTTTGTATGAGACACTCTCATTATGAGACGAGCTCATCTAATTAGTCTATTTTTTTAATTCAATCTACTAACTAGTGATCGTTTTAAGGTTATAAGTAATCACTCTAAGACTATAAAAAGTAATTAGTTTAAAATTATAAGTGATTACTTCAACGTTATAAGTGATCACTTTAATACATAAAGTGTATATTAGTCTGTTGAACATCTATTGAATTATGAGATCCTGTACGTTCATCGTCATATTCATCATCTGCGCGCCTTCTTTCATGGCCTTCATTTGTGTTCTTTTAACAATTGCGAACCCATAACGCGTGGACCACCACTTGTACTTGTCGAAGCTTCATCACTTGAATTTGATACAATTCGAAAATACAAAAAAAGTTGCATTCAACAAGTGAAATAAAAAGATAAAACACGTATGAAAATTAAAATTAATTAATAAATAAAATGACAAAGACTAACCATTATTTACAACTTTAAATTTAGCGGTGTATTAATACACATTAATAATTTTCTTAAAATTTTAAGTCTAAAAGCAAGTAAGTGTATACCAAATCAAAGATAACTAAACTATCATCAACTAATATTTAGACTCCCTAATTTATAAAATTCATTACATTCAAGTACCTTGCATGTGTCTGTAACCACTCTTCCAAAAGACAAAATTGAAAAATAAAAGTGGACAAAACCGGAAAACTAAAAATTAAATCATTTCACTTTAAAGATATCAATTTTTACATTAAAGTGATTAATTTTAACTTAAAGTAAATCTTAAATAGATCAATTAAAATAAATAGTTTTAATTTTGACCTAAAAGTGATCAATTCAGCTAATTACAAGTTTATGACCTTAAATGGATCAATTATTTTAAAGTCTTCAATTTCTATGATAAAGTGATCAATTCAAACTTCAAAGTGATCACTTATACGTAAAATGATCATTTAAATGATTATTATAACATATAAGGCAAAATCAATTTTAATCTTAAACGTATCAACTAAGACTTTAAACTGATCAATTACTGATCGCGTATAGAATAAAAACTATAATTTAACTAATTGAGCTATTGGTCTTAATATGAAACGGTCACTCCCAATACATGCCGCAATTTATATACTACTAACGGTCCATTTGGTAGGTGGTAATAAACGGTGGTAATATGAATGAAAACTAGTCTAATTTTGGTTAAAAACTCTCTTGGCTACCCTCATGATCTTGCTAGCTTGTTCAACTCTAATCATTTCATTTTTTATCATAAAATACACTCCAATATATTACCATTGAGAGAGGTGGTATTAAGTGGTAATAGAAATTTGTAACAAAAAAAACTTTTTTGTGATCAAAGTTTCATCAACATGGAAATAACAAGGAACTTTTGATGAAATTTTACACTATAAATTATTTCCATTACCATCATTTAATACCACTAATCAAACTAGCCTTAAATGTAAACGTGGATTATCCGATTCATTTTTGATAGCAAGTGAATCTTTTTATTTCAAGATATTTGTTTCTAAAATCTCATTTTCTAAAATCTTTTCGGAGCAGAGCAACTGAAACTGAACGCAAGCATTGTTCACTTTCATATTTTTCTGAAGCTAATCAGCAAGCACTTGAATTTTGTTAGATATTTATGTATGCTCAGATCACTTTCTTTAAAATCTTCTTTTAATAATGGTTTTTGCCTTTTTTTGACACTTATCCAGTAATAATAAAGTCAAATTTACATTAATATTAACATTAGTAAGACAATTATTAATCAAAAATTATCGTAGGAGACATGAAATAAACAATCACTGCACATTATGAGAATATATCTTTTTTATTTATAGGATGTCTGGCAAAATAGATGGTCTCTTAAAAATCACAAGAGTAGTATTGTACAAAGCTAATTATTCATATATTACATGGAATATTTTTATTCAATTTTATTATGTAAAGGGTAAAAAAAATAAAAAATATTGAATGTGAAACAAGTATAAAGTAAGTATACTCATGATTATAATAAAATTTTACTCGTTGTGGGTGGTGGGTATGAATATAAAAATTGTAGGTGATATTGGTATGGGCATGCATGGGTATGGCATACTGCATCGGCCTACCATTTTGCTATCTCTATAAAAGAGATTGATTTTAATAAAATTTAAACGAATCAAATAAGATCCGAGTTAATCATATATAATTTTAACTTATTGATTAAATATAAAATAAAAATAACAAAATCTATTAAAAAAAATCAAATTAGACAAGAACGTTAAATTAAAATTTACTAATATTTGGACTTCCTAATTTATGCATTTCAATACTGTCTGGTACTTTCGGTGGTGGAGCTACTTAGAGCCTATGGGTCACGTGCCCTTAGGCGTTTTTTTAAAAAATTCAAAGTACACATTTCTATTGGTAAGAGTAAAAGTGTAAAATTAATATTGAAGTCTTTTGAGGATACATATTCCCTTATTTTAGTAATTTTGTCTTATTTGTTTGTTTTATTCATTTTTTAATTAGGTCAGTTGATTTATTTTGTTCCATTTCCTTTTATGGTATGTCGTATTTAAAATTTTAGCAAGTAAAGGTAGAATAATTATTAATTTTACAAATGAATCTCTGCCAAAATTTCATCCATTAGTTTGATGCCCCTGGGACTCCGAGCCCTGGATTTGCCACTGAATACTTTACAGACGCACAGTATTGTCTAATACACCCACGTATTGTGTCTATCGTACCTCGCATCAAATCGTATCTTGTATGTGACGTGAGCAATGTTGTTGTTGTGTCATGTTGGGCTTTTCATATGCGTTGCCTATCATGCCTTCGTGTAAAATTAAACCCATTTTTATTGCTTAAGCTCATCATTGTTTTGTCAAAGTAAGGATATTAATTCTCACATTCGCAAAATCTAACCTACATGCCTCAATTGCTTCATCTCTACCATCCAATTCAATATGAAAAACCTACAATGGGCAGCATTTACCAGATATAAAATCACAAAACTCAAATACTTGAACAAAAATTAAATACATCAAATATGTACTTGAATAAAATAAAGACCTAAAAAACTAACCAAAAGATTAAACAGCAACGAAAAATAAATAAAAATCTAAATAATCAAATACTTGAAAGCCAAAAATGGAAATAATTGAAAATCCAATATATAGGTATAATATGGAAGCAATAATATTAACAAGAATTTTCATTTCAACATTACATTACTATGAACGTAAAAAAATGAATCAATTAAAAGAAAAGAAATTACAAAACATAAATAAAAAATAAAGAAAAAGAATAATATCCTTGCACAGCACTGCGAGACAACTCTAGAATCAAAATTCTTCGACTATCACCCAATTCATGCCCTTCGTTCATTTCTATCCCTCTTTTATGGAAAACAAATAAAATTCATCTTTTAACAATTGCGAATCCATAACGTGTGGGAGGAGCACTTGTACTTGTAGAAGCTTCATCACTTGAATTTGATACAATTCGAAAACACCAAACTTCAATGGTGTTGGCTTCCTCAAGATCGCAACTTTTCGTAACTTTATTCCAACTTCCATTTATCACATACGAATTTTTATAAATCGTAAAATTTAATGTTTTTATGTCTAAATTATCGTTAGGTAAAATCACCGTAATTGGAATCTTATTCTTACTATCTTTATTAATACCCAATTTTTGATCTAAATTGGGAATGCGACATTGACTCATCGGCATGGCTAGACGAGCTTGACCATGATCCAAGTCGGATTTTGTTATTGTTTTCTTAATAACTAATTCTGGAATTTCTCCGTGTAATTGCTCAATCTTTTGCAGTAGAGCAACGGAGAGTGAGCGCAAGTATTGTTACTCTCATATTTTTTAAAAGCTACATCAGCCACAGCTACTAAACAATCTAATCTTGTTAGATGTTTATATATACTGAGATCTCCTCCGTTGAAATCGTCTTTTGACAATGGTCGTTGTTGTCTTTTCGGCGACATTTCTCCTGTAATAATCAAGTTAAAATTAACATTAATATTCACATCAAGAAACGATAATTGCTAATCAAAAATTATCATCGTAGGAGACAATGAGAGTGATTAGAAATTCTAAAATAAAAGAAAAATAAAAGAAATTGAATATAAGAGAGATTAGAAATATTACCATCGTAATTAAGAGGAAGAGTCCGTTTGGATGAAGCCAATGAAGGTTTGGGATTGGAAGAAGATAAAGTCAAATTTTTAATGGAGGATGAATTTACACTTTGAGTTTTCATGGTTACACTAAAATGAGACTGATTTTTCTTTTCAGAAAAAAAAAAAAGAAAGAAAAAGAAGTGGAAATGATTTTGCAATTGTTGTTTGTTATTGGAGACTACCATTTATATACGCGTAGGGACGTAGTGGAATATTGACTTAGTTTTCTTAATTTACGGTTTCCCTTTCTATTAGGGTTTTTTTTTTTTTTTTTTTTTTTTTTTTTTTTTTTTTTTTTTTTAATCTTTAAATTTTAGTATACTTTAATCTTTATTTTTTCCTAAAATATTTCCGCTTCCACTTTTTACTCTCCCATCTCCTATTTTCTTGGTAAGTACACTTTAATTTTTTTTACATATATGATATATGTAATTCTAGATTAAAAATGTTCACGTAAATAATTGTTAAAATATTTAATTTTGAATTTTAATAAAAAATATATTGATATTATATTAATTTTTATGATATTCAAATATTCATTTTAGTTTTGATTAATTTTGTGTGTGGATGATCTATGCTTAAAAATATGTATATAAATTATAAACGTGTGTTAGACTATTTTCCTTTATATGGGTAAAAATTTCAAATTTAAATGGTTTATGAATGTTATAAATCTGAATTTAGTTACTGATATTATGTGACCTATTATTGTGACTTTTAATGAAATTATTTTTACAAATGATTAGGAACGAAAAATTTGAATTATCGCAGTAATTTAAGGCTATTTTTATATGGTGAAAATTCGGAAAAGATTTTGGTGAATCCTGTATGTATATTGATCTACATAATCATATTTAGTCATATATGTTTTAAATGATATTTATAATCATAACATGATTAGTCTAAAATTCACTTAAGTTTAAATTAGTTTTATGAGCTTAATAGATTGGACTAAGCATTATTCAATTTTGAACTAAATGGTTTTATTCTTATATTACTTGCTCATCTCAAAAAAAAAAAAAAAAAAAGTGAGATTACAACTTGATAAAGATAATATATAATTATATCATTATATCATTATAATTAACCAAAAACTTATGACTATTATTAATTTGTTGTCATTATATTGTTTATAAAATTTTTATCGTGTAAATTTCAACTTGATAAAGATAATATATAATTATATCATTTTTAAAAAACATTATACTTTTATATTTTAATCTTAATAATCCCCCATTGCACGATCATCTATACTAGTTAAAAAACAAATATGGCCCAAAATCCAAAAATTTAAAAATAAAAATTTAATTTATACCTTAATGGTATCACTTCTAACATTAAAGTGATCAATTTCAACTTAACGTAAACATCAAATGGATCAAATAAAAATAAATAAATTTAATTTTAAACTAAAACTAATCAATTTTGACATTAAAATAATCAAGATTCAGGAATTCTTTCTTATAAAAATAAAGACAATAAAAATAAAAATAAAAATAAAAAATGAGTGCATGCTTATATCTAAATTCAAGAAACAACAATAACATATGTGATCCAAGAAGACAAGGAATGCAACCTGTACAACATACTCACACACTAAAAAAACAACTGATTTAGCGATGGAAAAATAGCGAGGGGAAGTGTTCGTCACCCATGACGACGGCATCAAGGCAAGAGAGAAGCTGGTCGCGAAAGCAGAAAGTTCTATGGCGACAGGAACGATCGTCGCCCAGGAGTCGCCATCTGCCATCTGCCATTTTTCTTTTTTTTTTTTTATTTTACTACATGGCGACGGACTATCGTGTCGGCATTTCGTCGCCAAGAAAGACGGAATTTTTTTATTTTTATTTTGTTGCATGGCGATGGGTTATGTTAGTCGCCACGTGCTCGCCATGTTTGGTTTTATTTTTGGTTTTATTTTTTAAAAGTAGGCGACAGAGCCTTTGGTAGCCTTTGGTCGCCATGTTTTTGAATTTGAATTTAAAAGTGGCGATGGGTTTGTAATTGTCGTCTTGTCGCCATTTTGTTCTATAAATAAGCTGCAAATTGTTGTGGATCGTATATTTTGGAAGCTAAAGAATTAGAAGAGGTTAGTAATTTTTTTTTTTATTCTCTTTATATGAGTTATTTTTATTTATTTTTATTATTTATATTTAGTTTCTATTGTCATTAATTTGAATTAATTTTAATGTTTAGTTAGTACATATTTTATTTTCTTTGTTATTTACTTGAGTTTTATATTTACTTGATTTAATTTTATTATTTAATTTCTATTGTTATTTACTTGAGTTTTTATATTTTTTATTATTTTATATTTTATTTTTATTGACTTTAGTTTGCTTTAATAATTTTTATTAGAATAATTATATTATTATTATTATTATCATACATTGTTATTGTCATTAACTTACTTTATTGATCAGTTGAATAATTATGTTATTATATTATATTTAGGTGTTAAAAATGAGTTCTAGGCAAGAAAGAAGTTGGATGTACAACCGACGAAAAAATGAAAAGTTTATTTTAAGATTTATGAGAGGGTTGGAAGAGTTTTTAGAATTTGCTCGTATACAAAGCATGAGTTCTAAGATTAGATGTCCTTGTAAAAAGTGTAAAAATTGTTGTTATAAGGAACCAGATGAAATAAGAGAACATCTAATGAGAAAGGGGTTTGTTGAAAATTACTATGAGTGGGAATATCATCAGAACACAGAGATAGGAACAACATCTGATGTTGTAGCGGAAGTCGGAGAGCAATCGTCAAACAATCCAAATCCATACTCACAGATGGTACATGATGCAGTAGCTAGTGTGTTTCCAGACAATTACCATCACTTTCTTCCCTCACAGTATAATGTAGTGTCAGTAGATAATGAACCACCGGTACACGTTGACGAATATCCAAACCCACAGTGTCAACAGTTTTTTGAAATGTTAAATTCTGTAAATAGTCCTTTATATGAAGGTTGTAAAAATCACACCAAGATGTCTATTATTGGTCGACTTACAAACCTGAAGACAGACCATCGTCTCACTGAGAGGTGTTACGACGATATTTGTGGTATTGTGAATGAAGTGTTACCAGAAGAGAATACGATGGTAAACAACTTCTACGAAACGAAAAAACAAATAGCTGCTCTTGGATTACCTGTTGAGAAGATAGATTGTTGTCCTAACGAATGTTTGATATATTGGGGGAATAATGCGAATGCAACTTGCTGTTACATTTGTGAAACTTCTAGATGGAGAAGAAAGAGTAAGGGTGATAAGGTTTCGCGGAAACAATTTCATTATTTTCCCTAGGCCCCAGATTACAAAGATTGTATGCTTCAGAGGCAATAGCTAGGCATATGAAGTGGCATGCAGAGCACCGCACTAAGGATGGAGAGATGATACATCCGTCCGATGCTGAAGCGTGGCTGACATTTAACGACATTCATCCAGACTTTGCATTGGAGACTCGAAACGTGCGGCTTGGTATGTGTACAGATGGTTTTAACCCATTTGGAAGTTCGGGTCAACAGTATTCATCGTGGCCTGTCATTTTAACACCATACAATCTTCCGCCATGGATGTGCATGAAGAAGCCGTATATGTTCTTGACCGTGATTGTCCCTGGGCCGAGTAATCCAAAGCACAACATTGACTTATATCTTCAACCACTAATACAAGAGTTGAATATGTTGTGGGAGGAGGGTATTTGTACATTTGATGTGTCAAGAAAGGAGAATTTCCAACTACGAGCAACTTTAATGTGGACGATCAATGACTTTCCGGCTTATTAGGGTTTTTTTTTTCTTTTTTCTTTTTTCTTTTTTTTATCTTCAAATTTTATTAGACTTTAACCTTTATTTTTTGTAAAAAATTTCCGCTTCCACTTTTTACTCTCCCGTCTCCTATTTTCTTGGTAAGTACACTTTAATTTTTTTTACATATCTGTAATTCTAGATTAAAAATGTTCACGTAAATAATTGTTAAAATATTTAATTTTGAATTTTAATAAAAAAATATTGATATTATATTAATTTTTATGATATTCATATATTCATTTTAGTTTTGATTAATTTTTGTGTGGATGATCTATGCTTAAAAATATGTATATAAATTATAAACGTTTGTTAGACTATTTTTCCTTTATATTGGTAAAAATTTCAAATTTAAATGGTTTAAGAATTTGATAAACCTGAATTTAGTTATTTATAAACCTAAATTTGATAAACGTAATACCATTGAAAGAGCCTTTGGGTTATTGAGTAAGAGGTGGGCTATATTGAGGAACAATAGTTTTTATGATAAGCAAACACAAGTAAGAATCATAAATGCATGCTTTGTTCTCCATAATTTTGTTAGAGAAGAAAATTTGAATGAGGAGAATTTGTTAAATGAGGTGGACGATGATTTATCAAATGTAGAAGCTTTTGATACAATGGAGGATGAAGGGGAGGATTTCATTTCAACGGCACAAGCCTCACCTCAATGGAACAACTTAAGAGATGAAATGTCACAAAAGATGTTCCCAGAATACCAAGCTCGAAGGGGGCTACTTGATTGTGGTTATTTTTATTCTCTAGTAGTGTAGGTGTGTGAATGTGAATTTAGTACAATGTTTTGTATTCATATGCCAACACTTGTGATTGATTTTAGATAATGAAACCTTTTAAATGTGTTGTTTTGTTTTTGGTAGGTAATGAGCAATAAAAGAAGCTATGTGTCTTGGAATAAGCAGATGGATGACATTCTTACTCGAGTTTTGTTAGAACAAATCAACAACAAGGAAAAAGGAGATGGAGATTTTAAGCCTCAAGCTTACCAAGCTGTTGTTGATGAGTTAAAGAGAGAGTTAGGCATTGCACTTAACGTGGATCATGTGAGAAACCGAACTAAGTCTTGGAAGAAACACTATGGCTGCATCACGGACATCAAGACTTATACAAAATTTAAGTGGGATGATGAAAAAAAATGATCGTAATCACAATGGAAGATCTACCTCAATGGACAGAATATATTAAGGTATGTATGGCTGAGTTTCTACTTGTATATTTCATTGACTAGTATAGATTAGTGAGTACTTCCTGTACCAAAATGAGTGCATGTTTGTAACTGAATTCAAGAAACAACAATATATGTGATAGCATATCTTGTATGAGATCGTCTCACCATGAGACGGGCCCATATAATTAGCCATTTTCTTATTTTTATTAATTATAACATCGTAAGTAATTGTTTTAAGGTTATAAGTAATGACTCTAAGACTATAAAAAGTTATTATTTTAAAATTATAAATGATCACTTTACTGTTATAAGTGATCACTTTAATACAAAAAGTGTATATTGGGCCAGTCTAATAGAGATGGTCTCACCGTGAGACCGTCTGATTTAAGAATTAGTGTATATGTGATCCAAGAAGACAAGGAACGCTTCTTTGAACAAATTAGGTTGTTGTAATTGGATAATACATCTCTCAACGTAACAATCAATGGGATAATTCATGATCATCATCAATTTATCCCCTACATAATTATTGTCCCTCTTTTTTGGAAAACAAATTTTAGAAGCTTCATCACTTGAATTTGATAAAATTCGAAAAAACTCGGCCAACTTCAATAATGTTGCCTTCCTCAAGATTACAACATTTAATAACTTCATTCCAACCTCCATTAATCACATACGAGTTTTTATAAATTGTAAATGTAAGGTTTTTATTTCAAAATTCTCATTAGATAGAATCACTAAGGTTTTTATTTCAAAATTCTCATTAGATAGAATCACCGCATAAATTGGATCCTTAATTTTTATTATCTATTTTAAAACCCAATTCCATAACACAACAATAGTTATTATTATTATTATTATTATTATTATTATTATTATTATTATTATTATTATTATTGTCAATTTCCTTTCTATGGCCAAACTGTTGAGACTAATGCTTAGACATTGTTGTACAACATCATATTAAATCGATGCGTACACACAAAAAGAAAATACGGAATTGTTTGTTGTTTCTACATCCGTCTGACGCTGTTTGTACTTTCTCCTTGATGTGCTTGCACTTCTACATTACTACAATAATTATAAACGAACTAATTCAACTAAAAACTTAAGTTGATGATGAGAACCGACAATCTATCATTGTAGAATTTTACATTCAATTGGTCATGGTGGATAGAGATAAGCTTGAGTGCATAATCAGGTGGTTAGATGTAGGCATGAACGTCGATTATCAGGGGCACAACAGGCTAGGACCCCAATTTTTAGGGTTTAAAAAATACTTTTTTCATATACAAGGTTGATATTAACTTGGATTTAATGTAGGTATAATTTATATTTTTTGTTATGTAATGAGTGTCAAGGAACCAACTCAACCAAAAGCTTAATCTGATGGTTGAGGCCCAAAATACGTTATATACTCTAACAATGAGTTACTAGACTTTTTTGCTTTTATAAAATAGTTAAAAATAAAAAAATACAAAATAAAAGGAGTATGATATATTTTTGGAAGAGTTTTTTGCTTTTATATGCATACAAGATTTTTATTCAACTCTTTAAAAAGAAAAAAAAAGAAATTGAATATATATTGAATATAAGAGAGATTAGAATATTACCATCGTAATTAAGAGGAAGAGTCCGTTTGGAAGAAGATAAAGTCAAATTTTTAATGGAGGATGAATTTAGACTTTGAGTTTTCATGGTTACACTAAAATGAGAGTGATTTTTCTTTTCAAAAAAAAAAAAAAAGAAGAAAAAGAAGTGGAAATAATTTTGCAATTGTTGTTTGTTATTGGAGACTACCATTTATATACGCGTAGGGGCGTATTAACCGTTTCCGTATTTATTTGGTTTTTATCTTTTATTTTATTTTTATTTTATTTTTATTTTATATCTTAAAAATTTTAATAGACTTTAACTTATTTTTTCTCAAAAATTTCCTCTTCCACTTTTTTCTCTCCCTTAACTTTAACGTTATATATATATATATATATATATATATATATATATATATATATATATATATATATATATATATATATATATATATATATATATATATATATATATATATACATATATATATATATATACATATATATATATACATATATACATATATACATATATATATATATATATATATATATATATATATATATATATATATATATATATATATATATATATAATTGTTAAAAATGATTAAATTTGAATTGTAATAAAAAAAATTTAACATTATATTAATTTTTATGATATTCATATGGTCATCTTCGTTTTGATTAATTTTATGAGTCTTATTAACACATTATTCAATCTCTACTATTATTATTATTATTATTATTATTATTATTATTATTATTATTATTATCAGCTCGTTTTGTATGAGACACTCTCATTATGAGACGAGCTCATCTAATTAGTCTATTTTTTTAATTCAATCTACTAACTAGTGATCGTTTTAAGGTTATAAGTAATCACTCTAAGACTATAAAAAGTAATTAGTTTAAAATTATAAGTGATTACTTCAACGTTATAAGTGATCACTTTAATACATAAAGTGTATATTAGTCTGTTGAACATCTATTGAATTATGAGATCCTGTACGTTCATCGTCATATTCATCATCTGCGCGCCTTCTTTCATGGCCTTCATTTGTGTTCTTTTAACAATTGCGAACCCATAACGCGTGGACCACCACTTGTACTTGTCGAAGCTTCATCACTTGAATTTGATACAATTCGAAAATACAAAAAAAGTTGCATTCAACAAGTGAAATAAAAAGATAAAACACGTATGAAAATTAAAATTAATTAATAAATAAAATGACAAAGACTAACCATTATTTACAACTTTAAATTTAGCGGTGTATTAATACACATTAATAATTTTCTTAAAATTTTAAGTCTAAAAGCAAGTAAGTGTATACCAAATCAAAGATAACTAAACTATCATCAACTAATATTTAGACTCCCTAATTTATAAAATTCATTACATTCAAGTACCTTGCATGTGTCTGTAACCACTCTTCCAAAAGACAAAATTGAAAAATAAAAGTGGACAAAACCGGAAAACTAAAAATTAAATCATTTCACTTTAAAGATATCAATTTTTACATTAAAGTGATTAATTTTAACTTAAAGTAAATCTTAAATAGATCAATTAAAATAAATAGTTTTAATTTTGACCTAAAAGTGATCAATTCAGCTAATTACAAGTTTATGACCTTAAATGGATCAATTATTTTAAAGTCTTCAATTTCTATGATAAAGTGATCAATTCAAACTTCAAAGTGATCACTTATACGTAAAATGATCATTTAAATGATTATTATAACATATAAGGCAAAATCAATTTTAATCTTAAACGTATCAACTAAGACTTTAAACTGATCAATTACTGATCGCGTATAGAATAAAAACTATAATTTAACTAATTGAGCTATTGGTCTTAATATGAAACGGTCACTCCCAATACATGCCGCAATTTATATACTACTAACGGTCCATTTGGTAGGTGGTAATAAACGGTGGTAATATGAATGAAAACTAGTCTAATTTTGGTTAAAAACTCTCTTGGCTACCCTCATGATCTTGCTAGCTTGTTCAACTCTAATCATTTCATTTTTTATCATAAAATACACTCCAATATATTACCATTGAGAGAGGTGGTATTAAGTGGTAATAGAAATTTGTAACAAAAAAAACTTTTTTGTGATCAAAGTTTCATCAACATGGAAATAACAAGGAACTTTTGATGAAATTTTACACTATAAATTATTTCCATTACCATCATTTAATACCACTAATCAAACTAGCCTTAAATGTAAACGTGGATTATCCGATTCATTTTTGATAGCAAGTGAATCTTTTTATTTCAAGATATTTGTTTCTAAAATCTCATTTTCTAAAATCTTTTCGGAGCAGAGCAACTGAAACTGAACGCAAGCATTGTTCACTTTCATATTTTTCTGAAGCTAATCAGCAAGCACTTGAATTTTGTTAGATATTTATGTATGCTCAGATCACTTTCTTTAAAATCTTCTTTTAATAATGGTTTTTGCCTTTTTTTGACACTTATCCAGTAATAATAAAGTCAAATTTACATTAATATTAACATTAGTAAGACAATTATTAATCAAAAATTATCGTAGGAGACATGAAATAAACAATCACTGCACATTATGAGAATATATCTTTTTTATTTATAGGATGTCTGGCAAAATAGATGGTCTCTTAAAAATCACAAGAGTAGTATTGTACAAAGCTAATTATTCATATATTACATGGAATATTTTTATTCAATTTTATTATGTAAAGGGTAAAAAAAATAAAAAATATTGAATGTGAAACAAGTATAAAGTAAGTATACTCATGATTATAATAAAATTTTACTCGTTGTGGGTGGTGGGTATGAATATAAAAATTGTAGGTGATATTGGTATGGGCATGCATGGGTATGGCATACTGCATCGGCCTACCATTTTGCTATCTCTATAAAAGAGATTGATTTTAATAAAATTTAAACGAATCAAATAAGATCCGAGTTAATCATATATAATTTTAACTTATTGATTAAATATAAAATAAAAATAACAAAATCTATTAAAAAAAATCAAATTAGACAAGAACGTTAAATTAAAATTTACTAATATTTGGACTTCCTAATTTATGCATTTCAATACTGTCTGGTACTTTCGGTGGTGGAGCTACTTAGAGCCTATGGGTCACGTGCCCTTAGGCGTTTTTTTAAAAAATTCAAAGTACACATTTCTATTGGTAAGAGTAAAAGTGTAAAATTAATATTGAAGTCTTTTGAGGATACATATTCCCTTATTTTAGTAATTTTGTCTTATTTGTTTGTTTTATTCATTTTTTAATTAGGTCAGTTGATTTATTTTGTTCCATTTCCTTTTATGGTATGTCGTATTTAAAATTTTAGCAAGTAAAGGTAGAATAATTATTAATTTTACAAATGAATCTCTGCCAAAATTTCATCCATTAGTTTGATGCCCCTGGGACTCCGAGCCCTGGATTTGCCACTGAATACTTTACAGACGCACAGTATTGTCTAATACACCCACGTATTGTGTCTATCGTACCTCGCATCAAATCGTATCTTGTATGTGACGTGAGCAATGTTGTTGTTGTGTCATGTTGGGCTTTTCATATGCGTTGCCTATCATGCCTTCGTGTAAAATTAAACCCATTTTTATTGCTTAAGCTCATCATTGTTTTGTCAAAGTAAGGATATTAATTCTCACATTCGCAAAATCTAACCTACATGCCTCAATTGCTTCATCTCTACCATCCAATTCAATATGAAAAACCTACAATGGGCAGCATTTACCAGATATAAAATCACAAAACTCAAATACTTGAACAAAAATTAAATACATCAAATATGTACTTGAATAAAATAAAGACCTAAAAAACTAACCAAAAGATTAAACAGCAACGAAAAATAAATAAAAATCTAAATAATCAAATACTTGAAAGCCAAAAATGGAAATAATTGAAAATCCAATATATAGGTATAATATGGAAGCAATAATATTAACAAGAATTTTCATTTCAACATTACATTACTATGAACGTAAAAAAATGAATCAATTAAAAGAAAAGAAATTACAAAACATAAATAAAAAATAAAGAAAAAGAATAATATCCTTGCACAGCACTGCGAGACAACTCTAGAATCAAAATTCTTCGACTATCACCCAATTCATGCCCTTCGTTCATTTCTATCCCTCTTTTATGGAAAACAAATAAAATTCATCTTTTAACAATTGCGAATCCATAACGTGTGGGAGGAGCACTTGTACTTGTAGAAGCTTCATCACTTGAATTTGATACAATTCGAAAACACCAAACTTCAATGGTGTTGGCTTCCTCAAGATCGCAACTTTTCGTAACTTTATTCCAACTTCCATTTATCACATACGAATTTTTATAAATCGTAAAATTTAATGTTTTTATGTCTAAATTATCGTTAGGTAAAATCACCGTAATTGGAATCTTATTCTTACTATCTTTATTAATACCCAATTTTTGATCTAAATTGGGAATGCGACATTGACTCATCGGCATGGCTAGACGAGCTTGACCATGATCCAAGTCGGATTTTGTTATTGTTTTCTTAATAACTAATTCTGGAATTTCTCCGTGTAATTGCTCAATCTTTTGCAGTAGAGCAACGGAGAGTGAGCGCAAGTATTGTTACTCTCATATTTTTTAAAAGCTACATCAGCCACAGCTACTAAACAATCTAATCTTGTTAGATGTTTATATATACTGAGATCTCCTCCGTTGAAATCGTCTTTTGACAATGGTCGTTGTTGTCTTTTCGGCGACATTTCTCCTGTAATAATCAAGTTAAAATTAACATTAATATTCACATCAAGAAACGATAATTGCTAATCAAAAATTATCATCGTAGGAGACAATGAGAGTGATTAGAAATTCTAAAATAAAAGAAAAATAAAAGAAATTGAATATAAGAGAGATTAGAAATATTACCATCGTAATTAAGAGGAAGAGTCCGTTTGGATGAAGCCAATGAAGGTTTGGGATTGGAAGAAGATAAAGTCAAATTTTTAATGGAGGATGAATTTACACTTTGAGTTTTCATGGTTACACTAAAATGAGACTGATTTTTCTTTTCAGAAAAAAAAAAAAGAAAGAAAAAGAAGTGGAAATGATTTTGCAATTGTTGTTTGTTATTGGAGACTACCATTTATATACGCGTAGGGACGTAGTGGAATATTGACTTAGTTTTCTTAATTTACGGTTTCCCTTTCTATTAGGGTTTTTTTTTTTTTTTTTTTTTTTTTTTTTTTTTTTTTTTTTTTAATCTTTAAATTTTAGTATACTTTAATCTTTATTTTTTCCTAAAATATTTCCGCTTCCACTTTTTACTCTCCCATCTCCTATTTTCTTGGTAAGTACACTTTAATTTTTTTTACATATATGATATATGTAATTCTAGATTAAAAATGTTCACGTAAATAATTGTTAAAATATTTAATTTTGAATTTTAATAAAAAATATATTGATATTATATTAATTTTTATGATATTCAAATATTCATTTTAGTTTTGATTAATTTTGTGTGTGGATGATCTATGCTTAAAAATATGTATATAAATTATAAACGTGTGTTAGACTATTTTCCTTTATATGGGTAAAAATTTCAAATTTAAATGGTTTATGAATGTTATAAATCTGAATTTAGTTACTGATATTATGTGACCTATTATTGTGACTTTTAATGAAATTATTTTTACAAATGATTAGGAACGAAAAATTTGAATTATCGCAGTAATTTAAGGCTATTTTTATATGGTGAAAATTCGGAAAAGATTTTGGTGAATCCTGTATGTATATTGATCTACATAATCATATTTAGTCATATATGTTTTAAATGATATTTATAATCATAACATGATTAGTCTAAAATTCACTTAAGTTTAAATTAGTTTTATGAGCTTAATAGATTGGACTAAGCATTATTCAATTTTGAACTAAATGGTTTTATTCTTATATTACTTGCTCATCTCAAAAAAAAAAAAAAAAAAAGTGAGATTACAACTTGATAAAGATAATATATAATTATATCATTATATCATTATAATTAACCAAAAACTTATGACTATTATTAATTTGTTGTCATTATATTGTTTATAAAATTTTTATCGTGTAAATTTCAACTTGATAAAGATAATATATAATTATATCATTTTTAAAAAACATTATACTTTTATATTTTAATCTTAATAATCCCCCATTGCACGATCATCTATACTAGTTAAAAAACAAATATGGCCCAAAATCCAAAAATTTAAAAATAAAAATTTAATTTATACCTTAATGGTATCACTTCTAACATTAAAGTGATCAATTTCAACTTAACGTAAACATCAAATGGATCAAATAAAAATAAATAAATTTAATTTTAAACTAAAACTAATCAATTTTGACATTAAAATAATCAAGATTCAGGAATTCTTTCTTATAAAAATAAAGACAATAAAAATAAAAATAAAAATAAAAAATGAGTGCATGCTTATATCTAAATTCAAGAAACAACAATAACATATGTGATCCAAGAAGACAAGGAATGCAACCTGTACAACATACTCACACACTAAAAAAACAACTGATTTAGCGATGGAAAAATAGCGAGGGGAAGTGTTCGTCACCCATGACGACGGCATCAAGGCAAGAGAGAAGCTGGTCGCGAAAGCAGAAAGTTCTATGGCGACAGGAACGATCGTCGCCCAGGAGTCGCCATCTGCCATCTGCCATTTTTCTTTTTTTTTTTTTATTTTACTACATGGCGACGGACTATCGTGTCGGCATTTCGTCGCCAAGAAAGACGGAATTTTTTTATTTTTATTTTGTTGCATGGCGATGGGTTATGTTAGTCGCCACGTGCTCGCCATGTTTGGTTTTATTTTTGGTTTTATTTTTTAAAAGTAGGCGACAGAGCCTTTGGTAGCCTTTGGTCGCCATGTTTTTGAATTTGAATTTAAAAGTGGCGATGGGTTTGTAATTGTCGTCTTGTCGCCATTTTGTTCTATAAATAAGCTGCAAATTGTTGTGGATCGTATATTTTGGAAGCTAAAGAATTAGAAGAGGTTAGTAATTTTTTTTTTTATTCTCTTTATATGAGTTATTTTTATTTATTTTTATTATTTATATTTAGTTTCTATTGTCATTAATTTGAATTAATTTTAATGTTTAGTTAGTACATATTTTATTTTCTTTGTTATTTACTTGAGTTTTATATTTACTTGATTTAATTTTATTATTTAATTTCTATTGTTATTTACTTGAGTTTTTATATTTTTTATTATTTTATATTTTATTTTTATTGACTTTAGTTTGCTTTAATAATTTTTATTAGAATAATTATATTATTATTATTATTATCATACATTGTTATTGTCATTAACTTACTTTATTGATCAGTTGAATAATTATGTTATTATATTATATTTAGGTGTTAAAAATGAGTTCTAGGCAAGAAAGAAGTTGGATGTACAACCGACGAAAAAATGAAAAGTTTATTTTAAGATTTATGAGAGGGTTGGAAGAGTTTTTAGAATTTGCTCGTATACAAAGCATGAGTTCTAAGATTAGATGTCCTTGTAAAAAGTGTAAAAATTGTTGTTATAAGGAACCAGATGAAATAAGAGAACATCTAATGAGAAAGGGGTTTGTTGAAAATTACTATGAGTGGGAATATCATCAGAACACAGAGATAGGAACAACATCTGATGTTGTAGCGGAAGTCGGAGAGCAATCGTCAAACAATCCAAATCCATACTCACAGATGGTACATGATGCAGTAGCTAGTGTGTTTCCAGACAATTACCATCACTTTCTTCCCTCACAGTATAATGTAGTGTCAGTAGATAATGAACCACCGGTACACGTTGACGAATATCCAAACCCACAGTGTCAACAGTTTTTTGAAATGTTAAATTCTGTAAATAGTCCTTTATATGAAGGTTGTAAAAATCACACCAAGATGTCTATTATTGGTCGACTTACAAACCTGAAGACAGACCATCGTCTCACTGAGAGGTGTTACGACGATATTTGTGGTATTGTGAATGAAGTGTTACCAGAAGAGAATACGATGGTAAACAACTTCTACGAAACGAAAAAACAAATAGCTGCTCTTGGATTACCTGTTGAGAAGATAGATTGTTGTCCTAACGAATGTTTGATATATTGGGGGAATAATGCGAATGCAACTTGCTGTTACCACTAGTGGAAAAAAACGTATTTGCTGCTCAACATTTGCTGCGGTTTTAGTATATTCGCAGCAATAAATGGGAAAAAGATTTGAAAAAAAAAAAAAATACTAACTCCTGCGGTTTTTGTTGATTGACCGCAGCAAATACCCCATTCTACCGTTAACAAATAGCAAAATCAAAAAAAAAAAGCATTTATTGCTGCGGTTGGCTAGGGCCCGCAGCAAATAACCTTAAATAGCCGTTAAATTTCATCAAAATTAAAAAAAAAAAAGCCTTAATTGCTGCGGTTGGCTAGGGCCCGCAGCAAATAACGTAAAGCAACCGTTCAAATTCAGCAAAAATTAAAAAAGAAAGCCTTATTTGCTGCGGTTGGCTTGTGACCGCAGCAATAAACCGCATTGTACACTGCACGCTTCTTCAACTTCTCAAAATACAAGAGTATAGCAAATAAAGCCCGCCATTCTGATCTTTTCATTTCGCCATTCTCTTCTCACAAACCCATTGAAAATCCTCGACTCAAGCAATAAACGCACCATTTTCGCCATTCAACATTTCATTCTTCATCTTCATCTTCTTCTAAAAAACATAAAATCATTTCAAACCCACCATTATTGAAAAACACTCGAAAAAACTGAGTGATTGAGTGTTTCTTCAAACTTGTTCTTCATAATCTTCGAACACATAATCTTCACAAACGTTTGCTTGCTGTTTCATTCGTGCATTTGCTTGTTCATCTGCGTGTGTGTGCATTCTTCAAAAGCGTTTGAAACCAAAGGCATTTGCTTATTCATCTTCAAAACTCACGAATTAAGGTAGTATTTCTCTTTTTAATTTCAATAAGCATTGAAATATCTAATTGTTGCTTACTGTTCTTGTTGCTGGTCGCATTGCTTTGTTCTTGTTGCTGGTCGCATTGCTTTGTTCTTGTTGCTGGTCGCATTGCTTTGTTCTTGTTGCTGGTCGCATTGCTTTGTTCTTGTTGCTGGTCGCATTTAATGTCAAAACCCTTCTGTTCTTGTTGCTTTGTTCTAATGTAGATCATGATCAAAACAAAGAAATGAAAATATCGTTTAGAGATAGGTATGGTCTGTATGATATGTATGATATGGGCTAAATGATCTGTATGATATGGTCATCTTATTTTAGAGATAGGATTGCATATAAAATATCATTTATCCAATCTTGATGAAAAAAAAATATATATATATATATATATATAAATATATATATATATATATATATATATATATATATATATATATATATACATATATATATATATGTACATATATATATATATATATACATATATATATATATATATACATATATATATATATATATACATATATATATATATATATATATATATATACATATATATATATATATATATATATATATATATATATACATATATATATATATATATATATATATATATCTATATATATATATCTATATATATATATATATATCTATATATATATATATATATCTATATATATATATATATATATATATATATATATATATATATATATATATATATATATATATATATATATATGTATATATATATATATATGTATATATATATATATATATATATATATATATATATATATATATGTATATATATATATATGTATATATATATATATATATATATATATATATATATATATATGTATATATATATATATGTATATATATATATATATATATATATATATATATATATATATATATATATGTATATATATATATATATATATGTATATATATATATATATATATGTATATATATATATATATATATGTATATATATATATATATGTATATATATATATATATATATATGTATATATATATATATATATGTATATATATATATATATATATGTATATATATATATATATATGTATATATATATATATATATGTATATATATATATATATATATATATATATATATATATATATATATATATATATATATATATATATATATATATATATATATATATATATATATGGCATGTATTGTGAATTACGTTTAGATGATAGATACTACTTACTAGATAGACTATGGCATGTATTGTGAATTGGTTATAGTTGTGTTAGAGAACTACCCACTTGTGATCATCGTAGAATTAAAAGGGTCGAGGGAATGAACGATATATTAGTGCAACTTGAACTTTGTTAATGATAAGTAGACTATGAAATGTATTGTGATTTGTTTAAGGTTAAGTTAGTGAGCTTCTCACCATCTTGATTTTCACTTGGAAAAGTTAGAGTAAATATGTTTTTAGGAATGTAGTTTGTTGTTTATTATTTATATTGTGGTTTGTGGTTTGTTAATTAATTATTAGCATATTTAGTAAATATGTTTATTATAAATAAGTATATATGTTTAAAAGTTGTTTATTAATTTTGTTTTGATTCAATTAATCACACTAATTAGGATGACAAACGATCGTTCTTGGATGTATGGAAGCATTGAATCGTCGGAATTTATTGATGGCGTATTAGAATTTTGTAGTATTGCGGTTGAACATCAAGTTAGGACGGGGGGAGTTGGTTTTTATTGCCCATGTGTCAGTTGTGGCAATGTATCAAAGGTAGATAGTGTTGATATCCTTAGGGAGCACATACTTCGACGTGGGTTTAGGCCTCAATATCATGTTTGGGTTTGGCATGGTGAGGAGGGAGTTTACAAAGAGAAAAGTGTTGTTGAGGACGTCAATAATGTGGCCGATGTCAATGAGGATGTAGTAGATCATGTTGATGGGTATGAGACAGATGAAGAGAATGTCGATGAGGATGTGGATCGTGTTGATGAGATGATGGAGGGAGTCGAGGATGAGTTAGAAAAACGTCCTCGTGTTTTTGACTTGTTGACAGAGGCTTCTCAAAAGCCTTTGTACCCTGGATGTACAAAGTTCACCAAACTAACAGCAGTGTTGACAATTTTCAACATTAAGTCAAAGTTCAATTGGAGTGACGCTAGTTTCACAATGTTATTAGAAGCGTTAGGTGAGTTGCTTCCTGAGGGAAATGAACTTCCAAAGTCGACATATTATGCCAAAAAGCTCATGTGTCCTTTCGGCTTAGAGTACCAGAAGATTCATGCGTGTCAATTTTGCGTTTTTATTTGTCAATTTCGCGCGTAAAGTAGGTCAAACATGGTTTGTTATGCACGAAACTTGGCACACAACACTATTTGGCATATATTATTGTGTTGAAATGGTTAGACTTGATAATAATAGTCATATGCTAGAAATTAGAAGTTAAGTTGCGATTTTATGCGTTTTTAAGCGTTTTTGTCCATTTCGCGCGTAAAGTAGGTCAAACATGGTTTGTTATGCACGAAACTTGGCACACAACACTATTTGGCATATATTATTGTGTTGAAATGGTTATACTTGATAATAATAGTCATATGCTAGAAATTAGAAGTTAAGTTGCGATTTTATGCGTTTTTAAGCGTTTTTGTGAATTTCACGCGTAAAGTAGGTCAAACATGGTTTCTTATGCACGAAACTTGGCACACAACACTATTTGGCATATATTATTGTGTTGAAATGGTTAGAATTGATAATAATAGTCATATGCTAGAAATTAGAAGTTAAGTTGCGATTTTATCCTTTTTAAGCGTTTTTGTCAATTCCGCGCGTAAAGTAGCTCAAACTTTGTTTGTTTTGCACGAAACTTGGCACACAACACTATTTGGTATATATTATTGTGTAGAAGTTGTTAGAATTGAAAATCATAGTCATATTCTTGAATTTATGTGTTAAGTTGCGATTTTATGCGTTTTTAACCGTTTTTGACACTAACTTCTATTTTCTCTTAGTGCTTTCAACAACCTCCTTCTTCCGTTGACTGCGGCTACTACGCGCTGAAGTTTATGGACGATATTATAAATTTCGTGAAGGAATTTGGAGTCGAAAATATAGATGCCGTAAGTATTTATTACGTTCTTAATTAAATATATTATTGGTAAAATCTAAATGTTTCTATATTAATAGCTTTTATTTTAATATTATAATATAGGTTTTAAACGACATTCCGAGGGAAACACGCGCTTTGAGAAGTGAAGAGATGCGCGAATTAAAAGACAAGATTGCCGTGTATCTTGCTAATATTTGTCCTTGATAAATTGTAATTAATATATATTGATTATTTTTTATAGTTTATTTAATGTATATATATATATATATGTACGTACATATTATATTATATATATATACGAGCGAGAGTTTATTATTACAAAGAGATTAATGTTGATTATCTGTGATTATCATTGGATTAATCACTGTTATTACATTGTAATATTATTGCATTATTATAAGGATTAAATGGAAAAAGAAAAAAAAAAAAGAGACTTATAGCTGCGGTTTTAGGCCTGACCGCAGCAAATAATGCCATACTAATTGCTGCGGTTTTTCCCCCTGACCGCAGCAAATAGCACCCATTATTTGCTGCAGTTTTAGCCTATGACCGCAGCAAATAATGCCCTTATTTGCTGCGGTTTTGAACCGCAGCATTTAAAGTAGGACATTTGCTGCTATCACTATTGCTGGGGGCCAAAACCGCAGCAAATAATGGCAAAAAAACCGCAGCAAACGAGGTTTTTTCCACTAGTGTACATTTGTGAAACTTCTAGATGGAGAAGAAAGAGTAAGGGTGATAAGGTTTCGCGGAAACAATTTCATTATTTTCCCTAGGCCCCAGATTACAAAGATTGTATGCTTCAGAGGCAATAGCTAGGCATATGAAGTGGCATGCAGAGCACCGCACTAAGGATGGAGAGATGATACATCCGTCCGATGCTGAAGCGTGGTTGACATTTAACGACATTCATCCAGACTTTGCATTGGAGACTCGAAACGTGCGGCTTGGTATGTGTACAGATGGTTTTAACCCATTTGGAAGTTCGGGTCAACAGTATTCATCGTGGCCTGTCATTTTAACACCATACAATCTTCTGCCATGGATGTGCATGAAGAAGCCGTATATGTTCTTGACCGTGATTGTCCCTGGGCCGAGTAATCCAAAGCACAACATTGACTTATATCTTCAACCACTAATACAAGAGTTGAATATGTTGTGGGAGGAGGGTATTTGTACATTTGATGTGTCAAGAAAGGAGAATTTCCAACTACGAGCAACTTTAATGTGGACGATCAATGACTTTCCGGCTTATTAGGGTTTTTTTTTTTCTTTTTTCTTTTTTCTTTTTTTTATCTTCAAATTTTATTAGACGTATTAAGGTTACTATAATGAGCCCAAATTAAAAATATGTGTTTTAAGTACAAAAATAAATATTTTAAGTAATTTAGTTGGGTTTAACTTTTTCGGAATAAAATCGTCTTGAATAAAAAAATTTGTATAGAAAATAGAAATAATAATAACATCAAAAATCAAAACCTTAATCCGAAAATATGAATGAGTAATGAATAAAATGATTTAATAAGCTAAGCATAAGTAATTACCTCTTCAAAGTCTTCTTCCGTATTTAACATACGTCCATAAACTTTTTCATAAACTCAATCCTCTAAATCTCATCCCACGTCCGTAAAGCTCGAAATTTGTGTTGCAAAATAAAAGTCAATGAAAAGTATGATCTTTCATAATAAATCCAATATTATTATTATTATTATTATTATTATTATTATTATTATTATCTCCAATTTTCCAATATAACATTTCATAAACTTTTCCCCTTTCATCCATTATGTAAAATATCCATCATATGAAATTAAACCAATATCAAATGGTAAATTTTGCAGGGGAATTTCAGTCCACGAATTAGTGTTCAAAGAGTAGACACCACTCCATTTTGTATTTGATAAAAAAAGGAAACCCAAAGGCAACTATTTTATAGTCATTTTCAATATTAAAAAAAAAAAACCTGTAATTCCAAAATTAAATTTTAAATTATTGGGTAAAAACACGTATTTATGTTAGAAAGTCCTTTAAACTTCCTCCGTTAGTGTAGCAGGAGCGGCACTCTCGATACATAATTAACATTAATAATTATACTTAAGATAAATAATGCGGAAGTGTAAAACGCCGAACTGCTAAAAACCATTTAAACTAAAATTGTTCAAAACATAAGTAAAAAAAAATATCTTACAACTGAGAAAATATAAAATAAGGTTTACTTAAATACGATAAAAAAAACAATAAGTACAATATAGTCATCAAGTAAAATCATTGAAGCTAAGTCCTCGATAGAATAATTAAAGTTGCGGCCTGGATCGAAACCTGAGCTAAATTTTCCTGTAAAATACTGTCATCCATAATATGGACGACAGCCGATTAAATCGGTCAGCGATAAAGCCGAGTACAATTTTCTCAACAAGCTTATGATGCGATAGTTAAATCATGCTTACAGAATAATCATCAAGCACAATATAGAAGGTTATTACTCATTATTGACCTTTACTAAGCCATTAAGTTACATTCTCAATACTTGCAGAAGTTCATTACTGCTACTAAATACTTGGTAACCTTAATGCTTATTTAATCAAGTTCAATTAAGCCTCATAGCTTTACCATCATAGCACATCACAAGATCACAACAATAATGACAACTGATATATGTAAGGGTTTGGTTAGGTGAGGACCGTAGTCCTAAACCCTAACTGTGGTGGGAGTCGTCACTCCTCTCAATACTGTTATGCTCGAGACTTCACAGGATGGGATTTTCTCGGACCCCCTGTCTGACACCGCATTTTACGTGCCGGCTAATACGGACGCCGGGATTTTACATGCCGGTCCATGGTTCGACGTTACCTTACTATCAAAGTCATACAATCAATATCATAAAATATCAAACAAGACTCTAAACCGAAATAGTTTACATTCTTATAAGTCAAACTTCCACTAGTCAAATTTTTGACAATTCTACCCTTTTAATAGAAACAAATTACTAGTATCTAATAAATTAATATTAATTAAATAACAAATTTTCGTAGCTATACTAAGATTCCTGAGGCTAAACTAAGTCATTATTGTGTCATAAATAATCATAACAGTCAATGGTAATATTTCTAAGTACTTAATAACATATTTTATCAAATAACCAGTAAAATAGTAAAACGGATCTATCATCACTATAAAAATAACATAATCCGACAAGTTATTAAGGGTCCAAAATCTATATGAAATGAGTTTTCAAGAAAAACAATGCTAAGCATTTTAACAAATTTGTTTGACTATTTTACCAATAAACCGATTAAAATTTATCAAAACACCAAGATGATATGGAATCATTTTAAACACATAAGTTTATTTAACTAGTAAAATTCATATATATTTACATTATCATATTAATCAAAAATTTTCATATATATGACTTTTTTTTTCAAGTGTCCCAAAAGTATTATTGTTTTGACGAAAATATCACTAAACTGGATATGACTTAAATATTACCATATAAAGTTTAAATGACTAAAATAAAATCATGTTGATCATGCTTTTATATTATCGAGTAACCATAAATAAATATCACATAACGAGAGAGTTAAGAAAATGTGTACCATTTTCCTCCGAAGGTGGTGCTAAACCAAGTAAGAGAATAATAATAGGAAAATAAGAACTTAAGGAAATAAGCTCCAAAAGAGAAAGTCTTCAAGGTTCCAAGCTTCAAAGAAGTAGATCTTCAATTACCTAAAAAAAATGATATCCAAGTTCCAAAAGATAATACTTGACTTTTCAAAAGTTGATGATTATTGGCTTAAGAAGTGATAAGATCAAGCTCCATCTTCATTTGATTCTTCAACAAATAAAAAGGGTATAAAGTTAGTAAGATGTTAATGAAGTGAAGATATAAGAAAGAATGGTAGAAAGATTTGATGATGGGGGTGCAAGTGATCTCATGGCTAAGGAGGGGTATTTCTAATGGGTTTTGAGAAAATTTTTAGTTCATAAGATTGTATGAAAAAGAAGGTTAACTTGTGTAAGTGATTTAGAGTGTGTAAGTGAATGTGTAAGAGTTGGAGTGTGTAAGTGGATGTGTAAGAGTTTGGAGTGTAGAAGAAGGTTAACTTGTGTAAGGAAATGGTGATAGCTTGTGTAAGTGATGAACATTATGGATTGATGTAGAAAGGATTTTGATTCATCAAATTTTTGTTCTAGTTTATGCTAGTGAAATGTTTTAGATTAATGGGAAAGTATGATTAAGGTTTGATTATGAAAATATGAAAGTTTACTTAGAAAATTTTAGTTAAAACTATACTTAAAGTTAATAAGAAAAATATAGTTAATTTTTAGGTATAAAATAATTAAATCAAAGTTGTAAAGTTAAAATGATAAGTAGTAAAGTTAGTTTAAGGAAACGAAATTGAAACGTAACGTTTTAATAAAATCGTAAATATAATATTAAACTTTTACTTTTCGTACTATCAAATAATAAAATAATATTTTAGTGCTTATAAAGAAATTTAAGAATATATATATATTTTTTTAAGTTTAATATTTGGAAGAAATTACAAAAATCGGAATAAGGTTTAGGAATTAAAGGTGATTTGAATTAGATAACCAAAGGATTAAGAATTCGAAAAGAAATTTCGGAATAATTAAATCGGAAGATTAAGATTAAGAAATTTGAGTCTGTTACAGTTAGGAATATCAATCACCTCCAATTTATTAGAGGTTTTATTAGTATAATTGGGGTTGTAATTAGAGCCTAATTAAGCAATCTGTGTATATAAATATTGTTGTAATTATCTCATGGAATATATAAGAATTACTCTGTTATTTTTTGACTTGGTATCAGAGCCAGGTTCCGCTCTCCGGCGACCGGCAACCTATAAAACTCATCATCTACCATGGAACCCGATAACAAAGCTGTTATTCAAAACCCGGTAACCATGGAAGATTTAATGCAACTGTTTACACAGTTAAACACCAAAAAATCCACCACAGAAACTCAGAATTTCCAACCAATTCAAATTCCAGAAAAATTGAATCACAAAAATTTCACAAAATGAGCAAAGCTAATGCAACTGGAACTCGGCGGCAGCGGATGGCTCAACCACATCACATCCTCCCCGCCAAGCCAAGAGGATCCAGATTACATAAAATGGTCACAACGGGACTCATTAGTAATCTCGTGGATAATTGGAAACATAGATCCAAAATTGCAAAATCAATTTCTGGATTACCCTACCGCAAGAGATTTGTGGATAGGGATCGAAACACTATACGGAGGGACCAAAGACGGACTTCAATTTTTTGACCTTATGGTCAAAGCAAACAAAATTCAGCAAGGAGGAGATCCAATTGAAATATACTACAGCAAACTTACCGGAATCTGGAAGGAGATTGACAGACGTTCACCGAATCCGACGAACAGTCCAGAAGACAAAACGACTTACAATCGAATAACCCAGCAAAACCGATTGTATCAGTTCTTAGTAGGGGTAGATGAAACTCTTGATAAGGATCGACGGGATATTCTCAATCGAGAACCTCTTCCAACACCGGAGGAAGCGTTCGCGATAACAAGGAGAGAGATAAACCGGTGAGGGATTATGAGCACCGAACCACCAAAACCCTCACAAATGGAAACATCGGGAATTGGTGGTGGGTTTGCTGTGAGAGGAAGAACGGAGAAACCCAGTTTCCGTCGAGATGATGAGAAATCGGGACTCAGATGCACCCATTGTGTGGGTGCGAGACACACCAAGAAGGGATGTTTCGAGATTATCGGCTACCCAGAATGGTGGGGAGATCGAAAGAAGAAAGGAGAGAGAAGAAGCACGGTGACCGTGGGTACCAGTGAGGCACCAGCAGCTGGTGGAGAACACGGAGAAACAGCAGGCGGCCGTGGATCCTCTGCGTCGGGTATGACAAAGAAAACGAAGGAGGAAGGTATGGCTTATGAGTTTCAAGATTTATGTTTATATGGCTCAAGTTCTCATTTATGCTATAATCCCACTTGTCAAAATAAGTACTCAAGCTCATTTCCTTTATGGCCCAATACAAACCTCAAGCCTATCTCACAAACCGTGAAACATGAAAATAATGAAACCAACTCATACCATGTAGGACTAGTTTGCAAACCGAACAAAAATACCAGATGGATTTTTGATTGTGGAGAAACTGACACTATGACGTTTGATGCCAGTGACCTTGAAACTATTCTCCCACCAAAAAAAATCACGTACAAACAGCCAATGGAGAGGTAATTAAAACAGAGGGGTCGGGTGTTGTCAAAATTTCGGATAACATCAAATTACCAAATTGCCTTCCTACAAAGAGCCTAAATTTTTCTACCCCGTTAGATACCCTAAAAACTCATGCCAATATTCCTTCTACTCATTCATTACCACCTCGAGTCTTTGGTTGTGTTGTGTATGTTCATTTGCCTAAACGAGAAAGAAATAAACTTGAACCACGGGCTGTTAAGTGTGTCTTTGTAGGATATGGGACTACTCAAAAGGGATACCGCTGTTTCAACCCAGTTACTAAACGGTTATATACTACCATGGATTGTGATTTTGTTGAAACAGAATTCTATTACCACCACCTTCGATCTAAGGGGGAGAGTCCTAATGAGGATATAGATCTAAGTTAGTTAGTCTACCCAGAACTGAGTGATCTCGACCCAAAAGAACAAGTAGGCGATACCACGAAGGTAACTGATAACATTATACAGTCCGATTTCAACAATATCGTGCCTGATTCAACCGTGTCTGAGTCTCTAGTTCAGAAAGACATTGAGGTACGTACTTCAGACTTGAGCGATATTAATGAATCTTGGACACCTGAACCTGCTGATATACCTTCTAACAGTGAAAATGTAGATTCTGCTGATATGTCTTCTGAAAGTCAAAATGTAGAATCACACATAGATCAATCAATGGGTTCTAGGTATGAACTGCCACAGATTGAAAAGTCAAAATGTAGGTACTGAGGAGGGTGGACTATATTATGTTACTCAAATGCCTCACCAGGGTAAAGCAACGCTTGTTCGCGAGACGATTGAACAGCAGCTTTGGATGTGGCATAAGCGACTAGGTCATCCGTCTTTAGGATACTTTAAGAAACTCTTCCCTAATCTTTCTAGTTCAAATGTTCCTTTCGATTGCAAAGCTTGTATTCTTGTTAAGACTCATAGACGTTTTTATCTAGACCGTGATAGTAGGAAATCTTCTTCTAGTTACTTCACCCTTGTGTGTGGGAACTTAGTCTCCTGGAAGAGCAAACTACAAAAGGTTGTAGCTATGTCCAGTGCTGAAGCAGAATTCAGGGGAATTGCAAAAGGTATCACTGAAGTTCTTTGGCTCAGAAAACTCTTGAAGGAACTTGGGTATACACCCGAGAAAGTTGTGAGTTGTACTGTGATAATATGGCAGCCATACGAATATCTGAGAATCCAGTGCAACATGATCGAACTAAACATGTAGAGATAGACAGACATTTCATTAAAGATCATCTAGACGGAAAAATAATAACTCTACCCTTTGTTCGGTCAGAAGACCAACTAGCCGATATTCTAACAAAAGTTGTTTCCACACAAGCATTTGATCAAGTATTGAGCAAGTTGGATGTTAGGGATGCAACCATTCAACTTGAGGGGGAGTGTTAGAAAGTCCTTTAAACTTCCTCCGTTAGGAATATCAATCACCTCCAATTTATTAGAGGTTTTATTAGTATAATTGGGGCTGTAATTAGAGCCTAATTAAGCAATCTGTGTATATAAATATTGTTGTAATTATCTCATGGAATATATAAAAATTACTTTGTTATTTTTTGACTATTTAAAATGGTTAGTAAAAGGGTTGGTTCCAAATAAAAAAAAAAGAAGTTTTTAGGAGTATTAGTTCCTTCGATATAAAAGCGTACCAAACCATTGCATGAATCCAAACATTCATAAGTAATCAGGTGTTTGGGGTGATAAGTTATTGGGATTATCTTCATTAACCGCCGCCATTCTGATTTTTATTTGATCTTGAAATTGAGTGTTAATTAGAATTTAGATTTTTAGAGGTAGTTCTTAGTAGTATGTTTGATATTCTTATATATAATAAAAATTAAAAACCTCGTAGGTAGGGTTGCAGCTAACAATTTATGGGCCGCTTCAAATTTAACCCGTTGTTATTCCTATTTGTTTGAAACGGTTTTATAATAAGACATTTAAAGTGTAAATTAAAAATAAAAATTGTTTTATAATGGATCTAGTTCAGCTAAGAATTTACTGAGTAATTAATTCTTTCGCTATAATAGATCTGAATTCTGATAGATTTGCTTGAATTTGGCTAGGCCATTTATTTCGACAAATTCAACCCGACAATTGCTCTGTTTCTGAATATTTTGATTTTATTTTTAATCTTCTATTAGGGTTTTTTTTGGAAAATTTCTACTAGGGTTAGTGGAATCACAAAATGTAGCCGCCAAGCCCGCCATTCTTGAGTAAGGCACAAGTTTAGGGGATAGGGTATGAACTTCTTTTTAGGGTCGGATCAGGTCGGGTCGGATAATTATAAGAATTAATTGAGAAAAAAATTTACTACTTTCTGTTATAAGAATTAACAGGTCATGAAGTATAATAAGAAGCAGTAAAAGCTATTTTATTAACTTTTAAAAGACGGGTCAAATTAGGTCGGATTTAAACGGATTTTGACCCGCCCTGCCCCATTTAACATTTGATATGACCCAGCCCATTTAAATTTTGACCCAACCCACTCCGACCCGACCCGTTAAACACCTCTAATCACATTTAATAAAATACTTTTTTCTCACATTTTATGTGAATACTTAACATGACTTTGTCTTTAACTCCGCTTACTGATAATATTTTAGTTAAAAAGCATAAAATAATAGACCTTAGTGATAATATTTTAGTTAACCGTTACTCTTGTGAGAGACCGTCTGTCAAAGAGACAATCTCAAAACAAAAAGTTTAAACTCGTATTTTCTCTTTAATTTATATAAATTATGCTATTTAACCCATATATTTAATGCGTCTTTTGATGAGACTGTCTGTCACAACAATTTGTGTTTAGCTAAAAAGCATAATAGTCCTTAGTGATCTTATTTAAATACACACATTATTGTGAGAGACTTATTTTATTTACATACACAAATTCTTGTGAGAGACGGTCACTTTGAGAAACTATCTTTAATTTGGGTAGTCCATATTATTTTTTAGTTTAATTAAACTTTAATGAATTAGACTTGAAAGACGTCTCTCAAAAAGACAATTTTTCAAAAAGACAATGTGTCAACAAATCGGCTGATTTAAATAAGACTACACAAGTACATAATGTCCTCTTTTTGGAAATTCAAAGTTAAACTAGACACCTTGACGTTTTACATTAAATTCTCCGACATGAACTTTAACATAGTAAAAGTTATGGGAACCTCGCCAAATTTGTAGTCTATTCTATGACATCTAATGAACGCTTCCACCAAAGAAAATTTTCATTTAAATATCATTTTATTTTTTTAGTCAAATTCACATTCAACATAAATACTCTCTCCTATTTATCTTAAGTGTCCCATTTACTTTATTCACTCTATCCAATGCACTTATTCAATCCTTAATATATCGAGTTATGTATAATTAAAAATTATAAAAAGTTGATATTGATAATCTTTACATCAAAACGAATCAAATAAGATCCCACATGACTATGTTTTAACTTATAGATTAATAATAAAATGAAATTTAAGAGTGATAGATGAATAGTGTCTCAAAAGTAAATGGGACTCCTAAGGTGAATAGAAGGGAATATATAAGTTAGCACATATAACAAGTACATAAAATTTCTGACTTTTTCTACATTACAAAATTAGCACATCAATCCAATTGACACATTCCTTCAACTCCACGTGCAAGAGATTTTAATCTACATGCATCAAAACGTAATCATTTATCCTCCTAAGTGATCCAAGGCAACATCAACCAATATCAACATACAGCTTGTATTATATGAGATCATGTCATCATAAAACAATAATTAGTTCATTTTTTTAATTGATTATTTTAAGATCGTAAATGATCGTTTCAAGGTTATAAGTAATCATTTTAAAATTATAAAAAGTAATTATTTTAAAATTGTAAGTAATTATTTAAATGTCATAAGTGATCACTTTAAGACAAAAAGTATATACGTGAGACCGTCTCATTTAAGAATTAGTGATGAACATAATAATACTAACTAATCAACATAAGTAATTTACAAATTTTAAGTGATTGTGGTACGGTTTGGGGCAACAAATGTTGGTGCGTGGTTTGTGGCCTGCTGCGGTGGCCTAAATGCATGAGTAGAGGAGCAGAGAAGGTGAGGATGTCAGTAGTGGTTGTGGTGCACATATTGAAGGAGAAGGCGGCGATGGTAGCGATGCACACAGGTGGTGGCAGAGGTGGTTTGTGGTGGCTAAGAAAGAAGAGGGAAAAAGAAATATGAAATCTTAGGTTTAGCGGAGTGATAAGGTGGGTTTTCTCATTCTCTGGGCTCCTAGAGGGTATTTGGTATATGGGAATGGGAATTTGAGGATAAAAATATGAGATTGGAAATGAGATTTAATTATTGAAAATTTATGTAATAAATTGCCAATCCTTATTTGGTATGTTAGAAGGAATAAGTTGGAAATTGTGGATATATAATGAAAATAAAATGAGAATTGATAATTTTGTCTCCATTAAAAAAAACTTGTGAATGTTTTATAAATAAGAATATAAGTATCTTTTTAAAATAAAACTAAATTCTCATTCCCAAATACTTGCCCCCTAGTTATTAAAACCTTGGGAATTGATGGCCAAAATTCTAATTCCCAATCCTTAGTTTTAATCCCAATCCTATGTCTATGTAGTCAATTTCTATCAATCTTTATATGAATTTTTGAATGTTTTCCACTCTTAAATCTTTTAGTTCTTAAGGTCTGTTGTAGAATTTCATGTTTTGATGATTTTTTCTTGCTCTTTATATATAGAGGAATCGTAGGAAGTTGAGATTATTGATAGTATGAATCCATTCCGGCTTTGATTTTGATTTCTATTATTCTGAGTATACGTTACAAGTTGATTTTGATTTTTACTACGGATTATGTTCTATATTATAAAATTAGTGATATACTTAACTATTGAAAAATTTGTAATGTTTCGGATTTGGTGATGTATTTTGTTTACAGATTATCGTTTATCTTAGATTCTCAATTAAAAAATACAAAAAAAAAAAAATCGTAGACCAGACCGAAATTTCTGATCTGGTCTGATTATTCTGTCAAACCAGACCAGACTGGACCATGTGCAGCCCTAGTACCAAACATGGTATTTTATGATTTTTGGGAATTAAATTCTCATTCCCATCCCCAATTCCCACATGCCAAACACCCCCTTGATGTAAGGAGATATAAGATGTAGTTCATTAGTTGCACCAAACCAACTTTTACACTATTTATCATTTTATAGTAAATTATATATTTCAGCTATTATACGAGAAAAAAACATTGTCATGGAGGATCTTGTATTCTTCTCGTTGCATATTTTCATTAAATATCAAATTTTTTTAATTTTTAGTTATGTATAACGAACTCTAGATATAAACAATCCGACAAATGCATTGAAGTGCGCAAAAATGCGTTTGGTGCAAGTATTTTGAAACGGAAGAAGTATAAATTGAAGTTGAATTCAAAACCGTGACACATCCAAAATATACTATTTTTACATTTTGTCTTAATTTACGAAATATGTTTGACTAAATAAAAATTATAGATAAAATAAAATATTCCTACAACTTTTACTTTTGTCAACTATTACATTTAAAAACAAATCCAGATTAAATTAATAACAAAAAATTTTATCCTATAAAATATAATATTACTCGGTTTAAATTAACTCAAAACTCCAACTTAATTATTAAAATAATAAATTTGTGTTAAAATAAAGATTGTTTCAGCCTGACTTTTATTACTACTTCCCTTTCACATTGTTATAAATTATGTGACTTGAGTGCACATTTGATGTGTGCATTCATCTATGACTCTTGGGTTTGAAATCCAATGGGTGTGATAATGTGGGAGATTAAGTTGTTAACTTATTGATTGTAGTGTTTAAGTGTAATTTATTGTGGAAGAGTATTCATGGGAATTGTTGGTCTTGATGATGATTAATGAAGAAGTGCAAAGGGCTTTGGTAGATGCTTGCTCGAACACAATTCTGAAAGAGGAAGCCCGATGGTTGCTCGACCGAGCGAGTTTTCTTGGTTGGTCGAGCGATCAGAAAGAATGCATCCAGAAGGTGTCTGTAGCTCGTTCGACCAAGCCGCTCAACCAAGCGAGCTCTTTGTTTCGGTCGAGCGGATCCTCTGATGTGCCTAGGATGTTGTTTTTCGACCTTTCAAGTTCTTGGAGCTGTTTCATATCATTCATTATTCAATATTAATCTTGCATTCAGTGAGCAATTGGCATTAATGTACCTAGTACTATATATATAGAGAGCTCTCATACTCACTCAAAAACACATCAAACACAACCCCTAAGCCAAACACATAGCCTTTTGTTTTTATCTCTTACACAATTGTAATACTTCATTTGTAAGAGTATTTTATACTCCATTGATATAATATAACAGAAACTACACACGACGGAGGACGTAGCCATCATTGGGTGAACCTCCTTAAATCATTGTGTCTCTTTGCTTAGTTTACATTATCAAACAATATTTTGTTCATTGTTGTTTGTATCGTTCATCTAAGTTCTTAACATCGTAACAATTTTGGCAAACATTTCACACATAATTTGCATTATATGTCAATTTAATATTTCAAATATTTTGAATTATTTTTTAAATTTGAAAATCGATTTAATATTGTTTAAATATCATAAATATATTATAACTCTTTTAATTCATATATAAAATTTATTTTCTCAATGTATTTATTATTAAATGTGTGAGTGTAGTTTGTGCGTTCATCATTGGTGGTGGGAATATTGGACACCCTCATTATTTTTCTTGAAATCGTCCTAACTTTTATGCGTCTATTCATAAGGCATCATTGTTGTGAATTTTCTGGTTATTATTCAATATATGAAGCATATACAAGTAATCACTTAAAAAGTTGAATTGGATTGGTTGAACTATATTTATTTGTTATGTTAAATTGGAAAAATTATAACCTATTTAAAAAATATTTTTATTACGAGTATGTGTGTTGTTAAATGGAGACTTGCTTTCGAAAATAATATATTAGGACGATTTTATTGAACGTCCGAGAGACTGTGCCGAACAAAAATTCAGACTACATAATTAAGTTAGAATTCAAATCAGAGTCAGAGTTGATAAAAAGCTTGAGTTTTATCCTAAGCAAATTCGAAGTATGTAAAGTTTGATCTTAGTGCGAGTCATACACACGTATCCATAGTTACTCCAAAATTCAATTGTTAGTTAATCATAGGCAAGCTTTTGAGCTCCCCTAACTAAACAGATTAAAATTGAGTCATATATGAGATTTTAAGAAGCATTCACCTATCGTATTTTTGATAAAAGAATATGTAATTCAACTACACCGGATTAGAGTTAAATGTTAATTTTATTACCTGTAATATGACTATTGGCCCCGCAATCTCCTTGACGTTCTTTTGGGCAGCACCACATAGCCTCCTATACAGGTATCCAAGGGCTGCGGAGCCCCAACTATACTCGGCGATGCGCTCCCACGGGTCGTCAAGTGTAGTATCACACATCCCAAGTCTCAAACATTATACCCTTCTCAAACTCTCCGTCTTCGGTGTATGTGGTATCACAAGCCCAAGTCCTCCATGAGTTGTCCTCCTCATACTCGTCCAAGGGTGGACAGAGGGCATAAGGTGTAGGAGGAAGGATTGTTACCTAGGGTCATGTCATTTGCTAGCGCATCCTCATCGACATCCACATCGTCCTCAGAAGAATCGTCAATGAGCTCATTACTCTCATTTCCATTATCCCAAGGTCCCATCTTAGCAGTTTCTCCTAAGTTAACCATTGAGTCAATTGGAACTTAACTCGTAGGGAATTGAGAAAAAGTACAAGATGCGGAAGAAACAACGGGATTTACAGTTTCCTGAGTTAATATAGGCATAGGGGTAGGAGTAGGATTAGAAGCAACTACATTCCCTAATGGTACTTCTTCTACGTATAACTCCAAAGAGGGAATTTGGGTGGACTTTGAATGCTCCCACATAGCATCTATAGCCTCATCATCCTCAACAGGAAAGGCAAGCAATTCTCCACTCATGTCATATTTAAAGCTTATATTTACGGTACTTCTAGTAGGGTCCAATCCAATCTTAGAACATACAAAACGTTTAAAGTAGTTCAAATCCATGTTTGAATTGCAAGCAAACAACTTACGTCTTTCCCCAACATAATGAACTTTGCCACTACTTTCTCGAATACAAGCACTCCAATAACATACTATAGTCACGCGAAATGATGCCATTTTCTACATTAATACAAATAAAATCAACATCATCATCAACTTCATGCCCATACAAGTACATTATATTCATTTGATTATAATCTCTTTTGGTCTAAAAATTATTAAAATCCATAATGTAACGAAATTCATACATATAAAATCGAAATAATAAATCAATTCATAAGTTCATAAATAATATTTCTAATACCAACATCAACATTAACATTTCTAATAATATTATCAACATTGAATTCTACTAATTCAACAACATTACTTCAAAAAACAACATAAAGCAATAAAAAAAATTAAAAATTACCTTCGACACTTATGGATGATTAAGAATAGTCTTGATTTAACAACTAGTAACCTACATTTGAAAAAATAAGCAAATTTGATTATAACCCTAAAAAACTACATATACACCAAAAAAAACACAAACAAGTTCACCTTTGAGCAAGCTAGAGTATTTCACACTAATTTTAAAGTGCCAAATTGAAAGAGGAATGCAAGAATTGATGGATTGAATCAATGGATTTAAAGGGAGAATGTCGAGTGTAAAGGTAGGATTTTAAGAAATGGAAAAAAATGGGAAAAAAAGAAACTCATGCATATTTTTGTGCAGCAGGCTTAACTGCGAACAGCCAAACAGGACAAAGTAGTTGTTCGCAGTTAGTAACTGCGAACAGCTATTTTGTCCTATTTGGCTGTTCATAGTTAGTAACTGCGAACAGCTCCAAACTACAGATTTGAAATTTTCATGTTTACTTTTGAAATATTTTTGAAACTTTCTTCATTTTTTTTATTTTTCCACTTAATGGTTTCAAATTTTCACCCGTTGTTAGCCCAAGATTTAAAAATCAAATTCGAAGCTCCAAAAAGCTCCGGCCCGTTTACGGTCTACTAATTGTGAAGTAGTAAGGAAATTTTCTGGAATCCTCTAAAATAACTCCAAACTTCAAACTTAATAGCTAGAAATTTCAGTCGTAGCGCTTTAATCTCTTCACTTTCTTGCTCTCCTCATTTAAGCTTCCAGTCTTATTTGCGCTTTCTCGATTCTTCTTCTATCTCTCGGCAAAACCTAAACCTTTCAACAATGGCGATTCTCTCTGACTACGAAGAAGAAGATCAAAAACTACCACAAAAACCTACTGTTACTCCAAAACCTTTTTCTACAACTTTAGATCCTTCCAATCCTATTGCTTTTCTTCAATCTGCTTTCGAATTCGTTGCAAATGAAGCCGATTTCTTCGCTAATGATTCATCGGAGAAAGCTGTTGCTGATTTATTTAAAAAGGTGAAGGAAAAACACATGGCAGAAATCGAGAAGAAGAAGAAACAAGAAGCTGCCGCTGCTGCTGCTGCTAATGCTAGTGTTGCGTCTTCTTCGTCGAAGAAGAATGACGTATCTCCTATGGATGAAGATAAGGATGATAGCGACAAAGAAAAATTGAAGTACAGAGGTATTCAATTTCTCATTTATTTGATTTCAATTATTGTTTTGTTTGTTTGAATCCTGATTGCAATGCTTTGATTTTAGGTTTATAGAGTAATTAGAATGTTATTCTTGAGAATTAGGGTTTGATTTTCTTATAGCTTTTGCCTTTTTAGTTTTATGAGTTCTAGTAATTCTGGATTTTATAATTTTATTGGAAACTTGAATAATTTATGCTTATACTTGTAAAAAATTTGTTTGATTTTATTTATCACATATTTATATAGGTGTAGAATGGAGATTTTTGGCTGCATTTTGAGTTTTTGACGTTGAGCGTTGAAATTTGCTCTCTATTCTCTTGTTGATTTGTTTGCTGGCAATTTCTCTGGATTGGAATTAGAGTTTTCCCTTGGTAATTTTGTATATATTTTCATGTGGAATGTGATTCTGCCGATTGCTAGTGTGTCCTGCATATTCTAGACTGGTTATGGATGGTTTAACAGGATGAGACAAAGTGTCAATTGGTTTATTGTTGATCAGATGTTAAATTGCTACTTGCTAGCAATGATTCTAGCTAAATCTTAATTACGCTGTTTTGTGCACTTACTGCTATGATGCATGGATAAGTTGGTCTGTGTATGCTTTTACTATTTGTTTGTCATTCCATCAAGTTAGGTGCCGTTAATAGTTTTATTGTTTGATTTTTTTGGGGATGTTTGTGGAACTAATTGTGGTTGGGAGAACGCCAGGCTGATTGCAAAGAACATTGTAGTTTGTAGAACTGCAAATTCTTTAGCTTCTGTAGTTAATTGATCAAATGATACTGTAATATGATGTGCAATGTGAAAGTTATACCATGTTGGGGATACTATGACCTGGCTGTCTTTTTTGAGTGTCAAATGCATGTTCTTCTACTTCTGAATACTCAGGGTTTCATTTTATGCTGAAGTCTGGCTAACCCTATGGTTCTAACACGTGAAAACGATATGATTGGCGTAGAGAAATTCATTTTCATTAATACTATGAATTACACAATACAAAAAAGGACTATGGTTCGTAATGGTAACTAGTATTGGAATCAACTGTTAAGTTTCTTTAACAAGTTCAATCTATAGATTATTAAAATATTTTTGTACAATAGGTATGTTTCATAAGATGGATAGGTTAAGGTATTGTTTATATGCATCTATAATATTGCTATATTGTTCGATTTTTCTGATGGCTTTTGAAACATACTCTTTTCCAGTTCCAAACAAAGGGAATGGTCTCGACCTTGAGAACTACTCATGGGTGCAGTCTTTGCAAGAAGTTACCGTAAATGTTCCTGTTCCACCTGGTACAAAATCGAGATTCATTGTGTGTGATGTTAAGAAAAACCATTTGAAAGTTGGACTCAAGGGTCAACCGCCTATCATTGATGTTTGTTTCTTTGAACTTTTTGTTGTCAAATTACTTCTTTGTGTAAAGCTTAATGCATCTTCTCTGAAATTATCTTCTTTGTAACTGAAGGGTGAGCTCTACAAGGCCGTGAAACCAGATGATTGCTTTTGGAGTTTGGGTATGTCGATATATTTCTTTTAAATCCTGCCATGCTCAGTATTTCTGTGTTATTTGCGTAACTCCAATCGTATAACTAGAACATTGGCATATATATTCCATTGTGAAGTTGTGATATGCTTCTGTCTAATTAGTAAGTTTATTTTGCAAATTGATGAAATTTTATTAGAAACTATCAATAGAAGTTATTAATACTTCCTCCGTTCCATAATACTTGCTACATTTTCTATTTTTGGCAATTTCATATTACTTGCTACATTTCCTTTTTTAGTAATAAAACAATCATTTAAAGTTCTACCTACTCCTATTTTTATCCTACTCTATACTCTATACTCTATAATAAAAACTATATTATACTCTATAAAGTAACCTAACAACCTATTTTTCCTTTTTCTTTTTCAATTAACAATAATAAAATACTATACTCTATAAAGTAAACAATCAGCTACAGTGTAAGTCAATCACTTTTCTTAATACCCGTGCCCATGCAAATGTAGCAACTAAAATGGAACGGAGGAAGTACTTTACAACTATAGTTCATGAAATTTATAGCAAATGTTTATGTTTTATTATGGCGACATGTCCCTCTTCTATCTCTTACTCTAATGTCAATGAAGTCCTGCGTTATTGCCCACATCCTTTCCTGACGATGCTACCATCAATGGAGATACTTTGTAAGTGTGACAGATTCGAATGATAAGGCCCTGTTATTTTTTTTATAAGAGAGTTGTGATATCTTGCCACAAGCCTAAGCATTCCTAGGCTTAGTACTGCGAGCTGCTTGGTAATTGTGGTCTCTAATTGTAGCTTGCATATTTTTTATTTGCATACCTCTTATTGACTTATGATCTTTTCAGAGGACCAAAAGTCTATCTCGATTCTTCTGACAAAACATGACCAAATGGAGTGGTGGAAAAGCCTGGTCAAAGGTGAGCCTGAAATTGACACTCAGAAGGTTGAACCTGAAAGCAGCAGGCTGGCTGAATTGGACCCTGAAACTAGGTCGACTGTGGAGAAGATGATGGTAAGATCATTTTTCTTTGTGTTTCTGCTTTAGCTTTATACAATACATTCTCGACCCAAATATTTCTCTATCCTCGGTTGTCATTAATTGCTGATTGATGTATCTGGTACTCAGTTTGACCAAAGGCAAAAGCAAATGGGCCTTCCTACAAGTGATGACATGCAGAAACAAGAGATGCTAAAGAAGTTTATGGCTGAGGTAAAACTTTCTCTAATAATTTTGGAACTTACACGAGACAAGCGTGAAATTTTTTGAACCAATGACAATTGAGGTCGTCTATGCACGTATCTCCTTACCATATTTACTTTCTTACATGCAGCACCCGGAAATGGATTTCTCAAAAGCAAAGTTCAGCTAGATATTTTCCGATGCCACAACTTATTGCAGACACTAACCAGAGAGGCGGCATTTTGGAACTGAATGTGTCCTTTGTAGTACAGTCAGCTGATAATCTCCGTTCTTTAAATGTGTCTGGTAACTGGAGTTGAGTTTCCGAATGCAACTTTTAGGCTTGATTTTCTTTTGTTCGACTTATGTTGGGTTCGTTTTGGTTTTTATATCCATTTTAGTAACTTGTGGTCCATGCCTTTATGAAAATCTCGCAAGAACGATTAGTGGTGTTATTCGAATTTTCTTGGTTATATTACATGTGTTTCAATAACGCTACATTTTTAGTGAGTTTTGTGGTAGTTCTCCGGCTATAGAAAAATGGTTCTAAAAATGAGTTTCTCTATTGCTTTCGAACATGTACTACATTTGGCTGGAATACTTAGTCACGTTATTTGAAGTATCTTCTTGATCCTTAATATTTTAGAAACAAATAATTAAAAATTATATATAGTCGATATAATTGAAATCTATAGTGAAATGAACTAAATAAGATTTTATTTGTTTATTATTTTCTGAGATTAAAAAGTAAAAAAAAATTCTAATTGATGAAAAGTAGTTATATTTAATACTCCTATAGTCCTACGTAATACTTCGTATGAATAGTATTTGTTGTACAACAGCATAAGCAAAGATCGAAAACAATAATGGAAAGCAATAAAGATTCAAACGAACAATAAAGAAAATTACATCGAGAAATTAACGTGGTTCACTATCAATGTGATAGCTACATCTACAGGCACCGAGAATAAACTTTTTCTTATAAACTGGGAGATTACAAGAATACAAGATGAACGAGAAGTCACAATAAAGGCTCTTTAAGCTTTTTCTCTCTTAGTTTTCCTTTGTGTTTTGCATTGCATACCCTAATTCTAATTACAAGAGGGGTTTATATAGTATGTCACTTAATAAAAAGAAATTAGGATTAACATTACAAAGTAATCGACCCTTAAACAAAGTAACTGCCAAAAACGTGTGAAGAAACTGCAAAACCGCATAAACTCTGCGCCCCGCGTACTAGGCCGCGCCACGTGTAGATCTCCGCGGCACGCGCTCGATGCTATTCCAAGACAGAAGCTTCTCCGCGCCCCGCATAGATCTCCGCACTCCACGCATCTAGCCTTTTTTACCCACACTTGATTCATCTAAGACCGATATTAGACTCGGTTCGAGTCGTAAAATCCCAACAGTATTATATGTAATTGTAGCAACTTATTTCTACTAGAGGCTGTTGAAGCTCTCCTACTAACTTTTTCTAGAAGTAATTGATGGATTATTGAAAGAAATGCTTGTGGCTCAACAAAAGTGAACTGGATATTTGGATAACAAAATCTACAGTCACTGTGAGTCTTTATTACAAGAAAGGGTAACATTAGTGAGGGTAAAATTGTGTATATTCCACCTCTAACATTTTATTTTAATTAAAAGTCACTTAATAATATTAGGTAATGAAATAGAATTTTGAATGTTAGTAGTATTTTTGAGGTGAAACACTTAAATCATGGGCAATATGTCTTATACAAGACTATTTCATCATTGAATGGGCATGCAATAAGCTCATTTCTCCTAATGATCAAACATTATAAGTGTTCACTTTAAAAATATAAAAAGTGAACGCTTTAAAATAATTGTAAGTGATATAAAAAGTGATCATTTCAAAATTTTAAGTAATCACCGTAAGGTTCTTCTGCACTTTAATATTGTAAGTGTTCATTTTAAAAAGTGATTATTTTAAGACTGTAGGTGTACTTTAGATCAGTCCAATAAAATGATCACATCGTTAGACCGTTTCATTTAAAAGTTTGTGATGTGCTAATGGATCTTGTACTGTAATGAAATGGCTTAAAGTGTGATGGAGTTTATATTCCTCTATTCACTCCAATTTATCAATTTATACTTTTGTTAACAACAACCACATATGACATATGCTAATAATTTTTAATAGTAGAGAACTGAAATGTTTAAGTGTTTAATGTTTTGCGAAGAGTAACGACCAAAAAACTTATTTACCACGTCTTGAACAGACAAATCACTGACCATTTTTGGTGTAAAAGATTCTTTGTCTCTCCCTTCTCTCTTCTTTATTTTTCTTTAAAAAAACACTAGCTTTGTTAATTTTAAGCCTACTATCAATTTTATTATTGATATTTGATTGATGATAAATCTCTCATCTTGTTAATTTTGCTTTTTTTATTTTTAGTTACAAATAAAATACATTATCAAATATATTATAAAGTTGTTCTATCCAGTTGTTAGATTCGATCAATATTATAAAATTTCTCGTAATGAGAGTTTGGAGTCTTGTTATCAATTCGATAGTAAAAAGGTACATGTATCATGAGTGTCAGTTTTTCTAATACAGTTACTAGTATCAAACTTATTATTTCGAAGCCACACCAGATCTAAAGACCCCTTGAAGGAGGCTGTATTAAACAACGATGTGATAGAGGTAAGACTTCAGTGTTAGATCTTCTTTATAAAGATCGAGACTTTTTCCATATAGAATTTTATTTGATTAAAATTTTTTTATATGTACTTAATTAATTGTTACTCTGTTGTAATTATTATATGGCATTTTTATCAATGAATTATTAGGTTCCTTAAAAAAAATTTTGTCATTCACCCTTGTAACCATTCCACGGTTTTTTAATGAATGAAATATGACATAAAAATTGGCAATGTATGACATAGAATTGGCAATATATTAGCTTTGAATTTTGATTGTCGCATAAACTCAAAAATGATGTAATCAACAAAACAATATATATTAGTGTACTTCTAACGCTAGGTGTCATTTTATTTGTTGCATTGACTTTGAATGATTCTCATTTTTAGTTCATGAACTCCACAAAACTCCATGATCGTGCAATCAACAACTAGTGATCGTGTAGCCAAGCTAAATAACTTAGTGGAGACAAAGTAAGCCAAATTATTACTAGTATCATGAATTATACCACAAGGAAGTACTATATATAACCATAGACTTGAAGCATCATTCCTCATCAACTCATCCTTCTTTCTCTTTTTTAGTGTATGAGAGTCACCAAACAACAAAATGGCTCTCAACAATTCTTTCATAAGCTCCTTGCTTTTCTTGTCCTTAGTGGTTGTAGCATTCGCCAATGACACCTACACGCCATCATCAACATATACGAGTCCATCTTATTCTCCATCTTCTGAATACAAATCACCATATTATTCATCACCTCCTGAATACACTCCTTCTTCAGAATACAAATCACCAAACTACTCTCCATCACCTGCGTACAAGTCTCCTACCTACTCGCCATCTCTTGAGTATAAATCTCCAGAATACTCTTCCCCTTCAAAATACAGATCACCAGACTATTCTCCATCGCCTGAATACAAATCTCCAACCTACTCGCCATCTCCTAAGTATAAGTCTCCAGAATACTCTTCTCCTTCAGAATACAAATCACCAAACTATTCTCCATCACTTGAATACAAATCCCCAACCTATTCGCCATCTCCCAAGTATAATTCTCCAGAATACTCTTCCCCTTCAGAATACAAATCACCAAACTATTCTCCATCACCTGAATACAAATCCCCAACCTTCTCGCCATCTCCTGATTATAAATCTCCAGAATACTCTTCCCCTTCGGTTTACAAGACCCCAGACTACTCACCATCTACAGTGTATGTGTCCCCATACTACTCTCCTTCTCCTGTAGAAAAATCCCAAGAATACTCATCATCCCCTGAATACAAGTCACCAACATACTCGCCATCATCATATTACAAGAAACCTGACTACTCTCCGTCTCCAGTGTATAAGTCCCCATATTATTCTCCTTATCCAGTCTACAAATCACCAGAATACTCACCGTCTTCTGAATACAAGTCACCAACATACTCCCCATCTTCAAATTACAAGACTCCTTACTATTCTCCATCTCCTGTGTATAATTCCCCATACTATTCTCCATCTCCAGTATACAAATCAACAGAATACTCACCATCTTCCGATTATAAGTCATCGACATACACTCCATCATATGATTACAAGACACCAATCTACTCTCCATCTCCAGCTAAAAAGACAGTTGTTTACTCTTCATCTCCTGTATACCAAACACCTGTTTACTATCCATCTCCTATATACAAGTCTTCCTACTATTCCCCATCTTCTGAATACAAATCACCATATTACTCTCCATCGCCTATTTCTAAAATTCCATACTACTCGCAATCTCCAATTTATTCTCCATCTTTGGTCTACAAGACTCCATATTACTCTCCATCACCAATATATAAATCTCCTTACTACTCCCCATCTACCGCATATCAATCTCCGATTTACAAGGCTCCTCATAACTCACCATCTCTAGTCTACAAGACCCCATATTACCCAACACCAATGTACAGTATGCCAAATTACTCACCTTCTCCAGTCTACAACTCTCCAATTTATTCTCCATTACCTGTCTACAAAACTCCATATTTATATGCTTCTCCCGCATACACAACAGCATATTACTCTCCATCTTCCGACTACAAAACACCATCTTATTCCCCAATCAAAGTAAACAAATCTCCATACTACTCTCCATCTCCTATCTATAGAACACCATATTACTCCCCATCCCCAATTTATAAATCTCCGTACTACTCTCCGTCTCCTGTTTATGAAACTCCATCTTGCCCACCAACTCCTGTCAAAGAGATCCCTGATTACGTATATGCTCCATCATCAAATTACAATTCCCTATACAACACTCCATCACCGGTTTACAAGTCACCTTACTATTCTCCATCACCTATGTACAAGTCTCCTAAATACTCACCATCTCCTGCTCATATGTCTCCATACTACTCCCCATCCCCAATTTATAAATCTCCATACTACTCTTCGACCCCCACATACAATACTCCATACTACTCTCCATCACCAATATATAAAAGTCCATACTACTCTCCCTCTCAAATTTACAAATCTCCATACTACTCACCATCTCCTATTTACAAGACTCCTTACTACTCTCCATCTTCTGTGTACAACACTCCTTATTACTCTCCATCACCAGTTTACAAGTCACCTTACTACTCCCCATCAACTAATTACATGTCTTCATACTCATCCCCTTCTTATGAGTCTCCATACTACTCTCCATCACCTATTTATAAGAAACCAATTTACACTCCATCTCCAGCTTATACTGCCACAAAATCATACTACCAAAGTCCTATGTATACTCCTTCACCAACATATTCACCATCTCCAATTTACAAGTCACCCTATTACACCCCGTCCTCTTCATATGATTCTCCTTATTACTCCCCATCACATGTTTACAAGAAACCTGTATACGCTCCATCATCAACATATACTCCTTCGACTAATGAAGAAAAGAATGTTTATACTGATTCCCCAACATATTCACCATCCCCCATTTATAAGAATACCTATTATTCGCCATCTCCTTCTTATAGGTCACCTTACTACTCCCCATCACCTGTGTACAACAAACCTAATTACACTCCATCATCAGTTTACTCTCCATCTTACTACCAAAAGCCTGTGTACACCCCATCAGCAACATATTTACCATCCCCAATTTACAAATCTCCTTATTACACCCCGTCCCCTTCTTATGAGTCACCATACTACTCCCCATCACATGTCTACAAGAAAACTGTATACACACCTTCACCATCTTACACGCCTTTTAACTATGAAAAGCCTGTGTACACCCCATCACCAGCATATTCACCATCTCCTATTTACGAGTCTCCATATTATTCTCCATACCCTTCTTCTAAATCCTCATACTATTCTCCATCATCTATCAACCAAAAACCAGTTTACACTCCAGCATCAACATACTCTCCTTCACCCACTTATTATGAAAAGTCAGTCTACACACCATCCCCAACTTATTCACCTTCTTCTGTTACCTATTCTCCAGCTTACAGTCCATCTACTGAGTACAAGCCTTCCGCTGAAGTTAAGGTTACATCAGGCTACTAATTAAGGACGATAATTAATCATTTGTTCTAATTCATAATTTATCTTTTTTTATATTTATTGAATGTAAACACAAGTGAATCCAACATATTTATATTGGATATGTACTACTTTAAAAGATAATGAATTAATTGTTTTTGTGATTTGTGTTGATTTATATTATCTAATTGCAATTAGCCGCGAATCCAATATGTTAAAGAGTTCAATTCTAGTTCTTTCGCTAATATCAAATCAAAATTCTTCATTGACAAACATTTTGTTGAATTTTCTTATGGATTTAAAATGATTGAGACTTTTTGATTATGGAATGCTTAGGTGTAACTGTTAAATAAAAATTTTAATCAAAAATATATTAAAGTTCATAATACAACTTTCGCTCCCCTCTACTATTTCCAATATACAAATGAAAGGTTCTCCAATCTTTTCATTCCAAAGCAAAAAAAAAAAAAAAAAAAAAAAAAAAAAAAAAACAAAACAAAACAAAAAAACTATGAATGATCCTATCATAAAAACAATTTTTGAAAATTGCTACCAATAATAAAAGTTTTCTTTATATTAGAGAGCTGGCTGAGAGTAGGAGAGAATTAAATGGAATTTAATTCCATAATCTTATTCGAAAAAGACGAAACTTACTCAAACTAAAACAAAATCTAATTATATAAATAATACTCACTCAGATCAACAATAAAAGTCTTAATTGTATTCAAGTCCTTACAAATTAAGTCTTACGCTTAAAAATAATAAAGTTCAATTTTTTTTATTATCAGCAGATTGGCTAAAATTTATATTTTAAATTTTTTGTTTTAATATGTTTTAAATAAAACAAAAAATATATTTTGAATTAATTTTTCCAACTTTAAATCCTAACCAACAAAACTAACCTGTATAAATAGTCCTGCACACTGCACTCTAATAACCATAATTATTAATTATGACAAGTCGTAGACTTTAAAAACGTACCTTTTACATAGTTATGACCTCTAAACATTTATAACTAGTTTTTCCGATTCATCGTCATCTTGCTTGGTGTGTCTTGCTTATACAAATTATAATCACATTATAGGGAGTAATAGAAGACGAATTTATACAGGATGATCCGGTTAAAACGTCGCTCGACTCAAAAAAGACACCTAAATAGAAAGATTGTTGCAACAATAATTTCTCCAATTGCCAACTTGAAAATGCCAAATATCTTTAACAAAATGTTAAGGTGGTCTTTAGAGTAATAAGATACTCTTTTGTTTTAATGAATTAGTGTCACTTACTTTTAGCACAGAAAATAAGAAATAAGAGAGAAGAGTACCTAAAAGCCAAATATCAAGTACACAATGATCTTAGCTTGGAAGAACTCAATACAACTAGAGTTTGTTTTGTGGCGTAAGAGGTAATACCTTAATAAATGCTCTTGCAAACAAGAGTGGACGTAAGTCACTCAATGCAAATGATTGAGAGCAATTAGTTCAATTTGTTTGTCATAGAGTAAGTCACTCCAAGATAGACAAAATAATTTCCTTAAAGGATTAACTTAATAAAATTTAACAATCAAAACTTTCTATACATGTAGAAATTATTTTAAATTGTTACTATGCTTAACATTTTTAGCCCATTTTATGTAATTCAAGTAATAATACTAAATTCAAAATCAAGAACATGTTTGATACAATTTTGACAAGCTTAATTTATTGAAAAAATGGAAGGTTATGGAGCATATATGTTGCCCTACAACAAGCATGCCTAAGAAATAGTCAAATAGTCACAAGTTTTTTAAAGTATTATTTCTTCTAGTTGTATAGAAATTATTAATTGGGAGTAAACAAATTTTTGGGTAAAAAAAAAAAATACTCTCACCCATGTTCATGTCTTATTTTCTTATTTGATTAAATCACTTAAATGTATTATTTTTATTTTGGGTATATAAATTTTACTAATTTACCTTTATTAAATTTAATTTTTTCACATCTTTACACCTACTTAATCCACTTTACTCCTATAAAAAATTTTATAATACTATACTTTTTTTTTTCACATGTGGTTCTATTTGACCACCTAAAAATAGTGAAAAATAAAATGGCACAGATTATGTGAATGAGAGGGAGTATCTCTTTTTTAGGGAAGGTGGTTGCATCTCTAGACTGTAGTGCCTAGTTATAAAGGTATTTCCAAATGGAGTTTAGAGGTGGGGCACTTGCAAAGTTGCAAATTATGGGGAGTACTCAATCTCTTCATGACATAGTTCCTTTGTCCTTTTAATTGTTTGACATAAGTATATTAGATTTTTTTAAGTCATTATATAGTCTAAATAAATTTAAAGAAATAGATGGAGTATGCACTAGTATAGCAATGAAAATTGCACACAATTATTAGCGATGGTGTACGCTATTAGAGTCGCCCATGGTTAGGGTAAAGAAAATTATAACTTGTTTATATATGACTTGAATTTAAACCCAACTCAACTTAATCTGTTATATTAAAGAAAACATTTTCTTAAATTTAAGGATAAATTTACCCATTTTAAGGTTGCAAATACAATGATGGATGATAAGGACATGAAAATAATGATGTATAACCGAAAATGGGTCAAACGATCGGGTTTGAATTTTGGTCAGATTTGACCCAGTTTTTTTTCAATGACCCACTCATTTCTAGTCAAAATTTTGGGTTAATTTCCATTCGGATTAAATTTTGACATGTGTATATACAATTCTCCTAATAAATTTGAGTTGTTAATTATGTGAATGTGATTGAATAATAATTTTACTCCAAAATTTATGACCTTGTTTTAACCTATATATGGCAATTAGGATCCTCTCCATTACTTAAAATGTAATAGAGAGTCTATTACTTAGTCTAATGGCTAAAATTGCTAAATTAAGGAAAATAGGGGATTCTTAAGATTTTATTTTTTATTGTAAAAGTGTCAAAATCTTAGTATAGGTAATAGAGAAAAGTAATAAAAAAGATCCTGACTATATATGAGAACGGGAGCTAAGGAAACAAAAATCCAGGAATAATTTGATGGCTGATGTAACAGATTACAAAACATTATTATTCGAAATGATATTCAAACATTACCTGTCCATGTAAATATAAAAAAAAATATAGGAAAATTTTACATACAGCATTGAATTTTCATGAAACGCCAGTGATAGCACTTTTGTAAGATTTTTTCACATGGTAGCATCCAGTTTATGCACTATCTAACTGCCGTAACATTTTCCATTACATTCTTATCATTTTGACTTTTTCCACCCTTATTAAGTATTGGTTGTTGTCTTTATAATTTGCCTTGAACTATTTTTATGTTCTCACCGTTTACTTAATCAATGCTTTCAAATGTTGTAACAAATTTGTTTTCATCCAAAATGACAAAAGGTGAATTAAACGTTATGAAAACAAAATTATTATAACATTTGGAGCTTATTTGAGAGCATATAAATGGTTCAAGGCAAATTATAAGACAACAACCAACACTTAATGAGGGTAGAAACGTCAAAATGGTGAATTAAACGGAAATTAACAAGAATTTAACAGAAAATGCTATGGCAGGTAGATAGTGCATAAACTAAATGTTACCATGTTGAAAAATCTTACAAATGTGCCACCACTAGTGTTTCATGACCATGTAGAATTTCCCAAAAATATAAATATATACTTGCAATGTGAAAAAAACAACTTAATTGAAAAGCTTAATTTGATGGTTGAGGCCCCATAATATATTATACTTATACTTTAACACGTTTTTTCACACAAAAGTCTGTTAGGCTAGAAATATGAATGCAGCACTAATCCTCCTCATACTTGACTCTGAATATTTAACTTTAAATAAGGGGTCGTTGAGATTTAAATCAGTAACCTCTAATCTAGCTCGTTCTGATACCATATCATAAAATCACTTCAATAAAAAAACTTAAATCGGTGATTAAGACCCATAATAATTCAATAAATAAAGAAAATGAGGGGGCGATTGGGAAAGGTCGCACTCAATAATGCCAGATACACGCCCATACATTAATGACCAACACTACCTTATCTTTCTTTGGTTCTTTCGAAATGGACAATTGAAGAATCTCTTCTATTATTTGTGTTCATTAATCTAACAAGTTGGAAGCGATGAGTTAATTCAAAAGAACGGTTGAAATATTGTAGTATGAACTTATACTAATGAACATGACTATTTTACAAGTAAGATGAAATTAGCAAAAGAAATCAATTAATGGCAACTAATGGCTTCAATTTTTATAAGGTTTATCAAATGTCAGTTAAATCTTTCATCTTAGGCTTACGTATTGTATTTTGCATTTTAAGGATAGAAGAACGAATAGCTTAAGCATACTCGAAAGAATTATATTTTATGGAGTCATATTAACGTGAGGACATAAGTAAAGAAAAAAGAAAATTATTAAAGTATAGTTAAGATGGAGAGGAGTACTAAAACCTAAAGTCTTATAATTGGGTTGGCTCAAATTACAAGTTACAAAATATAACGAAAGAGTGTATTTAAAGTTAATAATTATTAAATAATGACTTGTACAGGTCTCGAACCTGTGACCTTTATGTTATTAGTACAATGCTCTAACCAACTGAGCTAATAGGCCACATTAATCTATAAGTTATTATTATTAGTATTAGTATTATTATTATTATTTTCCAAAAAGCAAAAAAAAAAAAAAAAAAAAATTGAGTCGCCCAAAATTGGGCGCCTGAACCGGGGTCCAGTCGCCCGGTTCTGGGCGGCTGAACCATGGTTCAGGCGCCCAATTCTGGGCGACTCAATTTTTTATTTTTATTTTTTTTTAATTATTAATTTTAATTTTATTATTGTTATTATTATTATTATTATTATTATTATTATTATTATTATTATTATTATTATTACTGTTATTATTATTAATTTTATTTATATTTTTTTTAAGAATATAAAAAGTTAATTATTATTATTATTATTATTATTATTATTATAAAAAAGAAATTTGTAAGGAGTGGCAATTTTGTAATTTTTTAAACTTCAGGGGCAAATACGTAATTTCGTGGGAGGGGGTGGCGATAAAATGAAAAGGGTGGCGAAATTTAGTAACTCCCATTCTAAAAGGGGATACAAACTAACACTTAGCCATAAATACAATTTATAACTATCCACACTTGCTATTTTAGGCACCCTCTTTCTTCCTTAGTTTCACACTACATGGCACTCACATTAGCATTTTGGCCAATATACTACACCCCATTTATACTAATACTTAGCCATAAATGTTAAGCCTCATCCATACAATTTTCTAGAAGAGGATACAAACTACACTTATAAAATTGTTAGGTCTACAAGTGGGTATTAGAATATTTTAATTTGCTACCACATCATTCAATCTCTAGATTTATTTGCATTGAATAAATTTGCATTTGAGATTTGGTTAAACAACCCAACAATTTCCTCCCCCCAACCATTTCATTACAAACATTTTGCTTTCTTTTTTTTCTATCTCTAATTTCAATTCCTAATTTATGCTTTTTAAAACACAACCATAGCAAATATTATTCTCCGTCCTTTTACCTTGCAACACTAAGCTATCATTACAATATACCTTATACTACCTTTCACTACCAATGTACCTACGGCTACACTCAATTTTTATTATCTTTTCAAAATGTGTCAATTTAACTAGAGTGTCAGGTACATATCTCATATTAAAGAAGAATTTAACAAAACCATCATACAACCTTATCTTCATATTACCTACTCCTTCAACCTTAAACTTATAATCGCCACATTTTTTAATGTAATTAAATTTACCTTTGATTGTAGTCATCAAAATCATAAAATTAATTTTCACGCTTATCCCATTGTCCCATTTCGAATTCCTTCTTGCTCAGACTCTTGCCCTTTTAGGCTTTAGCACCTCTTCACACCCTCGACTATGATATTAGAATTCGAATTTTAATCTTTTAAATTTTCGTTTAATAACAACTTTTGTTTGTGAATAAAATATAAGCCTATTTTTAATGGGCTAAAAGTCACCCTCACTAGAAAGTCCACTAAGAGCCTCTATATATATACCTCTTAGGAGGTAAGTTAAGGGATGAAAATTTGATATTTGCTTACAACTTAGACAAAATCTTACTTTATCTCTCTAAAATACTACTACAGTATAGTAATTTATATGTGAGTATTAACTTGGACGTCGGAGGCACCGCCCCTAGGAACCAACCTTGGGAGTGTTGGTATTTATTTTCAGATGTTAATGGTTTTTAGATCAACCATTATTTTACCACCACATCCGCCCAAAGATATTTATTTATTTAATTATTTCCAATATTTAACCGAAATAATCCTTATCCCTCTAATTTACGACTCAATATCCACCACAGCTTATTCCGTACATGTTACTACAAGGCTATTGGTTAATTGCGTGTTTTATTTTCAAAGCACGAATGGAATTTGATTCCACCATTATATTTCATGCTAATGCTTACTTTGGCTGCGTTGATAAATGGGAAAAAGACAAAGTTAAATACAACATCACAAAAGAGGGAATTTTACCACTATAACTTTACTGCCAGTCAACCAAAGTGGTGGCATTTCAATATTTCATAGTGTGAATATTAGGTGAGCTTTTTTATCTCACAAAATATATTATTTAATATTTCCTCAGTTCATAATGTTATTCTTATTTAGAATATCCTATTTTGAAATGAGAAATTTGATTAAAATTTTTAAAATATATATAAATAATAATATATAAAATTGTTGACAATGTCAATAGTTTTAACTGTGCTAATTTAATATCACATTCAACACACAAATATAACAGTTTACGGTTTACAATGTAGTAGTTCTTACTCAAAGTAAAATTGCTGCATTATCTGATGTTTTCAATGGATGAGAGCTAAGGTTCTCTTGTAAGTTGAAACCCATAACAATATTAGGAGTTTTATTAAATATTATTTTTGTCAAAGGACAATGATTTTACATCGTAAATAAAATAAAATAAAATAAAAAACCCATCAAATTGAACAATATAATGTAAAATAAATAAATATCATCTTAAAATTGAGAATTTTAGTTAGCTTTAACTTAAATTGAGCAAAAACAAGAGTTCTTTAGAAATATCAGGATATTTAGTGTTTATATTGATGTGTGAAGCTAGCTAGCTACCATTGTTAAGAGATGACAATATCTAGAATGTGCAATGGCAGCTATCTACTGGCCCTTTTTAATTTTTTTGATCCCATATACTTATTTATAATAATTCATCCGTTCTGAAATACTTGCTATATTGTAGTCATTGATATTATTTATCGTTCAAGCTTATTTTATATATTGTCACTAATGTGTAACAAAAAATATAGTCAAGTGAGATCTTATTTAAATCGTCTAATCACATACTTTCATAATATTAACTTTTTATAATTTTTAGATGTTTATAGTTTAATATATAAATGATCAAAATAACACATTAATTGCATAAAAAGTTAAATGTAGCAAGTATAGTGGAACGGAAAAAGTATTTATTTACCCTTATTTAATTTTGACACGATAATTAAGAAATTATGTATACTAGGTTAAATAGTGAAGTCGGAAATAAAAGAAATAATAGTATATAGTGAGTAAAAGTTATAGTCATACCTCAAAATAAAAAATGAGAAATTCATTAAGATATTTGTAAGAATGTTTATATCCGTCTATGATTTGAGAGCTGAGATGATAAGGGAATTCCTTTTTACTTAATGTATCAACTTTTATGCAAAGAAGAAAGGTAGAATAAACAAGCTGTGAAAATTTAAACATAAAGTTTCTCTTCTGGAAACCAAAAATAAATGGGAATCCCCGAATAGAATTACTCAATTGTTGCTTTTATTTTGTTTAATACCCTTATCCCCATTCATTGGCCATCTTCTAAATATGGTAAAATTAAAAAAAAAATTATGTCACCATAAATGCAAACTATTGACACGTGTCCCTCGTATAATGGTGTTGCAATGCCATGCCTTGACACATTTATGTTGCACTCATTCAAACACAGAAATTTCTCGTCTAATGGTCAGACGAACACATATAATCAATGTATTCTTATAATTGATCAAGCTAAAATTATAAGTGGTGACTTTAAGATCATTTGTGTTAATGTAAATACAAAATCACCTTATATTGGAGGTAGTTTGATCATATTCTTACTCATTCCATAACATACATTGTTAATGAGGATAATGAGAATGAAGAGGGAAGGAGCAACATGAAATTGTTGCTCTAAGTAAGCAAAAAGGGACTTGCAACAGTGCCACCTCGAATAAGGCGTTAGGTGCCTTAAAAAAGTAAAGTGTAGCAGCAAACGGTAGCATTTTGATTTAATTTGCTAGAACGAGCACATTATGTCATGGCGTATTGTGCACGGATTTTTGTTTGTTGTTTTCTTGGTGGGCACATATTGTACTATTTGCTAGAGTTATTCTATTTTTTATTGGGCTTTAAAGGGCCTAAATGAGTTTTGGAATTGAGAAATTAAAAAAATCAAAAATAATATAGACACAAATTTAATATTAATTCGATTTAAAATAATTGACTCAAAATCAATCTGATGTCTCGAATAAAGAGTTAGAGCCTACACTTAGAATGTTTATATCCGTGTATGAGCTAAATACCGTGTCACTTTTTGTGCAAAGGAAAAAGATGGAATAACAAGCTTGGAAAATTAAACAAAAAAGCTTCTCTTTGGGAACCAAAAATAATAAGAATAATATTGGGTATCCCGAAACAGAATTAGAATTTTAGAACCCAACATTACATACATCCCCCAACCCCATTTGTTGCTTTCATTTTTGTTTTATACCCTGGCCCCCATCATTGATTGGCCATCTTCTAAATATGGCAAAAAAAAAAAAAAGTTTTTTTGGTTTTTTTTATCCAGCTTTTCTCCATCATGATGTAAGTCTCACATGAGGACTAAAGTACTCTTGTTTTATTTTTAAAGGTGTTTATTCGGATTATCGGTTACATATAACTGTTATATATTATTTTAAAGCTTGAAAAATGATAATTTATTGGGTTATCATGAGGTGTTATTATGACTTTATGAAAATTTTAATTTTTGAGAATAAATTTAAAAGAATCATTCTAGCTCAGAATTAGGACACCAATTTTACATCTTTCTCGCTTTAAAACATTAAATACTTTATTTTCTATTTACTGTTCCAAGTTAGTGTGGATATTATTATTAGAGCGCGTATGTCGCGAAAATATAAATGTGTATTTTGTATTTTTAATACACGAAAGTTATTTTCTTAACGTAAATATTCTTCATAACACACTGATTATAAAAAAATCACTCTTTAATATAGTCCACATACATAATTAAATATTTTTTATGTTAATATATCCAACAATACAATTTAATATTATAATTATATTTAATATATTAATAGAGCAAAGATATTGAAACGAACTAGTATCAGCTAAATCCATATGCGGACCTAATTCAATTGCTAAAACAATGACAAACGTTATTATGAGCATGACAATCCACTACACAATAGCCGTGTTCAATTGCATGCATTATACATCAAGCTATCATCGGAAAACTTAAAAACAACCAAGGAATATGTTATATTGCAACTTGCAAGTCAATTGAAAAACTAAAAAATAAAATAAAATTTTTAAGGGTAGGAAATTATATTAGGAATTTTTTCTTCTATTAGAAAAAAAATATGACGAGTCGTATAATTTACTACTCTTTTTATTTCTCTAGAATAACATTATTTGATATAAAAGGCTCTTATGTTTTTTAGTCAAATGATACTATTCCAAAGGGACAAAGAGAATACTACAAACCATTATGGACCATATCTCTAGCTGTTTTTTTAATTTTACCAACAGTGGTAGATTTATGATGTAAGTTAGAGGGACCAAAATTAAAAACAAAATAAAAATAAAGGAGCCAAAATTCAAACTTATAACCTCTCATTTACAAAACATAATCTTAACAACTAAATCACATATTTTGTTGTACAAATTAAACAATATTGTTTACTTCTATAAAAAGACTTAAAAATTGTAAGTTAAGTTTGAATTTATTTATCAATTGAACGAAACTAAATAGAAAAAATATATTTTAATATATTATATACGAGTTGTTAAAAAAGTACATTCATGGGAGGATTTAGTGTACATCATTGATACACCTTATATTGAGGAGAAATAAGCAATATGAATTTCAAGTTTCAATTCATTACTACGACAAATCAAGCTTTAAATAAAATCCAACCATTTCACATAAGGTTATGTGTTTCTATCAAATTGTTCAAATTGCAGCACGATCTAATGGTTGAAAATCTTACAAATAATATTTTTGTGAAGGTTTATTTCAGTACATCCAAAGTACATTCATTTTATATTCTTAGTTTATTTCTTTGTTATTTACTATGTAATTATTTGAGAATTTAAAAATTAATTTAATTAGTCGCCAATTGTGTAAAGAAAACTTCATAATGGAAGAAGTTGAAATATGTATGTCTATATTCATTTAATCATGAAGTCGACATAGAAGACTGGGCATTTCCCATTCATGTTTATTGTTTTTTGAGAATGATAATTGTAGGAATTCTCTTTTTGTGTGTGTTCATACGTGTATTCCCTTTTGTCCAAGTCTACTCTCTTAACTAAAACAAAGTGCTCATTTGGCCTTATATGAACGTTCTGTTAAGACTACTCTTCTTGGGGAATGTAATCCTCCACATCGTGCTTGATTGGATTACTTCTCTTACTATCGTATCATTTTATAAATAAATATAATTAATTTTGTATTTATCATAAAAGTTAAGTTTTTGGCAGCAACTCTTATGAGAAATCGTATGTGAGATGACTCTCAAAATCCTCACCGGCGTGATTAAAAAAAGAGTAGATATTTGCTAAATTCTTTTGTCGTTGAGCTTGGACCCCTCAAATAAGTCTGGAACGTTACCTCCTAATCATCAAGGTTGAGCCAACAGTCACATTCAACTGATTTACGTTCATGGTTCTTTGTTGGTCAGAGTCATAAATCGAAAGTTTACATATTAATCAATGCACAGTCCGAAGGCTAGTGTTTGCGGATCAAATCAAAAAGGGACTACGAATGTAGCAAATATGATATATTACGTGTATGATACTTGTCAGATTTTTTTTTTTTTTTTTTTTTGTACTTCAACTATGTTTTGGTTTGGGGGCAAAATGTGAATAAAGAAAAAGCGTAGCATCATTTTTTCGGGGTAAAATGTGCTGAATAAAAAAAGCATCTCATTATTCTATCATCTTGTTATGTTTTATCTAGACTATTGTGTACGAATTCAAGAATGTGATTAAAAGATTAAGGTGAAGTTATGTGTTAATAATAGCCAAATTATTTGAGGTAATGTTTGGGGACCAAAATAGTAGTAGTATGTATTAAACTAAATTTTGTGTTAAGATCATTTTTAAATATTCTAGGTTAAATAGTTGTAGAAAAACATATATACTAAATTTTATGTATTATAAACATAGTAACTAACAGTTTAACAGATATTGTAAATTAATAAGATTGAAGTTTTAATTTTTAATATGCATCTCTTATATTGCAAGAAACACGTAAATCATTGAGTTTTGAATACAATGGCCATCAATAGATCTATTATATTAGAGAAAATTATATAAAACTACCTTTTCTATACCCTTCTTTGCAAAAAACTACCTTTTGTAAATTTTTTTGCAAAAAACTACCTTATTTAAATTATTCTTTGCAAAAGACTACCTGTTAACCCTTTGTAAGTGTTTGACCGTTGAAAATAACGTTGACCATCACGTGCAAGTCACGTGATTTATTTTCCCTTTCATTCTTCATTCATTTCAGCGATTTCATTCGCAATTTTCTAAGTAAACGCTTTCTTCTTCTTCATCTGAGCGATTTCTTTTCTTCATCATCTCCTTGCGACATCTTGTTGGTCTGTAGTATCTTGTTGCGACATCTTCTTCATCATCTAACATTTAGAGGTATGTATTACTTCATCATCAGTGATGGGAACTTGTTCACTCTTCTCCCTTCTTCTGTGACTATTGACTTCAAGATTGCTTCGAGGACGTTGACGATAGTGTTTTTAATCATTCCGATGATTTTGATCTCTCTGATTTCGATGTTTTCTTCGATTGGGATCTCCAGAATTAAGTTGTACGAAAAATACTAAATCCAGCTCTATAGCTCTGTTCTGTACAGATTGAATGGACTAGAATAATTTTTTTTTTCGCAGATGAGATGAAAATGGAGGAGCAAAAGAAGGAAGGAAATAAGGATTTAATTTCCCTTCTGCTCAACACTCCTACAATTCTACTCCACCATTTGTATGATTTGAGCATTAATTAAGGTGTACCAATTGTTTGATGAAAGATCTAGCACTTTAAGGTGTACCAATTTGGATAATGATTCTGGTATATGGTTGCAATCCAAGATTAAATACTCCAAATTAGAACATTTGGATAACTCTTCTGAAATATCACCATCTAAATCATTATGACCCAAATCAAGCTCTCTCACTCTCTGGTGTCGACGATCGCAATGAACCCCAAACCACAGACAAACTCGGAGAGTGTGGTTCCACGAGTTTAGAACTTCAAAAGGGACATCAGTTATTTGGGATTTAAAATGGAGCAAAGCTAATTTATCTTACCTTGAACATTTTATGAATGAAGAAGAAGGAGAGAGGAAGATGATTGGGATTCAGGAGCAAACGGAGGGGTTTTCGACTAAAATGGCTGAAATGAAATAAGAAGGAAAGGGTTAACATATCACGTGACTTACACGTGATGGTCAACGTCAATTTAAACGGTCAAACACTAAGAAACCGTTAATAGGTAGTCTTTTGCAAAGAATAATTTAAATAAGGTAATTTTTTGCAAAAAAATTTACAAAAGGTAGTTTTTTGCAAATCAGGGTATAGAAAAGGTAGTTTTATATAATTTTCTCATTATATTATATGCTTTGTCCGATTCATTTAGTTTGTTATGTTCAGAGAATTTCATACAAGGTGAGAGAATAAAACATGGGTTTATAACTATATAAAGTTAAAATATATCAATATGAGATATTTAGATTCTTTATATAGAATTTTATTAAAGTTTTTACAATTTTTATGAAACGTTAACGCATTTTTAGATTTTGAAATTTGAATTATGTTTTGAAAATTAGGAAAAAGAAAATAGATCAAAAAAACATAAAGAATACTATTTGATAGAATTATTAAAACACTTATTTTTTCAACAATAAAGTTATAAAAATAAAATTCCTTAATTCTAAAAAGTGAAGAATATGATCAATATAATACAATAAACAAATTGGCTTATGACCCATCTCAAAGAGGACATTTCTTATATTAATATTTATAATTAATAATACACTCATCAACAAAAGAATGCTCACATCCTCCACTACAATGATTGATAGACACCTTTTGGTTGATCCCATTCACTTTTGAGACCTAATTTTCTTTTTTCAATCTCTCTTAACTTTTAATGAAATCTTTTTTGAAAAATATAATAATTCATTTCGAATATTATTTTTATAAAATAATTTTTTAATTTCACTTTGAAATTTTGACTAAGAAAGCACAATTAGAGTGCATACTAACAAATAATTTTGGTGGATCAAACTATTTATAAGATTTTGTTACATAATTCCTTGACATTTACTCAAACCATGACGGCAAGTCCTCTTGCAAACTTCGACTAATTAATTTGTCCATCTATCATGATGAGTAGTTGATGTATTGATGATTCTCAAAAGTGGATTTTGTATTACACATGTAATTAGTGGTCAATCAAAAATTTATATTTTTATTATTATAAAATAAATATATTTGACTTTTTTAAACAAATTTTGAAGGCGAAAAATAAAACTAAATACAACAAATTTGATTCGTTTTATTCATTTAGTTATTGTGTTGAAATAGTAATAACCATTTGTTGAAGATAAGAATCAGGTTGTGTCTCAATTGAGAAACAAATATCATTTTTTCAAAAAACTATTATATAAATCTGTTTGTTGAAGATAATTTTTCAAAAAATTATATGAATCTATTATATTATTAATGTTATCGGTTTCACCTAAAACTAATTAATATCAATAGGTGTTCTTTTAGCTTCAACAAGTTAAATAAAACTGACCTGATTTGTATTTTCAAATTTCTTGATGATGAAAAAAATATCATACTTTTGCTTTACTTTTTGAATAACAATTTTATATCGAAGTTACTCTTGTATTTTTAGTTTGAGGTTAAGGAAAAAAGTTGATTTTGACATAGAGTAAATAAAATAAAATTATGAGTATAATTATTTCTATTTCCAATTTAATTTATAGAGAATTTGAATAAATATATATGAACGAATAGTAAGCTGAAGAATCTTTTTTTTTTTTTTGATTTACAGCTAATGTTTGATCATCTCTTCTACTCGTCTCTATATATCTTTTCAACCTTTTCCTTGTTTACTTTAATTTGGATAACTTGGCCTACATTGTTCGACTTTGATGTTAACTTGCATTTAGGTATGAACCTAATGTTATAAACATTAACAAAAATAAGAAAGTTGCAATTGTAGTGTGGTATTATAGGTGGAATTATGTTTTTTATTAGGTAATTATAGATTTTAATGTAAGAAATATAAATAAATTTTAGGTTTTTATAGGGTATATAGGTAGAGTCATGTTTAAATATATTAATGAGACAAACTCAGTAAACATATTAAAATAGTATTTGTTAAAATATAATGGTTTAGAATTTTCATTATATTTTCTCAATAAATTATATTTCAACAGTTATTATAACTGCAAAATTTCCCTTAAAATATTAATTTCTACAACAATTAGATATAAATATATTTGACAACTATAATTGTGATTTATGAAGCTACCTAGCTACTTAAATAATTAATAATTATCGACACAACTACCTTGCACTGAAAAAACTTTTTAGTTTGTGTGTACTTATTTTATACTACCTCTTATTTAAGCTATTAGTCTCATTTGACTTTTGACACTATTCATTAATCTTTCTTAACTTGTATTTTATTCTTAATTTATAAGTTATAACATAGTCAAGTAGGATCTTGTTCGATTCGTTTCAATGCAAAGATCACTAATATGAACTTTTTGTAATTTTTAATTATGCACAATAAAAAAAATAATGATAAAATTATTGCACTGACAAATCTGTCCAGTCAAAAAGGACTATTATGCCGGTAAATAGGACTATTAAAACTATTTATTTTTAAAGTTTTTGTTGATGATAAATGTGAGAAAAAACAAAAAATATAAGTGATTGATAGATTTGTGTAAACCAAAAAGGTTTGTAGTTGGTAAAATATATTATCAACTTTTATAAAAAATAATAAATCATATTGGATATTGAAAATGAATAAATTTGCAAATCATGAAGATTAGATTGATGTTGCTAATAGTAAAACAACTTAAATGGTTCATAGTTAACTAAACAAGCTTTAGCATATACCAAAGGTGAAATAATATTTGCCAAAAAATGCCAAAAGGTCTATTAATTGGAGGGTCAAAATAATTACTCTAAATTCATTTAAAGTTTGTGGCCTACACACCATATTATCACGTGAGATGAACTATAGGCAAGTAGTATAATTTAGTTTTCTATTTATTGTTTTTGACCTTAGGGTAGCCCACCACTTAGCGATACTTAGCATTACCAAATAGAAGTAGTTGATCGTCTCATAAAAATTGTTATCAGAAGTGGGAGAATAAAAATATAAGTTAAATGTATCTATTATAATTGAGGAAAATGTGTGAGTATAATAAAAAATAAAATTAGACCAATTGATATGTAACGGACCAAAAAAAAAGTTTAGCAATTATATGATATAGAGGGTAAAAATTTACTATTTTATTGTTTAATACTCCCTCCGAACCAATTTAGATGTCCCATTTGCTTGGACACGATTATTAAGGATGGTGTGGAGTCCATTAAAAAGGGTAAGTAGTAAATGGTAAGTAATGAAGGGTAAGTAGTGAAGGGTAGTTGGGTAAGTAAGGTATATGGGGGTATATTTGTAATTACTTGTGTGAACTAAGGATATTTAGGTAAAAAAAGATTGACAAAAATAGAAATGGGACAACTAAAAAGACTTTGTCAAATAAGGAAATGGGACAACTAAATTGATTCTGAGGGAGTATTAATTATATATTAAATTATTGGTCGATTTTAAAGTGGATTTAAATTGAGTTTTGGTTTGAAAATCTACGTTCATACCTTTTATCATTTTTTTTTGACTCAAACCAGATTCACACCCATTAGAACTCAATAAATTGAAGTCAGACATTAAAATTAAAGTTAGACTCAATAGAGTTGGGTCCATAAACATTCTAAAGGCTACTATTCTCATTATCCATATGTTCCATGAAATTTACTTCACTTTTCTTTTTAATTTGTTCCATCAAATTTACCCATTTTTTATTTTTGATCATGATCCATATTTCTTTCTTTAATTCTCATTCACATAAATTTACCTTTTTATTTCATCTACACATTTCTCTCACTTTATTATACAATACCACTCTATCCACCACTTTTCTTAATTTTTTCACTAAATAAAAAGTTCTTTATTTACCGCAAAAGTATACATAGAGTCATGGAGGGAGTATAATCAAAGAAAATTAGTTTGAAAACTTTGGATAATACTCGAAGAAAATACTTTGAAAACTTTTGATAATGATCTTAAGTTTCTATAATCACATCTGATTTTTTTAAATTTCATTTTAAGTATAAGTGAATTACAAATTAATATTTACACTATTATTTAGAGATATTTTTAAAGCCTTTTACTTAGAAGTTAAAAAAAATATGTAATAGTGGTAGACTAGTAGTAAATTGAGCTAAAAAAACAATTTCAAAAGTTTCATCAACAAACAAATTGACAAAAAAAAAAGAGTAGCCCACATTACATAATAGAGCACCTCATTATCAATCCCTCAAAGACAAAGTGGGGCTTATAAAAACCATTCACATTCACACCCAACAAAAATCAACAAGGAAAAAAAGTGAAATTCCCAAACACTGGGGTTGATGAAACAAAGAATAATCAATTCGTAAATGATAAAAGATGAATAGCAAAAACCCAAAAAGAAATTAAAAAAAATAAATTAAGGGGGGACATGTTTGACACTGCACAATATTGATGATACTATTGTCCCTTATGCCTTTGTCCTTATTGTGTACTGTTCCTTATTGATAGCAAAATGTCTTTAACTTTCTCCTAATTATTTATTGCAACCTATTACATTTATTCAAAACAAACTATTACATTTATTCAAAATAAACCCGATAATCTGATAATTAGTCAATCTTATAATCAAACTTAATCTAATTCGACTTTAATAATGTATTATTTTTTTGGTTTCACTATACTTGTTATATTTGACTTTTTGCGCAATCTAATGTGTTAAAAAATTACAAAACTATGCATATATAAGAATTATAAAAAATTAATAATATGAACGATGAATAATGTAGATAATCGTAATATAGTGAGTATTTCAGAATGGAAGAACTATAATTATGTAAAAATCAAAATGAAAATAAAAGTCGTTTTTAAACCGATCCAAAATATCTAAACCGTAATCCATCAGATGGCTCAGGCCCTATACCACCCACTTACAATTTGTGGACTAATTTATTTGTATAAATTCTCACTCACTCCCTCTCTACATCTACACCTGCCCACCTCCCTTAGAAGAAGGAACTATCCCATTTAGATTCTCTTTTAGGCTGCTGTTGCTACCCTGCCACTCTTTTTCTACTGATTTTCTTTGTCTTTCCTTCTCTTAATTTTTCACCTAAACCTCTCATCTTTGCTGAAAAAAAGAAAGAAATAATGTATGCAGATACTGAATTGATGTATCCATATTTCCAGATTTTCTCTCAAGAAGTTCAGCCATTAGAAGAGCTTTGTTGTTACTCTCAAGAACCCACTTCATCATTGGTATAATTTAACTTCTACTTTTCCTAAATATTTAATCTTTTTTGAATTTCTTGTGATGGATAATGCTTAATTGTGTCAATTTCTTTTAAAAACTAATAAAAGTTTTCATTTTCTGGATTTTGGGTATTTAGTGATGAAATGGGTATGTGGGTTTTTGTTACTCAAGAACCCACCTCATCATTGGTATAATCAACCTCTATTTTCCTTTGATCTTTTTTCTATTTCATGTTTTGGGTAGTCCTTAATTTTGTCAATTTGTGCTATGAACTTGTAAAAGTTTTCATTTTTTTGGATTTTGGGTATATTTATAATGGTGAAATGGGTAAGTGGATTTTGGTTAGTGAATTAGTGATCAATTTGGTTGTTTTAGTTCACAAGCTTGAATCTTTTTTATTTTTCAATGATGAATGATTTGATGGCCAACTTCAATTTTGAATGGTGAAATGGGTTTGTGGGTTTTTATTTAGAGTGATGAATTTGGTAGTTTTAGAGTGATCAAGCTTGAATCTTTTTTGTGTTTTTAATGATAATTGATTTTGATGGCTAACTTCAACTTTGCTCCCATTTTGTAAACTTTTATATTTTTTGTGTGTTTAACTCACATTTCTTATAAAATTGAACTTCATTAAGGAAGTGTGCTTTGTCATTTTAGGTTATTTGTTGCAAACTGGCTTGTCATTTGATTGATGCATGTTGTCTGATTAGATGTTCTATTGTTATAATTGTATTTTGCTGATATAATCTGATTTGATAGCTTGCTCTTAGTCTATGTTATTCGAACTCTTCATTTTACTTCACGAACCCGTGTTCAATCCTTGATGTTTTTGTTCATTAGTATGACACTTAAGACACTTTACTTTAGACATAAAATTGAATATTGAGACATATCCGACACTTGGATCCATACCGGTATCTGACATAGTACTTGAGTCCAATTAACATAGCTCTTAGTATATATGTTAAATTTGGACTTGAGGGGAGCGGGAGCTCTTTAATGTTGCTGAAAAAAATATTAGGAGAGTATATAGTGGTTTCAAAGTCATAGCTAGCGTGTGCTTTATTCTCTTTTCCATTAAAGGGTTTCCTTAGAATTTCTTTTCCATTCCACTATAACAAAGACAAGACTCAATAAGACTTAATGTGATAAGTGAAAGACTTCTTTAATTTATGTACTTCTATAAGCTTTGTTTTTGTGAGAAAGCTAATTTAGGAAAAGTGGATTTTAGCTAAGGAATCCTTTTTTGAAGTTAAATTTGATCTTTTCTCTCGCATTTTGGATTTCAATGTGGGAGCTTTTTAACCTAAATGTTGCAAAATCAGTGGGCCGGAGGAGTTGAAAATAGGAGCGGAGCAAAAATTGAAAAATTCTTAAAAGGCCCTGTATAATTTCCAAACCTATGATATTTTTCTAACAATTTTTTATATATAAACACTTAACATATAATCCTTCCTATTCACCACAAGTATCCCATTTGTGTTATGCACTCTATCTAATGCACCCATTTAATGCTTAATATCTCTAATTGTGCATAATTAAAAATTATGAAAAGTTGATATGAATAATCGTTGCATTGAGACGAATCAGACAAGATCTCACTTGACTATGTTTTAACTTATACATTAATAATAAAATACAATTTAAGAGTTAGAGATGAATAGTGTTCAAAAAGCAAATGGGACACTTGTGGTGAATAGGAGTACTATGTAATTTAATATTAAGGCCCCTAAATTTTTAGAGCCCTGTGAAGTCGAATATGTTGAACATGCTCAAAACTTCCCCTGGTAGAAAAGTTGGGATTTTTGGTTAAAGTATCATTCTTCATTTGTTTATGTGGATATCTTGTTTATCGCTATTTGGGTCTATATGTTGTTGAAACAAGCTGTAACTTTATTAAAGATGTGAATTGGTAAATTGTAGAAACTTTTATCAAGAAGCTAAAGCTAAAAGTTTGGGGCTTATGCCTGGAAGTGGATATGTAGACAATTGTATTTAGACGAAGTATATATGGTATCCCCTTTTCGGTTCATATGATTGACCGATAGCTTAGTTAATGCCTAGATCTCTCAGTATATAACTTCGAATTGAAGTAACGTCATAGCCTTAGATCATGCATTACCCGAGCTTGTTCTTTTATAACTTTAGCTCTTGCTTTATCTATCATCGATTATAAGCGGAATCTAGTTGTATACATGTCATGGTAAGTTAATTATGTGATCGTGCACAATAACTTACTTTATCTATCTGGATAGTTAGCCTTGTTCCCGAGTCTTTTATCTTCATTTACATGTCTTCATCTTATCGAGCTGATAAGGATATGGTTATCCCCGACTATCTTCCATCCCTCACCAGATTTTGAGTGGGATATACCGGGTATGATGATGGGTACCGGATAGATAACCTGGTTGAACATCCGTACTAACTTAGCGTACATAACTTACGTATGTCCAAGTAAGATGGGTTACAACTGATTAGTGACTAACTTTATATTAATATAGTTAACAAGTATTTATTTTCAAGTTTTATAACATTGTATGATTTGCCATGTAATCAATAAGAAACCCATAAGATTATTCCATTTTCCATAACCTGATACTTGGAATTTTCCTACTCTTTTATAATATTGTATGATTTGCGACCTTGTAAATAACTAAATATTTGATTGAGGACATATGTACTAAACTCTGCCAAAACATTTATATTGTGTTCTTGAGATTCTTCTAGAATGAGAAGTATCACTATATGCTTTTTAGACAAACGGGTGATCTTATCGTACTAATATGATCATGATTTTGTTGATTAGGAAACTTTTCTGGCCGATATGGACTTATGGTAATCCAAGAATTATTGAGAGATTCTGCGATTATACTGTTATCCGATAAATTTCATTTGTGTCAATTTTTTGTCGATTCAGGACAGCATCATCACAACCGCTACAATCTCGGACTATGACTTGGGAGGTGAAGGAGACCTTTTCAAAGCACCGGAGCCGATAATTGAAGAATCCGTTGGGAGCGTCAATCCCATGGAAGACGCTATTGTGATGATATCATGTGTGGATGATGTCATATCAACTTCGGGCCTCAAAGTAGGTGACATGGAAGCACTGCAAAGTGAGCAGCTCCTGTGTGATGTTTTCGATGGATGTCAGCACGAGTTATTGGAGAAAACATCGGTGGAATCAACTGTTTCTGATTCCGTAGACATTAAACTCCCTCTCATCATGACAAACGAACTTCAAACCAGAGAAAACAAACCACTTCCTGATTTGCCGTTTTCAAAAACTGGTAGCTCCGGGTCGTTAAACTCGATGGAATGGATGAGTGGTGCTGCGGCCAGGCCGAGTTTCTTAGATTTTTCTGAAATGGATTTCGGAGCTGCTTATGGGATGAGGAGGGCGTATAGTGAAGGCGACATAAAGGTTAGGATGCGATGTCTTATTATCATCGTCTTGATTTGCTTCCCGTAATTTCGTGTAGCTGTGTTCGAGATATTGCACAATTTGTTGAATCATACTTGAAATGCATATTTTTTTGTACGCCCGTTTAGTTATGTGTTTTGGCATGCTTACTCTGAATATCCTTTGATTGCGTATGAACTCTGGCCGTGTTAGTGCAAAGAAATTCTGTTTGGTGAATCTTCATTTGCTGAGAAATGTTTAGATGTTTTTTACCATTTTCACAGGATGGGGCTAGGTCATTGATTCTCGGTTTTTGTGACAGACTCTCGTTAATGGTAATAGAAGCCTCATCCATTCAACTCTCCAGCGGCCACTAATTGGCAATTGTCCGTCTGAAGAACGCCTGCAACAGCTTTCCAGATACAGAAACAAGAAATCTAGGAGGAACTTCGGCCGGAAAATCAAGGTAAATATTTCCGGAATTAAGACTTGACATTTTTTTGCTGCAAGTTACTCCGATTTGGACACTTGTGTCAAACCTGAATGTGTCTGAAATGACTTACTTGGCAATTTAAGAACATTTTTCATGTCTTTGGCTCAAAATAATGTGTAAAGCGTTCAAAGTCCAAACCCATGCTTAAATGTATCTAATCGGTGTTTGAGGTGAAATGAAGAGTTTGAGTAACGTATTTGTAATAATCTTTATTTCAAGATATGTTACTCGGACTCTTCATTGTGCTTCACGTACCCGTGTCTCGTGTCTGATCTTTGGTGCTTGGACATTGGTATGGCACTTGGAAACTTCATTTCAGGCATAAAGTTGAAAATTTAGACGTATTCAACACTTGGACACATACAAGTATCCGACATTAGTACCCGAGTCCAATAACATAGGTTTCAAGTATTTCCGGCAAGCTTAAGATTTGAGTACTACGTTTGAGGATGCATCGATAATTCATCTTATATTCCATATCGTCTTCAGTATGCCTGCAGGAAGGCTCTAGCTGATAGTCAGCCAAGAATCCGCGGTAGATTTGCGAAGACTGAAGACACCGATAGTTGCAAGAAGCAATGAGTATATCAACGACCGATCCCACAAACAAACAAGGAAAAACATAGATAGACTTGGATGATAACGACGTAGAATTAATAGCGAGTCTATATAAGGCATAGCATTCGTGGATTACATGATGCACCATATATAAGTGTTCGCCGAATACTATATAGCACCTAATAAGTTGGAAGAGACTACTAATCTCTAAAGAAAAAGTACTTGGTAATTTGTTGTAGTAATAAGTTATAAGTTTCTTTCTAGAAGTAGTATTAATTAGTAACTGCTTAGCTTAGAAATGTATATAGTTAATGAAATAAGGTTTAAGATGCTACTACTATGTTTTGGAGCATGTATGTAGGTTGTAGTGAAATGAATATGTCTGATGTTACTGTAAACTGTGTGCACAGGTTCTTTTTGTTGCTGTTTGGTTAGTTCTATTTTGTTGTAAATGTTGAAGCCTAAAACATATGTTTGTAATTATGTGTTCATATGCTCACCTCGTTGACATCTTAATTTACGGGTTTGTTTGGCAAATGATGATTGGTTGAAGTTATTAGTACTTAGTAGTTTGACAAACTAAAAGTATTTGATGGAGCGGATTGTTTAGGTGGTTGTTATGAAGATTTTTGGTAAAAAAAATAGTTGGCTTTGGTCTGTTTATTAGAGAAGTGTGTCAAAATGCCAAAGAAACAATTACTTTTAGCTTTTAGGCTTTGATTTAAATAACAATTTTCAGTCGGTTTAAAAATCATTTATCAAGTACTATTTATTGTTTCATTAAGAATCCATCAATCAATAATCAATAAAATATATTAATGAAGAAACGACTTAAGACACATGTCATGCTATCATTAAAAATTTTTTCGTCTTTTTTCTATTAGTGAAAAAGAAACTTTTGATATTTGGGAATAATTAACTCATTAAAACATGTAATATTTGTAAATTGACAATGACTATATGTGATGATTTATTGAAATATTATATTTCCTTATATAAAAAAAGGAAAATATATGTAAATTGATGTGCTTGTTGATTAGTGATAAACTTGATTAGTGTTGATGCTATGATGCATGGTACGATTATGAGTATTAACCAAATGAACTTACTTAAGTGTTAAGATTACCGAATTGTATAAGTAGCTGTAACGTACTTCTATCAGGATTGAGAATGGTATCTTAATGACTTAAAAGTCTGGAGCAGAAAAAGAATATGGTAAAAGTACACGGTGATGTCAATCAATTATAAGTTCGTACTTAAATTATTATTTTGTAAATGTAGCGTATAATTTTCGTATTTTGAGCTGGATAGGAAGTTATGCTCGGCGTTAAGCGCTGACCGATTCAATCGGCTGTCATCCGTATCATGGATGACAACATTTTGAAGGATTTAGTTCAGGTTCCGATCCAGGCCGCAACAATTACTATTTATCGAGAACTTAGCTGCTTTTTGTATCTTTATTGATGACTTGATGATGTATTATTTTTTCCATTTTTAGCAAACAATATTTCTTATCAGATGTAATATTTACTTTTGTTTTAAACAGTTTCAGTTTTTATGATTTAATGTTTTTAACAGTTCGGCATTTTGAGACTTTCGCAATATTCTTGTATTAAACATTATTATTAAATGTTAATTATGTATTGAGATTGTCGCTCTTGTTACACAGTGTGATACCCCGGATTTAGCATGAAAAAGGATTGATAGACTACTCATATCAACAAGGTGCATCTTCTTTTCATGGGAGCCCATTTGTTAAGAACTCCACAGTTAAGCGTGTTTGGTGTGGAGCAATCTTAGGATGGGTGACCTCCTGGGAAGTTTTCATGGGGCGCGCACTAGTGAGGCCAAAGTGTCCTGGAAAGACTTGTGTTGGTTTGTGGGGCTAGTCTACAATCTCCATGAGTAGTCACCAGCGGTTCGAGGGGCCGGGGTGTTACAGGTGCATCTTTGCCACGATATATATTTTTACCCGTGACAAAAATATTGGGTATGATTGTGATAATGTCTTAAAACCTATTTTTCCCGTAACATAATTTGTGACACAAGTGACGATTTATTATAGTGCATTAAAATTATGTTGATATGATTAAAAGGAAGAAACCTTAAGTGGTAGACAATATCCAAAATGAAAATAATGCTTAATATTTAGTAGAAGAGACTACCAAAAATAAAAATGTAAGACCATCTCAAAAAAAAAAGTTAAACTTATGGAATGAGAGGGAGTTAATGAAATCTATAGTCACAACAACTCACAAGCTTAAAAATGTAAACCATTGCCATAATAGGAAAATTTTGAGTTTTTTTAGAGGGTTTTATGTGTATATGTTGTTCCACAACTACAAAAGTACTTGTATTATCTTTGAATTAATTACTGATGATGATGTATTTTAAAGGAAATGTTATTTTTAATAGCAAACTAAATGACACAAAAAGAGTATCTACAAACTAAGTTGAAACAACATAGAATAAATGATTAATCAGGTGACCTTGATAAAAAAGACCCATGAATATTAGTACAACATATAGTTTATCAAAATTAGTACTCATTTTGTAGCAATTTTGTCTTCAAATATTAGTAGTTAGTCCCTTTGTCTTTTTGATCTTGCATTTGAAGACCGAAGACTAAAGACTCAAAACATTCTCACATATTTAAATTTTAAGATGCGAACTTAAAGAAATATAAAGAGTACATTGAGTAAATTCTTTCATTGCTGAAATAATTAACTTGGAAGAAGCTTTTATTCAAATATTAAATAACTAGTACGCATTTCTTTCTTTTAAGTCATTCTACTCATTTTGCCTTAATTTTCGTTTTGTCATATTTTTATATTTAATTCTCTTTTTATATGATTCATATAATTCTATATATCTCTTCGTCTAATGTACACTCCTACATTTTTCTTTAAAAGAGTCTCATTTGCACAATAATCCAAAAACCGATTATACTAACAATCAACAATCACAGTTTGAAAATGAGTAAATAACAGTTACAGATTACAGTGGTGAGTTCATCCTTCAAGGCAGCACTAACTATTCCAAAATGAAGTATATCAATGTACAGAGCCACATATTTTTACGTCCCATTAAATTTATCACATTATTTAATATACAATATTTTTATTTTTAAATATGACTTCACTACTCTTATCCTCTATATTCACGCTCATATTTTAAATATCTTACTATTTTAACTTACCAGTTTTTTTAATATTCTGGTCAAAATTAAATGCGGGTAATGGCTAAGGGAGGAGTAATGGCTTATTGTCCTACTACTTCTCAACCCCCACCTGCTTAAAAACTGTAACATCCAAGGACAGATCTATGCTCAGTCAATGTTGTCAACTGACAACATTCAACTTATACATACAACCATACATTTAGAGATACTAATATATAAATTAGTTAAGTTCATATATGTTTTGACATGTGACAATATTGTTGGTATAAGCACATTTTTATATTATTCTTTGATTTATATCATTTGATTTTTTTGTAGATCCTTCACTGGTAACACAGTGACAGGAAATGCGAAGATGGTCAATACACCCATCTTTACGTCGTGGAATATTAAACCTCATAAAACTCGCCTATTTGTATCTTTGTCTCCGAATCCAATTCACCTGAGTAAAATTGAATTATCATGCTCTACATAATATACATCCTCAAACCTAAGTAAATGATACACATTAGCTATTAGCCTATTATGGGCCAAGCCTAAAGTTCGAGAAAGACCAACATGAAATGCAATTTTCCACATTTATAATAGAAATTTCTAAGTTTTAGTGGCAAAAAAGATACCCTTTTCCTTTTGATACACTTTTCTTTTTTTGTCCCTAACCTTCTTCCTCATCTTCTACCCTTTTTCCTCTCAAATTCCTGCCTTCTTCTCTCTCTTATGTACTATCACCTTAAAACATAAACTTGCCTAATTCAATTAACCCATCAGCCATTCCAATTTCCAATATTTTTCCATCATTTAAAACCCAAAGAGAAATATAAGAAAAAGAAATTGAAAAAATTATAGGCTGACTCAATAGTTGAAGGTTTTTCTTTCTACATTTATATATTGTAATACAGATTCGAATTTCATGACTTATAAAATTATTTCTTTCTTTTCTATAGATATTATCTTCACCTGAAAAAAAAAAAAAAGTGAAATTGGTCAAATATTTCAGAACTTTGTGATAAGTTAAGTTAAAGTCTTTAGACTTTTCCTGCTAAACTAATCTCATTCAACCATTGTCACCGTCCTTGAGCCACACTTGTGAAATTTATCTGTTAAGTGTAAATATAACTTAAAATCTTATCAGAAAAAAAGCGATACTTTCTTTAAAAGAAATACAACTTAATTCTCATCGTGCTATTATAAGTCATGAATTTTGTTATAATAAATGAATCAACGTAGAAAACTGAAAGAAGTCCTTACAATGAAACAAAAACGAAAATCATATCAAGAAATCCCAAAAAAAAATATTATAAGAAAAATAAAAATTAAGAAAATAAAAAAAGGAGTAATAAAAAAATCTCAATCACTTTTTATTAATATCAATAAATGATACACCATGTTGAGTGTTGGTGTCTGTCACTCTAATATTACCAAAAGTCCAAAACTTTGTTGTAAACACGCCATTGAAAAAGCTTATAAAACCATCTTATTTTGATCCCATATTTATTTTCTATTGTACCAAAAACACTAGGAGCTTAGGGGTACGTTGATATGGATAGCATCCAATCTTGATGAGGTCAATTTGAAATTATTTTATAATTAAACTCGTTTAATTAATATTTTTCACCTTATAAAAATCAAATCAAGATAAATTCCAACCAAGCTAATAACTTGGAAATTGGAATAGAATTTGAATATCCTACTTAAATCAAATCAAATTTAAATCGTTTAAATTTAACTTGCTCGATTAACAATCTTTCAGCATTTTAACGCAAAATTAAAAAAACACTAAAAAATCTACAAAAATTGAAAAATATATTAATATTCTATTTTTATTTGACCCAAAAAGTATATATATCATCAAAATTTTGTTATTTTCATTTGTAAACAAACTTCTTGCCCAAAACCATGAAATACCCAACAATATAAAACTTCAATTTCCACCATCAACATACTAAAATTCATAATATTTTATCAAATTCCATCATATTATAACAAAACAAACCATGAAATCAACTTAACTAATCACTAAACTCTTCCACCATTGTTCAATATATTCATGGCAGCCATGAAAAGACCAACCTCTAAAACATTTTAAGAAGAACATAAATTAAAATTACATTCTAGAATTATTTTCTTAAACAAAAACCTTAAAAATTCAAACTTACAATAACTTTCATAAACTACAAAACAACCTAGGACAATGCTAAGTGTTACAAGAACATTGATTTTTTTTTATTTTTTATTTTTACTTATTTCCAATGTTATTGGAAACAAAATTAATTTAAATATTTCCGAATAATCAAATAATTCTTCTCCTCCATTGTTGCAGTTATATTTGCAGAAATTTTATAATTAAAATCAAAAATAAAGAAAAAAAATTGATTATATAAAAATTTCTATACATTTTGTTAGTTTCACGGAGGATAACACCGAGCCATCACTTTCTCTCTCCTCTTCAGTAGTCAATCCACATTATTTCTCTCTCTACTTAGTTTTTTCTCTCTCTACATTTCAACAAACCCAATTGGATTGATTTCGATTTCTAGGGATTTTAATTCGTTTCTTAAATTTTGCTTGAAAAATTCTAGATCTTTATTTTTGGGGTTTTTGTTCGTCTTTCTCCTTTTATGTCTCTGTTTGATTCAATGTTATGCGAATAAATATCCTCAATTTCCCGCCTAATTCTCTCTAATTTTGTCGTCGTTTGAATTCTACAACATTGAAATTTATCCAATTTACATTCGCAATCATCTTGCTTTGATTGTACTTGTTATTGATTGAAAACTTGCTATATGAAAGTCATCCTCTGTTGCATCTGCGAATTGGGTTTTCGCGAGATTTGATATGTTATTAGGGTTTGTTTGTTAATTAGGGTTTCGAATTCGAAGATTGAGTGTTTTTGGATTCGAAATTTGGGAGTTTAAGATGATTATCAAACGAAACTTGAAATCGACAATGCCAACCCTAAAGCGGTGTCGTGTTATTCGACCGTCGAATAATACTGAAGATGAAGAAAGCAATGATAGAAAAAGACGTAAATTCAACAGAAACTATCATAGTAGTAGCAGCAATAATAGTAATAATAGCAGTGGTAAATACTTTCCTTTGAGTCTTTTGGGAGAAGTTGCTGCTGGTGTAATTCCATTTAGTGGATTTCATGGTATTTTTTCTGCTAATAAAAATCACAACAATGCTGATTATCGGAGGTTTTCGGGGTCTTGGTGCACTGAGGTTTCGTGCTCAGTCGAGGAAGAAGATGAGGATGAGGAGGAAGGGAGAAAGGACAAATTGAGTAAGGTGAAGACTAGGCATGTGGAGGAGGTGGCTAAGGAGAGTCCAAGACCGCCATTGGTGAGGACGTCCAGAGGACGAGCTCAGGTACTTCCTTCTAGATTTAATGATTCAATTCTTGATGATTGGAAGAAGGAGAAAGGTAGTAATAGTGCTAATAACAATAATGTTTGTGAATTTGATGATGATGATGATTATAATGATGGTGATTATGTTAATATTCAAAAGAATGATAAATTTGGGGTTAAAGGTCAGAAAGGCAAGGTTAATAAAGTGAGGGGTGTTATGCATAAATTCAATGATGAAACTTGTGGATTATCGACCTCCACGGAGGAGTATGGGCATGGTAATGGTTTCTGTGATGATGACGAGGAAGAATATGGGTGTAGAGGCAGGAGACTGATTAATCATGAGGTTAGGAGGTATTCGAACTCTGGTAGTTCATCATCTTTGCGTGATCCAAGGCATTGGATGGAATATGAGAAACGTGCCATTAGTTTACGTGCGAATAATGGGAGGTTCATGAAGGATCACAGAAGAACGAGTGAAGAAGAGTTTGTTCCTGGTGATATAGTGTGGGTAAAGTCAAGGAAGGATGATCCAGCATGGCCTGCAATTGTTATTAATCCTGCATCACAAGCTCCGCGACAGGTTATGGAGTTTCGTGTTCCTAGGACAGTCTGTGTGATGTTTTTCGGGTACGCAGAAAACAGGAAGCAAAGGGTGAGGATAATTCTGTTTGTTGTTATTTGTTATTAATGATCTTATCAGTGTGAAATGCATTTATGATTTTTAAGATTTGATATCTGTTATGATGAGCAGGAATATGCTTGGGTTAAGCGTGATCAGATATTTTCATTTGTGGACAATGTGGACCGGTACACAATCTTTGACTTCTGTTTTCTGATAAGTACATATTAGGCTTGGTTGTTTACTGAGTAATTTTCTGATGTATTCAGGTTCCAGGAGCAAGCTTGCCTGAACGGTTTTGAGTCCTGGAACTTCCATAAGGCGCTAGAGGAGGCATTTCTGGCAGAAAATGGATTTATGGAAACGTTAGTGAAGGAGATTAACATGGCCGCTAGAAATTCATATTGCATTGATTCCATTCCTAGAAGAACACAAGAAGCAAACGGTTCAAATCCGTACCGGGAACTGCACCATTACGGTCAGGTTAGTTATATTCTATCTCTGTCTTTGATATGAAAAGATTTTTTATGTTTTTTAAAAGTAGTGTTGTCTGAGTAACCTTCAACAAGAGAATAAATATTGACTGAGCATGGCTTATTGGATGAATGATTAGTGGCTTTTTCCTGTTGCTAACTGCTGTATTATTTGGTTATTGAACAATCTATAGATGGTTACCCTTAGGACATTACATTTTTCTAAATGTTTCTCATTGTGCTAAATTTTATCTTCAGTGAAATTTCTGTGTTGCGGATACTCTAGTAATTCTTAAGCACACCTTGCTTTTCTGATTCCTCCCCCCCCCCCTCTCTCATTGTGCAACGTTCCCTCTTCATGGGGAGCCTCATGTTTTAGACACTCAGCTGGCCTGGTTATTATTATAGAACACCTTTGCTGTTGTGGTTGTAATTGATATGTGCTGATGATCTAGTATATCTGGGTATGGCCTCTTTTGTGAAATTACTGTGTGCTGGCTTCTTTCATTCCATTCGCACTGACGTGTTGGTACTACACTAAGGAACATTGTTGCTAATCATTGGATCAAAATCGATTAAAATATAATTCGATCACATAATCAAGACGTAAAGCACATATTAGAACAGAATCACAAAAGAATGGGAGGTAAAAGAACTGTTAGGAGATGGAACAAGATCTGCATACTCTTATTCTCCTTGGCACTATTAAGTGCTATGTTAATTGGACCCTCTCATTATCTTAGGTACTTGTGTGGTATTTTTGATATTTTAGCATTGTTATGGACATTTTCACACTTCATATTAGGCTAAAATCTTGGAACTGTTCCATAAATTTGAGTCAGACACGTGGACAGGGAACGAGCCGAAATTCAATCAACATAGACTAGGTGTGATTTATTGTTTTTGTTATCTTTATAAGTAGAGTTGCAAGACTAGACTTTCAATCCCTAATTATCAAGGGAGCAGTAATGTATGAGTGTGGAAGAGCTTTTGGAATAGGATGAAATAAGCATCATGTACTGGCAGTTTCATACTGTTCATATTATGAACACAGGAAGTTTGCTGCGCTATCTATCAATTGAACCTCTATTCTAGATTTTCTTTAAACGCTCAAGGGTTGGTCCTCTGTTTCTGCTTCTGCAATTGCACATAATATGGCATGCCAATCACTGGTCTTTTTCTGATGGTATGTTCCTTCATTTCAAGACCTACCTTTTACTCCTACTTTCAAGAGGATACCTAATTCAGTGTTAAAATTGACATGACTATTATGCGAGTCAGGTACAATGAAAAATTTAGATAGTTATAGCTATATAATGTTCAGCACTGAACTTCAGAATCTAATTATCTTGCAAATGTTAGTATCCACAGCAATCACTGTGTTTGATCGGGCACCTTGTGTGATTAGATGCCTCAATCCTTGAGTAGGTTAATAGATTAAGGCATTGGATTGGGGAATTCATTGGTCTTCCTTTTTGAATAGCTTCATGTAGATTTGTGGTGAACATGTAAGAAACCTGTGTTTGCGAGAGGCTGAGCTATGTTTGTGACTTTATTTGAAACCAAATATATTTTTTCAATCGATTGTTTTTATGCTACAGAATGGTCTCAAGAAAGCAAAAGACACACCATCGTGTGCAGGATGTGGTGCTGGCCTTCCCCTTAAGATGAAGAAGATGGGAAAGACTTCAAGTGCTGAAGGTCACTTCTATTGTACTCCTTGTGCTAAGGTTGGTAGAAATTTCTGAATATTTTGCATTTTTCAAACTATCATATTAACTTAACTAATTATTTTTATAATGGCCTTCTGTCTGAACGTTTCAGTGTGATATCTTGTGTAAAAGCTGACAAACGTTATTATATATGTCATTGACTATTTTTAACATTCTGTTTTACAGTCAATGAGATTGAAACAATATTGTGGTATTTGCAAAAAGATAGGAAATTACTCAGACAGTGGTAAATGGGTAAGGATTGCCTAGATCTTGACTTATATTGTTGTTTGGGGATCTAAAGTAATTGTTTTAACTTAATTTGCTTTTGTTTGGTGGTATAATTAGGTAAGATGCGATGGTTGTAAAGTCTGGGTGCATGCAGAATGTGATAGAATTTCAAGCAACCTTTTCAAGGTTTCTTTTCCTTGTTGAACTACTTTAGATTCTAAGTTGACAGATTGTCGAAACAATTCTGATATTTCCTTTTAATTATGGCAGGATCTTGGTGCCACTGACTATTACTGCCCTGATTGTAAAGTGAAGTTTAACTTTGAATTGTCAGATTCGGAAAACCAACCTAGATTCAAGTATGTTGTCATCAGTTCATCTGGTTTAAATGATGAATTTATGTGAAGTGTTAAAATTTTAACTTTCCCTATCTTCTCTCTCCCTCTATCTGTCTACTGTCTTTTTTCTGTGGAAGTTGTGGTTGGTGTTCTTATTTTTTCTTTTGGCTCCGCTCTTTTGAAAACAGGTGCTATCAAAATAATAATCATGTCAAGCTACCAGATAAGGTCAATGTTGTTTGCTCTGGCATGGACGGCATATATTTCCCTAGCCTCCATTTGTGAGTATATTTTCATGGCTTTGATGCATGTGGATTAAGTATTCTACCTCTCAAAAGATATTTCTGGAAAATATCCTTGTATGTTTTCCAAGTTATTGGATTGTATCTGGAGATCATCATAAATCCATAACTTTTAACACATGCTTAAACCCTCAAACCTTTTCTCAAGCATAATATATCATGTTCACATTGATGATCTGCTTGAAAAGGAGATGCTAAAATTTACTGGGCATCCTGATTTGGAAGATGAAAGCTTAATTTAAACTTAGCTTAATTGAATGTATAGCTGATTCTCTTGTTCCTGTTAGGCTGTTACCTGCATTTATGAATTTTGGACTGCATGAATCTTATTGCTAAGAACTTTTTTGTAATTTTCATATCTTTTCTACGTGTTAGAGTTGTGTGCAAATGCGGATTTTGTGGGACAGAGAAGCAGCAACTAAGTGACTGGGAAAGGCATACTGGTTCCAAAGTGAAGAACTGGAAGAAGAGTATAAGAGTCAAAGGATCTATGTTGCCACTGGAGCAATGGGTATGTGCTTCAATAGTTTTGCAACATTTTTTAGGTTTTATGGTTCCCATTGTTGGGGTTGGGGTAGGGTATGCCAGTATCGAACTTGTGTGTTGTTTGTGGGAATGGAATAGTTTTGAGGGTTTCTATCACCTGTTTGATTGTTTGAATTTATTTTAATTTAAATATTTTTTAATTCTACAAGAAAGGTGAAAACAAATCTGACTTCTATTTGAAGTTAGTGTGAAAACAAAGTAGACAGAGAGAGTAATATTTTTGAATTATTGTTTTGTGAGAAGCATTTTTGTATTGATTCAAAAATGCTATTTCTTCTGTTCTTTCAGATGTTGCAGATGGCAGAATACCATGCACAGGCTGCTGCTTCTGCTAAGCCTCCTAAAAAACCTTCATTAAAAGTTCGAAAGCAGAAACTGCTTTCCTTTTTGCAAGGTAATTGATATCAATATAGTATAGGACCTGTAATATGACAATCATTTACTAGTAGAGATAGCATCTATTCGGATGCATGGAATAATGTAAGTGTAATTGTATTGTGTATCCAGAAAAGTATGAGCCTGTTGATGCCAAATGGACAACAGAAAGATGTGCTGTATGCAGATGGGTTGAAGATTGGGATTACAACAAGATTATTATTTGCAATAGGTATGTTTGTTTTGTGATTTCAACACTGTTGCCCAAGGTTAACGACTAATTTGGTGACATTCTAGCCTTCGTAATTATGGATGAGCCATTCCCACTCTTATGTCTTCATGTTCTTTTGAATTTGCTTTATTTAGATGTCAAATTGCTGTCCATCAAGAATGTTATGGAGCTAGAAATGTTCGAGATCTAACTTCATGGGTCTGCAGAGCATGTGAAACACCAGACATAGAACGCGAGTGTTGCCTTTGTCCTGTAAAAGGTATGGTGTGACTGGATGGCTACCTTTTTACAACTCTGAATAAGATTTCTTCTCTCTTCTTTGTTGTTACTCATTTGAATTTAACTATTTCAAGGGTGTGCCTTTTTCCTTCCATTTTTGTGTGTTTCTGTAAAACAAAAAATATTATTAATATGGAAAGTACTTTCAAGTTTTTGGTTGTCATCTTCCATTATTATAGCTAAATTACTATGACTAATATTAAACTGTTATTGTATAGCATAAGCCTTTTAGAATCATGAAACTTAAAAGTGACAATAAAACTAAATTATGCCTTTGGTTTCTGCTTTTTTTGTGTTTTTATTTGGGGAGTTAATCATTGCATCATTGAACTCGAGCTTATCATCATTCCATTCTACTTTCCTTTTTGAGTCAAGCTTATGGGATAATGTGCTCTTTACTATAGGAGGTGCATTGAAGGCAACTGATATTGACACATTATGGGTCCATGTGACTTGTGCGTGGTTTAGACCTGAAGTTTCCTTTGCAAGCGACGAACAGATGGAACCTGCTATGGGAGTTTTAAGCATTCCATCAAGTGCCTTTGTAAAGGTATTTTCTGAATTTTGAGTAAATCAGCATCTTTTATTTAATTTTCTCTGAATTTTATATACCCCCACCTGTTTGTCTTCTGTACTTTTCAACACATAACTTTGACCATTAATATCTTTACTTGTACATTAATGGATCTTATAAAAGTAAATTCTCTACTATCGTAGTCATTTGTCCTATTGTGAAACATGTTTAGTACTTCTATAAAGTAGTCAAGCTCAGCTTGTATGTTTCTAAAAGTGGATCTCTCTGATTTATATAATGTGGTAATTGTGAATTTTGTTAAACGCTTGAAGTGGTTTATAAAATTTAATTTTCTATTGCCAAATTCTTTTATTCATTGAATCTTGATTAGGAGAGCTATGAATTTTAAGTAATCCGAGGATGCATATTTGGGTATAAGTGCTTGGACTATATTCAATGTTTTCCATTAGAGTTGGGTATTTATATTGGAGATAAACAGATGTTAGGGAAGGTTGTTTTCTTGCTGCTGGTGTTATCTTTGTTAATAAATTATTTTGTGCTTAGAATTGTAATGGATGTAGTGTGATTTTAGGGTTCAAAGTTTTTCGATCGATGTGAGTTATTAGAATTATGGTGTGTATCTTTCCCTGTAAATTTTAATTTCCATTATCTCCTTAACATCAGGTGTGCATTATATGTAAGCAAATACATGGTGCCTGTACTCAGTGTTGCAAATGTTCGACATATTACCATGCCATGTGCGCATCAAGGGCTGGATATCGAATGGAGGTGCTGGATTTTTTCTTTGGGCTATTGTTATAACTTCACATTTGTTTGGAATATTATTTTTGAAGATTGTGTCTCTTTCTGCTAGGTTTATTCCGTCCCATCTCCTGCATTTGGAGATTTTTTTTCACTTTGTAATTTTCGTCAAGAGAAAATATAAATAGTAATTTAATAAGTTAAATGGAGGGGAAAGTTTCCGCTACAGTTTAATCACTTTTATGATTCTGTATTAAGAATTAACTAGAAAACTGCATGACCTGTCTGCTAATTTGAAGTTTTAGTTCAACTGACCTTGTTGTCATTTTTGTCAAACGTGTTTCAGTAGTTGTCATTTGATATTCTTGAATTTTAGCATAAATGTGTTCTAATTGTATAATTTGGTACTTATATTGAATATTTTCCATTGCAGCTGCATTGTCTGGAAAAAAATGGAAAGCAGATCACCAAGATGGTTTCTTACTGTGCTTACCACAGGTATCTGATAAAGTTTTTATATCGGACATAAGGGGTTGTGTGAGAATCATGTTCCTTTTTGTACTAATCCTGTTTTTTTCGTTTGTGATGTAGGGCTCCTAATCCAGACACTGTCTTGATTGTACAAACCCCATCAGGGGTATTCTCCGCCAAAAATTTACTCCAGAATACGAAACGGACTGGTTCAAGATTAATCTCGTCTACAAGGTCTGAACCCGAAGAGGCTCCAATACAAGAAGTCAGTGAAGCTGATTCTGATTCTGCGGCAAGGTGCCGGATGTATCACCGACCCAAAAACAACTCTAAGGTAGGCATGTGTGGTTTTAAGTTATTGTCTCTAATAACCGATCATTCAAAAATTTTGATCTACTCTGCTACTATATGATGCTATTGCCTAGTCTTTTTTCTTTATTATTTATGTCTACTTATTAGTTTATTGCCAGATTAATTGCCAAATGCTTGCAGATTTTTATGTTGTATTTTTCTGCTTACTAGAGAACAGGTGAAGGAATTGTTGCCCACCATGTTAGGGGGGCTTGTCATCATTCTTTTCGAGAAATTGAACGCTTGAATGCATTTCGAGTAAGTGTTATCCCTATTCTGCTTTGATTTGATTTCCTCCTTGTTATATTCTGTATTACTGGGGTAAAATTATTTTTATTTCTTCTTCTGCAGAAAGTGGAAAAGCCTAAGATGTTTTCTACTTTTAGAGAGCGTTTATATCATTTACAGGTAATGCTCACTTTATCATTCTATTTCTATTGGTACTGACTTCTTGATCATGTTCTGACATTAAGTATATGCTCTGGGTGCAGAGAACTGAAAATGATCGAGTTTGCTTAGGTAGATCTGGAATACATAGGTGGGGTCTGTTTGCTCGTCGTGATATTCAGGAAGGAGAGATGGTTAGTTATTTTAATCGTCTTTGGTGAATTGTGTCCTTCGAGATTTCTGCCTTTTAATGATACTTGATTCTAGGGGTTTTGATTCTATACATTTTTTGTTCGATTGAACAATGTAAATTGGTGTGATTGATCCGGTCATAAGAACTTTTGTTATAGATGCATCTGTGTCTGCATGTTGAATACCAAAGCATCAGATTGTGACACTTCAATGTATTTTTATATTTTACTTCATGTTAGCTCTGTACGAAGATGGAACTAGAAGTCCCATATACCAGTGTGTTACCTATTTTTGTAGGACATCTCCATGGATCATTGTGGAAAGACAATGTAGAATAATGTGTTAATTCTGTATCATTCGTTCAGTTTCTTGTAATGATTTCAGATTTTGCGTGGTTTCGGTGTTAAAGGTATGCCTTTCTCTCTGGATTAATAAACTTTTGTTCATTTTCAGGTTCTTGAATACCGTGGAGAGCAAGTGAGGCGCAGTATTGCAGATTTGAGGGAGGCTCGTTATCGGGTAGAAGGAAAAGACTGCTATGTAAGTTACTGCTTGAATATGTTAAGTGTATTGAAGCCGAATCACTTGCTTTACTGTTTAGTTCCAACTTATATTGATTTTACTGACGTGTTCTAGTAAACTGTCCTTAGCTTCTTATTATGGCACAGTCGTTGGTAGTCAATAATCAACATGTTTCTAAATGTTACGAGTACATTTTGCAATCACTGCTCCATAGCACACCGAAGTAAACTTATATTAAATTTTCTTTGACAGCTGTTCAAAATCAGTGAAGAAGTCGTAGTGGATGCTACAGACAAAGGAAACATAGCTCGTCTAATTAATCACTCTGTAAGTCATTTCTACTTGCTGCTACAACTTATTTGAGTCCTTCCGAGAAAGAACAAAGATAACGCAAACCTAGAAATAGTTTGCGTTGATCTTATCTATATATCTAATGATTGCTTTTTATTGACCATCTCGTCGACTTTTGTAGTGCATGCCGAACTGCTATGCAAGGATCATGAGTGTAGGCGCCGATGAGAGTCGAATTGTCCTCATTGCAAAAACAACTGTTCCTGCCGGGGACGAGCTAACGTATCTCTCTTTCTTTCGTGATTTTGCCTGTTTTTGCATATACGAGCCATCTGCATAGTATTGATGATGGAATGTTTGTATTGCAGGTACGATTACTTGTTTGATCCCGACGAACCTGATGAGTTTAAAGTTCCTTGCTTATGTAAAGCTCCAAACTGTAGAAAGTTCATGAATTAGACAACTACAACATACACATTGTTCCTCCACAAGGAGTTTCTAACCTGCTTGGCTTTTTATGCTAGGGTTAACCATTTTGTAAGTCCCTTTTTGGCCTCTCACAAAATGTGTACAAAATTGTTCCCTTTTCCCCTCCTTTTTTTGTTTTAATTCAATAAAAAGTCCAAAAAAAAAGAAGAAAGAAAATACATGTAGAGTATTATTTACTAGTTAGTTCAGTTCTAATGTAAATGGTTAGTAGTTAGTTGTTAAGTAGTTAGTAGTTAGTACACATTGGTTTTTCTTAATTCATTAAGCTTTTCCATTTCGCAATCAGCTTACATTATATGTAACAGTTGGCTTGCCATTCAGCTCGTTTTTTGAGTATCTAACATAATGTTTCTCGTAGTTTCACTGTCTCGCTTTTGAACTCGTATGCAGAATTCTCACAAATTTATGCAAGCCCTGTTCCTGTCGATTCGAGGGTTAGCGATATCGACTTAATTGCTTTATTTTCTTTTTTGGGTATTCTGATAGAATGTTCCTGTGGATGAAAACATAAAATTTATAGTTGTACAAATTGGCATGTAGAAATAATGGTATGAAGCATTTTTGAGTGTTCCATCTAGTGAAAACATATTTGTGAAAATGGCTCCCATCACCATCAGTGTAGGATTCAAAATGCTTTTAAATATTATTTAAGTTTTATGATAATGCGAGAGAATAAATTAAGGTGGTTTGGTCACGTGCAGAGGAAGACTTTTTATGGTAGAAAGCATTATAATTAGTAGATGGTAAGAGGAGTTGAGGTTTGGGATGAGCAAATAAGAGTAGACTTGCAGGAGTTAAACCTCTCTGCGAACCTGACTAGGGATAGGAGTAGTTGGTGACGTTATATCCACATCTTAGACTACTGATGTCCGTCCTTTGACCTCTTAGTGCCCTCAACCCCTTGCCCTTACCGTTTCTTTTCTATTTAGTTCTTTGTTCTCTTTTGTAGTGGTCCTTCTGTTTATAGGCCTTCAAGTTGTCTTACTTGTGTTTTTTGTGTATCTTTATATTTCTCGAGTCGGGAGACTCGTTTGGCCGTGCTCTTCTTTATGGGTATGAGTTGCCGCTGTCCTTCCCTTTCCAGATCCTGGCTTTAGCTTTCTAAAAGCGGAATGCACTGAGTTGGATGATGATGATTTAAGTTTTATGATGCAAATTTAAAATAATTTAATTATTTTAACAAGAAATTCATTTTTTTTTCCTTTCGTACCAAATTTACAAAATCTCATCGTCTAATGGTGTATTTCCATCCTGTAAAAAATAAAAATAAAAATCAAGCATCATCATCCTCGTCAGTCGTCATTGAAAGAGTGAAGATAATTACTTTTCAGATTTTATGGTTGTAACAGGGATTCAAAGTGTGGGTAAAGCATCCCTAATCAAGACTTAAAAAATTAATCTCATTTACTATTCAATTATTTCTCTTTCCTCCACGTTATTCAATTTTTTTCTACTCTCTCTATCGATTCTATTTAGCTCAACTTATTTCTGCTGATATAATTGACTTTTACCTATTAAGATTAATTTTTGTTGATTATAACTTGTAAAGTATGAAACACTCGCTCTATTCCTCATGATAATTAAGAAGAATAAAATCTTGTATTTTTATCACAAATTTAAGACATAATTAACTATGTTTATTTTAATTTTTATATTTTATTAATGCTCATAGTCTTGCTGTGGTCTTTTTAATATTTTTGTATTGCCTATCATCTTCATTTTGATATTTACCATTAATTTCACTTTAATATTTTTATATTGCTTATCATCTTCACATGTTTTTCACTAATTTTATTTAAATATTTTTTAATAATTATAGTCTTTATATTTTTTCACTAATTTTATTTTAATATTTTTCAATGTTTAAGTTTTCACTTTTTTCCATTAACTTTATTATTAAAAAAAAATGCGATATTTATATTCTAAGAGATTCAATTGTTATAAATTGTCATGAATATTTCTTATGTGAACATCAATAGCGAACGAATAGAGTACATGAAAAATTGTCCAAAATAATTTAATCTTTCTTTAGTTATCGTGTAATAATATCAAATATTTACTAATTATGAATAATCTTATTTATTGGAATTTGTTTCCATTGCCATACTTGGTTTACCTGTTACTTGGTATAATAATCCTACAATAATGATTTATTTATTTATTAGTATTTTTTTTACTTTATTAAATCCTATTTACTCTCCTCTCACCTAATTTTCATCTCCGTCTCGCTTCCATTCATGTCATTTACTGAACCTGAAGCAAAAATGATGGTTTCTTCCTCATCCATTCCACCATTTGTATTTGAAGATTAAAGCTTTGAACTTGAAGAAGCAAGTCAAAATTTATCGAAGTTCTTCATCTGCCCAAATCTTCTATTTTGGAGCATCTCTAGCAATGAATGTTTTGGAAGCTGAACACCATTTTGAGTCGTCATGGTTTTTTCATAGTGAATTGGAGTGAAATTTAATTCAGTGTTTTAATGGAGAAGAAGAAAGGTGAATGAGCAAATGGTTTTTCCTTAAGATTTTAATGGAGGATTTTTCATGAATGAAATGAAGCTAGAAATGGGAAGTATAAATTGATCATAATTTGACCTGCTGTACCGGGTTAGTTCAACAACAACAATGTCATTGGAAACAAAAACCAATACATCAAATTATTTATGATTGAATTATTATAGGAAAAATTATTGTAGAATAATTAGACAAAGATTAAATTATTCTGATCAATTTTTCCTAGAGTATATCACTAATCCTTTTGATTTAAAAAATTTTGAAATTGTTCATCCAATTTTTAATTTGTCAAATGATGTAATCCCATTGGTGAGGAAATTTTTAAAAAAAAAAAAAAAAAAATCCCAAATTTTTATTTTTTTAACACTCTATTATACTCCTTCATTAGAAATGTGAATAGATTCAACATTGACTACACAAACCAAAGTAAATTAAGCAGGATACATCAGTTTTCCATACTTGGACTGAACCATTACATTCATATGCTTCTATGTTATTAACCCACATCCCTTCATGGATCATAGCTAGGATTGCAGACCATTCACAGATCATAGTCGAATCTCGATCACGTCACAGAAAGCTACATTCAAGGCTTCTTAACTCAGCTGCTATATAGGTAAGCAACCTGCATCACCAAAGCAGAAGATAGCCTGTTCATAAACACATCTTATAATTGTTGTTCGGTTCATATGAATCTGAGTTCGAGTTGAGCTGAACCGATTAAACAAATGTGTGCGAACTCAATCCATATTTATTATCGAGCTTGCAGTGTCACATGATTCAGTAATCTCTTTGCAAATCGAGAAAAGCGAAATTATGGTCAGTTTTGGGTATTTTTGGGTAAATTTGAGCGAATCACGAATTTAAAAAACAAATTAAGTTACATTGAGCTTGCTATCACTACAACCTTAGGTGTAACATGTAGCTTGAAGTGTGGAACATGATATATCTATGTGATTTAGTGAATATTATTAAAGACTAGGACCTTGAATGCAGGTTTAAGATGTTATGGTCCATTGCAAGGAATGAAACTTGTCCCACATCGATTGTGTATGCAATTGGTGTGGGATTTATGGACAAATAGACTCTCTCACCTAATAGACTAGTCTTTTGGACGAACTCTCTTGTTTGTCCTATATCATAAGAACTAAAAACTAAAAACTGCTTGAATTCACAATCGAAATTGAGCTTGCTGTTACACCCAAATCCAAATCCAACACATCATTGCAGCTTGTATGTTAGGCACTAAAAACACTAAACAGAAACCTACTGAGTTAGTTTGTTGTATCAAACACGATTTTGACTTCCCAAACATTGAGAAGTTTGAGTAATTCTAGTACCTAATCTTCAACCAAGTAGTCTCGGAATTAGGAAGCAAAACTGCCTTAAAATTGCAAGTTAGTGTGTGCAACCGATTTAGGACTGGAATGCAGTATTGATACACGTAACCTGTTAAATTAGACAGGATTTATTGTGAATGCCAACATATAAACGAGAAAAATACAAGGTGCACACAACTCTATTAGCCAAAAAAATATATATCATCCCAAAACCATATGGTAATGGGAGGAAGTGCTCCAATAACTTATAAAGTGTGTGCACCATATTCAATTTGTGTATGTTGGATAAATCGTCCCAACACCCCCTCACATGCGGACCCCGTCAAGTTTGCAAGTGAGAGTAATCAATTAGGGTAGGAACAGCATTCTTTTCGGACCTACCATTTTTAATCTTTGATCGAACCATCGGCTCGGATAGAGTATTCAATTAGGTTAAGAACGCCATTCTTTTCGGACCTACTATTTTTAGCCTTTGATCGAACCATAAATATCATGTTAAATTAGTCTGGACTTATTGTGAATGCCAACATATTAACGGGAAAACATAAGATGCAGACACTTCATAGCCAAGGAGATATATAGCGTTCGAAAACCATATGGCAATAGGAGGAAGTGCTCTAATAACTTATAAAGTGCACACCCCGTATTAAATTTGTCGATGTGGGATAAATTATCCCAACATAACCTTATCCCTCCGTCCATTGAGATTGCAACATTTCCCCTCAAAAACTCTCACATAGACTTCCATAATGTTGCAATTTCAACAAGACACAACGGTATGTTGTTCTCCGGATCACCCTAAAATCTAGATTGTGCAAAGAAGAAGCAGATCATATCATAATCTCCACAAAAGATGATACATTTAAGCAACCCTAAGATAAGAAAATACAGTAATGCTGAGGTATAAGCACACAAGATCATAGAGGGTACCTGCCCTAACTCTGGTGAGGGATAAGGTGAAACTGCACTTGGAACATACCCATCGATTCGAGTATCCTTACCGCACCAACGAAGTATCGCAACCGATTTCTCGGTTTCTGAACCAAAATCGAGCCTTAAAATTCGTCGATTAACATCATCAACCAATAAAATCTTTCCGGTTTTAGTAAACCCTACTAAATCAACAAAATTAGTCTGTGTTAAATCACACTGAACATCAACAGAACAAACCCCAAATTGGGATTTCAAAATGTCTATTTTTAGACCATTTGGGGGATTACAAGTACATTTGGATAAACAACCTCCCATAACACATAACATATCAGATTCTGAATTCAAATCCAAATGATGAACAATCTCAAATTTCTCCCTGTATAAATCAAATGAAACAAGCTTTATACTATCAGTTGATTTACAATTCCAAGCCCAATACAAAAACCCATGAACTAATCTTGCTCTTTGAGGGAAAAAATAATGATCAAGACCAAATTTGATCTTTTTCCATCTATTAAATCTTAAAGAATACACATGAACTGCATTAATAAACCTATCATTTGCCCAAATCAGACTAATTCTGATAACTTTATGATCATTTTCAGAGGAAACATACCCAAAACCCCAATTGATAAAATTAGGTTTTTGATTACCAAAACCTTCATCAGGGTAATGTATTCTGTGTTGGGTAGTTGTAGGATTCCATAAAATGAAGTATTCATTCTTATAATGAGCTAAACAAACTAACCCATTTGAAGATCCAACTAAATAAGTGTCCCTAAACATATAACCACCTTCAAATTGAATCAAATTCTGCCATTGAACACCATGTTCAAGATCATCATCATCATCATCACATTCATAAAGGTAATAACCATGACCAGATTGGATTATTAGGGATTCAAGTGGGGTAAATGGGTCAGAAAAAGGGGTTAATTTCAAGTGGGTTTTGATAAAAGTAGGAGAAGAGATGGAAGAATACCATTGTTTGGAAACTAACTTGTATTGCATCAAAGATTTTATGGGTAACCATGGTAGAATATGATGAACTATAAGATCATGAGGAAGATGAACTGATTGAGAATCATTACTATCATTATCTGCCATTGTTTTTTAGTCTCTCTATCTTCCCTTCTGAAAGCCTTCAAATAGGAGTAGAAAAGTAGAGTAATGATTGAGTGATATTCACACTATCCTATCAAATTTGCCCCAAGAAACATTTGATAGGGAAACAAAAAATGTGGGTAAAACTGATTGTAATCAATTTTTGTCGGTTAAAACTGAATTTTTACTAATTATTTATTTTTGAAATTAACTAAACAATACCATCCATATATTATGGCCGTATGGGGAAAGTATTTGACTTTTTGTACTTCCTCTATTCAGTTTTATTCGCTATACAAGAGTCATGTAGGCTTACACAAGAATTAAAAATTGAATATCTTTGTATTAAATAGATTATTATAACCCTATAAAGATATATATAAAAGTTAATAAGGTATAAGATAAAAAATATTAAGAGCAAACTATAAATTACATAGATATTTTTTTTATCAAATATAGTAATATAATTAATAATTTAAAATGATTAAGGATGAAAAAAATATACCAATATAATGGAATGCAATAATTACTAAATATAGCAATGAAATCACAAATTCTTGTGAGGACGATCTCTTTGAGACACGATCTTTAATTAGACCGGTCCATTATATATTTTTTAGAATATTGTAAGTAGGCATTAAGAATGATGTAATAGACATCTAAGATCTTGAAAGTAGACATTAAGGATACGGTAAATAAATATTAAAAATAACGCAAATCGACATTAAGAATACGATTAGTAGATACTAATCTTTAATTAATTGGACTTGAAATACGTTTTTCAAAAAGACGATTAGTAGGTACTAATCTTTGATAAATTAGACTTAACATACGTTTTTCAAAAAGACGATCTCTTAAAAAATTGTTGTAGGTGTTAAATTTATGAAGAGAAGGTATGGTATAGTCGCTGTTATAGGGGAGTGGCCGCAGTGGTAGTATGACTAGATATCCATGAATTCTGACATATCATATGACTAATTTTACTTGTTTAAGCATCATAACTACTTAGTCAAGATTCCCCTTTCTTTAGAGCTTTAGCTTTAGCAACTTGAGTTAAATGCATACATTGCGTGTAACCTATTCCTTAAACTATTATCGGAATCTAAGATACTCGTACAGTATCTCATATATTTAATATTAATTGAAAAAAAAAATATATATTCAATTAACATGACACGATTTATAATATCTTATTTAAATTTACAACATATTTTCTCTTTCTTATATTATAATCGAGGGTAGAGAGTATTAAAAGTTAAAACAAAAAGTCGGAGTATTAAGAATAAGTCATGTATTTTGAGTGTTAGTGAAGTACTTAGTGTGGAATGTAGATGGAATATTTTTTTTCATGAAGTTTCTATCTAACTTCAATATTATTCCAATTCAATGATTGGAATTAGGGTTGGATAAAATTTAGTTTAAACCACAAATTAAATCGGACTAAATTGTAGTTTTAATATTTGGTCTAATTTACGGTTTAAATGGCCTATCTGATTTTTTTCCTAAAAAATTTATGGTTTTCAGTCTGGTCTCGATTTTTCAAAGTTTTAGACCAGACCATACCGAAAATCGTATTATGATCGAACATCGTAGAATTTATTTTTAAAAATATGTCACTATCTAAATATTTTGAGATGTAATTTTTTATATGATAATATATACTTTAATTATGTTGATTCAGTTGACTAACTATGAATTATTATACTCTTTTGATAATTGTAGGTGCAAAATATATATATATATATATAAACAAATATATTAATTTAGAAAACCGAAAAAGGTAGACCAGATCAGACCAAACCGTTATAGAACAGTGTGGTTCGTTCCAATCTGGAGGTGTAAACGGTCCAATTTGGTCTAAAAATTCTCCAGATCGAAATTTTTTGTTTGAGAAATATAATTTTAATGTTACATCAGACCAAATTAGACCATAAGAAATTGCCAACATTCTCAATAAATGTACGTTGTTCTAATGCTAGCTAGATGCTTAGATGGTTGTCTAATAGTATTTAGAGAATACAATTGTTAACTTTTATGGTTATCGGAAGAAGAGGTATTAACCTCACTCAAGGATAATAAAATGAAATTTAGATGAGAGTTTATGATGTATTTTAGTGTAGGAATTAAATATGCAAATATGTGTAATGAATGATAATAATAAAAAAATAATTAAGACAAAGATTTAAGGTGGTTCACTGATCAATGGACTACATGCCTACATCCACCATCTAGACTAGATTAATGTGCTTAAAGAAGATTAACAAACTTGATAGGAATTATAAGTGGAGGATTAATGTAAGGAAGAGAGGAGCTAATTAGGGAGAACACATAAGTTAGAAAGGTTGCTCTTATAATGAAACTTTGATACATCTAACTAACGCCTAGAACAAGAGTATTTATAGGGGTAAAGTATTGGTGCCCAAGTAGTTGGTAACACCTAGTACACTATACTAGTGTACTTGTTTGATTTTCCATCATCCAATCGCAATGTAGTATTTGGTGTCCAAGGTTGCTTTATTAATTGCTTGATGTACTTCTTATGTCTCCACTACCATTGCTACATTTTACTAATATACTAAATTGATTCCTATACAACCAATCACAAGTAGGTACTTGTGTCATCTTCTACACAAAAAAAGCTAGATTAATTTTAATTTTTTAATTTTGTTTTGATTACTTAATAAATATAAATCACTAATAATCACCAGTAAATCTAATAATTATTGTTTAAAATCTTGCTTTTCAGCTTCTACCATTCTATTTTGTTATATGAAACATAAAAACATAATGAAGTTATTCAAAGATTAATTCATTGGACGGCAAATAATATATGTATTATGTAATGACTAAGGAAAAGTGGTTGGATGTTAATCCATTACTATGTAGAGGTTGTTCATTAAGAATTTTCATCATGAGTTGAAGATGCATGATAAAATTTGTAATGTGGTCTTGTCATGTCATTGAATATACTCCACTCTTTTTAGTTTTTGTTGCTTTTTTAATGCATGGAACATGTAAAAGTTGATGGAAGTAAAGAAGAGGAGCAGTGGAGTACATAGTACTACTTCCTCAAATATTTGGTGTTTATTTGGGGTTGAAAAATTTAATCATTATAAAAAGATAAAAAGCATAATGTTAAAATAAATAAAACTAAAAAAGATAAATTAAAACAACAAATCTCTCACCTTATCACATTCTACAACATAAGAGTAATTTATTAACCTTACAAATGATCGTTATTTATTAAGACTTTCTCTTTAGAGTCTCATTTGCTTTTTCACGTTTCTTAATGTATTAATTCAATTTTTTTCTATAATATTTTTAATTATTTATTATTAAAAATTATAAAAAAAAGTTGATATTAATAACCTACACATTAAAACAATAAAACAAAATTCTACTTAACTATATTAAAACTCATAGATTAAGAATTTATTATTCAAATTAAGAGTAAAATGTGAATAGTGTCTAAAAATCAAATGAGACATTAATCGTGAATTAGAGGAGTAAAATTTATCTTTAGTTCAATTATACTTCATGCCTTGCACTTTTCTCATTATTAAAGAACATTTATGATATTTTGCTTTTAATTAATTATTTCTATTAATACTTGTATTATTATACTAATTCAAAGTAGTAAAATATTATAGAATGAAGGATGTACAATTTTAGAGGGTTCTTCCATGACACTTGCAAACAAACAAACAAACTAGGAAATAATTTTAAAAACGGTACTTTCTGTTACCAATCTTGTGTTGTACATAACTAGCTAGTCTATCTTTTTAATAATTTAAATGTATTTATTTGTCTACCATAATTTTGTTTTTACTATTACCTTTTTTTCATTTACTCATCAATTGACGCAAGTATTAAGAAATTGAAAGGATTTATTAAATTATGTGGATATAATTAAAAGTGAAAGACAAAAAAAAAATCTATAAATATTAAAAAAGTAGTGAGAATACGACCTACAATAAAAAAGTTTCAAAATCAAAGAGACAAAGTAATTTAAAATGTGTGGCAATTTCTTAAGGACAAATTTTTCCTTTTATTTCTTATATGACTTTTCAAATTTTTAATTCGACCAGAAAATTCGATCGAAATTAACCTGATCAAGACCTCACACGTTTTCATAAGATTTGGTGATTTTTTTTTCAATTTTACATCAACATTTTAAGTTATAACCTACAATTATTTAGTCAATTTTTATTATTTTACTTAGAGTTGCAAAATTATATCATGCTTTGACATGCCCAATATAATCATAAGAATTTTTTTTTTAGAATTTAAAAAAAAAATTATGTTGGAAAAGGAAGATAAGTGATGAATGTGGCAAGTCAAGAAAAAATTTACGTAATGCAATGAAAATAAGGGTATTTATTATACAAAAATTTAAGTTAGAAAGGTCTCTTCATAGAAATTGGATCAATCTATTATCATCTTTTTTATTTAATTAAGTTTTAATGGACTATGTTTAAAAGACATCTCTCAAAAAGACTGATTGTTTGTAATATTCCAACTTGGTTGGATGAGCTTTATGACGTCAACATCGCCTGATTAAAGGGTAGTAGGCTGTTTTTAAAATGGACCTTTATGGGCCTGACTAATTCATATGGGTCGTTTTGCTTTTGGGCCTTGATTAAGATAAATCTGATCAGAAAATATTGAGGTTGTTCGATCCCATAATGTATAATTATTCTGAGATAAAAGAAACATCTCCATCAGAATCATAGATATGAGATATTCACAATAAAAGAGAAAATCATAGATTTTTTTTTTTATTTGATTGTAATCTTAACAACTGAAAGGGAGAATCTGAATCATAGAGATAAGATATTCACTATATTTTTAAAAATTAGTTGAATAAAATTATGCCCACAAGTATATGTAAATTTTAAGTTTGACTCAATTTTTCTAAATAAGTTTTTGTATCAACTTAGTTTAAAATAAAATTGTGTGCAATAATTTTAATATTTTCTCATTTTATACTTAAATAGCTTGATTTTACTCTTTAACTAGAAAGATTCATTCTAGTTTAGGGTGGATTAAGTCCATATAAAAATTCTACCGCTTTTCCTCCCTTTAAACATTGACAAATTGTTGTGAGAGACGGTTACTTTTAGATACCATATCTAATTGGACTGACCCAATTTTTAAAAATGAAAAAAAAGCAAATTAAGCGCTTCTCATCCAAAAGAAACGGTCTCTCAAAAGACATACAGTTAAATATTCCAATTTACACAAATTCTTGTATGAGACGGTCACATGCATCATACTTGAGTTGATTTGCCCAATAATAAAAACAATTAGCTTATTGGCTTTTTGTTTTGAGATCGTGTCACCGTAAAATGGTCTCATACAAAACCGCCATTTAATTTATGCCTCCAGAGTATTGGTGAGTTTCAAGCATCCCATTATCAAACACATTTCATTGAAACTCACTTTATATCTAATATTGATTCATTACTAAAAGTCTAAAAATAATCCAAGACAACATCAATTTCCCCTCTATTTTTTCTTTTTTGCAGTGTCATGCGTCCATTATTAACGGTGCAATTCTAGATCCATTTAAGATATTTAATTGTCTACGTACTTTAGTTGATAGCATTCTTTATTGTGATATTAATTCATTAATTTAATAATAAGTACTACTCTCTAATTTAATTACCATTAATATTTTGTTTCATTTATTTGATAATAAGTACTACTTCCTTTTATTTACATTTTGATTCCTTTTGGAATTGTCATTGATATTTGAGTCTTCTTTAAATTTTTTTTATTATTTTTAGGTATATGACATTAAAATTTTAAGGGATATTCTACATGGTAGCATCGAACTTTCATGAAATGCCAGTGGTGGCACTTTTGTAAGATTTTTCCACATGGTAGCATCCAGTTCATGTCTTATCTAACTGCCATAGTATTATCCGTTAAATTCTTATCAATTTCCGTTAAATTCACCATTTTGACATTTCTACCCTTGTTAAGTGTTGGCTATTGTCTTTATAATTTGCCTTAAACATTTGAGAGCGTTGATGAATTAAACGGTGAATTAAACTTCAAAAAGGTGAATTAAACATTTAAGAGCATAAAAATAGTTTTGGGTAAATTATAAAGACAACAACCAACACTTAATAAGTGTAGAAACATCAAAATGGTGCATTAAAAGGAAATTAAAAAGAATTTAACGGAAAATGCTACAGTAGTTAGATAAGGCATAAACTGAATGCTATCACGTGGAAAAATCTTACAAAAGTGCTACCATTGGTGTTTGATGAAAGTTCGATGCTATAATATGGAATTTTCCAAATTTTAACTATTTTGCTATTTATTTATTATTTTAATGGTTTATATCTAATTATTTGGTAAAATGCTAAAAAATTAGAGCATAAACAAGCTCTTCCAATGGTTTGGGAGGTAAAATATTTTAACAGGTAAAATATCTCAAATCATGACCATTTTTTTCTTATCATAAATTTTTTCCAAAACTTATATAATATTTTTCTGGAAAATCTTTTCATATAAAAAAACCAATATGTCGATTTTAAATCTACAATAAAGTCGACTAAAAAAGTAGTTGACGCAATTAAGAAAATAAGTCAAAAAGGTCAAGTTTATATTGACTTAAAAAATTACATTTGACTAAAAATTATAATGGATTTCAGATAAAAATAATCACTACTAAAAAACACGGAGCTTTTCGACGGGAAAACTATGGTTTTTTCGACGGTTTTAACCGTCAAAAAATATATTTTCGACGCTTGACGAAGCGTCTAAAAACCTCCAGTTACAAATTTTGGACGCTTTTTTTTGACACTTTTTACAATGGCTGTTATATCTGTTTTCCGACGCTTTTTACTGTGGGAAAAAAGATTTTCCGCCTTAAATCCATACTACAATTTCACGTTTTTAGACGCTTTGAAGCGTGGAAAATGCTGAATATTGTCGACGCTTTTTTGTGTGGAAATGCTAAATTTTTTTAGACGCTTTTTCATGTGGATAGTGCTTAATATTTTAGACGCTTTTATACATCTAAATGAAAATAAACCCTTTAAAGCCCTTGATATCTAGATATATGCTTTAAACATTTACATGCGTTGAAAATGTATATATTCTCCATATTATATTAAATTCATCAAACATACATAATTACTAACGAATATCATACCAAATCAATCATATCCACAAAAGTATTAGCATTTGATATTCATATACGCACATACATTCGTTGATGTAGCTTTGACCTTAAGTTTTTATAACTTGGTCAAAAAAGTCCAAGCAACGTAGGTGCCTAATTTGATCAATATTCACATACACATATATATTCATCGATGTTTAAGAGCGCAAAATTTAAAAGTTAAAAGTTTGTCAAAAGTTGAAGGCTTGCAGAATTTTTTTCATTATGTTGCAATTTCCACTCTAGTGTCAAGTCCTTCGCAAAAGTTGATTTGTTGGTTATAATATGAACATCAGCTGCAAAAATCTGCAACAAATCAAACAAAATGCACAAACTTTAGCCAAAATACATACTCCCCGTTTGTGATTCAAGGCCAACTATTATTTTCAAATATGGGAGTACCTTAATTACCAAACTCCCCTTGAATATAAAAAACTTTATATAAGTCATTATCATATCTACTTCATCCAACTGCAAGCAAAATTGCACATAATATAAAAAAACTAGAAACTACACTTCTACCATAAGCACTAAAAAGTAATATGAAAAAAGATTTGATGGATGATAAAAATAATGATGATTCTTACTTGTCCTATGATTTTGTTGTAATTGATCTAGGACTAATGCAAGCTGAGTGAGAATTTTTTGATTTTCAGCTCTTAGTTCTTCAACTTCTTCATTTTTTTCAAAAGTTGGGAATTAACTTCATTATTTTTTTTTTGTAATTGGGAAATAATCTCATTATTTTTTCTCAAAACCTCATCATTTTTTCTCATAACCTCATCACTTTTTCTCTCAACAAACAATAGGTAGGATTTAAGCCCCATAACATCACTTGAAGTGCCACCACAATCACCTATCTTGTTGTTTTGTAATTGAGCTTCAATACCAAACACGTGAGATCTACTAACCCCATGACCATAACCAACAACACACTGATTAGGTTTGTCTTGTTGATACATCATCTCATTAAAAACTTCTGTCTCAATCACCTCACGAGGTTATTTCGAATAACGTAAACGTTTATTAACCCCACTTTTAGCAATGTCAACAATACAAAAGTATAAATGAAATATGCGATCACATTTGTCATAATGATAAATGTTTCCAATTCACTACTCTAATATACCATGAATTCTTGAGTGGATGTACCCTCTACATAACCACCACTCTTTGTAGTGTGTGTACGTTTCCACATTTCTAACCCATTAGGTTCTCTGTGATTCAACTTAACCTATTTAAAAGTAACGGATTATCACAAACATAGGCATCATAAATAAAATTTAAGTAACCTAGCAACATCAAAAACAAGCAAATGCAATTGTCCCATTATAAGCAATAATAATAATTGTATTCATACTTACAAATTCAATTTTCCATTGAGCATAACTCTTTGACCCTGTAGTATGTACATGATTATGCATTTCACGAGCTCTTTTTCCCAGTGTTGATAATTTCTGTCAATGTTAAATTATTAGATTGTAACTTGGTGAATATAAAACTTAAATTTATGTTAAATTTGTTATAATACTCTATGTACAAATATCTTGAACTTTTCTGAGGTCCAATAAGAAACCAAGCTAATCCATTGTTCTTTTATCACATTTTTAGGCATATTCTCAATTATTTTCTCCTTTGTCACATTAGGCTGATAGTAGTCCCTTTAAAGCTCCCACCTGTAATGCTTCCACTTCATATTTATATGTGACAATATCATTTGACGAAACTCTTTTGTATCAGGTAACACAAATTTATCCTATATATATGGTGACAATCTCATTTGTCAAATAAGCATATGTTGAGAATAGTAATATCAAATTATAATAATAAAGAATGTTTAATGCATACCCAAACCGTTTTAATGATCCTTTGTTTGTAATGATCATCAACACGCTTCCAATTTTGTGCTCCAAATGGACAAAAGGTTCCATTTTTGGACAATTCAGACAGAAAATAAACAAGTACAAGTCCTCGCCTTCTAATTTGTTGATCATATTCATTAAAATGAACAATGATCCTTCTTCCTGATGGTAAGCACCAAACATGCTTCGCAATTATAGTCCCCTCCATTATTCCTAATTTGGGAGGCTCATTCTCTGTTATCTCTACTCAATTAAAAAAACAATTAATAATAAATACACTTGAGAGTACCTGATAGTGCAATTGAAAGAATGAAGAAGACTGGTACAGGGTGGTACGGCTGCTGGAGGAAGAACGAAAACTTCTGCCAGATGAACACTGGAAGTCCGGTGTGCTGCCGGATGAGGAATGATGCAAAATTCTGAAATACCTCGAGTTAGGACTGAGCGACGAATAGAAAATCTGGATGAGGAAGAACGAATGAAGAGAATGAGATAATGAAGAGGACAGGCGTGCTTATGGAGGAAGAAGAAATTACCTGATGTGAGGAAGAGGATAAGTGTTGCGTGCATGCCGAGAAGATGAAGAATAGGGTTTCTCCTTGTCTCAAATTTTCAGTACTGCTGCATGTGATGTCGAAGAGAGCGGTTTTAATTTGTCTCAAATTTTCAGAGGCGCGGTATGATAGTATTTTTTTTAGAATTTTAAAAGCCAGTTTCATGCTTTATTTTTTAAATTTTTTGGACGCTTTTTCTTTGTTAAATTTCCACCTATTTAAGCGGCGAAAATCTACATTTTTTTTAGACGGTTGTTCATGTGTCTAATACCAAACGTCTATAAACTCAATGTTTTTTAGTAGTGAATGCAGTGCAACTGAATAACTTAACACAATTAAGAAATATGTGTTTAAAAGGTCACATTCGGATATTAATAGAGTTTGACCTAATTTTTTTAATTACATTCAAATTAGAGTTCAATTCAATTTTAGATCGCAAGTCTACATAAAAGTTATATGAATAATCAAGCAAACATCTCTCTAAGACTATAACTGATAACAACTTGCACAAAATTTTATAAAGATCAATTTTTTTTTTTTAAACACAACTAGTCCACATAAACAAGTGAGTCAATTCTATTTTAAATTTTCTATTTATTTTGATGTTTTGTACCATTAGTTTTTAATGATACCATTTACCAATTAGTTTTTTTTTTTTTTTCAGAAAATCATTTTTTACACAATTCATCTATTTTTTTAAAATACTATAAAGTGACACAATTGTAACCAAATGGCCTTTTTTTTTTCATGTACCATGAGCAGGAAGGGTGCATATTTAAATGTTACTCCCTTCTTTTCCGAAAAATAATTGTCACAGTAATATATTGCAGATAGATTAAGAAATAAGCTAGTAGTGTACTAGTTGATAATTGCCGCAGTTATGTATGGTGAATATGTCCAAATGTAAGTCTGTGAAAATTTGAAATTTTTGGAAAAATTATCCCACATGTGATCTCACATCGAAAAACTAAATGTTGACTAACATATAAGTTTGATGGACTACTTCTCTTATTACTAATTGATTTCATAATGAATTTCCTTAAAGAATTTGTGTGCAGTTATTTCTCCTCTTAACAGAAATATAAAAAAGATGAATCATATATTGCTAGGCTTGACCATGAAGAGAAAGGGCAAAAGACATGCAAAATACTTTTACAAATAACAAAAGTACCGAACTACACAAAATGCAAAAACCAAGTGTATTGCAGGTTGACTAACACATAAGCTTACAGTTCATGCAATGTTCAAAGTTCAAACTTTCATAAGTGAAATCAAACTAGGAAAAAAGCTCAATATGCAAGGATTATCCCTAGTTTTGTCAAAGGTTATTAGGGTTAAATACTCTCTAGGAGATGAATCCAGATCAATCACACCCAACTCCCAATTCTTCGAAACCACAAGCGACTTACCGGTCCTAGTAAATCCTACCAAGCTAGTACACGACCAAGAATCCGATTTGGAGCAAACTGAAATCGAATCCACATGTCCCGATGGTTTCAAAATCGATACACAACCCTTCTTGTACAAGTTCGAGCTGTACAATGCCAAGCACCCGCCCATAACACACAAAAAATGATCTCGAAAACTTACACTACTCCTTGGTGTAAGACCAGGTATTTCCTCGAACTTTTCGAGAACCAAATCAAAACCAACAACAATATGCCTCTTTATTGGGTGATCTATAATCCAAAAGAGGGTGTCATTAACCAAAACTCCGGGGCTAGTTTTGGTTAACGAAACACCATCCTCGAGCCCATGATCAAAAATCTGTTTCCATACCTTAGTCTGCAACGAAAATAAGAGCACAATGACTTCATTTGTGTCATACTTTTGCTCTATCTTCACAACCTTATAGTCATTAGCAGAGGAAACATAGCCAAAACCCCAACTCGCGTGACATTTATAGCCCGAACCCAAGAAGAAATCAGAAAATCTCATCCAATGGTAAATAACAGGATTCCATAAATAGAAATAACCAGTAACAGAATCAGATAAGCATACTAACCCATTACAGGAACCTACTAAATATAGCTTATTTTGTGGGTTATACCCAAAATTAGGCTCTAGTTTTACCAAGCTATAATGAATCACTACATCTTCTTCTTGAATGTGGAAAAGATAGAATCCTTTTTCTGCTTGTATAAAGAGGCATTCTACATGAGAAATCATGGGATAATAAGAAGAAAAACAAGTTTTTAAGTGAAGATTAGCAAATTCATTAGAGGAAACAGTAGAATACCATTGTTTGGACACTAATTTGGATTGAAGTAAGGATTTAATGGGCATTTTTGCAAGTATATGGTGCATAAGTAGATCATGGGGTAATTGGGTTTGGTGGGTTGAAACATGATCTTGTTGTTTATCAGTAGAAGGTCTGATTTTGTAGTGTGATCCAACAGTTTTGTATGATTCAGTAAGTAATTTGAGTCCTGTGAGTACCTTCCTGTGAGGCTTTTCATGGATGAAGATGGGAATGGGATTATCCACTCCATACTCATTGTTGTTAAGTGATTTCTCACTCATTTGTTATACTTGTTTTTTTAGCTTTCGCTTTGGACTATCAAATGGGGAAGTTTTGATGGGTGCTAAGGTGGCAATGACATTAAGCTACTCTATAAATAGTAGGATAAAGCAAATTTTCTTGATAGGTGCATTGTGGCCCACTTTTGCCAAATACTCTTTCTGTCCCACAAAATTTATCTTTTAGTTTATCTCATTAAATTTGTCTTTTTTTTTTATAGTTATTTTTAGTCATGACCCACAACTATTTAAATCTCATTTATACGTTGAACTTATTTTTTCATCTCATCCAAACATTTCTCCTACTTTACCATAAAATAACATGTTACTCATATTTCTTAATTTTCACAACAGTTACCACTAATACGGTAAAATTGCTGGGACAGAGAGAGCATACTTCATTTAACCTAAAAATACTATCTAGCTACAACGTTTAATTTTTTTGCTCGATCTAAGGTTGAAGATTCTTACAAGGAAGAGATTAAAAATTAGATTTACATATCTTAAAAAGTTGTTTTCAATTCATTATTAATAACAATATTATGTACCGTCATTTTACATTATCCTAAAATAACTTCTCAAAAATGTTTGGGGTGGTTTAAATGTATTAGCAGTGGAGATTGGAGACCACACAAAACGAGAGGAATACAGATATCGTGGGGAAGAAGTATGATTTTCTAATACACATTGCAAATTTTATATAAAATCTATTATTATGAGACGAATTTATATAATTAGTTAATTTTTTTAATTAATCACTTTAAAATTATAAGCGATCACTTTAAAGTTATAAATAATCATTTTAAAATTATAAAACTGATCACTTTTAAAATTGTTAATAATCATTTAAAGTGAAATTGTCCAAAATAGACGGTTTAGATAAACCATATCAATATTGTGTATTTGTGTTCGATATAATTGGTTTATTAAATTATGTATATTTGTTATTTATGTGAAATTGTAAATTGCATGAGCTATTAAGGGTTAATATGAAATAATCTATTTGGTATTTTTTTTATCATTAATAAGAATAAGATTGCATACATCCGACCCTTTTAAACTTCACCCTAAATGGAAATCACTAAATGAAAATGAGATGATGAAATATTTTACAGCAAGTCTTGTATGAGACCGTCTGACCGTAAAACGAGTTCATACAAGCGCCCTTTAGTAAAAGAACATAAAAAAATGAAATTTGAAATTTACATGCAGCAATTTTTTTAAAGAGTTTGAACTGATCCAATTGAATCTCATGATGAGACGGTCTCAATAAAAAATTAGTGAATATTTTATCCAATCTAGTAGGGTATAGGAGTGGCTTGGCTGTGGTTCAACAACCCAGCATATCTCAGATTTGGCCCAATTATTAATTTAGGCTTTGATCGGTCTAAATAATTTTTCATAGGATGCTATCCTTAGGGGTGAAAGTTTGGTTTTTGGTTTGGATTCGATACAAATTCAAATTAAATCGAATAAAATTTGGTTTTGATATTTTCAGTCCAAATCCAAATCATAATATTTATGATCCAAATTGAACTGAACCGAATTTTAAAGTACCAATCCAAATTGAACCGAATAGACCGAATTGCACCGAAAACAAATTTGCATGTATTGTTTCAAAATTATTCTTTCTAAAGCTCCTAAATAAATATTAATAAGTTTAGGGTTTTAAATTTGAATAAGTAAAAAAACTTTTAACAAAAATCTAAAAATAAGGGCAACAATTCAAACAAATCAAATAGAAGATATAACATGCCTTTAACATTTCGGTTTTATTGGACCTTAGACCGAGTCCAAACCGAACACCGAATTATAATAAAAATTCAATCCAAACCAAACCAAATTTAAAATATAGTCAAACCAAATTACTTATTCGATTTAATTTAGTTAGGTGTTCGATATTTCACCAAATTATTTACACCCCTAGCTGTCCTACCCATATTGTAAAGTATGGTCCGCATCATCGTGTTGTGACCCAAATATAAATTGAGGCAGATAACCACAAACCATTTGATCGTAAGTAATTTCGCAACCGATACATGACCACAACCGCATCCAAAATTTTGCACGACGGTTTTATCTTTGCCTGTTAAATAGATTAGTTAGATCTGCAATAAATTTACTTAAACTAAAATAAAGAATAATAAATAATAATAAACAATTGCCTGAAAAAGAAATGGGTAGTTAAGCACAGCCCCAATTTTCCACATAAAAGCAAACTCACTCAATCATAAAGACAAATGAAAAGTTTATGATTAACATAATATTAGGTATCTTAAATTGGGATTAACAAGCCAACCAAACAGAAAGGCAGCAAGAATAATCTTAGAATGCACATTATTTAATCTCAATTAGCTTAATCATCAACTTTCTTTAATATATTTCTTGTCCTTTATCTTTTAACCATTCCCATTCTTCTCTAATATATGTATATATACTATAAATCTAAAGATATGGATTCCACTTTCATGACCCACTCTTAAATTCACCCCATTGGCTCAAAAGTTCACAACTACATATGCTCATTCGAGTTATTGGGTCGATTTCACATCAGGTGTTTTAGGTAGGTTTAAAATTGAATCATATCTCTACAATGATTTTTACATAATTTTGAATTCATTTTGAAGTTCAGTCAAAGTAGAACTTCATTACTAAAATATCAGATTGTCAGGTCTGTTTTGAACTTTTCTGATCATAAGTAGTTATAAACTATGCAGTTATAAACTATGCATTTTCAGGATAATTTGCCCTCAAGATGGCTAAACATTTGTAGAAAATTCCATAAATTGTTCTCATTAATGCAATTTGGGGCTCATTACTTTAACAAACACATGTTATGTGGCTCTTGCATACATCAAAAAGACATTAATAGCGTTAAGTGATCTAATTATGATTGTTATCCTTAATGTGGGTGACAAAGAGCTAAAAGAAGAACATGATTCTTGTAGCAAATTCCTCTAAAGCCAAAAGGCTAAAGATTACAGAATACTTTGTGAATCACGAGTGTTCTTGTGGGAAGCCAACTTACAAACATTTCCCTTATGAAAGTTGATCAAAAAAACTAGTCGAGTAAACAAACATCTCAAAGGAATAGGTAAACCATAAGCGTAGTAACATTTTGTTCAGATAACAATTTTGAAGAAAAAGAAAAAGAAATAATATGTCATTCCAAATCTTTTTACATTTAGAGAAATTTGCTTATTATTAAAATAATTAAGAAACTTAATCCTTTCAAAGCCGTACCTTCTAATTTTTTCCTCTTCAAAATTAATATCCTAATAAAGAAAATACATTCCCTCGTGTTGATCAAGACCAAAATCTTTAATAGGATGTAATAGCCTAACAGAACTTACCAATATTAATATTAAAATATTTTAAAAATTTACAATTACAATGAATTTTTGATAAAAATATTAAAGCCAAGGCCCCACGGCCTCCACCTTTGCTACCTTAGATCTGCCTATGCTCTCCTTGCCTTAAATTCCATCTATCCAACCAAATACATTTTTAGTACAGTTTTACATGTTTTTTCTTTCAGCTCGTCTTTTTTGAAATTGTCTCATCATGATACGAACTAATATAATTAGTCTATTTAATTGATCACTTTAAAATTATAAATAATCAATTTAGCAAACTATATATACACCAATCAGCCCAATAAAATTGATCTTACTATGAAACCATCTCATTTAAAAATATGTGAATTCTTTATTGGGATGCTAACGACTAACGAGGTACAAAGACGAGGAAAATGGAAACTGACTGGATGCACAATTAAGCCTGGGTTGCATATTATTAATGGAAAGGCAAAAAGAAAGCATCACTGCAACCACAATTTTCCTTAAAAAATAATCATATAAACATAAACTATCTTTCCGACCCTCTCAAATCCGATCCTTTCAGATAATCGCTACAAACATCGATTCTTAAACACAGGATTATATAGAGAAATTTCCATTTTTGGCCATTTTTTGCCTTAGTAGCACATATTATGTGCAACTTCACGTAAACAAGAAATGCATATGATTTAATGAGTCATTTTAATATATCTTTGGCAATATTAAAATCATTCATTAATGGGGCAATCTTAAAGGGACATATGGATGATGTAGGGAAGTTTATACAGAGGCATAGTTTATTAAACCAGATGAATTAATGAGCCCCCACTTCACCAACAAGGAAGAATAACAATGAAAAAATGTAGGGCCAAATACAGAAAGTAAATCAGATCTTATGTAGCTTTCAAAAAACAGTATTGACTCTTGAAGCATAAAGTTTATACCTTCCCCAGATGCAGCTCAGGGCATAGGCACAGGCAGACAGGGTATTCATTCACCTGGTTGCCCATTATACAGTTTCTGATGTTATCAGTCTCTTCAACTTCATGAGAAGCCAAATCTTCTTTAGCTATTGCTAGAGTAAGTGACCATAAGAGAAGGCCGTCTCAGTTCGCCTTGTATAAGTTTTCAAAACAAACAAATCGATATTTACTGTGTTGTAAAAAATCGGTTTTTTGGGCCATTTCAAGAGATGTCTTATAAATCGACCGATATTTAGGCGTTACGATAACTGCAATACTTCTATTACCACATTACCATTTCGTTATTGCAATTGCGACCATTACTGCATTTTTACACCATTGTAACAACTCTTAAATAGAGACTTCCCAAGCACATATAATTGGATAACGTTTGAGGGGAGGTATCCAAGATCTTTTACATTATATTTTTCATTTGTTTTTCATTGTTGAACCTCTTTGAGGCTATCATTTCACTTCTAAAGTTACGTACATTCAACCCAAGAGGGTCTTTGAGTATGTGCCCATATATTAGTTAATAAAAAAAATGTTAAGTTTATTAATAAAATAAATATATATTTACTATAAATAAGACGCAAAATAAAAATTTTGTACACGGCCTTTAAATTTTCAAGATGGCTCTGAATTTCAACCTCAAACTCACCTAGGTGGAAGCTATTTAATAATATTGGGGTAATAAAATGTTATTGTGTGATGTTGGAGGCTGTGTCATGGCCTAGCTTGATGGATCAGAAAACAACCCACTGGTAACAGAAATGTTTGCCTAGTGGAAACAACTCGATGTTTCTACAACTTAAATCAATATTAATTATAAATTTAAGACTTTTTTTTTGGTTTGACAATGGGTCTTGGAGCTGGTTGATCCACGAGGAAATGTAGGTATGGTGGACTATAATTTCCCTTAATATGGGTTGTTTGTATTGCATTCATTATATAAAGAAATGTGCAATCTATATGTTTAAGGGAACTAAAATGTTTACATATATAAAAAAAAATGTACAATTAACATGTATTAGGACAACAACTACAATTGGTATCAGTGTATGACATAAGAGAAGTTATAGAAGAGGGACAAAGATGAAGAGCATGTCAAGGGTACCTTGGACATATCAAGTTTGAGAGCATGCATACGAGAATTTATAAAATTATGCATAAATAAATATACTTGTTTTACTTATTTTTAAAATTTAGATGACTATATATTTATATTTTTAGATAAATAATTTTTATAACTTTAATAATATAATTCAGCTCACTCTCTTCAGTCAAACCAAGCAAGTGGAAGGTGTTCAAGCTTGAAAAGAAGGTGATTTCCACTTCTTTATGTAGTCTCACATATCATATGTGGAAGGCTTATATAATTATGTTTGGAATTTTCAGTTAGTTTTACCAAATGTACGTTCTGTTGAAGTCTCTGAAGAGCAATGTCAAGTATAGGATTTTTAGTTTGTATCCTCAACACTTGAATGGTGTTGACCTTTCATTTTGAGCTTTTGCTTTGTTTGTAAGTTTTTTCTGTTCGTGTTTGTAACTGTTTCGTTTTGAACTAAAAATTTTATTTTAATTTTAAAAAATAAGTATAACTTATATAACAGTACAAGTATATTTATAGTAGTTTCTGCTTTCGATCCCGCTACAATGGGCTGACCCATAGGCAAGGGTTGCGGGCTTTGTTCATGTTATGGCCATGTTGTTTGCAGCTTGCACAAAGCCCACCTCTCTGATTTTTGTGTCATACTAGGCCAAGCTTCGAATCAGACTATATTGTGCCTAGTCTGCCTTGTGTATCGGCCCAACCCACTTTCATCTTTTGTAATACTCCATCAAACATGATAAACCCACAAAATTACTACTTCTACTTCACCAACTTTTTTTATAAAAAAGGTTCACTAAATTCCAAGTGGAAATGTGGATGTGGAACTTACCTATCCTTAAAATCCAACACACCACTTCGGGACCTTAAACCATCCACTTGTAAGCCAATAAGTGGTTCATATAATTCACATCATATGAGGAATGGATAATTCTACAAATCATCACCATTCAATACAAAAACAAAAAGTAAAAAGACCCTTAAAAAAAAACTGAAAAAACTCTTTCAGATGATCTCCTGCAATGGCAATTCCCACTTCTTCAGGCATTTCACCTGCAAATTTCATATACCCACTTCATAATTCATCCAAATTCACCATTTTCAAAGCTTTTCAAACCATTTTCTCTCCTCCATGGCCCACCAAATTCATCATAGTTCATTCCTCAACTTACCCTTCTCCTGTTCTAGAAGAAGAACCTTCCCCTGTTCTTCCCCTTGTAGAATTCACTTATGGAGCTCCAAAATCTGAGGAACAGAATCTTAACAAACTTATCAGAGAATTGTTGAAGGATCCCAGAACAGAAGATCTTGGGTTAGAGTATTATGAGAAGGCAAAATTGAGTTCCCAATATCAACCCCAGAAAACAACTCTTAAATCTTTATTGAGGTATTTAGTAAAATCCAAGAAATGGGATTTAATTTCTGTGATTTCTAGAGATATAAAAATGTACCAAGTTTTGCCTGATAAAGTATTTTGTGCTGAAATTGTTAGTACTTGTATCAAAAATAGAAAATTTAAAATTGTTGATTTGTTCTTAGATAGCCTTGAAATTGATAAAGAAATTGTTGGTTTTGGGTATGAATCTGCTTTAAGAAGCTATAATAAGCTTCATATCTATAGCTTAACAATTGATTTGTATGAAAAAATGAAGTTAAATGATGTTGTTTTGGATCTTGATGGGTATGTTTTGGTCATGGAAGCTTATAAAAAAGTGGGTAAGTATAAGAAAGTTCTAGAAATTTTTAGTGAATTGGAAGGTAGTATAAAGCAAGAAGATACAGAAGCTTCATCTAGGGTTTATGGTGTTTTGCTTGAAGCTTTAGGGAAATTAGGTCAATCCGAGAAGGCTATTGAGCAATTTAAACAAATGGGTGAAAAGGGTATTCCTTTAAATGCATCAATTTACACTATGTTGATCGGATCATTGGCCGAGAAAAAAGAGATCGATGTTGTTGAAAAACTTGTTGAAGATGCTGAATCAAAGAAAATGTTGAAGGATCCGGCATTGTTCTTGAAGTTAGTGATCATGTATGTAGAAGAAGGATTGTTGGAAAAGACTCTAGATGTAGTAAATAAAATGAAAGGTGTAAATTTGAAGATTTCTGATTGTATATTTTGTGCAATTGTTAATGGTTATGCTAAGAAAAGGGGGTTAAATTCAGCATCAAGAGTATACCAAGAACTAGTTTTGGATGGGTGTGAGCCGGGGCAAGTAACCTATGCGTCGATAATCAATGTGTACTTCCGGCTTGCGTTGTATTGGAAGGCGAAGAAAGTGTTTGATGAGATGCAACAAAAAGGGTATGATAAATGTGTGGTGGCGTACTCAACGATGATAGTAATGTATGGTAAGACGGGGCAATTAAGAGAGGCAATGAAGCTTCTAGCAAAGATGAAGGAACGAGGGTGTGAGCCTAATGTTTGGGTGTACAACTCGCTAATTGATTTACATGGAAGGGCGATGAATTTGAGGCAAGTTGAGAAGATATGGAAGGAGATGAGACGAAGAAAGGTGAAGGCGGATAGAGTGAGTTACACAAGCCTCATCGGAGCTTACTCTAGAGCACGCGAGTTTGAAACATGCATCATGTTTTATGATGAATATCGGAGGAATAGAGGAGGGATTGATCTAGCATTGGCGGGTATCATGGTTGGTGTGTTCTCGAAGACTAGTAGGATCGACGAATTGATTAAGCTATTGCAAGATTTGAAGGACGAAGGGATGAAATTGGATACAAGACTTTATAGATCAGCTTTGAATGCAATGAGAGATGCTGGTTTACATATACAAGCAAGATGGTTGGAAGACAGTTTTGGTGTCACTTCTGTTGATCGTCTCATTTCACATAATAAAAGAATCAGAACAACACCTCTTCTGTTTTAAGCATACATATTATACAACTAGATTGGTCTTGTACAGATTTATGTCCTTGTATAATGTTGATTTTATTAATGATTATCAATGCATATCACACTCAAAACAATTCTATGTGAGTCAGGACCTTGCTGGAAATGGCAGTACTTGCTCCAACTGAAATAAAATTCGAATTTCTCTTGTTGGAAATACTTCACATGTGAGAAAGATCTCATGTCATTAAAATAGTGGGTTATAAACTTGTATATAAGGCTTGGTGGGTAATCTTCCAAATATATCATATGTTTTTGGAAAAGAGTGAACCTCAATAAATGTGTTTGCAAGACAATGCTCATTACCCTTAGGTTTGTGGGCCTGATCCCCGTGAGCACCATGTGACTGAGTCCACACGAGTGGGCCCACGAGGTGATTATGTGACGGATTGTCACGACCTATATATGGTATTTGAATATAACGCCATTCATTACTCGTTGGTTTATGGGCCCAAATCCATGGGTGCCGTGTGAATTTGTCCACACGAGTGGGCTTAGGTGCGATTATGTGAAGAATTATTACGGCCTAACATCTGTATGCGACAGTTTTGTTTGGCTATAAATCAGTCATTGTTTTAATTATCGTCCTGCATACATAAACATATCGACCCAAGAAGGCTTAGATTGTCTTCGGGACCTTGCAATATAGACTATGAAGCTGAGTAACTAGAAAATTGGTGCGCTAACTTGCTGAGCATGCTAAGAAACTACTCATCCACAAATATGAATGATCCACAATCCATATCCCCCACGAAAGACACAAATTATAACCCGCTTCAATGATCCACAATCCATATCCACAATCCACAAATATACGTGAGAGATATTAAAAGTAACTTGTATCGGCCTAAAATGTGGGGTTCTTTTATACATCTTTACAACGCGGATATAGGTTTTTTAAAAAAATTTTTTTTTTACAATGCAACTAATATGATATGATAACTCCAACATAAATATGATTATCCATCTTGAGGTCATTTAAGGCCCGAAGGTAGCTAACCCAGCAAGAACCTCATATTACATTCGTTTTGGAACACTTGTTATTGATGATGACATGTTCAAAGTAGAAATGTCACTATCACTAACAAGTATAATGGAATGGTGAAAGAAAATTTGTTTTCTTTCATTAGTCACATAATTGAGTATCATCATTAAATCTTTTTTAAAGTAAATAAAAAATTTTCATTCACATATCAATACTTCTTATGTTCCTCCGGACCTAAAAATAGTGCTATTTCAAAGAAATGGGGCTTAGATGATTAATCATTAAAGCCTCGCTTTAAACCTCAAGCTAACCCCAAAAGTCCCAAACCTCCAATACCTCGCTTAGATGATAGCTAAGGCAGCCTGATCGCTGAGTATTGAAGCCCATACGCCTTCCTCTATTTCCTAGTCCATCATCAGCAGCAGTTGCAAGATCTAGGTTCATTGCATTCAAGAATATTCTCCTGCATGAAATTTCTGTTTTGTGTCAGTATGAGTCAGCAATTAGTTTCCCGATTCTTATTTGTCGCCACCATTTTCATTTTATCGCCAACCCTCCTCGAATGAAATTACGAATTTGCCCCTATAATTAATCGGAGCTAAAACTTTGGAATCGAAGTCGTCAACAAAAACTCGAGGTAAGTTTTATTTTAAATCAATCGAAGAAAAAAAAAAAACAAAAATCGATTCAACACAGTCGCACGTTTTGTGCGACTGTGTTGAACCCGTTTTAATCTTTTTTTTTTTAATTTCGAAAGAGTTTCTTGTGTTTGATTAATTTATTTTCTTAGTTAATGTTATTTAGTAAATGTTGTAATAGAATGTATAATGATAATGTTATTCTAAGAAGTTTTATTTTAAATCATTCGAAGAAAAAAAAAATTAAAATCTGTTCATCACAGTTGCACAAAACGTGCGACTGTACAGTCGCACGTTTTGTGCGACTTTGATGACCGATTTTAATTTTTTTTTTTTGTTAAATTCGAAAGAGTTTCTTGTGTTTAATTAATTTATTTTCTTAGTTAATGTTATTTAGTAAATGTAGTAATAGAATGTATTATGATAATGTTATCGTAAGAAGTAGTTTTTAATTTGAATCTGCGAAAAAAGAAAAAAAAAATTATAAACCCTGTCGCACAACCCAGTCGCACAAAAAGTGCGACTGTAGTCGCACATTTTGTGCGACTGGATTGTGCGACTGGTATATATATATATTTTTTTTTTATTTTAATTTTTTTTGGAATCAGAATTTTGAATTAATTTTTTTGAATTATTTATTTTTTTATTTGGAATGAATTTATTTAGTGTAATTAATTTATTAAATTTTAGTTGTTTAAATATTTATGAATATAATAATTGTTTAATTGTTTGTAATTGTGAAATATTTTTGTTGTTACTTGTTTTTAATTTATATGATTCTAAGTGTTTATTAAATTAACTTTGAAATGTCGTCTTAATTTAAAATATGAAAATTGTAGTAAATGGCTGGAAATCAAGGTAAGGGAAAAGGGTTTTATAGAGGGTTATTAAGCGGCAATAGATCTAGGCCAACTTTACTGAGAGGGGATCCCCATGAAAGGGGGGTTACGGGATCTGCAAGGCGAGCAAGGCAAGAACAGGCGCCCATACATAGTCAGGCCCAACGTTCAAGTACCCTAGAGCAAGTGCGTAGTCGCTTTGAGCGCCAGAGTAGCCTACATAGTCATACGGTCGGCTCAGGTGACGATGATACTGATTACGACGAGTCTCTTAGTCGGGAAGAGTCTCTTGGTCAGGATGAGTCTGCATGTCATCCTATTGATTGGACGATCGTAAGAGGCCATGCTGGTAAGTTCAGGATTAGAGGGCAGGGCTCGGGTGGCACTTCTGATCAGGCAGGAGTAAGCCAGGCTGAGGATGCGACTCCATGGGGGAGGAAGCGCTCGCAGTCGGCGGACACGGTCTGGTTGATCACATCACCCCAGCCCGGGGGCCCTGTTGATACCACTTTAATACCCAGCTACGGTGGGCACATAGCAAAGGTTATATTTGAGGGATCGGAGCGCACCCCTCCGATTTTGGAATGTCGTGTTCGGAAGAAGACGTTGGATTCAATCATCAGACTTCAGGACATGTCTGATGAATTGTACAGGGTGTTACCTGGCAGTCCCCTTGGTCGTCTGCCGTATATAATGCACCAGCACATCGACAGTGCTCTCATTACGGCATTTGTGGAAAGGTGGCAGCCTGACACCAACACCTTCCACATGCCGTGGGGGGAGATGACCATAATGTTGCACGACGTGCAACGCATCTTAGGAATTGGCATTGACGGTTCACTTCTCGTGGAACCGTCTAATGGTGACTGGCAGCTTGGCCTGGCCGGCCTTTTTGGGGAGCCATTGTCGGAGCTACGTGGGAAGGGGCACTTCACAAGCGGCAGCATTAATGTTGGTGCACTGTTGCAGCTATGCCACCGTTCTCAGTCTATGGATACTCAAGCTACCGCCTACTACATGGCTATAGTTAGTTCCACGTTCCTCGTGGATAAGACAAGAGTCGGGATGCGTCCTCACCCTGTTGTTGCTGTCACCGCTGATCAGGCTGACATTGCTTGGGGTGCAGTGACGCTTGCTCACTTGTAGCGCCAACTGGGTATGGCGACAAGGACTGGGTGCAAGACTATTGTTGGTTGTCTGACACTGTTTCAGACATGGATTTACGAGTACTTCCCAGCCTTCCGCCCCCATCCGCGTCAAGCTGACATGCCGAACAAGACAAGGGCAGAGATGTGGTCCCCGCATAAGCCAATCCGTGAGCTGAGCAGACTGAGAGACTGTAGGAGCATACTGGACGCCATGACAGAAACACAGGTTTTGTACATGACCTCACACATCATTATGTTTATTATTTTAATTTCATGTTATGTTGATTATGTATTATTTTTGTTGTGAGCAGGTGGAGTGGACTCCGTACATGACTTCTGCTAAGGCTTTATTGAACGAGCACCCATGTACCGCTTATATCGGTCGTATCACCTATTTCGATATCGTGGAGGTCTATTTGCCTGAGAGGACAGTGAGGCAGCTCGGTTTTGCACAGGACATTCTCCCCGCTCCGCTGAGACCTACCCAAGCTGTGCGACCAGCACAGGGCTCCTACTAAGTTACATTCGCTTCTTCTTGTATGTTTACGGAGATGTGGAGTAGGTTCCCTTACTGTGCCCGCGTAGTTGAGCAGGCACTGCGTCGGGCATCGGTTCCATCAGAGGCTGCCACCGATTACGTGGACTGGTTTAGAGTGTCTTCCCACTGTTTTCTCATCCCAGGTGAAGGACCTGCTGCTGCGTTTGGTGTTGCGGATAACAGAGTCGAATATGTTAGTGTTCCTAATTATCTATTTCATTTTTATGTTTCATAACATGTATTGACTTTGTAATTTTTTGACAATGCAATTGTCTGGTTTTTACAGTTTGCTGCTGAATTTCCAACTCGACTTGCGCCATTGCTCAGGATGCCAGCTATTGCTCAAATGACGCCTCGGGAAAGAGATGTTGCTGATATGTATTTAGATGATCTTAGAGAGTTGTTTGCCGAATGGCAAGAGTGTAGAGGGCGCAGCCCTTAATAGACATTTGCCTGTTTTGTAATGAATGAACAATTGTTGTTTTTAATCTGTATAGATGAACAACTTTTTTGTTTTACGTGTTGCGTTTGAATCACTTACACATTTATTGACTTAATTAATCATGCAATGAATACTATAAATATAATTATTACAACGCATTGAATTATAAAAATGATAACATTGAATTATATATATACAGTACAATTTACAGTATGGAGTACCTAAATTCACCGCGTCTCCGGAGGTGTTATTATGCTGTTGTCGTTGTACGCCGCACATTCTATTCCAAAGTGATATCCTATTACGATACTGTCTTTCCAAATCTGTACATGAATTGTTTGCTGCAGCTCTCCAATTTTGTTGGACTGGCGGCAATGGAGATGAATCATCGTTCATTAAAAGCTGAACATAATGATTCCCGTTTACCCAAAGAATATGTATAAGTTTATTTACGCCATGCGTTTCCCCTGCTCTTCTTAAAGGAAGCACTAAACGCCATCCGCAGAGCCATAATACGCAATTGCTATGTTTAAAAACGTTGCTGCAGAATATAGTGTTGTCATTTCCAACCAGTGAGCGTACGGAGCAGGTCCTTTATTGTGAGGAATCCATGTTCCAGCCAAATATCGTACGACCCTCCGGTTCCTAGTTGACCAAGTGGACACAATCCCTTCCCATCTGTTTTCAAAATAGACAATCGTCATACTGTTAACCAAGGGGTTCCGTTTTGTTTGCCTGAATATTTGCCCCTATTGATTTTTCTTGCCGCCACACAATTTATCGACCATGTTCTCCACGTCATTGCCAATATGCCATACGCATAATAGATGTCGTACATCTGCATTAAACATAAATTTAAAATTAATTGAGATATATATAATATATAGATCAACGATAATTAGTAATTAAAACCTGTTTACCTGGAAAGACAACATGAATAGCTGTAGACAAACCCTCATCCCGATCCGTTACGATTACATCGGGTGTCTGGACTCTCTCGTAAATATCCCTCAACCTCTCCAACACCTAAGAATAAGACACAGCCGCCTCATCTCGCATCAAACAGAATGCAACCAAGAAATTATGATTCGTTGGCGTCATTCCAATGATTTCGCAAAGGGGCCACTTTTGCTTATTCGTTTTGTACGTTGTGTCTATCAACACAACATGGGGCCACGAACGTAGCATCTGGATAGATGTTGGATACGCAATCAATAATCTAGTCAACTGACCCTCACTATCCAAGTCCGTCCAAACTACATAATTATGCTCCGTGGCCATATACAGACAGTGTTGAAGAGGAGTCCTACCATCCATCTCTTCTCTCCTGATTGACTGTCTCACATTGTAAATTTGATTCATACTAGCATAAAAACGAGGAAAATTTCTTCTAATTGAAGACATTATAAATTCTGGTTGCATGCCAGTTGCACTTAGATCTCGTATGTGTTGCCTGATATCCACAGTCATCCTATTTACTCTTATTTGACCATCTCTGTACATGAAGAACGGGTGGTTATGTATTCCTTTATACCAGGAAACACTCTAACCGTCCAAGGTCTTTCCTCTGGGTTACGACTAGTTCCTAAAATCATAAATTTACGCCCACAACCCCTACTTTTGAAACCAGGTCGGGCAACATTGTCTAAGTTATGCAAATCAACCCTTCTTTTATCGTAGCGGTGACATCTTAAGTAAAGAATCACTCTAGAACGCCCTTCTTTTTTTTATATGAAGCACGTGTAAATTGAAAACCAATTGTTATTGCTATCTCATTAGCCCAAGCATGTAAATCATCTACAGAATCAAATTCTCTATCGGTAACAAATCTATCAGAATAATCTACATTATCCCCTAAATTTTCAAAGTCCTGCAAATAATAATTATAATAACATTATCATAATATATCAAAACAATAATAACTTCAAAAATAATTATAAAAAATCAGAATAATTAATTTTTCTATAAAATAATTAAAATAAAATACCATTATTATAGCACAATAATACATTAAAATAAAATAATTTAATTAAACAAAACAAATTTTATAATTCGAAGTTGAAACAAAAAAAAATTTAAAAAAAAAAAATTATAACCAGTCGCACAAAACGTGCGACTGTGCCTAGGCTGAGTCGCACAAAACATGCGACTCAGCCTAGGCACAGCCGCACGTTTTGTGCGACTGGTTATAATTTTTTTTTTTTAATTTTCGAATTTTAAATATTCAACACTACTACACTAATTATTATAATAACATTATCATAATATAATAAATTAAAATATATTAATTAACAACAACTTAAACAATAAATTAATTACATGCAAGATATTTTAAATTTCAAAATTGAAAAAAAAAAAATTTGGATTGCAGTCGCACAAAACGTGTGACTCATCCTAGGTCCAGTCGCACGTTTTGTAATGCCATTGTTGTTCGATGTAGAGTTCTAACTTGTTTAACTTTACGTAGTGTTTTTAGAGAGTCTTTAGAGAGAAGGTACCGTGTTTGAATTCGAATATACTACAATAACGCCTCTGAAAATTCAATATATATATATAGTTCCGATAATAATGTTATTAAGGGATAACAATGTTACTAAGTGCTATTTACATTTCTTAAACATTTTTTAAATTAAGTGGCATTTTTGTAATTTTTTTAACTTCAGGGGTAATATCGTAATTTCATTAGAGGGGTGACGATAAAATAAAAAAGGTAGCGACAAATAATAATTCCCATTAGTTTTTCATTCCTTTTCTGTTGCATAGTGCAGCTGTCCATGTATAGTACTGTGTAGTCATGAATTGGTTTTCAAGGCTATAAAAGCATAGGCTGCATGTTGTAATCATATACAAGAAATGATGAATAAAAGATGAATCAGCTTGCTGGATATTACATTCCTTTTCTTCTGACCTTCTTACTCTTCTCTAATTTTAGCTCTTAAAATCATCATGGTATCGATTGGCGTTACCTTAATTGATTACTCCCACATGCGAACTTGACGGGGTTCGCATGTAAGGGGGTGTTAGGATGGATTATCCCACATCGACAAATTGAAAATAGTGTGCACACTTCATAAGTTATTGGAGTCCTTCTTCCCATCGCCATATGGTTTTGGGATGGTATATATCTCCATGACTTATGAAGTGTGTGCACCTTGTTTTTCCCTGTTAATATGCTGGCATTCACAATAAGTTGAGCCTAATTTAACACACTAGAGCCTTTTGGCGCAAAATAACTGTGTGGCTTAATTGTTGGACCGCGATTATTTTGGTGCAAAATAACTATGTGGCTTAATTGTTGGACCGCGATTTAATTTGTTATATCTACAATCATAACGGGTAATTGGCAAATATTTAGATGTCTAATCAGTTATGTAAATTAAAATTTTTCGGTGAAAGCAGTTGTTAGAGTATAATTTATTACGAAGAATGTTAAGAAAGTCTTCAACCACCACTTTTGATTTTAGAAAGCTAGGAAAAATTGACATTAATAATCCAACCTTTTGCTCGTCCGCTATGAATAATCCCATTTTTAGATTATTTTTTAATAATCCAATATTTGCCCTTAGTTCGCTATAAATAATCCAACCTTTATTTTAGTTTGCTGACAGCATATCCTATTTAGACCTATTTTTAGTATTTTGGTATGTTGTGGGCAAATGTATGACAAAGGTTAGATTATTAGAAAATAATCAAAAAGTGGAATTATTCACTGCAGATTAGTGAAAGGTTAGATTATTAATGTCAATTTTTCTTAAATTATAATGTTTTGAGAATATTAGTAAAAAACTTAAAATCACTATAAATATTTAATCTCAGCTTTATATACTTCTATTCTATAAATAATTTAGTACTAATCGCATATTTTATATGATTTGTCGCTTTTTTTTTTTTTAAGTATTTTCAATTAAAAATGTGATTAATTTAAAATAGTATAAATTAAAAATCTTATAAATTATTTTTTATATGACATAAGATATTAATTAAAAATTTGATAAATTAAAAAAAATCAATGATACGAACTAAAAATTTCGCTATGGACGCCACGACTAGGGGCGCTTCACCCCCGAAACCTTGACTTGCTGACCGGGCAAGCAAAACCTCGTCCGGACATCTTTGGAATAGGTACTTATAGCTATAACCCATTTTTTTAAATCGTTACATTTAAGAAGAAAATTCATCTTGTATAAGACCATCTTACGATGGGACGAGATCAAAACAAGAAGTTCACAAGATAAAAGTTTCTATTATTGGAGTCGTCTCATACAAAAATGTGTTAAAAAAATTTCTAATATTTTCATAAAATTAGTTATTTTTTGACATTTGATATATGTATTCCAAAGAGAATTTAAAATGATAAATGTATTCTAAAGAGAATTTAGAGAGAAGAAAAAAAAAATATATATTCATGCCCTTGGAAAATAAGTGCTGCTCTCATATCAAATCTCACTCGCTCTCTCAAAATTAAAAAATTCTAAACTCTAAAGCGACGATCCTGTTCGTCTCCCTACGCCCTCTGTTCGTTTCTCATACTTCTGCCTCCATTGACGCTCAATACAGCGAACATCCTGACTAAAATTTCAAGCCAAACGATTCAAGTAAGCAAATTAAGTCAATTTTGATATTTTGGTGTTGATACTGATTTATTACTTTGGCTTGGTTTTTTATTTTTATTTTTATTGAATTTCTTCTCAATTTGAATTAAGATTTCCGACCTTTATTATGAATTTTTCCATTGCTTTTTTCGTTCTATAATTTTTGTCGTCTTTTTTTTTTTAATTACTTGTTTTTGATCATTCTATTTTCGCTGAGTTTTTGACATTGTTTTTAATAAGAATATATAGATGCATGAAGTGTAATTGCAAAAAAAAACGAAGTATTATTTAACATCTAAACATATTGCATGTATATTATAATACGAATACAAGTATAGTAGAAGATCATGACTCTCTTGATGCGTGAATTCCACTTGAGTATAAATTAAAAATCCTATAAATTATTTTTTTGGCTTAATTGGTGGTAAATTTTTAAATTTAGGATTTTAAATTTAGTTTGTTGGAATTTATTAGAGTTTCAATTGATTAGTAATTCAATTCTACAATTTGTTTAGGTAATTTGTTTGAATTTCTTGAAATAAGACTATAAGTTTAGATAATTCTACAATTTGTATGAATAAGTATCTTTGTTCGTTTTTGTCAAAAAAAGAAAAAAAAAATGTTTGTTGGTTCGAATACCAAACTATGAAGCATGATTATAAGTTTGTAAGTTAAGATATATTTTAATTTACAAGAATTTCGTGTACTTACAGTGCAAATTACAAAATAAAATTGGTGAGTCATGAGATGTTTTGTTCAATTGATGTTGCTTATTTTGTGCTGATCATTACTTATCAATTGGAGCTGATTTGAATGTTGTTTGATGTTGTTAAAGCAAGTGCCAATAATCTTAATAACGACGTTAACTTTAAACATTTAATCGAACATGCTTTGTCTTGTACTTTAGAAGGGGTCGATAAAGATGTGTCGAATATGGATGGTTTAAGGTTTGGAACAGTTGATGAGAGTTGTTTGATCAAAGCAACAGGAAGATCAACAGACTACTTTGGATTTTGTTTTGGTCAGAATATGAAGTGACTATGCAATTATGTGGTGCATTACTCTATTGTTTATTGTAATGTTTATTGTCATAGTTAATTAGGATGTTAATTGAGTTGTTAAATGTGAGTTTAAGGTGATTTATGAGGGAATACTAAGAGTGATGAATATTTTGCGTATAAATAGGATTCATCACTCATAGTAACATTCACCACAAACACACATATTGTTGAGAGGGCTATTGCATTGTTAGAAGCTTGAGAGTGTTCTTACTTTGCTTTAGTATTTGTGGTCTTGAGAGATTGTTCTCAAGATAAGGGAGGTTTATTATACTTGTAATTGTTGAATTCATTATAATAAACTATATTTGAGGGGGAGGTATTCAAGATACCTCATAAACACTTGTGTTCTCTTTTACATTATATTTTTCATTTGTTTTTTATTGTTGAACCTCTTTGAGGCTTGCGCTTTCAGATGTTATTAGCTTAGTACTTAATTAATCTTGTTCAAAGTTTTAGTTTGATTAATATGGATTATTTGATGTCCATTCCATTGGCTTCCATTTATTCTACAAGGCCAATGCTAATAAGTGATTTTTTAATGACATTATTTTGAAAAGGCTAAATCAAGTTTTTTTTTTTTTTTTTTTTTTTTTTTTTTGATATCTAAGAATACTGGGGTTAAAAATATTGTTGAATGTAAATTTTCTTTTTATTTGAATTGCTGACATCACTTCTTTTTTTTTTTTTTTTTTTTTTGGGCGGATCCACCGATAGTGTGTTGTTTTGATATGTTGATTATTGATTTGCTTCTGTGGTCCTCTGCAGCGTTGGTTCAACAAACAATGGTAAATGTTCGATGCTGCAAATGTGGTTTCTATGCAACCAAATGCTGCCAATATGTGTGTGAGATGTTTGAGGTCAGAAGCTGACATCACAGAAGGCTTGTTGAAGAATGTGACAATCTTATTTTGTCCTGAATGTGAGACTTACTTGCAGCCTCCAAAGACTCGCATCAAGGCGCAGTTAGAATCAAGGGAACTACTAACATTCTGCCTTAAGAAATTGAATTTGGATAAAGCCAAAGTTAAATTGGTGAATGCTGAGTTTTTGTTGACTGAACCACACTCAAAAAGAATCTAGGTTAAACTGAGAATTCAGAAAAAAGTCCTTCATGGGGCAATTTTAGAGCAAGCTTATATAGTCGAATATGTTGTGCATCATCAGATGTGTGACTACTGTAATAGGCTGCAGGCAAACACAGATCAACGGGTAGCATCTGTTCAACTCCGGCAGCATGTTCCACATAGGAGGACTTTTTTTTTCCTGGAACAACTTATTCTTAAGCATGATGCTGCGAGCCAGGCTATCAGAATAAAGCAATTGGAGCATGGAATTGATTTTTTCTTCTCCAACAGGAGTCATGGGGTGAAATTTTTGGAGTTCGTTGGTAAAGTTGTTCCCATCAGAAGTCGTAGTGACAGAGAGCTTGTGTCTCAGGATTCTAAGAGCAATACATACAACTTTAAACACACTTTCTCTGTTGAAATTTGCCCCATCTGTCGTGAAGACCTTGTATGTCTTCCTCCTAAAGTTGCCATTAGTCTGGGAAATTTGGGTCCTCTTGTTATTTGCACAAAAGTGAGCAACAATATAATGTTGATTGATCCAAACACATTGAGGTATTGTTTCTTGGATGCTGACCAGTATTGGATAATGTATCTGCTGAAGTTAATGTTGCCGGTTCTAGGTATGCTTTGGCTGATGCCCAAGTTGCTCGTTTGTCGGATTTTGGAAAGAACGATACAATATTCCATATTAGGACACATTTGGGGCATCTTTAAGTCCAGGGGATAATGCCCTTGGTTATGATCTTTATGGGGCTAATCTTAATGATTCTGAATTGGACAAATACAGAGGCCTTGTCCTTCCTGAAGTTATTTTGGCAAAGAAGAGCTACGAAGAGAAGTGCTAACGAAAACGAGGCACGACACATGCTTGGAAGCTAAAGAATCTTGATATGGAGGTTGATGATGTTACCAAAGGTAAGGAAGACCAAGATAAGGTGGATAACGAGTATGAAGAGTTCTTGAGAGACTTGGAGGAGAACCCTGAATTGAGGTTCAATGTTTCATTGTATAGTAAAAAGGAATATCAACCATCAGATTCAGCTTCAATGATTGATGGTGATGAGTTGCTTTTTATACCTTTACACGAGTTGCTAGCTGATCTTGATATAAGCATGGACGTGGATTAGCAGGGCATAGTGCAAAGGTCCAAAAAGTTTATTTTCAAGTATAAGGTTGATGATAAATTTAGATAAAATTTATATTTTTTTTCTTAATAATTCCGAGTTATTAGTATGTTTTATAAAGTAGTTATAATATTAACAATAAAATGCAAAAGGAATATTATATTAATTATTGCGTATTAAGTTTTTAAGTGTATTTTATTTTTTCCTGTGAGGTTAGAAATAAACGAGAGACGGCCATGGTTCTTTTCATTTTAATCTTGTCTTTTAGAGTATGCATCCTTCTGAATATTAAGCTTGCTTTCTATTCTGCAGTATATTCCATTCAGAAATAGTTTATTTATTGTATTACATTGAATTATGAATTGATGATGAGTTTTCTTCCTTGTTTGAAGTTCTTGTTTTGTTTGGGACTCTCACAATCACATCAATTATTTCATTTGGTTTTTACGTCGTATTTAATATTCCCTCTGTTCCTTAAAAAAATTTTTATTTGTCAATTTGATTGTTTCAATTGTTATTTCTAGAATCTTTTTACTTTTATCACAAAATTTAAACAAAAATAACTTTGTTCATCTTCCTTTTAATATTTTAATAATGGTTATAATTCTCACATATCTTCTACTAACTTTATTTAACATTATTATATTCCTTATGGTCTCCATATGTTTCCTACTAACTTTTTAACAATATTTTTATGTTAAGTGTGGTTTCCATATTTTTTTTCGAGTAACTTTCTTTTAGTATATTTTTTTATGTTTTTAATTCCTACTTTTCTCTATTAAATTTATTATTTAATAAAATATTATATTTATTATCTAAATGATTCTATTTTTTTTATTTTCTGTGAACATTCCTTATGGAAACTTTATTAGGAAACGGAGAGAGTGCACTAGTTCTTTAGGAATAACAACGGGTTAAATCTGAAGCGGCCCATAAATTGTTAGCTGCAAACCTACCAACGAGGTTTTTAATTTTTATTATATATAAGAATATCAAACATACTACTAAGAACTACCTCTAAAAATCTAATTTCTAATTAACACTCAATTTCAAGATCAAATAAAAATCAGAATGGCGGCGTTTAATGAAGATAATCCCAATAACTTATCACCCCAAACACCTGATTACTTATGAATGTTTGGATTCATGCAATGGTTTGGTATGCTTTTATATCGCAGGAACTAATTATACTCCTAAAAACTTTTTTTTTTTTTAATTTGGAACCAACCCTTTTACTAACCATTTTAAATAGTCAAAAAATAACAAAGTAATTCTTATATATTCCATGAGATAATTACAACAATATTTATATACACAGATTGCTTAATTAGGCTCTAATTACAGCCCCAATTATACTAATAAAACCTCTAATAAATTGGAGGTGATTGATATTCCTAACGGAGGAAATTTAAAGGACTTTCTAACACTCCCCCTCAAGTTGAATGGTAGCATCCCTAACATCCAACTTGCTCAATACTTGATCAAATGCTTGTGTGGAAACAACTTTTGTTAGAATATCGGCTAGTTGGTCTTCTGACCGAACAAAGGGTAGAATTATTATTTTTCCGTCTAGATGATCTTTAATGAAATGTCTGTCTATCTCTACATGTTTAGTTCGGTCATGTTGCACTGGATTCTCAGATATTCATATGGCTGCCATATTATCACAGTACAACTCACAACTTTTCTCGGGTGTATACCCAAGTTCCTTCAAGAGTTTTCTGAGCCAAAGAACTTCAGTGATACCTTTTGCAATTCCCCTGAATTCTGCTTCAGCACTGGACATAGCTACAACCTTTTGTAGTTTGCTCTTCCAGGAGACTAAGTTCCCACCCACAAGGGTGAAGTAACCAGAAGTAGATTTCCTACTATCACGGTCTGGATAAAAACGTCTATGACTCTTAGCAAGAATACAAGCTTCGCAATCGAAAGGAACATTTGAACTAGAAAGATTAGGGAAGAGTTTCTTAAGGTATCCTAAAGACGGATGACCTAGTCGCTTATGCCACATCCAAAGCTGCTGTTCAATCGTCCCGCGAACAAGCGTTGCTTTACCCTGGTGAGGCATCTGAGTAACATAATATAGTCCACCCTCCTCAGTACTTACATTTTGACTTTTCAATCTGTGGCAGTTCATACCTAGAACCCATTGATTGATTTATGTGTGATTCTACATTTTGACTTTCAGAAGACATATCAGCAGAATCTACATTTTCACTGTCAGAAGGTATATCAGCAGGTTCAGGTGTCCAAGATTCATTAATATGGCTAATAGAAGATTAAAAATAAAATCAAAATATTCAGAAACAGAGCAATTGTCGGGTTGAATTTGTCGAAATAAATGGCCTAGCCAAATTCAAGCAAATCTATCAGAATTCAGATCTATTATAGCGAAAGAATTAATTACTCAGTAAATTCTTAGCTGAACTAGACCCATTATAAAACAATTTTTATTTTTAATTTACACTTTAAATGTCTTATTATAAAACCGTTTCAAACAAATAGGAATAACAACGGGTTAAATCTGAAGCGGCCCATAAATTGTTAGCTGCAACCCTACCTACGAGGTTTTTAATTTTTATTATATATAAGAATATCAAACATACTACTAAGAACTACCTCTAAAAATCTAATTTCTAATTAACACTCAATTTCAAGATCAAATAAAAATCTAATTTCTAAGTTCGATATGTTTTAACATTTTGTTGTTAATCAAAATGAAGATCATACAACGGTTGTGTCTGTAATCCATGCATGATTTAAATATGGAAGAAGAGAAAGTTTATGAAATGATGTTTGTACGTATGTTAAATATGGAAGAAGACTCTGAGGAGGTAATTACTTATGCTTAGCTTATTAAATCATTTTATTCATTACTCATTTATATTTTCGGATTAAGGTTTTGATTTTTGATGTTATTATTATTATTTCTATTTTCTATATAAAATTTTTTATTCAAGACGATTTTATTCTAAAAAAGTTAAACCCAACTAAATTACTTAAAATATTTATTTCTGTACTTAAAACACATATTTTTAATTTGGGCTCATTATAGTAACCTTAATACGTCTCATACAAGAATCCAAAAGTAATTGTCTTTGTAACCAATGAATCCCTCTTTGAATGTTACATGCATGATTATTATTCCTTTGCATTCTTTAGTTGGTAATATTAACTTTTTTATTTTGTTCTTAATTTAGGAAAAATACTAATTTTTAGGATATTTAATTTGTTGTTAATATTGTTAAGTTTAGTTGTGATAAATAAAAATTTTTCATAAAGGAAAGGAAAGTAAGCCTTTTTTAGTATAAATAAATAAAAATCATTGGTGTAGATCAGAAAGTCAAGTTTTCTTAGTGAATAATAAATTAATAGGAAATTATCAATAGTAACCCTAAATTTTTACACTTTATTAATGGTGTCCCGAAGTTTTTTCGATTGTCAATGGTACCCTCGTGTTATTGAGCATTTTACAACCATAACCTTTTCTAATTTTTTCCATCCAAAACCGTTAATTTTTTTTTCTTTTATTTCTCAATGTAAAACATTAAAAAAATAAAAGAAAAAGTAAGAAAGTTAAAGGTTTTGAACGATTATGGACGGAAAAAATTGGAAAAGGTTATGGTTGTAAGATTCTCATCAATAACACGAGAGTATCATTGATAATCGAAAAAACTTAAGGGTATCATTAATAAAGTGTAAAAATTTAGGGGTACCATGATTTCCTAAGTCAATTAAAGTTAGAATTTTTTTTTATTTTAAAAAGTCGATTTTTTCCGATTAACCGGAAATTTAAAGAATCTTTGTCTCCAATAAAAAAAAAGGTTTGAAAATGACATTTTCGCTCAATTAAAAACAGGTTTTATTCTACTACTTGAAGTCTCGGTGTTCCTGCGGCTTGGTGCCCGTGGACTCAATTATTGATCTTGATGTTTATTTCAAAATCTTTCATTATTATTTGATGTTTCTTAAGCAGCTCTTTTGTCTTTTCTTGTTTCATTGTTTCATAATTTGCATTGGCTCTCCGAGCCTACTTGCTAGATTGTACTTGTTGATTATTTTAAAATATTTTACGTGTGAAAATATGTTTGTGAAAATATGTTTTAGTGATTATTATAAAATATTTCATCGTGAGGAATGGCTTTTTTCGCTTAATTTTCCGTGATTAATAATTTTGTCTTTTCATTTTAGATTGCAGATGATTTGTAGAAGTATTCGATTAGCAAGTTGAGTATTACGGAGTAACATAATACACTATAGTAATTATGCATAGTTAAAAATAGAAAACTAGAAATTAATAAATGGTGAATCAAGACGAATCAAATAAGATTTCATATGACTATGTTTTAGATTATAGATAATCGACAATATAAAAGTCAATTTGCTTGATAAATAGTGCCACAGTCAATATGGTGCAAGTAAAAAACAATTAGAAGCATTGGGAAGATTTTCATTCTAGATGGTTCGTTTCCCACGCCTTGTGGTTTTGTAAACACATTTGGTTTGTATTGAGGTGCATTTTGGTAAAAAAATAAAAAAAGTAAAAAAAAAAAATAAAAAAAATAAAAATTCTTTTGTCAAAAATATTCTTAAAATCTCATGTTTGTCTAAATTTAAATCTTACAAATTAAGGGCACTTAAAAGCTTGCCTATGATTAACTACAACTAAATGTAAGAGTAGGGCTGTAAATGTGGTCAGAAACCTGTTTTACCGACTTGTTACCGACCGATACCGAACCCTTTTTGACCGAATACAAGTGACCAGATACCGACCGCTACCGAACCCGAATGGTGACCGAAACCGTTTCCGACCTGTTTTACACATACCGAAACCGACCGGTACCGAACCTGTTTTAAACCGAAAACCGTTTTCGACCTGTTTTTATCATACCGTGACCGACCGATACCGAACCTGTTTTCAGACCGAAACCTGTTTTCGACCCGCTTAATACCCGTTTTTAACCGACCGTTTTTGACCGAATCTATATTGTACCGAACCTGTATTATACCGAACCTGGAACCTGTTTTGTACCGAACCTGTTTTGGACCGAACTTATCTACATAATTCTTCTAAGTTGTCAAAATATAATAAAATTTTATATAAAATAATTAAATTAAACTTAATTATATTATTTCTATATGATAAAAATTAAATTAAATATAAATTTTTATAAAATAAATATATAAATTATAAGTTAATATATATTAACTCGGTAATTTAGTAAAGCCTTTTTCTTTTCTAAAAAATTAAGTATAAATTTTACAAAACTCAGAAATTGCAAAATTGCATAAACATAGTTCATACTTTGCAACTAATATAATTACCAAGTTCAGGTTAATTTGCTGACTAATTAATACTGTATTAAAATCAACATATAACAATATAAACCAATACAAAATATTAACCTATGAAATTGATAAACCACTTTCATTTCATTTAATAGTTTAGACGAAATTTAAAATAGATCCATTACATTTTTTTCCCTACCAATAATATAAACATCAATAATCCTAACTACACAAAAAGTCTTTTCCAAATTTTAGTTATGCATAAGAAATTGCAAAAGTATAACTCATTTCATCACTTTTGTTTAATTTTCTCAGAAGTATAACTCATTTCATCACTTTCATCTTCTTCCTCCTCTTCCATGACCACCTTAGATCTCCTGCTCCTAGTCCTCAATGCGACACCGCCTTTTCAATAATCTGTAAGGAACTGCTCCACCAAACTTAGTGTACCTTAAGATCATATAAAAGTAACAACTTTCAGATACTGAGTATTATGATTAAGAGCATGAGATGGAAAAACGACAGAAAGTTATAATAAATAAAATAAAAAAAATATAAATTAATTATAAAATATAAATTGGGCGCTCAGATATGATAATTTGGTAAAAAACCCAATTACAAGAAAAAAATCTTCATAGAGCACTACACTTACTTGAAGCATTATCATCATGATCAGTGTTATTTTCCTCAATAACCCTTAATATCTCCTTCGCATTTTCCTCGGGTTCAAACCCAAATAGCCAATTTCGCGTTGTCACCAAAATTTCAACATTTTTTGGTAATAAAGAAGATCTCAATTTGTTAAGGATCCGACCACCAACACTAAAAGCAGATTCAGATGCAACAGAAGTAATTGGAATGGCTAGAATATCTCTAGCCATTAGTGCGAGTGTTGGATAAGAGGTAGACTGTCCCTTCCAATATTCAAGAACATCAAAACCATCATAATCAACAACAAGAGACATGGCCAAATAAGAGTCCACATCACCTCTCGCCGTCCTAGATGCAGAAATACGAGGAAAATCATGACGTAACTTGCGCATTTGGAACGGACGAGGAGGACCAAGGTTTGACGGAGAGGGTGCAACAGGAGCAGATTGAGTGGTATTCATATAACATTCATATAAAGCAACAAACGCAGCAAGCACATCATTTACCTTTTGTTCAACCGCAGTAGGTACATACAGCATAGAATAATAATCACTAAGGAAAGTCATCTTAAAACGTGGATCAAGTAAAAAGGCAAAAGACAGAACCATAGAATGATCGGACCAATATTTATCAAACATTTCCCACATAGGAGCAGCCATCTTTCTCACAGCATCACTAGGATCTTGGTGGGAATCAGTCAAAATCTTTTCAATACATATTATGCAAGAAAGGTACAAATTTGCAGTGGGATATTTTGAACCAGAAAAAAGCTTGGTAATCTCATAGAATGGCTCAAGAAACTCACAAATATCTTGAAGTGTATCCCACTCATTCTCAGAAATAATATCAACATCAATATCCCTTTCACGAACAAGATATGAATCAATAGCATCCTTTACCTCAAGAGCCCTATGAATCATGTCATAAGTAGAGTTCCATCTAGTGGAAACATCCAAAACTAATTTACCCTTTGATTGCAAACCTTTATCAATTTTAGCTTTCTCAAAATTTGTAAGTCGAAAATCAGAAGAATCAACATATATAACAACCGCACGTAACTTAGTCACGGAATTATCAACAAGTTTCAAACCCTTTTTAACAATAAGGTTCAAAATATGAGCACAACACCTTATATGAAAATACTTGCCATCTAAAGGGAGAGGAGAAGAGGAGTGCAAATCACGTTTTAGTTTTTCAACCATCCTATTATTAGAGGAAGCATTATCAAGTGTGATTGAAAAAACTTTTCTACCTATATTCCAGTCATTCAACAAACCTTTCACAAACATGAATATAGATTCACCATCGTGGGGTGGGGGAAAACGGCGAAAATTTAACAAAAGGGAATGCAATTTATAATCATCATCGATGAAATGGGCAGTAAGGGCAAAATATGAACGCGAAGTACATGCTGTCCATCCATCACAAGTTAAGCATATACGACTCTTACAAGATTGCATATTGTCAAATACTAGTTTTTTGTACTTTTCATGTTCACCCATTACGCATTTAGTTATCGTATATCTAGACACATCTTTGACATTAGGATTTAACCAACGATGCAATTCTCTAGTTTTAATATGCTCTACCATACTCAAACAATATCCATGATATAATATCGAATCAGCAAACTTAAGCACGTAAGTATCATGATCATACACAACATTAGCGTTTGGGTTATTTTTTATGAACTCTTTATAACCTTTACAGCCCTCAGTATGACGTTTATAATTAGTTGTACCTGCACTACCTGGTGCTGCCGCCTCATAATCGCAGTATTTACACTTTACCGTCCGTACGTCATTGGGGTACGATACATGGTACTGATCCCAAACCGGTGACGTAATTTTTTTATGTTTAACAACTCTTCTTTGTTCGGGGACAGCCACAGCAGGGTCAGCCATACCTTAAAAAAAAAAAATAACACCATGGGTTATTTTCAAACAAAAATAAACCCTATATTCAAGCACAAATAGTCAAGGCAGCAAAGAACACAAAAATGAAGCAAAGATTTATAATATCTAAATCCTTCTGTTTTCCAAAAACACATATGACAACAGGAATAAGAAAGTAACTAATAGTAGTAATTCAGTTAAACTTTACAAAATATTGCAAGTGTTTCCAACGCATCTTCAATTTTATCAACAACTCGAAGAAAATTGAGAAAAAGATTAAACAGAGTAAAATCTATTGATGGAGATACAAAACCTAAAGTACATGAAATTCAGAAGGCATTTCTCGCCGGAAAACGTGGACATAGAACTCATGGGAGCAACTGGTCGAGAGCAGCTACGATATATTCCATTTTCGAGAGCAAGAACATGAAAAATGGAAAATAGAGAAGAAAGGAAAAGGAAACAGAAGATATTTAACCCTAGTTTCCATAATCTTTTTCATTCTCTGATTCAATTTCTTTTCCACATAATTTAATTCCTCTTATAGTTAGATTGTTGTTTTCCACATAATTTAATTTAAGCAAGAACATGAACCGCCAGACCGAATTTTTTGGAAGAAGACTAAATCGAACAAAGATTAAACACGAAAAACAAAGATTAAACACAAAAAACAAAGATTAAATACAAAAAACCCTAAATCTAACCCTAAACGAACACATTAAACCCAGAAAATTAAATACAAAATCAAATCGAACAAAAAAAAATGGAAGAAGACTAAATCAAATCAAATCGAAAATGGAAGAACACAAAATCACATCGAACAAAGATTTTAAACACAAAAAACAAAGATGAACAGATTTGATAGATATTAAACAAAAATCAATGAACTAAACTTGAGGAGTAAAAATACCTAAAACTCTACCAGCCGGATTGGAGGAGAAGGGATGGGATTGAAAGAGGGCCGCCGGTTTCAGTGAGAGGATGAAGAAGAGAGAGTTGGGTTAGGGTTTAGTCGAGCGGGAATTGGGAAATAAGGTATTGTATCAGATTCACTTTCAGGATGACGAAAATACATCAAATCCCTTTTTCATCCGGCGACGTGGCACAATCTTGACCACTGATATGATGTTACCATTATAAATCCAACGGCTTAAACCCGTTATCCGTGTGCTATCAATATAACCAATAACATTTTATCATCAAATTGGACAATTATATGATTATATCTAAAATAATTTATTTGAGTAATATAAATATTTTATATCAAATATTAAATATTTTTATTATTGAATTTGGTCAAATTACATAATTTAGGCTATTTAATTCAAAGTAAAAAAAAAGGTGGAGTACTACACTAGTTTCATTTACTATAATCTATAATAGATCGAATTATGATAAGTGAACTTTGAATTACGATCGATTATTAATAATAGCCTATAAATTACTTTAGAGTTTAGAGTATTCAAGATCAATAATAACTAATAACTAATAGTAATAAGTAATAACATTGAGTTAACAGTCAAATGTCAATGATAGTCTATAAGTCTATAACTATAACTCTATAAGTCAATGATAGCCGAAAAATAACCGATCCGAAATACAACCGAACCGAATAACACCCGTCCGAAACTGACCCGATCAACCAAATGAACACCTCTAATTATGACCGATCACATTAGTTGAAAATAACACACCCCATGGACAAACGAAGGTCAATTCAATCAGTGATGAAGATATATTATTAAGACAATCTAACAAACTTACATTGTGACATTAATAACATATTATTGTTGTAAATTGTAATTGTCTAATTGATATTAGATGAAGTCGATCAATTAACATGTTATGATCTATTAATTAACTTAGACGGAGTTGATTAGTTGAATTTGATGTCATAAAACTCATAACCTAACGACATCTATAAAACTTGATGTGAGGTTCCACCTTCTATATATCATTCCCATCATGGATAAACGCATGATCAATGACATTATGAGGCAACACGATGCGATTTTTTACCAAATTGGAACAGAATAATTGGAACATAATTGAACTGAATTAAATCATGGTTTAAATGAATTGAACTGAACCGATATCAACCAAATTAACCGGAATATCGGTTTAACTGAATTGAACCGAACCGATACCAACCAAAACTGAACAGAACAGAACTGAATCCCGGTTCAACTAAATTGAACTGAACCGATACCGACCAAAACCGACCGATTGTGACCGACCGATTCTGACCCGCATACCGATTGTGACCGACCGATTACCGATTTTGACCGCCCGGTTATGATCTGTATACCGATTACGACCTGCAAAAAACCGTTTTTGACCGACTGAATGTGACCTGTTTCCGGTAATGACCGGACCGATAAATACCGGACCCATACCGACCGACACCCGCAACCAGAAAAAAACCGGATTCGACCGGATACCGAATAAACCGACCGATACCGAAAGACTTATACGACCTGCTTTTGACCGACCGTTTTTTACCGAACCTGTTTTTGACCGACCTGTTTCCGACCTTTTAACCCGTTTTTACAGCCCTATGTAAGAGTAAATATTGGTGTATGACTCGCACTTAATTTGGACTTTGTACACTTCGAATTTGCTTAGGATAAAAGTCAAGCTTTTTTCAACTTTGTCTACCTCTGAGATGTTCGGTGGAGTTTTTATAATATATTATTTTTGAAAAATAAGTATCTATTTAAAAACACACATTCTCATAACAATAATATTTTTTGAATAGATTATGATTTTTTTTCAATTTTTATGTACATAACAAAAATAAATATGATTGAACCAATTCAACTTTATAAATAATAACTTGAATATGCTTCAATTTTGTGCAATATATGCTTGATAATAACAAGAAAATTACCAACAATGATTCCTTTGGAATAGACACATCAAAAGTTGTAAGAATGTTGGAATCTCAAGAAAAATTATTAAAAAATTAGGGTGTCCAATAATCCCACCACCAACGTTGAACATACAAACTATACTAATAAGCACATTTATATGTTTAAATATCAATCCCAAATTATACAAATTTATCAAAAGTAAACTAAAAAATAAATAACAGAACGAAGTCGACATGGAATATCTAATTGTATTAGAGTAGGAGTCGTAATCAAATCGTATTGTCAGATTTATTATGTTTTCAGCCGACTTTAACTTGAATTCAAAATCGAATTTATTACCTTCCAATTCAAATCGAATTATTTTTTCCAATTGACCCACATGACGTGATATCAGTAAGACTTATATCGGATTAAAATCAAAATGAGGAGTATAGGAGGATAATGAGATAAAAAGAACATAAATAGACGCAAAACATATTTTATTCAAACTCAACTAAATTTTCTTATACTTGATTAATTAAATACTATTATATCTCCATGAATCAATTAATAATAAATGGGAAATAAGATTTTAAGAAAACGTTAATATTTGATAATAAATAAATCTAAATTAAATTGTATGGATAAAATTAAGGAAAAATTACCTTGAATAATTCAATTTTTTTAAGATTTTCCTACAATAATTTCATCTATCAATTAACCAAGAATAATCTAACTTTAGGTAGTGTTATCCCAAAATATAACTCCCAATACATTAACCTGGTATAGCAAGTAATATAAGAAAAAAAATGAAAATAAAAACTGACCTTTATCCTCTCTCCTACCGAGAGTCTTGAACCCAACCAACTCCCTTCTCCATCATCACAGTAGGTTAGTAGCCTTGACTCCACCATTCCCGCCACCCCTACACAACGCCAAGTCTCCACCTTAACCTCCACCCCTCACCTTCCACTACCACCGACCACCACAACCACCACTCCATCTAATATTTCTTGTTAAGTAGTTTATTAGTTTTATGCCATTTTATAAGAGAATCAATCTAAACAAGCTAATTTTAACTATTACTTTCAATTATGCTAAACAAGATCATTAATGAGAGAAAAAATTACAGAGAACCACTTCATTGTCTTGAATGAGAAAGCATGCACTTAAATGAGTTTCGTGTTCTGGTTATACTGCTTCAAAATGACAATAAATAGTGTTAGGAAAATCTGAAAATTTAAAGCTTGACGATTAAACTTCTAATCTTTATCACTTGCAATTGCTTGTTATCTTGACAATGGCAATGTGATAAATCATATTTATGTTGATGAACCTTAATTTTCAAGTTCTTTGATGGCTACTATTTCGTGATTACTCGCAAAACAAAATTGTGTAATTGATGATTTTTTTTTAAGATATGAATGATTGTTATTATGGAATTTGGGATTATCCCTCCTTCTTTTTCTGCAACAAAAATAACAAAGTGGCGGAGATGGAGGAAGTTAGCAATTCAGAACAGAGAATTTGTATTTTCATTTTTTTTTTTTGCAAAGTAACCTTTAAAAGAGGTATTAAGTCATCTCTGTGCATTGTAGGCGAACACCACCTCAAGTTCGGATTATTAAGGGTTAATCGAAAGGTGGGATTATTGTAGGAAAATAGATAAAAGATGGGATTATTGTAGGTAATTTTTCCCAAAATTAAAAGAGATATATGGATTATATCAAAAGAAAGTGAGGAGTATATTTTTAAATTTCATAAATCATACAAAATAAATAAACAAATTAAATTGACAATATGCCGATCCTGAGTTTTTAGGGGCCCGGGGTGTAAGATCAATTATGGGCCCCTAACTATAATTTATACATAAAAAAATCGATATTCATATTCTGACAAAAGAAAGAAAATGTATTCATCTATACATAATCAAACAAAAATTGTCCTAATGAGTATTTCTCGATGCAAATTACTAATAACAGTGTTTAAATCAAGAGATTCAAGCATATCTTTCTCAATACATAGCATTGCAAGATCATTCAGACGTTCTTGAGAAATTGAAGATCTTAAATAATTTTTAATTATTTTCAACTTTGAAAAACTCATCTGAATTGATGAACGGTGACATGATCAGTTAATAAGATTCGACATGCTGAAATGAAGGTTTAAAGAGGTTCAACAATGAAAAAAATAAAAAAATAAGGAGCAAAGATGAACACAAGTGTTTATGAGGTATCTTGAATACCTCCCCCTCAAATATAGTTTTATTTAGATTGAATTCAACAATACAATGTAAATAAACCTCCCTTATCTTAAGAACAATCCTCTCAAGATCACAAATAGTAGAACAAAGTAAGAACATTCTTATGTTTCAAACAATATAATAGCTTACTCTCAATATGTGTGTTTGTAAGGATTTGTTCTATGAATGATGTACCCTTTTATAGATTAAGGTGTACATCATTCTAGAACCACACATTAATCACCATTAAACTCATAATTAACATCAAAAATAATGCATAGCAATAAACAACAATAAATATGGCATTAAACAAGAAGTTACACAACCTTTCAATGCCCTTCAAGAAGCAAAAACTAACCAAAAATGAAATCGAAGACAGGTTCTCGAAAAGGCACCCTATGTGCTCGAACAAGGCACCCCCATCAGAACCTACCGAAAGCTGCAGAACAATGTGCTTGAACGAGCACTTGATGTGCTCTAACGAGCAATTCCTTCTAACCCGTTTTGTTTGCTATTTTTGTGTTGCCTCGAGCGAGCAACCCACTAGACAAAGCATGGTTCTTATACACTTAGTGAATCCTCAAAAGCCCCGCATTAAGTATTTCATCAATCGTTTCAAACCTTAATCCATCACCACTCGACACATCTTCACCATCCTCCTCCAATATACATGATAAAGCATGTTTGATAATATGATTAAACTTAACGTCATTGTTACAAGTATTAATACTTGCACTAAAACAAGCAATTAAAAGAAATTAACAAATTAACAATTGACATTAAAGACTCTTTTAACAATGGACATAAAAAAAAAAAAATAAAAAAAAAAAAAAACGTATTGTATTATGAGCATGTGTGTTGTTTAATGGAGACTCGCTTTTCAAAAATAATATACAAAAACATAATGTTCGAGAGTCTGAATCGGATAAAATTCAGACTACATAATTAAGTCCGACTCCGAGTCAAAGTCGAAAAAAGGCTGACTTTTATCCTAAGCAAATTCGAATTGATACTACATTTATTTTCCTTGCACTCTTTATCCTCAAAAAATGAGAGTGATTACGTCTAATATTTTTATGTTTTTTATTCTAAAATTTATTTAATTAATATTCAAAAATGATGTTGCATTTCCAACAAATGAATGTGGAAGACGATAAAGTTTTGCAAATAGTATTATCGTAATACGTACTGTTGATCATTATAAATACTACTCATTACTCAACTAGTTTTTTTCTATTTATTTTTAGCTATAATGTTATAAAAGCTTATTTTTGCCATGAAAGTTTTCAATTCCCTTTTTCTTTTTTCAATTTTTTTTTTATATATTTAGCTTGCTATGAAAGCTTGTACTTAGTGTGACACACTACGAAATATCTATTTAATTAGACGAAAGTGACATAATAAGCATAATTCAAAAATAACTTCAATATAACTTCAAATACATTATAAAGTTAAACTCAATTTAAAATAAATTTAAAGATTACTATATTTCATTAACAAAAGTGAATTGAAATAATGTCAACTTTTATTCTTTGTCACAAAGACTCATCAATTCATCTACAACTAATAAAATCCAACACTAAACTAAAACTATTAAAAATCCATAAAATAATTATTATGATGTATTATGTTACTCCGTACTACTCAACTTGCTAATCGACTGCTCTTGCAAATCACCTACAATCTAAAACCAAAATTCAAAAATATTTATCACGAAAGATTAAGCAAATAAACGACATACCTCACGTAAAATATTTTATAATCATCACTAAACATGCTTTTACAAACATATTTTCACGTGAAATATTATAGGCTCCGAGAGTCAATGCAAATTATGAACAATGAAACAACATATATAAGACAAAAGAGCTCCTTAAGAAACATCAAATAATAATGCAAGATAAAATATAAAAGAAACATTTCTAACTTTTAACTGATTTATATTATTCACTAAGAAAACATCTCTTTATCGTCTCGAGTTGGGGGACTCTTTTGATCGCGCTCTCTTTTATGAATATGAGTTGCCGCCATTTTTTCCTCCCCAAATCCTGTCCGTAGTTTTTCTATGAGCGAAATACACTGGGTAAAATGATGATGATAACATCAAGATTAATAAGCGAGTCCAATGGGCACCAAGCAACAGGAACACCGAGACTCCAATCAATTATTAGAAAAATGTCCATAATGTTACTATGAGCCTAAATTAAAAGTATGCATTTTAAATACAAAAGTGAATATTTTAAATAATTTAATTAGGCTATTAAATCAATTTATAACTGTTTCACCGAGAGATTGTATTGAATGAGAATTTTTGTATAGAATATGAAAACAATAATAATACAAATACCAAAACCTTAATCCATAAATATCAAGAAGTACTGAATAAAATGATTTAAAAAGCATTATTAATTATATATGGGAAAACAAGACTCACATTAAACTTAAATGCCGCCTTAATCGTACAATACATTACAGACACAATCATTCATTTGGATTAATAACAAAAAGTTGAAAGATTTCATTTTGCATAATAATCTTGCCGTCGATTGTAAGTCCATAAAATAATCCTCAAAACCATCAACAACGAACTTAAACCTCATTGTCCATAATTCCCACGAGTTTAATTCCTTGTACTAATCCTCCAAATCTCTATAAACATTTTATCTAAGGTCATTGTTATAATTCGCCACACTTTTTATTTTATTGCTACCCCTCCTAATGAAATTACGAATTTGCCTCTAGACTTAAAACTTGTTTAACAAATGTAAATCGCACTTAATAACACTATTATCACTTTAAAAACATTAAATTTAAAGTTTAAACGTAATCCCGAACATTTTTATCGCGACCCTATATATATTAAATTTTCAAAAGCGCCCTTGTAGGATATCGAATTCAAACACGGTACTATCTCTCTAAAAACTCTCTAAAAACGTTCTTCGATTTTAAACAAGTTGTTAGTTGGAATCGATTAACTGTGGCTAACGAAAGCGACTATGAGTCGGATCCGGTACGTACTTTAATCGATTTGAATCAATGTATTTTCTTAAGAAAAAAAATGAAGTTGCAAAAATTGGGCGAGTGAACCATGGTGGAGTCGCACAAAACGTGCGAGTGGACTACGGTTCAGTCGCACAAAACGTGCGACTGGACCGTGGTCCACTCACACGTTTATGCGACTCCACCGTGGTCCACTCGCACGTTTTGTGCGACTACACCGTGGTTTGCTCGCGATATTTGTGCGACTGTTTTTTTATTATTATTATTATTTACATTATTATTATTATTATTATTATTATTATTATTATTATTATTATTATTATTAATCTTTGTATTATTATTATTATTATTAATCTTTGTATTATTATTATTATTATTATTATTATTATTATTATTATTATTATTATTATTATTATTATTATTTGTTGGACCTCTTAGGTTTTGATGATGACTACACTTTATATAAACGAATGTATTTTTAGAGATTGTTTGCAGTATCCGGTCGTGATTAAGATCATTGATGGTACCTATGACTTGGTCTATGAACATGTACTCGTCAAAGGAATCCAAAGAAGTTAGAAGAGGTATATCGCTTAGGATGTCAAATGTAGACAGGAGGTCTACTGTTCCCAAGTTTGATGTTCTAACGCCGCTGGAATTTGGAGACTGTATAATGTTCCCAGATTGGAGTCAGAAGATAATGCGTCAGCTGGAATTCTGATTGTTATTATATTTTTTGATTTTTAGTTGATGTATTAATTAAAATTAATTTATTCCATTAATTAAATATTAAGTTAATTGGCAAAATATTTTAACGTATGATTTTCTAAAAATCCTATTTATTAGGCTTTAATTCCGTTTCTATGATTAGTGAATAACTAAATTGGCCAAGTATATTAAAAGGAACAACAACTGATTTTAAGGGATCCTTAGCTATCATTAGAATAGCCGTCCCTAATATTAGTAAATAGGTAACCGTCCCTATTATTAGCTAAGTGTAACCATGTCTTAAATTAGTTTAAGGTAACCGTGTTTATTATTGGAAAAGGTAACCGCAAATAATTTCAGTATATGGGAACTACTATTATTATTAGTAAAAGGGAACAATAACTGATTTGCCTATTGTGAGTATAAGGGTACAACAGCTATTGTTAGGTAAACCGTGGACTTGATTTTGTCAAAGTGTATACCTAGTTTTAGATGTTAACCGTAGGTTTGTTCTTGGATTTTAAGATCCATATTATTCTCCTTATTATTTGGGATAAGGGAATAATGGTTAGTTACCTCCTTTTTCTTAGGAATTTTAATTCTATAAATAGAGGTTTTCGGCTGTTCCTGAATGTATGCCTTCGTATGAGCTTTGATATTTCATGCGTTATTTTTGGAAAATCAACAAGAAATATTTTGTTTAAAAATTGCCAATTAACTTATAATATTTTCTTGTGTAACACATTGATTTTATTTTTAGAGAATTTTATCCTTTTTGTAAGGGTTTTTGAGTGAGTAATTGTAACTAGGCTTGGGTGAGTCTTGGGGAGGATTGGATAGCTTTTGGTGAAGCTTGTGAAGAGATTAGCTTTTAGTGAAGCTAAGATAGTTGCTTTGAGTGAAGCAATTGGAAAGAGAAGTTGGCCTAGTTATGCGCTTCGAGTGAAGCAAGGTGTTTAATGTAATTGTAACGAGTTGCCTTAAACATAGTGAAGAGTTTAGAAATCCTATGGGGTCGTGGTTTTTCCTTCTAATTAGGCCTAGAAGGTTTCCACGTAAAAATCGTATTGTCTCTTTCATTATTTTGCTTTAAGTTTAAGTTTTATTTCTTTATTTTAATTTCGCAAAAACAGGGCTATAATTCTTAAACTTATAACAACAACAATCCACCCCCCTCTTGTTGTTGTTCCTATCTCTAGTTCATTCTACATTATTATTATTATTATTATTATTATTATTATTATTATTATTATTATTATTATTATTATTATTATTATTAATGTAATTAATTTATATTATTAACATTACTATTATTTTGTTATTATTTATTTAAATAATTTATAATTATATGTTATTTATTATTATTTTCCTATTATTTAATATTAGTTTGTTTTATTATTATTACAATTATTTTATTATATTTTTTTTATTGTTAATATTTTAATATTAATTATTGAAGTAAATTATAATTTTTAATTAATATTATTTTGTATTACTAATATTTTAATATTAATTATTAAAGTCATTTATAATTTTTATTTATTATTGAATATTTTTATTATTAATGTTTGTATGTATAATTTTTTAATGACCTAATGTATGGTTTGTTTCATATTTCAAATTTGCAGGACTTTGAAAACTTAGGAGACAACGTAGATTACTCCGGTAGATTTGTTACGAATAGGGAATTTGATTCCTTAGATTAATTACATAGTTGGGCCGATGCGATAGCAATAACAATTGGTTTTCAATTTACACGTGCTTCTTATAAACAAAAAGAAGGACGTCCTAGAGTTAGTTTGTATTTAAGATGTCACCGCTATAGTAATATTAGGGGTGATTTACATAATCTAGATAATGCTGCCCGACCTGGTTCTAAAAGTATAACTTGTGCATGTAAATTTTTGATTGTAGCAAGTAGTCGTAAACCAGAAGAAAGACCTTGGACGGTAAGGGTGTGTCCTGGTGAAAAAGGAAGACATAACCACCCGTTGTTAGTGTACAGAGATGGTCATGTAAGGGCAAATGGGATCAATGTAGATATTCGGAAGCACATACAACAGCTTAGTGCAACCACCATGCAACCGACCTCTATCATGACTTCTATTAGAGAAAATTTTCCTGGTTTTTTTACTAGTATATATAAATCAGATTCATAATGCTAGGCAATCAATAAGGAGGGAAGAGATGGAGGGTAGGACTCCCCTTCAACACTGTCTTTATATGACCACAGAACTTAACTACGTGGTCTGGACAGACTTGAATAATGAAGGGGGATTGAACAGATTATTAGTTGCAAATCCTACCTCTATCCAAATGATACGTACGTGGCCGTATGTTGTGTTGAAAGATACAACGTTCAAAACAAAAAAACAAAAGTGGCCACTGTGTGAAGTAATCGGAATGACGCCAACCAATCACAACTTCTTGGTTGCGTTCTGTTTGATGCGAGATGAGGCGGCTGTGTCATATTCGTGGGTGTTGCAGGGATTGAGAGATATTTTTGGCACAGCTCATACTCCTAGCGTCATTGTAATTGATCGAGACGAAGGTTTATCTGCAACTATTCGTGACGTCTTCTCAGGTAAAAAGGTTTTTTGATTAATTATTGTCATTCTATTTATTGAATTTGTCTTAATTACGTTCAATGTTGTGTTTAATGTAGATGTGCGGCATTTGTTATGCATTTGGCATATTGCAAACGACGTTGAGAACATGGTGGACAAGTTGTGTGGCAAAAAAAGAAATCAACAAGGGTAGGTATTCAGGAAAAGTAGATGTAACACCCCAGAATTTCCGACCCCTTAACAAAACCAAAACCGTAAAGGACGGGAGGAAATTCGAGTGTTACATAAAAGAAAAGGAAGAGAATTTAGATAAACGCTAAATATTAACTTTAAAAAGGTGAGTGGAAATTTCGGCAGCATCTCTTCTAAAAATCGAACATGTGGTAGAACAACTAGCATAATAAAACATTAAACTAATCTAAGACATCATTGCCTTTAAATTCTCACACCACGGCGGGATGATTCGTCGTCGGCTTCTCAAATCAACGTGCCAAGCATGGATCGTGGTTCAGTGTCGACGTTTGCGTTTTAAAAAGACTTAACTCCTTAAAACCATACAGAGTTATAAACTACGCAACGGAAATACAAATATACGAAGGAGGACACAAGGCCTCATAACAAAACATACACAACCAAAGTTTACAAAAGATAAGAGCTACAAAATCAAAAGATAGCGGTATGACACAGGTTATGCTTCGCCCTCATCACTCTCCCCCAATGCAATGCAATGCAATGCAATGCAAAAGAAGCTCTAGTACTTGCTACGCTTGTCTATGATCCTTCTGCTGCTCGACATTAGACCAAAGGCCAATGTGTCATAGCAGGACAATCATAAAAGTCATTAACAATCAAACATAAACACAAACACGTACACGTCAGTAACTAGCATCAAATATAATAAAGCCAACTACTAGATAGCATTATATCATAAAACAACATAAGATGATTTCATAAAACGCAAGCACAGATAGTAACCGTTCATCGGCCACTTATACTACTTAATTTCATTATGTGCTTTCCAACCCGAACCATGTGTTATTGTTGTTTCTTGAATTTAGATATAAGCATGCACTCATTTAATTTTTTTTTAAATTTTTATTGTCGTTATTTTTATAAGAAAGAATTCCTGAATCTTGATTTGAATACCGTGTTTGATCTTATGATGGCTGCAAACTATTATAGTTATAATTACACTTCTGTTCCTTTTTGTTCAGTTTTTCTATTATATGAGAGAACTTTAATTTGATTTTCAAAGTATATATTCAAGTCAAAATATATTCATGTGGGACTTTGTTAGATTCTATTTAATGCAAAGAATTTTTATATAATTTTTACAATTTTTTATTATGCGTACTATAAGATATCGAGGCTCAAAATTTTGCTTTGTAATACATGAAAAAGTAAAGTGGACAAACAAAAAGGAATGGAGGGAATATCATTTATTACAAGTGATGTTTTTCTTATGATCACTTTAACGTTAAAATTTAAAATTTTTAAGTAATTAAATTATTTAAGGTCATAAATTTGTAAGTAGCTAAGTTGATTATTTTAATGTCAAAATTGATTAGTTTTAGTTTAATATTAAATTTATTTATTTTTATTTGATCCATTTAATGTTTACGTTAAGTTGAAATTGATCATTTTAATGTCAAAAGTGATACCTTTAAGGTATAAATTAAATTTTTATTTTTAAATTTTTGGATTTTGGGCCATATTTGTTTTTTAACTAGTATAGATGATCGTGCAATGGGGGATTATAAAGATTAAAATATAAAAGTATAATGTTTTCTAAAAATGATATAATTATATATTATCTTTATCAAGTTGAAATTTACACGATAACAATTTTATAAACAATATAATGACAACAAATTAATAATAGTCATAAGTTTTTCGTTAATTATAATGATATAATGATATAATTATATATTATCTTTATCAAGTTGTAATCTAACTTTTTTTTTTATTTTTTGAGATGAGCAAGTAATATAAGAATAAAACCATTTAGTTCAAAATTGAATAATGCTTAGTCCAATCTATTAAGCTCATAAAACTAATTTAAAATTAAGTTAATTTTAGACTAATCATGTTATGATTAAAATATCATTTAAAACATATATGACTAAATATGATTCACCAAAATCTTTTCCGAATTTTCACCATATAAAAATAGCCTTAAATTACTGCGATAATTCAAATTTTTCGTTCCTAATCATTTGTAAAAATAATTTCATTAAAAGTCACAATAATAGGTCACATAATATCAGTAACTAAATTCAGATTTATAACATTCATAAACCATTTAAATTTGAAATTTTTACCCATATAAAGGAAAATAGTCTAACACACGTTTATAATTTATATACATATTTTTAAGCAAAGATCATCCACACACAAAATTAATCAAAACTAAAATGAATATATGAATATCATAAAAATTAATATAATATCAATATATTTTTTATTAAAATTCAAAATTAAATATTTTAACAATTATTTACGTGAACATTTTTAATCTAGAATTACATATATCATATATGTAAAAAAAATTAAAGTGTACTTACCAAGAAAATAGGAGATGGGAGAGTAAAAAGTGGAAGCGGAAATATTTTAGGAAAAAATAAAGGTTAAAGTATACTAAAATTTGAAGATAAATAAAAAAAAAAAAAAAAAAAAAAAAAAAAAAAAATTCCCTAATAGAAAGGGAAACCGTTAATTAAGAAAACTAAGTCAATATTCCACTACGTCCCTACGCGTATATAAATGGTAGTCTCCAATAACAAACAACAATTGCAAAATCATTTCCACTTCTTTTTCTTTCTTTTTTTTTTTTTCTGAAAAGAAAAATCACTCTCATTTTAGTGTAACCATGAAAACTCAAAGTGTAAATTCATCCTCCATTAAAAATTTGACTTTATCTTCTTTCAATCCCAAACCTTCATTGGCTTCATCCAAACGGACTCTTCCTCTTAATTACGATGGTAATATTTCTAATCTCTCTTATATTCAATTTCTTTTATTTTTCTTTTATTTTAGAATTTCTAATCACTCTCATTGTCTCCTACGATGATAATTTTTGATTAGCAATTATCGTTTCTTGATGTGAATATTAATGTTAATTTTAACTTGATTATTACAGGAGAAATGTCGCCGAAAAGACAACAACAACTATTGTCAAAAGACGATTTCAACGGAGGGGATCTCAGTATATATAAACATCTAACAAGATTAGAATGTTTAGTAGCTGTGGCTGATGTAGCTTTACAAAAATATGGGAGTGAACAATACTTGAGCTCACTCTCAGTTGCTCTGCTGCAAAAGATAGAGCACTTGCACGGCGAAATTCCAGAATTAGTAATTAAAAAAACAATAACAAAATCCGACTTGGATCATGGTCAAGCTCGTCTAGCCATGCCGATGAGTCAATGTCGCATTCCCAATCTAGATCAAAAATTGGGTATTAATAAAGATAGTAAGAATAAGATTCCAATTACGGTGATTTTACCTAACGATAATTTAGACATAAAAACATTAAATTTTACGATTTACAAAAATTCATATGTGATAAATGGAAGTTGGAATAAAGTTACGAAAAGTTGCGATCTTGAGGAAGCCAACACCATTGAAGTTTGGTGTTTTCGAATTGTATCAAATTCAAGTGATGAAGCTTCTACAAGTACAAGTGCTCCTCCCACACGTTATGGATTCGCAATTGTTAAAAGATGATAGCTTTGTTCCCATAAAAGGACACAAATGAAGGCCAGGAAAGAAGTTCTTTTTTTTTTTGTTTTTTTACGGTACATAGTTTGATAGTTAGTAGATGTTCAACTGACAATTCTTATTTTTACATTTCAGCAATTTTTTTTTCTGTTACTAACAACAAAAGCGAATGAGAGTGAGTAACAGAACTACAACCAATAAATATTTTCTTTTTTGAACTTCGTAGGGATTGAATTATAAAATTAAATGATATCAAATAATAAATAGTAGAGATTGAATTATAAGACCTTTTTCCTTTTATTTTCATTTTTTCATTTGTTTGGATATAATTAGAGTAGATGGATTAATTAAGCCAAAGGTAATTAATATGTTAAATAGGTATCGTTGTCTTAAATCGTTGGAATGTGACAAATTAAAGAGGCACTAAAGCATATATATTTTAACTTTTATAGGCATCGATTTAAAAAAAGGGATAATTTCTAAGAAAATAATTTAAAGAAAAGTTTTTGACAAAAAAGTCTTTAACTAAAATCGAATATGAGTCGACCCAAAAGCAATAACTTGTGTATAGAAATTAAATTAAATTGGCAAGAAAACTACGTAGACACATAACCGATCATGAATATATATACACCACTGAATAGTTGCATGTTCCAACATATATAATTTGAATCACATCATCAATAATTCGAATACTATGTATTCATTAACAAAGTAATAAATGGTCATTAAATATATGAAAAAATTGACACATATTATAGTTAGAGTTGTTCAATGGGGTGGGTCCAGCCGGGTGAGGCAATTTCTTAACGGGTCGAATCGGATCAGGACATATTTTTTATAGTGGTTCAGGTTGGGTTAATTATCCATTTGAACCGCCCCGATCCGACCCACTCATATAAAAGTTCTCATTTTATTGACTAATGATGGTCGAGGTGGTTCAAAAATCAAAATACAAAAATGTGACCCTGAGCATCGACCCATCGTATACTAGTATTATAGATTATTAACTGTCATTAAGATTATAATATTCAGCTATTAAAATCGACCTGATCCGCTAAAAGTCCGACCTTATTAAAAAAATTAACGGGCATGACCCTTTTACAACATGGGTCGGGTCACGCGTTTTTAGCGTACCTCAGACCCATTTAACACCTATAAAAAATCTATAATGGTTTGGCCTTCAAGAATTCCGAAATTTGACTCCACCGTCAACAAGCGTGATCGATCGAACGGTACGTTTACATACTTTTTCTTTCGTTAATATTTCATTAGAATAAGTTGCTACAATTTCGCATAAAATTATTATTTCTGCATATAGATATGTAAATTAGATTTGTTAGTTATAAACTTCAATGAAAGAAGTGAGGAATTTATTTTATATTTGTTGTTTCCGATTTTATATTTGATTATTTTAATACAATCTTTTTAAATTTATGTTTTATTTTTAATTAGTAAGTTGATACATAATTAACTCATATCTTATTTAATTCATTTTAATTTTATTATTATCAAATCAATCTTTTGTAAAGATGTCAAAAAGGCATATATGTGTAATATGCATACCCACACCTATACCCATGTCCACACCTAAAATTTTCATATCCATATCACTACCCAAGACGATAAAATTTACATGCCTATACCCACGAACGTCTGGTTCATTTTTGTGCCTCAAAAAGAAAGACAAAAAAGCTCCTAAAAAGTTAAGGCCTAATAAATTTTAAGAAAAATTAACGTGAATAATACGAACTTTCACTTATTTCCCTATAAAAATACGAAGTTTCGATTAACGTTGAATAATACAAATTAAGTTTGATCTTATTTTTCCACCAGCATTCATTACCAGTTTATAATCGGAAGAAAATGTCAAATTATAACAGTTGTTCCTCACAGTCATCTTCTACCTTTATATTCTTCTCTTCATCATTATTAAACCAGCTCCTTTTATCTTTCTTTTTCCATGTAAATTTTTTTCTTTTTTTTTTTCTTCTTCCTTTTTTCCTTTTTTTCATTTGCTAATATTTTACCTCAACATCCCATCAAAATATTCAGTTTCATTTTTGAATGTCCTAACATACCAAAACTTAAATGTGATTAAATTACTAAACTTAGCCTAGAATCAAACAAAAACCAAAATTAAAGCAATTTTAGGTCAAAAAAGATTCACCATTAAAGTAAACAATTAAAAAAAATTTAAATTTTAAATCCTAATGTTGATTTTAATTGTAATGAATTTTATGAAGAAAATGAGATGACTGAAGCTGAAGCATAGCCTTCAAGATAACCAAGAGATTTTCAATCAAAATTACATTAATTTTAGGCATTGAATACAGTAAGTGAACATCAAAGTTTTTATGCACCGGGCCTGGGAGTCCGTCTACCAGGAGACCTGCCGTAAAAATTTAAGCCTTGGCAAAAGGGTTTTCTCAGCATTATTCATAAATACAGTTGGTGTCTTTGTTGCGTCACTAGCAACCATTGCAATCTGTTCTTTTGAAAATCTATGCCGTCTAAAAATGGTCAAAATTGAATTGGGTTTTTCTGGATTAGTGCTAAAATCAACATATTTTGAAGCTTTTTAGCAGATTTAATGGATAACCCACATGAATTAACAAAGAAAGAGATGGTAAATGAATAATCAGATGCCATTTGATGGGTAGAAAATGACCTAAATTTCGATTGACATTCACATACCTCAAATTTCAATGACTGGGCAAGTATTGGGATGAATTTAACAAGAAACTGACCTCTTTGAAAGAAAGATTTGGGGGACAATTTAGTAGAATTCCAGCCTGATATTCAATTTCTAACTCATTTCTGGCTACTTGCTAAACCTAATTGGTGTAATTAGTGTTCTCGATTGGCTATCTTTACTCGGCTAGTTGGTGTTAATGATCATGTTTTTTCAAATTGAGATATAGATATAGATGTTATAATAATAATAATAATAATAATATACAAATTTAAATTTTTTATAAAACTAATTATGTAATTGATATTGAAAAAGAGAAGTATGAATTAAATTAGTATGTATAATACTAAAACTATTGAATAATTTTTTAATATTATAACATATAAATAAATAAATAATACTAAAAGTAATTCATTTAATTTACTTAATTGATCTATGAAGTGCAAACGAATAATTCAAATAATAACTTTTAAAAAGTAACTCACAACAAGAAAAGGATATGCAGATGTATGAACTATAATATAATAATCTGAATGCATCTTCCTTCAAAACTAACTTGTTTTGGTACATGAAAGGGGCAACGGGAAACCTATGCCCATTATATATATATAAGCAAAAAAAAAAAACAAATGTGCTCAAACTGAGACAAAACAATATTATCTAAAATCCACTTTTACAGCCAGTCTCATGACTATGAAAGATGTCTCTCATGCCACCCCATTAAAGCTTTAATTCCTTCTTAGTGTGTCCTTAATGCCTACTCACATCATATTTAATGCGTACTTATCGTATTCTTAATGCCTACTTATAATATCCTTAATACCTACTTACAGTATCCTTAATACCTACTTAAAATATTTTTAACACCTAGTTATAAGCTTAATGCATACTTACAATATCCTTAATGCCTAGTGAGTTACTTACCCTATATTTTTTTTATGTGTCGGTCTATTTAGAGATAGTTTTTCAAAGAAACCATTTCTCACAAAAATTTGTGCTAACCTTAAATAGGTAGATGTGCTTCTTGATAATGATTATTTACAAGGAATAGACGAAAAAGTTACTTAAAATTCGAAATAGAAAAAAAAAAACATTTTAACGATATGCGACACAATCCGTGCACGACACGATGACATGTGGGTCTAACTTGTATATAAATTACTTTCTCCGTTTCACTATACTTGCTACATTTGACTTTTTACGCAATTTAATATGTTATTTTGATCATATATATATATATATATATATATATTAAAGTATACACATTTAAAAATTATAAAACTTAATATTCTGAAAGTATGCGATTAGGCAATTCAAACAAGATTCCACTTGACTATATTTGTTCTTATACATTAGCTATAATATGTAAAATAACCTTAAACGATGAATAGCGTAAAAAAACCCATATGTAGCAAGTATTTTAGAATGGAAGAAATATATTTTAAGTTGGCCAAACATGACATGATGTTGCACACATTAACATAACGTAACCAGACACGACTTTTTCATTTACTAGCAATATTTTAAAATCGGGGATATGACAAAGAGTCTACGTTTATCAGTATAATTTCTCAATTTCAAAATACTTGCAACATTTATTTTTTCACGCAGTCTAATGTACTAGTTCAATCGTTAATATCTATAATTATATATAATAAAAAATTATAAAATTTGATATTAATAATCTTTGCATCAAAATAAATCAAACAATATTCCACTTAACTATGTTTTAAATTATAGATTATAAATTAATCACAAATGAAAGGAAATAAGTGAATAACACTTATATTCTAAATGTTGCGACTATATCGAAATGGAGGATTGGAGGAAGTATTTAAAAATAAATAAGAAAAGGTACGGTAGAGCTGCTCGTCTGCCCCCACTTGATAAAATTTCAAAAATGGAGAGAGCGGCAAACTTTTAAAAACTCCAGTTTCTCACAACGGCTTCAACTTACAGTCACACACATATCTTTCAAACCCCCAAATTACAGATTTTTTCGAAACCCTAGCCGATCATACGTTCAAATTCAACCACATAACAATTCCAAATTCGACTTAAAGCGTCTCGATTTTTGCCAATTCATCAACTTCTGTTAAAGATCGTCGATAATGGGCGTCGAAAACTACCACGTGATTGAGCTTGTTGGTGAGGGTTCTTTTGGTAAAGTTTACAAAGGAAGAAGAAAATACACTGGTCAGGTATATATTTATACATATATATTTTTTCTAATCGAGTTTGTTAGTTTCTTTGATTCAGATTTTCAAATTTTATTGGGGAATCAATGATTTAGGGTTGTAATTTTGCAGACTGTTGCGATGAAGTTTATAGTGAAGCATGGAAAGAGTGAGAAAGATCTTCATAACCTAAGGCAGGAAATTGAGGTGATTCTTTGGTTTCTTGATGGATTAGTTTAAATTCAGCGGAATTTTAGATGCTGTTCCTCACTTTAATAAAGGTTTTCAAATTATAATAATTCTTCTGTGAAATGAATGAATTTTTGTAATGTCAAATGAAGTATTCGTAAATCACGATAAATTTTGTCCAAAATACTGATAAATTCAACTAATATTAAGCTTGTGCAATTGATAGAAAATAATTCTAGGTTATGGTTGTTGTTTGCATCGTTTTGTGTGAGCAAATGGCATTTACTCTCACATTTTCACTTGAGCTCCGTGGTATGTGAGAAATCTAGAAGGAGAATGGAGTGAACTCAATTGGATAGAGGATTAACTAAGTATATGATCTCTCCAAATGATTTTCAACTCTATGAAGTTCACTTATGTCCAATTTCCAAAAGTATTGCCCATCACTTAGATCACACTCTCATTTTTTTAGTTCACTACTCTTATAAACTGACCATATTAAGCTAGGTGCAGCACACTTGAATTTATCATTACTCAAGTACTCAAATCTTGGATTATTACTCTTATAAATGTTCTTATTACTCACATAGGTAATATTGCGTACATTCAACCTCTGACCTCGCCCGTGAGCTGAGGCCTGAGATTAGGGCTGCACACAGTCCGGACTGGTCTGGTTTGACAGAAAAATCAGATCAGACCGGAAATTTCGGTCTGGAAATTTTTCAGACCAGACCAGACCAGTCAAGAGACCAGACTGGACCAGACCAGACCATTCTAGAACGGTCTGGTCTGGTCTGGTCTACGGTTTTTTTTTTAAATTTTTATTGAGTGAGAATCTAAGATAAACGATAATCTGTAAACAAAATACATCATCAAATCCGAAACATCACAAATTTTCAATAGTTAAGTACATCACTAATTTTATAATATAGAACATAAAGTAAATTCATAGCAGTCACTAGTCAGCACTCAGCAATAGCGACTTCATCCATGAATATGCATCATTGCATCAAGGAACATCAATAACTGAAGGAGCCAAATTGATCTTCGATAACTCTATACAATAAAAACAAACATCAAAAAATATGATTTTATAAAATAAATATAATACTAATCATGATATGAAAGATCACATACCGTTCTCTAGTTGTGTTATATCCTCCAAGCACTCGTCAACTTTTAGAGAAGAAGCACGAAGCCAATCTTGACAAGAAATAAGAGCTTCTGCCATCTTTGGACTTAATGAACTTCGAAATGAATCTAGAACTCGACCTCTAGTGCTAAAGGCACTTTCCGATGCAACTGTGGATACAGGAATGGCTAGCACATCACGAGCTATAAGAGAAAGAATGGGAAACCTTGAACTATTGTTTTTCCAATATGTCAAAATATCAAAGCCATCTCCATCTTCTTCTGTAACCTCATCTAAATACTTGTCCACCTCTGTTTTAGTCAATTCCCCATCCTCACGAGACTCTTTGAGTTTTTTAAACTTAGATCTCATAAGTCCTTTTTTCGGAAGACCAGGTTCTACATCTTTGCTAGAACTTGAAGCACCATCACTTTGGTTCATTGTTGCGGATGTGGAATGAAAGCCTTTGTATTCATTATATAAATCATAAAGGGCATTCTTTACCCGCATACAAACAACAAAAGCATCATTATCTTTTGTGTACATTTGTCTTATCCCAAATTCCACAGTTTCCCATTTATATCTAGGATTAAGTACAGCAGCAACATATAGCATAACATTTAGTTTTTTAGGATCCCCCCAATACTTATCACACTTCTCTTTCATTCTTAGTGCCATATCCTTAAACTCATAATCAGGACTTTCACACCATTCTTTTAGCAAACAATCAACATCAGTTCTATCATCAAAACAACCATTACAAGTAACATATTGTGAACCAGACACACGCAAAGTTAAATTATAAAACACTTCTAATAACTGAACTAAGCTCTTCACTTGGTCCCAGTCATCAGTAGTAGGCTTTCCTAAACCATTCCCAGAACCATGGGGATCTAGAAGATGCTCATGAAAATTTGGATCTTCCCCATCATACCTCTCACATGCCAATATAAACTTCAAAGCAATGCTTAACATCAAATAAGTTGAGTTCCACCGTGTGACCACATCAAGAGACAACATGTTTTTTGTTGAAATCTTCTCATCCGAAACACACTTATAAAACTTTTCAATTCTAGATGGAGAAGATAAAATAAATTTAACAGCACCTCAAACTCGACAAACCGCATCAGTAACTAATTTAAGACCATCATTAACCACTAAGTTCATGATATGCGCAATACATCTTACATGCAAATATTCTCCATTCAACACACTAGTTCCCCACGTTTTCACTCTTGTTTTTAAATAAGCAATTGCAGTGTTATTAGAACTATCATTGTCAACAGTAATGGTCATCACATTTTCAAGACCCCAAGCAAGCAAACATTTCTCAATTGCCTTCCCAATGGCCTGACCTTTATGACTTGATATTGGACAAAAGTTTAAGATTCTTTTATTTAACTTCCAATCATCATCAATAAAATGCGCAGTTAAACACATAATTATTTTTTTGGATTGAAGTCCATGTGTTAGTAGTAAGGCATACTCTCCTACAATTAGATTTTAGAAAAGATTTTAGTTTCAACCTTTCTTCCAAAAACATCTCGTAACAATCTCTAGCTACGGTTATTCTAGAAGGAACCACAAACTTATTTTGCATCTGTGAGCAAAAGTGCCTAAACCCCTGGGCTTCAACAAATCTAAAGGGAAGTTCATCAACAATTATCATGAACGCTAAGCCTTTTCTACAAGCCTCATAGTTAAACATCCAACTCTTTATGTGAGCTTCTTGTTCCCCTTGTTCATTAACACTTGATTGAAAACTCAATTGTGTTTGAGTAGCATTTGATTTGTTATTGAGTGAAAATCTAGTACACTTACTTAAATGTGCTCTATAAGTACTAGTCCCATTTAAATTAGGATTGCACTTATATTCACGACCACAATAGTTACACTTACATTTCTTTTCCATATTTTTGTTTGTAAATTTGGTGAAGTGATCCCATATGTCGGATCTTGGTTTCACAACTTTTTTCCTTTGTTTGCTCATAACTTCCTCCTTTTTGATTTCTTTACCATCCTGATCATCCACTTCATTTTCATCGTAAACTATAAAAGGTTCATCCATCGACATCGCAAACTACAATTGATCATCAACAATCTATTTAGTCTACAAAGACTACAATATCAACCAAAATGGTGATTCTTCCAATACTACAATCAAACAAAATGGTGACTGGTAAAATTAAGCAATTAACATTACGAGATTCATTCAACATTCAACTGAAAATTAAGCAATGCATTCGTCCATAACCAATTTAAACAAAACTTGAAGGAAGATTGGAGAATTTAAACAAAAGCTGATAAATTTAAACATTCAAGTATTCAACTGAAAGTTGAGATTCTTCATTCTTCGAATTTAAACAATTTAACATTCAACATATCAAATGAGTAATACCAACATATTAACATTCAACATTCAACATAATTAACAATTTAACATTCAGAATTCCAATCAAACCCTAAAACTGATAAATTCCAATCAAACAATTTAACATTACGAGATTCATTCAACATTCAACCGAAAATTAAGCAATTACACATGTTTTTTTAAGAATGAAGATTCTACACTTACATTACGAGATTCTACACTTGATTCCGTGGTGACTGCTGAGATTGGAGAATGAAGATTGGAGGAGGAGCGTCGAAGCCTCGAAGAAGCGCAGAAGCACTGTCGACTGTCAATGGGTTGAAGGCTTGAAGCTCGAAGAGTTGAAGCCTCGAAGGAGGGCCGGAGGCGAGGAATTAGAGAGGAGGCAAGGAATGAGAGAGGAGGCGAGGAATGAGAGAGGAGGCGAGGAATCAGAGAGAAGGCGAGGAAGAGAGGAGAAACTCACGATTTGGGAAATGGAGATGGAGGCAGCCAGCAGGAGTTCACGAGTAGTTGCCCTAATCCCCTAAAATTTGATTTTAATACGGTTTTCCGGTCCGGTTTGGTTTGAAAATTTTAAAACCGGGACCGGACCGTAAACCGTTTTTTTTAAAAAAAAATACCGGACCAAACCATTTAGACCGTAGACCAGACCAAATATTTAAATTACGGTTTGGTCCGGTTTGATTTACGGTTTAGACCAAACTGTGTTCAGCCCTACCTGAGATAATGAAATGTTGTTGCTCTTTTGGGGTGAGGAGATGCTTTTTATACTAAAATTTATGAATGAAGTTGCTTTCAAACCCCTCTTGCTACAAATCAGTATGTGTGCTCTGGAGTATTGATTGAGCACTACACTCTTTGTTATGACTCAGATCTAGTAACCAGTTTTGAACATTTTTTTTCTGAAAAAAAAAAAATCTTCTTTTTAATGGCTTAACCTTTTTAGGTGAGATTTGTTAACAGAGCATAACTCTTAATAATTTATAGTTTCTCTGTTTCACTATCCTTGTTACATTTGATTTTTTACACAATTTAATGTATGTGTTATTTTGATTATTTATATATTACTATTATGAAAGTATGCGATTAGACGATTCAAATAAAATCTTATTTACCTTTATTTTTTCTTACACATTAGTCGCAATATATTTCATAAAATAAGCTTGAACAATAAATAATGTCAATAATCATAGTGTAGTAAGTATTTCATGATGGAAGAAGTATATTATACGAAATGTTAATATAAGCTTGAATTTCCGATTTATATTGCATAAGCTTGTATTTACGATTTATCTTTGATAGCAACATTGTAAAAATTTTCTTGTATACTTTCTTTGTTCCATAATACCTGTTATGTTTTAATAGTAATACTATTCATCTCTAATTATAATTCGGTAATTCCGAGTCATGCATAAAAATAATATAATCATAGGAGATCTTGTTTTATACTTCATAAGATATAGTTTTTTAGTATGTAATTTTCATAATTTTTCGTTTAATCAAAATAAAGAAAGTTAATATCAAAATATTACGTCGAATTACGTAAAAAATGTTGCAGACTAAATAATTCATGCACAGCACGGACCTATTTACTTGTATTAGAATAATATAAAGAAATCAATTCAATTAAAAGCTTTTGTTCATTCAATTAGTACATTATTTCGATGTACTCTTAGGATAATGTAGGATGATCAGTCTGTTCTGCAACAAGTTGTACCTTTTCCTGTTAAAGTCTTTTTAACTCTGTGAATACCAATGAATTTAAGAAATTGCTTTCCGTCTGGAGTCAACTCGTTCATAGATTTATAAGTGAAATTTGATGGTTTTTCTTCATAATCAGTTGAATTAATCCTCCCAATAGTTAAAGATATAAATTTTGTACACAGTGCGTGAATATGAGTATATAAATATTGTTATTAGCCTTGGGTATATAGTGGGTATAAGGTCGTACATTTAATGCTTAATATCTATTATTATACATGCCCATTCAATCTATCTCATACTCGCTCACACCATAATTAGTTAATTACAATATACTCTAACCTATTCAATAAGAATAAGATACTTGTACCTCACATCAAATCGTATCTTGTACGTGACGTGAGCAATGTTGTTGTTGTGTGGTGTTGAGCTTTTCATATGCGGTGCCTATCATGCCTTCGTGTAAAATTAAACCCATTTTTATTGCTTAAGCAAAACCCACAATGGGCATCATTTACCAAGATATAAAATCACAAGATTCAAATACTTGAACAAAAATTAAATACATCAAACATGTACTTGAATAAAATAAAGACCTAAAAAATTAACCAAAAGATTAAACAGCAACAAAAAATAAATAAAAATCTAAATAATCAAATACTTGAAAGCCAAAAATGGAAATAATTGAAAATCCAATATATAGGTATAATATGGAAGCAATAATATTAACAAGAATTTTCATTTCAACATTACATTACAATGAACGTAAAAAAATGAATCAATTAAAAGAAAAGAAATTACAAAACATAAATAAAAAATAAAGAAAAAGAATAATATCCTTGCATAGCACTGCGAGACAACTCTAGAATCAATTCTTCGACTATCACCCAATTCATGCCCTTCGTTCATTTCTATCCCTCTTTTATGGAAAACAAATAAAATTCATCTTTTAACAATTGCGAATCCATAACGTGTGGGAGGAGCACTTGTACTTGTAGAAGCTTCATCACTTGAATTTGATACAATTCAAAAACACCAAACTTCAATGGTGTTGCCTTCCTCAAGATCGCAACTTTTCGTAACTTTATTCCAACTTCCATTTATCACATACGAATTTTTATAAATCGTAAAATTTAATGTTTTTATGTCTAAATTATCGTTAGGTAAAATCACCGTGATTGGAATCTTATTCTTACTATCTTTATTAATACCCAATTTTTGATCTAAATTGGGAATGCGACATTGACTCATCGGCATGGCTAGACGAGCTTGACCATGATCCAAGTCGGATTTTGTTATTGTTTTCTTAATAACTAATTGTGGAATTTCTCCGTGTAATTGCTCAATCTTTTGCAGTAGAGCAACGGAGAGTGAGCGCAAGTATTGTTCACTCTCATATTTTTTAAAAGCTACCTCAGCCACAGCTACTAAACAATCTAATCTTGTTAGATGTTTATATATACTGAGATTCCCTCCGTTGAAATCGTCTTTTGACAATGGTCGTTGTTGTCTTTTCGGCGACATTTCTCCTGTAATAATATTCACATTAAGAAACGATAATCGTTAATCACAAATTATCATCGTAGGAGACAGGAAACAAATAATTGTTGATGAGTAACCGCCTTTAACTAATATAATGGACTAGACAATAATGTGTTTTTTAGGATTAGTAAACACGCACAATTATAGCAACAAATTCTAAAATATATTTAAAAAAAAAAAAGAAAAAGTATGCTTAGGCTATTTTTTTTAGGGATTCCAAATATTTAGGAGGATGTTAATATCTTAATCATACTTCTACACTTTAACATCGATTTATGTTATATTTTATAATAACAAATTATATAACTGAATTAAGGTGGTAGATTGAATTCTTTAGTTAGAAATTTAATATAAGATCAGAGAGATATGATTATTATATTTGGAGAAGAGTAGTACGAATTTGAAATGAGACAAACATAGCTGATTAATGCATAGAAGATTTTTATTCAACTCTTTAAAAAAAAAAAAGAAATTCAATATAAGAGAGATTAGAATATTACCATCGTAATTAAAAAAAAAACGACAATTGTCAAAAGACGATTTCAATGGAGGGGATCTCAGTATATATAAACATCTAACAAGGTTAGAATGTTTAGTAGCTCTGGCTTATATAGCTTTACAAAAATATGAGAGTGAACAATACTTGAGCTCACCCTCGGTTGCTCTACTGCAAAAGATAGAGCAATTGCACGGAGAAATTCCAGAATTAGTAATTAAAAAAACAATAACAAAATCGAACTTGGATCATTGTCAAGCTCGTCTAGCCATGCCGATCAGTCAATGTGGCATTCCCAATTTAGATCAAAAATTGGGTATTAATACAGATATTAAGAATAAGGTTCCAATTACGGTGATTTTACCAAATGATAATTTAGACATAAAAACCTTAAATTTTACGAATTTATAAAAATTCGTATGTGATTAATGGAAGTTGGAATAAAGTTACCAAAAGTTGCGATCTTGAGGAAGGCAACACCATTGAAGTTTGGTGTTTTCGAATTGTATCAAATTTAAGCGATGAAGCTTCTACAAGTACAAGTGCTCCTCCCACACGTTATGGGTTCGCAATTGTTAAAAGATGAATTTTATTTGTTTTCCATAAAAGAGAGATAGAAATGAACGAAGAGCATGAATTGGGTGATAGTCGAAGAATTGATTCTAGAGTGGTCTCGCAGTGCTGTGCAAGGATATTATTCTTTTTCTTTATTTTTTATTTCTGATTTGTAATTTCATTTCTTTTAATTGATTCATTTTTTTAGGTTTATAGTAATGTAATGTTGAAATACAATTCTTGTTAATATTATTGCTTCCATATTATACCTATAGATTGGATTTTAGTTTTGTGATTTTATATTTTGGTTAATGCTGCCCATTGTGGGTTTTTCATATTGAATTGGATGGTAGAGATGAAGCAATTGAGGCATGGGTTAGATTTTGCGAATGTGAGAATTAATATCCTTACTTTGACAAAATAATGATGAGCTTAAGCAATAAAAATGGGTTAAATTTTACATGATAGGCACCGCATATGAAAAGCTCAACACGACACAACAACATTGCTCACGTCACCTACAAGATACGATTTGATGCGAGGTATGATAGACACAATACGTGGGTGTATTAGATTATACTGTGCGTCTGTAAAGTACCCAGTAGCAAATTCAAGGTTTGGAGTCCAGGGGCACCAAACTAATGGATGAAATTTCAGTAGAGATTCATTTGTAAAATTAACAATTATTTTACCTTTACTTGCTAAAATTTTAAATACGACATAACATAAAAGAAAATGGAACAAAATAAATCAATTGACCTAATTAAAAAAAATGAATAAAACAAACAAATAAGACAAATTACTAAAATAAGGGAATATTTATCCTCAAAAGACTTCAGTATTAATTTTATACGTTTACTCTTACCAATAAAAACGTGTACTTTGAATTACCCGTTATTTTATACTTTGAATATTTATCCTTGAAAGACTTCGTTATTAACTAAATTCTCATAATGTGCGGTGATTATTTATTTCTTGTCTCCTACGATAATTTTTGATTAATAATTGTCTTGCTAATGTTAATATTAATGTAAATTTGATTTTATTATTACCGGATAAGTGTCAAAAAAAAAAGGCAAAAACCATTATTAATAGAAGATTTTAAAGAAAGTGATCTGAGCTAGGGATGACAAAGGGTCGGACTCGGCTCGGATTATACATACTCCGGATTTTAGTCGAACTTTTTTTTTCAGTCCACTTCCACTCGGAGTCGGATTATGCATACTCCAAGTTTGCCCCAACTCGGACTCGCGGACCTCCAACGGAGTCGAATACGAAGTTGAATTATTATCAAACTTTATCGTTGTGATATTTTACTAATGATTTAAAGCATACGAAGTTAATAAAATATATTTTTCAAAGACAATTTAACAAAAGAATATGTACTTTGAATTCAAGTTTAACATGAGAAATATTCCTAATACTACAATTTAACAAAATTTTCTCGTATTTTGATTTGTCGTATTTTGATTGATTGATCTAAATAAAAATACCAAGTAGTTTTTCAAAATCGAAAATTACAATTAGTATGAGACAGAGCTTCAATTAGTCACGTCTAGAGTTTTAAAGGAAACAAAATGTTGGGTTAAAAGTCAAATTCAAAGTCGGATTTCCTTCAGGGTCGGAGTCGGGTCGGAGTGTCGGATTTTTAATAAGGTCCAACACCGGTCCGTCTCTAACTCGGATTCGGATCGTGAAGTTGGAGTTGAATTCGGATAACCTTTTCCTCGAACTCGAATCGGATTATTTTCCTCGGATCGAGTCGGACTAGGATTGATTTCGGATTGAATTGCCATTCCTAATCTGAGCAAACATAAATATCTAACAAAATTCAAGTGCTTGCTGATTAGCTTTAGAAAAATATGAAAGTGAACAATGCTTGCGTTCAGTTTCAGTTGCTCTGCTCCGGAAAGATGGGGCAATTGCAAGGAAAAACCAAAATTAGTCATGATTTTAGAAACAATATCTTGAAATAAAAAGATTCACTTGCTATAAAAAATGAATCGGATAATCCACATTTACATTTAAGGCTAGTTTGTTTAGTGATATTAAATAATGGTAATGAAAATGACTTATAGTGTAAATTTCATCAAAAGTTCCTTGTCATTTCCATGTTGATGAATCTTTGATCACAAAAAAGTTTTTTTTGTTATAAATTTCTTTTACCACTTAATACCACCTCTCCCAATGGTAATATATTGGAGTGTATTTTATGATAAAAAAATGAAATGATTAGAGTTGAACAAGCTAGCAAGATCATGAGGGTAGCCAAGAGAGTTTTTAACCAAAATTAGACTAGTTTTCATTCATATTATCACCGTTTATTACCACCTACCAAATGGACCGTTAGTAGTATATAAATTGCGGCATGTATTGGGAGTGACCGTTTCATATTAAGACCAATAGCTCAATTAGTTAAATTATAGTTTTTATTCTATACGCGATCAGTAATTGATCAGTTTAAAGTCTTAGTTGATACCTTTAAGATTAAAATTGATTTTGCCTTATATGTTATAATAATCATTTAAATGATCATTTTACGTATAAGTGATCACTTTGAAGTTTGAATTGATCACTTTATCATAGAAATTGAAGACTTTAAAATAATTGATCCATTTAAGGTCATAAACTTGTAATTAGCTGAATTGATCACTTTTAGGTCAAAATTAAAACTATTTATTTTAATTGATCTATTTAAGATTTACTTTAAGTTAAAATTAATCACTTTAATGTAAAAATTGATATCTTTAAAGTGAAATGATTTAATTTTTAGTTTTCCGGTTTTGTCCACTTTTATTTTTCAATTTTGTCTTTTGGAAGAGTGGTTACAGACACATGCAAGGTACTTGAATGTAATGAATTTTATAAATTAGGGAGTCTAAATATTAGTTGATGATAGTTTAGTTATCTTTGATTTGGTATACACTTACTTGCTTTTAGACTTAAAATTTTAAGAAAATTATTAATGTGTATTAATACACCGCTAAATTTAAAGTTGTAAATAATGGTTAGTCTTTGTCATTTTATTTATTAATTAATTTTAATTTTCATACGTGTTTTATCTTTTTATTTCACTTGTTGAATGCAACTTTTTTTGTATTTTCGAATTGTATCAAATTCAAGTGATGAAGCTTCGACAAGTACAAGTGGTGGTCCACGCGTTATGGGTTCGCAATTGTTAAAAGAACACAAATGAAGGCCATGAAAGAAGGCGCGCAGATGATGAATATGACGATGAACGTACAGGATCTCATAATTCAATAGATGTTCAACAGACTAATATACACTTTATGTATTAAAGTGATCACTTATAACGTTGAAGTAATCACTTATAATTTTAAACTAATTACTTTTTATAGTCTTAGAGTGATTACTTATAACCTTAAAACGATCACTAGTTAGTAGATTGAATTAAAAAAATAGACTAATTAGATGGGCTCGTCTCATAATGAGAGTGTCTCATACAAAACGAGCTGATAATAATAATAATAATAATAATAATAGTAGAGATTGAATAATGTGTTAATAAGACTCATAAAATTAATCAAAACGAAGATGACCATATGAATATCATAAAAATTAATATAATGTTAAATTTTTTTTATTACAATTCAAATTTAATCATTTTTAACAATTATATATATATATATATATATATATATATATATATATATATATATATATATATATATATATATATATATGTATATATATATATATATATATATGTATATATATATATATATGTATATATATATATATATGTATATATATATATGTATATATATATATGTATATATATATATATGTATATATATATATGTATATATATATATATATGTATATATATATATATGTATATATATATATATATATATATATATATATATATATATATATATATATATATATATATATATATATATATATATATATATATATATATATATAACGTTAAAGTTAAGGGAGAGAAAAAAGTGGAAGAGGAAATTTTTGAGAAAAAATAAGTTAAAGTCTATTAAAATTTTTAAGATATAAAATAAAAATAAAATAAAAGATAAAAACCAAATAAATACGGAAACGGTTAATACGCCCCTACGCGTATATAAATGGTAGTCTCCAATAACAAACAACAATTGCAAAATTATTTCCACTTCTTTTTCTTCTTTTTTTTTTTTTTTGAAAAGAAAAATCACTCTCATTTTAGTGTAACCATGAAAACTCAAAGTCTAAATTCATCCTCCATTAAAAATTTGACTTTATCTTCTTCCAAACGGACTCTTCCTCTTAATTACGATGGTAATATTCTAATCTCTCTTATATTCAATATATATTCAATTTCTTTTTTTTTTTTTAAAGAGTTGAATAAAAATCTTGTATGCATATAAAAGCAAAAAACTCTTCCAAAAATATATCATACTCCTTTTATTTTGTATTTTTTTATTTTTAACTATTTTATAAAAGCAAAAAAGTTTAGTAACTCATTGTTAGAGTATATAACGTATTTTGGGCCTCAACCATCAGATTAAGCTTTTGGTTGAGTTGGTTCCTTGACACTCATTACATAACAAAAAATATAAATTATACCTACATTAAATCCAAGTTAATATCAACCTTGTATATGAAAAAAGTATTTTTTAAACCCTAAAAATTGGGGTCCTAGCCTGTTGTGCCCCTGATAATCGACGTTCATGCCTACATCTAACCACCTGATTATGCACTCAAGCTTATCTCTATCCACCATGACCAATTGAATGTAAAATTCTACAATGATAGATTGTCGGTTCTCATCATCAACTTAAGTTTTTAGTTGAATTAGTTCGTTTATAATTATTGTAGTAATGTAGAAGTGCAAGCACATCAAGGAGAAAGTACAAACAGCGTCAGACGGATGTAGAAACAACAAACAATTCCGTATTTTCTTTTTGTGTGTACGCATCGATTTAATATGATGTTGTACAACAATGTCTAAGCATTAGTCTCAACAGTTTGGCCATAGAAAGGAAATTGACAATAATAATAATAATAATAATAATAATAATAATAATAATAATAATAATAATAACTATTGTTGTGTTATGGAATTGGGTTTTAAAATAGATAATAAAAATTAAGGATCCAATTTATGCGGTGATTCTATCTAATGAGAATTTTGAAATAAAAACCTTAGTGATTCTATCTAATGAGAATTTTGAAATAAAAACCTTACATTTACAATTTATAAAAACTCGTATGTGATTAATGGAGGTTGGAATGAAGTTATTAAATGTTGTAATCTTGAGGAAGGCAACATTATTGAAGTTGGCCGAGTTTTTTCGAATTTTATCAAATTCAAGTGATGAAGCTTCTAAAATTTGTTTTCCAAAAAAGAGGGACAATAATTATGTAGGGGATAAATTGATGATGATCATGAATTATCCCATTGATTGTTACGTTGAGAGATGTATTATCCAATTACAACAACCTAATTTGTTCAAAGAAGCGTTCCTTGTCTTCTTGGATCACATATACACTAATTCTTAAATCAGACGGTCTCACGGTGAGACCATCTCTATTAGACTGGCCCAATATACACTTTTTGTATAAAAGTGATCACTTATAACAGTAAAGTGATCATTTATAATTTTAAAATAATAACTTTTTATAGTCTTAGAGTCATTACTTATAACCTTAAAACAATTACTTACGATGTTATAATTAATAAAAATAAGAAAATGGCTAATTATATGGGCCCGTCTCATGGTGAGACGGTCTCATACAAGATATGCTATCACATATATTGTTGTTTCTTGAATTCAGTTACAAACATGCACTCATTTTGGTACAGGAAGTACTCACTAATCTATACTAGTCAATGAAATATACAAGTAGAAACTCAGCCATACATACCTTAATATATTCTGTCCATTGAGGTAGATCTTCCATTGTGATTACGATCATTTTTTTTCATCATCCCACTTAAATTTTGTATAAGTCTTGATGTCCGTGATGCAGCCATAGTGTTTCTTCCAAGACTTAGTTCGGTTTCTCATATGATCCACGTTAAGTGCAATGCCTAACTCTCTCTTTAACTCATCAACAACAGCTTGGTAAGCTTGAGGCTTAAAATCTCCATCTCCTTTTTCCTTGTTGTTGATTTGTTCTAACAAAACTCGAGTAAGAATGTCATCCATCTGCTTATTCCAAGACACATAGCTTCTTTTATTGCTCATTACCTACCAAAAACAAAACAACACATTTAAAAGGTTTCATTATCTAAAATCAATCACAAGTGTTGGCATATGAATACAAAACATTGTACTAAATTCACATTCACACACCTACACTACTAGAGAATAAAAATAACCACAATCAAGTAGCCCCCTTCGAGCTTGGTATTCTGGGAACATCTTTTGTGACATTTCATCTCTTAAGTTGTTCCATTGAGGTGAGGCTTGTGCCGTTGAAATGAAATCCTCCCCTTCATCCTCCATTGTATCAAAAGCTTCTACATTTGATAAATCATCGTCCACCTCATTTAACAAATTCTCCTCATTCAAATTTTCTTCTCTAACAAAATTATGGAGAACAAAGCATGCATTTATGATTCTTACTTGTGTTTGCTTATCATAAAAACTATTGTTCCTCAATATAGCCCACCTCTTACTCAATAACCCAAAGGCTCTTTCAATGGTATTACGTTTATCAAATTTAGGTTTATAAATAACTAAATTCAGGTTTATCAAATTCTTAAACCATTTAAATTTGAAATTTTTACCAATATAAAGGAAAAATAGTCTAACAAACGTTTATAATTTATATACATATTTTTAAGCATAGATCATCCACACAAAAATTAATCAAAACTAAAATGAATATATGAATATCATAAAAATTAATATAATATCAATATTTTTTTATTAAAATTCAAAATTAAATATTTTAACAATTATTTACGTGAACATTTTTAATCTAGAATTACAGATATGTAAAAAAAATTAAAGTGTACTTACCAAGAAAATAGGAGACGGGAGAGTAAAAAGTGGAAGCGGAAATTTTTTACAAAAAATAAAGGTTAAAGTCTAATAAAATTTGAAGATAAAAAAAAGAAAAAAGAAAAAAGAAAAAAAAAACCCTAATAAGCCGGAAAGTCATTGATCGTCCACATTAAAGTTGCTCGTAGTTGGAAATTCTCCTTTCTTGACACATCAAATGTACAAATACCCTCCTCCCACAACATATTCAACTCTTGTATTAGTGGTTGAAGATATAAGTCAATGTTGTGCTTTGGATTACTCGGCCCAGGGACAATCACGGTCAAGAACATATACGGCTTCTTCATGCACATCCATGGCGGAAGATTGTATGGTGTTAAAATGACAGGCCACGATGAATACTGTTGACCCGAACTTCCAAATGGGTTAAAACCATCTGTACACATACCAAGCCGCACGTTTCGAGTCTCCAATGCAAAGTCTGGATGAATGTCGTTAAATGTCAACCACGCTTCAGCATCGGACGGATGTATCATCTCTCCATCCTTAGTGCGGTGCTCTGCATGCCACTTCATATGCCTAGCTATTGCCTCTGAAGCATACAATCTTTGTAATCTGGGGCCTAGGGAAAATAATGAAATTGTTTCCGCGAAACCTTATCACCCTTACTCTTTCTTCTCCATCTAGAAGTTTCACAAATGTAACAGCAAGTTGCATTCGCATTATTCCCCCAATATATCAAACATTCGTTAGGACAACAATCTATCTTCTCAACAGGTAATCCAAGAGCAGCTATTTGTTTTTTCGTTTCGTAGAAGTTGTTTACCATCGTATTCTCTTCTGGTAACACTTCATTCACAATACCACAAATATCGTCGTAACACCTCTCAGTGAGACGATGGTCTGTCTTCAGGTTTGTAAGTCGACCAATAATAGACATCTTGGTGTGATTTTTACAACCTTCATATAAAGGACTATTTACAGAATTTAACATTTCAAAAAACTGTTGACACTGTGGGTTTGGATATTCGTCAACGTGTACCGGTGGTTCATTATCTACTGACACTACATTATACTGTGAGGGAAGAAAGTGATGGTAATTGTCTGGAAACACACTAGCTACTGCATCATGTACCATCTGTGAGTATGGATTTGGATTGTTTGACGATTGCTCTCCGACTTCCGCTACAACATCAGATGTTGTTCCTATCTCTGTGTTCTGATGATATTCCCACTCATAGTAATTTTCAACAAACCCCTTTCTCATTAGATGTTCTCTTATTTCATCTGGTTCCTTATAACAACAATTTTTACACTTTTTACAAGGACATCTAATCTTAGAACTCATGCTTTGTATACGAGCAAATTCTAAAAACTCTTCCAACCCTCTCATAAATCTTAAAATAAACTTTTCATTTTTTCGTCGGTTGTACATCCAACTTCTTTCTTGCCTAGAACTCATTTTTAACACCTAAATATAATATAATAACATAATTATTCAACTGATCAATAAAGTAAGTTAATGACAATAACAATGTATGATAATAATAATAATAATATAATTATTCTAATAAAAATTATTAAAGCAAACTAAAGTCAATAAAAATAAAATATAAAATAATAAAAAATATAAAAACTCAAGTAAATAACAATAGAAATTAAATAATAAAATTAAATCAAGTAAATATAAAACTCAAGTAAATAACAAAGAAAATAAAATATGTACTAACTAAACATTAAAATTAATTCAAATTAATGACAATAGAAACTAAATATAAATAATAAAAATAAATAAAAATAACTCATATAAAGAGAATAAAAAAAAAATTACTAACCTCTTCTAATTCTTTAGCTTCCAAAATATACGATCCACAACAATTTGCAGCTTATTTATAGAACAAAATGGCGACAAGACGACAATTACAAACCCATCGCCACTTTTAAATTCAAATTCAAAAACATGGCGACCAAAGGCTACCAAAGGCTCTGTCGCCTACTTTTAAAAAATAAAACCAAACATGGCGAGCACGTGGCGACTAACATAACCCATCGCCATGCAACAAAATAAAAATAAAAAAATTCCGTCTTTCTTGGCGACGAAATGCCGACACGATAGTCCGTCGCCATGTAGTAAAATAAAAAAAAAAAAAAGAAAAATGGCAGATGGCAGATGGCGACTCCTGGGCGACGATCGTTCCTGTCGCCATAGAACTTTCTGCTTTCGCGACCAGCTTCTCTCTTGCCTTGATGCCGTCGTCATGGGTGACGAACACTTCCCCTCGCTATTTTTCCATCGCTAAATCAGTTGTTTTTTTTAGTGTGTGAGTATGTTGTACAGGTTGCATTCCTTGTCTTCTTGGATCACATATGTTATTGTTGTTTCTTGAATTTAGATATAAGCATGCACTCATTTTTTATTTTTATTTTTATTTTTATTGTCTTTATTCTTATAAGAAAGAATTCCTGAATCTTGATTATTTTAATGTCAAAATTGATTAGTTTTAGTTTAAAATTAAATTTATTTATTTTTATTTGATCCATTTGATGTTTACGTTAAGTTGAAATTGATCACTTTAATGTTAGAAGTGATACCATTAAGGTATAAATTAAATTTTTATTTTTAAATTTTTGGATTTTGGGCCATATTTGTTTTTTAACTAGTATAGATGATCGTGCAATGGGGGATTATTAAGATTAAAATATAAAAGTATAATGTTTTTTAAAAATGATATAATTATATATTATCTTTATCAAGTTGAAATTTACACGATAAAAATTTTATAAACAATATAATGACAACAAATTAATAATAGTCATAAGTTTTTGGTTAATTATAATGATATTATGATATAATTATATATTATCTTTATCAAGTTGTAATCTCACTTTTTTTTTTTTTTTTTTTTTTTGAGATGAGCAAGTAATATAAGAATAAAACCATTTAGTTCAAAATTGAATAATGCTTAGTCCAATCTATTAAGCTCATAAAACTAATTTAAACTTAAGTTAATTTTAGACTAATCATGTTATGATTATAAATATCATTTAAAACATATATGACTAAATATGATTATGTAGATCAATATACATACAGGATTCACCAAAATCTTTTCCGAATTTTCACCATATAAAAATAGCCTTAAATTACTTTGATAATTCAAATTTTTCGTTCCTAATCATTTGTAAAAATAATTTCATTAAAAGTCACAATAATAGGTCACATAATATCAGTAACTAAATTCAGATTTATAACATTCATAAACCATTTAAATTTGAAATTTTTACCCATATAAAGGAAAATAGTCTAACACACGTTTATAATTTATATACATATTTTTAAGCATAGATCATCCACACAAAAATTAATCAAAACTAAAATGAATATTTGAATATCATAAAAATTAATATAATATCAATATTTTTTTTTATTATAATTCAAAATTAAATATTTTAACAATTATTTACGTGAACATTTTTAATCTAGAATTACATATATCATATATGTAAAAAAAATTAAAGTGTACTTACCAAGAAAATAGGAGATGGGAGAGTAAAAAGTGGAAGCGGAAATATTTTAGGAAAAAATAAAGATTAAAGTATACTAAAATTTAAAGATTAAAAAAAAAAAAAAAAAAAAAAAAAAAAAAAAAACCCTAATAGAAAGGGAAACCGTTAATTAAGAAAACTAAGTCAATATTCCACTACGTCCCTACGCGTATATAAATGGTAGTCTCCAATAACAAACAACAATTGCAAAATCATTTCCACTTCTTTTTCTTTCTTTTTTTTTTTTCTGAAAAGAAAAATCACTCTCATTTTAGTGTAACCATGAAAACTCAAAGTGTAAATTCATCCTCCATTAAAAATTTGACTTTATCTTCTTCCAATCCCAAACCTTCATTGGCTTCATCCAAACGGACTCTTCCTCTTAATTACGATGGTAATATTTCTAATCTCTCTTATATTCAATTTCTTTTATTTTTCTTTTATTTTAGAATTTCTAATCACTCTCATTGTCTCCTACGATGATAATTTTTGATTAGCAATTATCGTTTCTTGATGTGAATATTAATGTTAATTTTAACTTGATTATTACAGGAGAAATGTCGCCGAAAAGACAACAACAACTATTGTCAAAAGACGATTTCAACGGAGGGGATCTCAGTATATATAAACATCTAACAAGATTAGAATGTTTAGTAGCTGTGGCTGATGTAGCTTTACAAAAATATGGGAGTGAACAATACTTGAGCTCACTCTCAGTTGCTCTGCTGCAAAAGATAGAGCACTTGCACGGCGAAATTCCAGAATTAGTAATTAAAAAAACAATAACAAAATCCGACTTGGATCATGGTCAAGCTCGTCTAGCCATGCCGATGAGTCAATGTCGCATTCCCAATCTAGATCAAAAATTGGGTATTAATAAAGATAGTAAGAATAAGATTCCAATTACGGTGATTTTACCTAACGATAATTTAGACATAAAAACATTAAATTTTACGATTTACAAAAATTCATATGTGATAAATGGAAGTTGGAATAAAGTTACGAAAAGTTGCGATCTTGAGGAAGGCAACACCATTGAAGTTTGGTGTTTTCGAATTGTATCAAATTCAAGTGATGAAGCTTCTACAAGTACAAGTGCTCCTCCCACACGTTATGGATTCGCAATTGTTAAAAGATGATAGCTTTGTTCCCATAAAAGGACACAAATGAAGGCCAGGAAAGAAGTTCTTTTTTTTTTTGTTTTTTTACGGTACATAGTTTGATAGTTAGTAGATGTTCAACTGACAATTCTTATTTTTACATTTCAGCAATTTTTTTTTCTGTTACTAACAACAAAAGCGAATGAAAGTGAGTAACAGAACTACAACCAATAAATATTTTCTTTTTTGAACTTCGTAGGGATTGAATTATAAAATTAAATGATATCAAATAATAAATAGTAGAGATTGAATTATAAGACCTTTTTCCTTTTATTTTCATTTTTTCATTTGTTTGGATATAATTAGAGTAGATGGATTAATTAAGCCAAAGGTAATTAATATGTTAAATAGGTATCGTTGTCTTAAATCGTTGGAATGTGACAAATTAAAGAGGCACTAAAGCATATATATTTTAACTTTTATAGGCATCGATTTAAAAAAAGGGATAATTTCTAAGAAAATAATTTAAAGAAAAGTTTTTGACAAAAAAGTCTTTAACTAAAATCGAATATGAGTCGACCCAAAAGCAATAACTTGTGTATAGAAATTAAATTAAATTGGCAAGAAAACTACGTAGACACATAACCGATCATGAATATATATACACCACTGAATAGTTGCATGTTCCAACATATATAATTTGAATCACATCATCAATAATTCGAATACTATGTATTCATTAACAAAGTAATAAATGGTCATTAAATATATGAAAAAATTGACACATATTATAGTTAGAGTTGTTCAATGGGGTGGGTCCAGCCGGGTGAGGCAATTTCTTAACGGGTCGAATCGGGTCAGGTCACATTTTTTATAGTGGTTCAGGTGGGGTTAATTATCCATTTGAACCGCCCCGATCCGACCCATTCATATAAAAGTTCTCATTTTATTGACTGATGATGGTCGAGCTGGTTCAAAATACATAAATGTGACCCTGAGCATCGACCCATCATATACTAGTATTATAGATTATTAACTGTCATTAAGATTATAATATTCAGCTATTAAAATCGACCTGATCCGCTAAAAGTCCAACCCTATTAAAAAATTAACAGGCATGACCCTTTTGCAACATGGGTCGGGTCACGGGTTTTTAGCGTGCCTCAGACCCATTTAACACCTATAAAAAATCTATAAAACTGTAACAAAAATGAGTTCAAATCTAAAGATTCGGAAAGAATACTTTTTACTAAACCTAATTAGATTTATAATAATGGTTTGGCCTTCAAGAATTCCGAAATTTGACTCCACCGTCAACAAGCGTGATACGATCGAACGGTACGTTTACATACTTTTTCTTTCGTTAATATTTCATAAGAATAAGTTGCTACAATTTCGCATAAAATTATTATTTCTGCATATAGATATGTAAATTAGATTTGTTAGTTATAAACTTCAATGAAAGAAGTGAGGAATTTATTTTATATTTGTTGTTTCCGATTTTATATTTGATTATTTTAATACAATCTTTTTAAATTTATGTTTTTTTTTAATTAGTAAGTTGAAACATAATTAACTCATATGTTACTTAATTCATTTTAAATTTTATTATTATCAAATCAATCTTTTGTAAAGATGTCAAAAAGGCATATATGTGTAATATGCATACCCACACCTATACCCATGTCCACACCTAAAATTTTCATATCCATATCACTACCCAAGACGATAAAATTTACATGCCTATACCCACGAACGTCTGGTTCATTTTTGTGCCTCAAAAAGAAAGACAAAAAAGCTCCTAAAAAGTTAAGGCCTAATAAATTTTAAGAAAAATTAACGTGAATAATACGAACTTTCACTTATTTCCCTATAAAAATACGAAGTTTCGATTAACGTTGAATAATACAAATTAAGTTTGATCTTATTTTTCCACCAGCATTCATTACCAGTTTATAATCGGAAGAAAATGTCAAATTATAACAGTTGTTCCTCACAGTCATCTTCTACCTTTATATTCTTCTCTTCATCATTATTAAACCAGCTCCTTTTATCTTTCTTTTTCCATGTAAATTTTTTTCTTTTTTTTTTTCTTCTTCCTTTTTTCCTTTTTTTCATTTGCTAATATTTTACCTCAACATCCCATCAAAATATTCAGTTTCATTTTTGAATGTCCTAACATACCAAAACTTAAATGTGATTAAATTACTAAACTTAGCCTAGAATCAAACAAAAACCAAAATTAAAGCAATTTTAGGTCAAAAAAGATTCACCATTAAAGTAAACAATTAAAAAAAATTTAAATTTTAAATCCTAATGTTGATTTTAATTGTAATGAATTTTATGAAGAAAATGAGATGACTGAAGCTGAAGCATAGCCTTCAAGATAACCAAGAGATTTTCAATCAAAATTACATTAATTTTAGGCATTGAATACAGTAAGTGAACATCAAAGTTTTTATGCACCGGGCCTGGGAGTCCGTCTACCAGGAGACCTGCCGTAAAAATTTAAGCCTTGGCAAAAGGGTTTTCTCAGCATTATTCATAAATACAGTTGGTGTCTTTGTTGCGTCACTAGCTAGCAACCATTGCAATCTGTTCTTTTGAAAATCTATGCCGTCTAAAAATGGTCAAAATTGAATTGGGTTTTTCTGGATTAGTGCTAAAATCAACATATTTTGAAGCTTTTTAGCAGATTTAATGGATAACCCACATGAATTAACAAAGAAAGAGATGGTAAATGAATAATCAGATGCCATTTGATGGGTAGAAAATGACCTAAATTTCGATTGACATTCACATACCTCAAATTTCAATGACTGGGCAAGTATTGGGATGAATTTAACAAGAAACTGACCTCTTTGAAAGAAAGATTTGGGGGACAATTTAGTAGAATTCCAGCCTGATATTCAATTTCTAACTCATTTCTGGCTACTTGCTAAACCTAATTGGTGTAATTAGTGTTCTCGATTGGCTATCTTTACTCGGCTAGATGGTGTTAATGATCATGTTTTTTCAAATTGAGATATAGATATAGATGTTATAATAATAATAATAATAATGATAATATACAAATTTAAATTTTTTATAAAACTAATTATGTAATTGATATTGAAAAAGAGAAGTATGAATTGAATTAGTATGTACAATACTAAAACTATTGAATAATTTTTTAATATTATAACATATAAATAAATAAATAATACTAAAAGTAATTCATTTAATTTACTTAATTGATCTATGAAGTGCAAACGAATAATTCAAATAATAACTTTTAAAAAGTAACTCAAAACAAGAAAAGGATATGCAGATGTATGAACTATAATATAATAATCTGAATGCATCTTCCTTCAAAACTAACTTGTTTTGGTACATGAAAGGGGCAACGAGAAACTTATGCCCATTATATATATATATAAACAAAAAAAAAAAAGCAAAAGTGTGCTCAAACTGAGACAAAACAATATTATCTAAAATCCACTTTTACAGCCAGTCTCATGACTATGAGAGATGTCTCTCAGGCCACCCCATTAAAGCTTTAATTCCTTCATAGTGTGTCCTTAATGCCTACTCACATCATATTTAATGCGTACTTATCGTATTCTTAATGCCTACTTATAATATCCTTAATACCTACTTACAGTATCCTTAATACCTACTTAAAATATTTTTAACACCTAGTTATAACCTTAATGCATACTTACAATATCCTTAATGCCCAGTGAGTTACTTACCCTATATTTTTTTTATGTGCCGGTCTATTCGGTCTATTTAGAAATAGTTTTTCAAAGAAACCATTTCTCACAAGAATTTGTGCTAACCTTAAATAGGTAGATGTGCTTCTTGATAATGATTATTTACAAGGAATAGACGAAAAAGTTACTTAAAATTCGAAATAGAAAAAAAAAACATTTTAACGATATGCGACACAATCCGTGCACGACACGATGACATGTGGGTCTAACTTGTATATAAATTACTTCCTCCGTTTCACTATACTTGCTACATTTGACTTTTTACACAATTTAATGTGTTATTTTGATCATATATATATTAAAGTATACACATCTAAAACTTATAAAACTTAATATTCTGAAAGTATGCGATCAGGCAATTCAAACAAGATTCTACTTGACTATATTTTTTCTTATACATTAGCTATAATATATAAAATAAACTTAAACGATGTATAGCGTAAAAAAACCCAAATGTAGCAAATATTTTAGAATGGAAGAAATATATTTTAAGTTGGCCAAACATGACATGATGTTGCACACATTAACATAACGTAACCAGACACGACTTTTTCATTTACTAGCAATATTTTAAAATCGGGGATATGACAAAGAGTCTACGTTTATCAGTATAATTTCTCAATTTCAAAATACTTGCAACATTTTTTTTTTCACGCAGTCTAATGTACTAGTTCAATCCTTAATATCTATAATTATGTATAATAAAAAATTATAAAATTTGATATTAATAATCTTTGCATCGAGATAAATCAAACAATATTCCACTTAACTATGTTTTAAATTATAGATTATAAATTAATCACAAATTAAAGGAAATAAGTGAATAATACTTATATTCTCAATGTTGCGACTATATCGAAATGGAGGAAGTATTTAAAAATAAATAAGAAAAGGTACGGTAGAGCTTCTCGTCTGCCCCCACTTGATAAAATTTCAAAAATCGAGAGAGCGGCAAACTTTCAAAAACTCCAGTTTCTCACAACGGCTTCAACTTACAGTCACACACATATCTTTCAAACCCCTAAATTACAGATTTTTTCGAAACCCTAGCCGATCATACGTTCAAATTCAACCACATAACAATTCCAAATTCGATTTAATATTAAAGCGTCTCGATTTTTGCCAATTCATCAACTTCTGTTAAAGATCGTCGAAAATGGGCGTCGAAAACTACCACGTCATTGAGCTTGTTGGTGAGGGTTCTTTTGGTAAAGTTTACAAAGGAAGAAGAAAATACACTGGTCAGGTATATTTTTATACATATATATTTTTTCTAATCGACTTTGTTAGTTTCTTTGATTCAGATTTTCAAATTTTATTGGGGAATCAATGATTTAGGGTTGTAATTTTGCAGACTGTTGCGATGAAGTTTATAGTGAAGCATGGAAAGAGTGAAAGATCTTCATAACCTAAGGCAGGAAATTGAGGTGATTCTTTGGTTTCTTGATGGATTAGTTTAAATTCAGTGGAATTTTAGATGCTGTTCCTCACTTTAATAAAGGTTTTCAAATTATAATAATTCTTCTGTGAAATGAATGAATTTTTGTAATGTCAAATGAAGTATTCGTAAATCACGATAAATTTTGTCCAAAATACTGATAAATTCAACTAATATTAAGCTTGTGCAATTGATAGAAAATGATTTTAGGTTATGGTTGTTGTTTGCATCGTTTTGTGTGAGCAAATGGCATTTACTCTTTATGTGAGCTTCTTGTTCCCCTTGTTCATTAACACTTGATTGAAAACTCAATTGTGTTTGAGTAGCATTTGATTTGTTATTGAGTGAAAATCTAGTACACTTACTTAAATGTGCTCTATAAGTACTAGTCCCATTTAAATTAGGATTGCACTTATATTCACGACCACAATAGTTACATTTACATTTCTTTTCCATATTTTTGCTTGTAAATTTGGTGAAGTGATCCCATATGTCGGATCTTGATTTCACAACTTTTTTCCTTTGTTTGCTCATAACTAACTCCTTTTTGATTTCATTACCATCCTGATCATCTACTTCATTTTCATCGCAAACTATAAAAGGTTCATCCATCGACATCGCAAACTACAATTGATCATCAACAATCTATTTAGTCTACAAAGACTACAATATCAACCAAAATGGTGATTCTTCTAATACTACAATCAAACAAAATGGTGATTCTTCCAATACTACAATCAAACAAAATGGTGACTGGTAAAATTAAGCAATTAACATTACGAGATTCATTCAACATTCAACAGAAAATTAAGCAATCCATTCGTCCATAACCAATTTAAACAAAAGTTGAAGGAAGATTGGAGAATTTAAACAAAAACTGATAAACTTAAACATTCAAGTATTCAACTGAAAGTTGAGATTCTTCATTCTTCGAATTTAAACAATTTAACATTCAACATATCAAACGAGTAATACCAACATATTAACATTCAACATTCAACATAATTAACAATTTAACATTCAGAATTCCAATCAAACCCTAAAACTGATAAATTCCAATCAAATTCCAATCAAACAATTTAACATTACGAGATTCATTCAACATTCAACTGAAAATTAAGCAATTACACATGTTTTTTTAAGAATGAAGATTCTACACTTACATTACGAGATTCTACACTTGATTCCGTGGTGACTGCTGAGATTGGAGAATGAAGATTGGAGGAGGAGCGTCGAAGCCTTGAAGAAGCACTGTCGACTGTCAATGGGTTGAAGGCTTGAAGCTCGAAGAGTTCAAGCCTCGAAGGAGGGCCGGAGGCGAGGAATTAGAGAGGAGGCGAGGAATCAGAGAGAAGGCGAGGAAGAGAGGAGAAACTCACGATTTGGGAAATGGAAATGGAGGCAGCCAGCAGGAGTTCACGAGTAGTTGCCCTAATCCCCTAAAATTTGATTTTAATACGATTTTCCGGTCCGGTTTGGTTTGAAAATTTTAAAACCGGGACCGGACCGTAAACCGTTTTTTTTTAAAAAAAATACCGGACCAGACCATTTAGACCGCAGACCAGACCAAATACTTAAATTACGGTTTGGTCCAGTTTAATTTACGGTTTAGACCAAATCGTGTTCAGCCCTACCTAAGATAATGAAATGTTTTTGCTCTTTTGGGTGAGGAGATGCTTTTTATACTAAAATTTATGAATGAAGTTGCTTTCAAACCCCTCTTGCTACAAATCAGTATGTGTGCTCTGGAGTATTGATTGAGCACTACACTCTTTGTTATGACTCAGATCTAGTAACCAGTTTTGAACATTTTTTTTCTGAAAAAAAAAATCTTCTTTTTAATGGCTTAACCTTTTTAGGTGAGATTTGTTAACAGAGCATCACTCTTAATAATTTATAGTTTCTCTGTTCCACTATCCTTGTTACATTTAATTTTTTACGCAATTTAATGTATGTGTTATTTTGATTATTTATATATTACTATTATGAAAGTATGCGATTAGACGATTAAATAAAATCTTATTTACCTTTATTTTTTCTTACACATTAGTCGCAATATATTTCATAAAATAAGCTTGAACAATAAATAATGTCAATAATCGTAGTGTAGTAAGTATTTCATGATGGAAGAAGTATATTATACGAAATGTTAATATAAGCTTGAATTTCCGATTTATATTGCATAAGCTTGAATTTACGATTTATCTTTGATAGCAACATTGTAAAAATTTTCTTGTATACTTCCTTTGTTTCATAATACCTGTTATGTTTTAATAGTAATACTATTCATCTCTAATTATATTTCGGTAATTCCGACTCATGCATAAAAATAATATAATCATATGAGATCTTGTTTTATACTTCATAAGATATAGTTTTTTAGTATGTAATTTTCATAATTTTTCGTTTAATCAAAATAAAGAAAGTTAATATCAAAATATTACGTCGAATTATGTAAAAAATGTTGCAGACTAAATAATTCATGCACAGCACGGACCTATATACTTGTATTAGAACAATATAAAGAAGTCAATTCAACTAAAAGCTTTTGTTCTCAGTCTGTTCTGCAACAAGTTGTACCTTTTCGGCTTTTACTGTTAAAGTCTTTTTAACTCTATGAATACCAATGAATTTAAGAAATTGCTTTCCGTCTGGAGTCAACTCGTTCATAGATTTATAAGTGAAATTTGATGGTTTTTCTTCATAATCAGTTGAATTAATCCTCCCAATAGTTAAAGATATAAATTTTGTACAGTGCGTGAATATGAGTATATAAATATTGTTATTAGCCTTGGGTATATAGTGGGTATAAGGTCGTACATTTAATGCTTAATATCTATTATTATACATGCCCATTCAATCTATCTCATACTCGCTCACACCATAATTAGTTAATTACAATATACTCTAACCTATTCAATAAGAATAAGATATTTATTTTTTACACGCTATTAAATGCACTTATTCAATGCTTAATATCTATCATAATACATAATGAAAAATTATAAATTATGAATATCAATAATCTTTACATTGAGACAAATCAAACAAAATACCGTTTGACTATGTTTTAGCTAATAGATTAAAAATAAAATACAAATTATAAATGAACCACAAATAGTGTCCACAAATATCAATAATCTTGTACGTTCATCGTCATATTCATCATCTGCGTGCCTTCTTTCATGGCCTTCATTTGTGTTCTTTAATGGGAACAAAGCTCATCTCTTTTAATCAAAAATTATCGTAGGAGACATGAAATAAACAATCACTGTACTTTATGAGAGTTTAATAAATAATGAAGTCTTTTGAGGATAAATATTCAAAGTATAAAATAACAGGATCACGTGACCCTAGGCGTTTTTATAAAGAATTCAAAGTACACTACTTTTTTATTGGTAAGAGTAAAAGTATAAAATTAATACTGAAATCTTTTGAGAATAAATATTCCCTTATTTTAGTAATTTTTATCTTATTTGTTTGTTTTAATCATTTTTTTAATTAGGTCAGTTGATTTATTTTGTTCAATTTCTCTTTATGGTATGTCGAAGGTAAAACAATTGTTAATTTTACAAATGAATCTCTTTCGAAATTTCATCCATTAGTTTGGTGCCCTGGATTCCGAACCCTGAATTTGCCACTGGGTACTTTACAAACGTACAGTATTTTCTAATACACCCACATATTGTGTCTATCGTACCTCACATCAAATCGTATCTTGTACGTGACGTGAGCAATGTTGTTGTTGTGTGGTGTTGAGCTTTTCATATGCGGTGCCTATCATGCCTTCGTGTAAAATTAAACCCATTTTTATTGCTTAAGCAAAACCCACAATGGGCATCATTTACCAAGATATAAAATCACAAGATTCAAATACTTGAACAAAAATTAAATACATCAAACATGTACTTGAATAAAATAAAGACCTAAAAAATTAACCAAAAGATTAAACAGCAACAAAAAATAAATAAAAATCTAAATAATCAAATACTTGAAAGCCAAAAATGGAAATAATTGAAAATCCAATATATAGGTATAATATGGAAGCAATAATATTAACAAGAATTTTCATTTCAACATTACATTACAATGAACGTAAAAAAATGAATCAATTAAAAGAAAAGAAATTACAAAACATAAATAAAAAATAAAGAAAAAGAATAATATCCTTGCATAGCACTGCGAGACAACTCTAGAATCAATTCTTCGACTATCACCCAATTCATGCCCTTCGTTCATTTCTATCCCTCTTTTATGGAAAACAAATAAAATTCATCTTTTAACAATTGCGAATCCATAACGTGTGGGAGGAGCACTTGTACTTGTAGAAGCTTCATCACTTGAATTTGATACAATTCAAAAACACCAAACTTCAATGGTGTTGCCTTCCTCAAGATCGCAACTTTTCGTAACTTTATTCCAACTTCCATTTATCACATACGAATTTTTATAAATCGTAAAATTTAATGTTTTTATGTCTAAATTATCGTTAGGTAAAATCACCGTGATTGGAATCTTATTCTTACTATCTTTATTAATACCCAATTTTTGATCTAAATTGGGAATGCGACATTGACTCATCGGCATGGCTAGACGAGCTTGACCATGATCCAAGTCGGATTTTGTTATTGTTTTCTTAATAACTAATTGTGGAATTTCTCCGTGTAATTGCTCAATCTTTTGCAGTAGAGCAACGGAGAGTGAGCGCAAGTATTGTTCACTCTCATATTTTTTAAAAGCTACCTCAGCCACAGCTACTAAACAATCTAATCTTGTTAGATGTTTATATATACTGAGATTCCCTCCGTTGAAATCGTCTTTTGACAATGGTCGTTGTTGTCTTTTCGGCGACATTTCTCCTGTAATAATATTCACATTAAGAAACGATAATCGTTAATCACAAATTATCATCGTAGGAGACAGGAAACAAATAATTGTTGATGAGTAACCGCCTTTAACTAATATAATGGACTAGACAATAATGTGTTTTTTAGGATTAGTAAACACGCACAATTATAGCAACAAATTCTAAAATATATTTAAAAAAAAAAAAGAAAAAGTATGCTTAGGCTATTTTTTTTAGGGATTCCAAATATTTAGGAGGATGTTAATATCTTAATCATACTTCTACACTTTAACATCGATTTATGTTATATTTTATAATAACAAATTATATAACTGAATTAAGGTGGTAGATTGAATTCTTTAGTTAGAAATTTAATATAAGATCAGAGAGATATGATTATTATATTTGGAGAAGAGTAGTACGAATTTGAAATGAGACAAACATAGCTGATTAATGCATAGAAGATTTTTATTCAACTCTTTAAAAAAAAAAAAGAAATTCAATATAAGAGAGATTAGAATATTACCATCGTAATTAAAAAAAAACGACAATTGTCAAAAGACGATTTCAATGGAGGGGATCTCAGTATATATAAACATCTAACAAGGTTAGAATGTTTAGTAGCTCTGGCTTATATAGCTTTACAAAAATATGAGAGTGAACAATACTTGAGCTCACCCTCGGTTGCTCTACTGCAAAAGATAGAGCAATTGCACGGAGAAATTCCAGAATTAGTAATTAAAAAAACAATAACAAAATCGAACTTGGATCATTGTCAAGCTCGTCTAGCCATGCCGATCAGTCAATGTGGCATTCCCAATTTAGATCAAAAATTGGGTATTAATACAGATATTAAGAATAAGGTTCCAATTACGGTGATTTTACCAAATGATAATTTAGACATAAAAACCTTAAATTTTACGAATTTATAAAAATTCGTATGTGATTAATGGAAGTTGGAATAAAGTTACCAAAAGTTGCGATCTTGAGGAAGGCAACACCATTGAAGTTTGGTGTTTTCGAATTGTATCAAATTTAAGCGATGAAGCTTCTACAAGTACAAGTGCTCCTCCCACACGTTATGGGTTCGCAATTGTTAAAAGATGAATTTTATTTGTTTTCCATAAAAGAGAGATAGAAATGAACGAAGAGCATGAATTGGGTGATAGTCGAAGAATTGATTCTAGAGTGGTCTCGCAGTGCTGTGCAAGGATATTATTCTTTTTCTTTATTTTTTATTTCTGATTTGTAATTTCATTTCTTTTAATTGATTCATTTTTTTAGGTTTATAGTAATGTAATGTTGAAATACAATTCTTGTTAATATTATTGCTTCCATATTATACCTATAGATTGGATTTTAGTTTTGTGATTTTATATTTTGGTTAATGCTGCCCATTGTGGGTTTTTCATATTGAATTGGATGGTAGAGATGAAGCAATTGAGGCATGGGTTAGATTTTGCGAATGTGAGAATTAATATCCTTACTTTGACAAAATAATGATGAGCTTAAGCAATAAAAATGGGTTAAATTTTACATGATAGGCACCGCATATGAAAAGCTCAACACGACACAACAACATTGCTCACGTCACCTACAAGATACGATTTGATGCGAGGTATGATAGACACAATACGTGGGTGTATTAGATTATACTGTGCGTCTGTAAAGTACCCAGTAGCAAATTCAAGGTTTGGAGTCCAGGGGCACCAAACTAATGGATGAAATTTCAGTAGAGATTCATTTGTAAAATTAACAATTATTTTACCTTTACTTGCTAAAATTTTAAATACGACATAACATAAAAGAAAATGGAACAAAATAAATCAATTGACCTAATTAAAAAAAATGAATAAAACAAACAAATAAGACAAATTACTAAAATAAGGGAATATTTATCCTCAAAAGACTTCAGTATTAATTTTATACGTTTACTCTTACCAATAAAAACGTGTACTTTGAATTACCCGTTATTTTATACTTTGAATATTTATCCTTGAAAGACTTCGTTATTAACTAAATTCTCATAATGTGCGGTGATTATTTATTTCTTGTCTCCTACGATAATTTTTGATTAATAATTGTCTTGCTAATGTTAATATTAATGTAAATTTGATTTTATTATTACCGGATAAGTGTCAAAAAAAAAAGGCAAAAACCATTATTAATAGAAGATTTTAAAGAAAGTGATCTGAGCTAGGGATGGCAAAGGGTCGGACTCGGCTCGGATTATACATACTCCGGATTTTAGTCGAACTTTTTTTTTCAGTCCACTTCCACTCGGAGTCGGATTATGCATACTCCAAGTTTGCCCCAACTCGGACTCGCGGACCTCCAACGGAGTCGAATACGAAGTTGAATTATTATCAAACTTTATCGTTGTGATATTTTACTAATGATTTAAAGCATACGAAGTTAATAAAATATATTTTTCAAAGACAATTTAACAAAAGAATATGTACTTTGAATTCAAGTTTAACATGAGAAATATTCCTAATACTACAATTTAACAAAATTTTCTCGTATTTTGATTTGTCGTATTTTGATTGATTGATCTAAATAAAAATACCAAGTAGTTTTTCAAAATCGAAAATTACAATTAGTATGAGACAGAGCTTCAATTAGTCACGTCTAGAGTTTTAAAGGAAACAAAATGTTGGGTTAAAAGTCAAATTCAAAGTCGGATTTCCTTCAGGGTCGGAGTCGGGTCGGAGTGTCGGATTTTTAATAAGGTCCAACACCGGTCCGTCTCTAACTCGGATTCGGATCGTGAAGTTGGAGTTGAATTCGGATAACCTTTTCCTCGAACTCGAATCGGATTATTTTCCTCGGATCGAGTCGGACTAGGATTGATTTCGGATTGAATTGCCATTCCTAATCTGAGCAAACATAAATATCTAACAAAATTCAAGTGCTTGCTGATTAGCTTTAGAAAAATATGAAAGTGAACAATGCTTGCGTTCAGTTTCAGTTGCTCTGCTCCGGAAAGATGGGGCAATTGCAAGGAAAAACCAAAATTAGTCATGATTTTAGAAACAATATCTTGAAATAAAAAGATTCACTTGCTATAAAAAATGAATCGGATAATCCACATTTACATTTAAGGCTAGTTTGTTTAGTGATATTAAATAATGGTAATGAAAATGACTTATAGTGTAAATTTCATCAAAAGTTCCTTGTCATTTCCATGTTGATGAATCTTTGATCACAAAAAAGTTTTTTTTGTTATAAATTTCTTTTACCACTTAATACCACCTCTCCCAATGGTAATATATTGGAGTGTATTTTATGATAAAAAAATGAAATGATTAGAGTTGAACAAGCTAGCAAGATCATGAGGGTAGCCAAGAGAGTTTTTAACCAAAATTAGACTAGTTTTCATTCATATTATCACCGTTTATTACCACCTACCAAATGGACCGTTAGTAGTATATAAATTGCGGCATGTATTGGGAGTGACCGTTTCATATTAAGACCAATAGCTCAATTAGTTAAATTATAGTTTTTATTCTATACGCGATCAGTAATTGATCAGTTTAAAGTCTTAGTTGATACCTTTAAGATTAAAATTGATTTTGCCTTATATGTTATAATAATCATTTAAATGATCATTTTACGTATAAGTGATCACTTTGAAGTTTGAATTGATCACTTTATCATAGAAATTGAAGACTTTAAAATAATTGATCCATTTAAGGTCATAAACTTGTAATTAGCTGAATTGATCACTTTTAGGTCAAAATTAAAACTATTTATTTTAATTGATCTATTTAAGATTTACTTTAAGTTAAAATTAATCACTTTAATGTAAAAATTGATATCTTTAAAGTGAAATGATTTAATTTTTAGTTTTCCGGTTTTGTCCACTTTTATTTTTCAATTTTGTCTTTTGGAAGAGTGGTTACAGACACATGCAAGGTACTTGAATGTAATGAATTTTATAAATTAGGGAGTCTAAATATTAGTTGATGATAGTTTAGTTATCTTTGATTTGGTATACACTTACTTGCTTTTAGACTTAAAATTTTAAGAAAATTATTAATGTGTATTAATACACCGCTAAATTTAAAGTTGTAAATAATGGTTAGTCTTTGTCATTTTATTTATTAATTAATTTTAATTTTCATACGTGTTTTATCTTTTTATTTCACTTGTTGAATGCAACTTTTTTTGTATTTTCGAATTGTATCAAATTCAAGTGATGAAGCTTCGACAAGTACAAGTGGTGGTCCACGCGTTATGGGTTCGCAATTGTTAAAAGAACACAAATGAAGGCCATGAAAGAAGGCGCGCAGATGATGAATATGACGATGAACGTACAGGATCTCATAATTCAATAGATGTTCAACAGACTAATATACACTTTATGTATTAAAGTGATCACTTATAACGTTGAAGTAATCACTTATAATTTTAAACTAATTACTTTTTATAGTCTTAGAGTGATTACTTATAACCTTAAAACGATCACTAGTTAGTAGATTGAATTAAAAAAATAGACTAATTAGATGGGCTCGTCTCATAATGAGAGTGTCTCATACAAAACGAGCTGATAATAATAATAATAATAATAATAATAATAGTAGAGATTGAATAATGTGTTAATAAGACTCATAAAATTAATCAAAACGAAGATGACCATATGAATATCATAAAAATTAATATAATGTTAAATTTTTTTTATTACAATTCAAATTTAATCATTTTTAACAATTATATATATATATATATATATATATATATATATATATATATATATATATATATATATATATGTATATATATATATATATGTATATATATATATATATATGTATATATATATATGTATATATATATATGTATATATATATATATGTATATATATATATGTATATATATATATATATGTATATATATATATATGTATATATATATATATATATATATATATATATATATATATATATATATATATATATATATATATATATATATATATATATATATATATATATATATATATATATATATATATATATATATATATATATATATAACGTTAAAGTTAAGGGAGAGAAAAAAGTGGAAGAGGAAATTTTTGAGAAAAAATAAGTTAAAGTCTATTAAAATTTTTAAGATATAAAATAAAAATAAAATAAAAGATAAAAACCAAATAAATACGGAAACGGTTAATACGCCCCTACGCGTATATAAATGGTAGTCTCCAATAACAAACAACAATTGCAAAATTATTTCCACTTCTTTTTCTTCTTTTTTTTTTTTTTTGAAAAGAAAAATCACTCTCATTTTAGTGTAACCATGAAAACTCAAAGTCTAAATTCATCCTCCATTAAAAATTTGACTTTATCTTCTTCCAAACGGACTCTTCCTCTTAATTACGATGGTAATATTCTAATCTCTCTTATATTCAATATATATTCAATTTCTTTTTTTTTTTTTAAAGAGTTGAATAAAAATCTTGTATGCATATAAAAGCAAAAAACTCTTCCAAAAATATATCATACTCCTTTTATTTTGTATTTTTTTATTTTTAACTATTTTATAAAAGCAAAAAAGTTTAGTAACTCATTGTTAGAGTATATAACGTATTTTGGGCCTCAACCATCAGATTAAGCTTTTGGTTGAGTTGGTTCCTTGACACTCATTACATAACAAAAAATATAAATTATACCTACATTAAATCCAAGTTAATATCAACCTTGTATATGAAAAAAGTATTTTTTAAACCCTAAAAATTGGGGTCCTAGCCTGTTGTGCCCCTGATAATCGACGTTCATGCCTACATCTAACCACCTGATTATGCACTCAAGCTTATCTCTATCCACCATGACCAATTGAATGTAAAATTCTACAATGATAGATTGTCGGTTCTCATCATCAACTTAAGTTTTTAGTTGAATTAGTTCGTTTATAATTATTGTAGTAATGTAGAAGTGCAAGCACATCAAGGAGAAAGTACAAACAGCGTCAGACGGATGTAGAAACAACAAACAATTCCGTATTTTCTTTTTGTGTGTACGCATCGATTTAATATGATGTTGTACAACAATGTCTAAGCATTAGTCTCAACAGTTTGGCCATAGAAAGGAAATTGACAATAATAATAATAATAATAATAATAATAATAATAATAATAATAATAATAATAATAATAATAATAATAACTATTGTTGTGTTATGGAATTGGGTTTTAAAATAGATAATAAAAATTAAGGATCCAATTTATGCGGTGATTCTATCTAATGAGAATTTTGAAATAAAAACCTTAGTGATTCTATCTAATGAGAATTTTGAAATAAAAACCTTACATTTACAATTTATAAAAACTCGTATGTGATTAATGGAGGTTGGAATGAAGTTATTAAATGTTGTAATCTTGAGGAAGGCAACATTATTGAAGTTGGCCGAGTTTTTTCGAATTTTATCAAATTCAAGTGATGAAGCTTCTAAAATTTGTTTTCCAAAAAAGAGGGACAATAATTATGTAGGGGATAAATTGATGATGATCATGAATTATCCCATTGATTGTTACGTTGAGAGATGTATTATCCAATTACAACAACCTAATTTGTTCAAAGAAGCGTTCCTTGTCTTCTTGGATCACATATACACTAATTCTTAAATCAGACGGTCTCACGGTGAGACCATCTCTATTAGACTGGCCCAATATACACTTTTTGTATTAAAGTGATCATTTATAACAGTAAAGTGATCATTTATAATTTTAAAATAATAACTTTTTATAGTCTTAGAGTCATTACTTATAACCTTAAAACAATTACTTACGATGTTATAATTAATAAAAATAAGAAAATGGCTAATTATATGGGCCCGTCTCATGGTGAGACGGTCTCATACAAGATATGCTATCACATATATTGTTGTTTCTTGAATTCAGTTACAAACATGCACTCATTTTGGTACAGGAAGTACTCACTAATCTATACTAGTCAATGAAATATACAAGTAGAAACTCAGCCATACATACCTTAATATATTCTGTCCATTGAGGTAGATCTTCCATTGTGATTACGATCATTTTTTTTCATCATCCCACTTAAATTTTGTATAAGTCTTGATGTCCGTGATGCAGCCATAGTGTTTCTTCCAAGACTTAGTTCGGTTTCTCACATGATCCACGTTAAGTGCAATGCCTAACTCTCTCTTTAACTCATCAACAACAGCTTGGTAAGCTTGAGGTTTAAAATCTCCATCTCCTTTTTCCTTGTTGTTGATTTGTTCTAACAAAACTCGAGTAAGAATGTCATCCATCTGCTTATTCCAAGACACATAGCTTCTTTTATTGCTCATTACCTACCAAAAACAAAACAACACATTTAAAAGGTTTCATTATCTAAAATCAATCACAAGTGTTGGCATATGAATACAAAACATTGTACTAAATTCACATTCACACACCTACACTACTAGAGAATAAAAATAACCACAATCAAGTAGCCCCCTTCGAGCTTGGTATTCTGGGAACATCTTTTGTGACATTTCATCTCTTAAGTTGTTCCATTGAGGTGAGGCTTGTGCCGTTGAAATGAAATCCTCCCCTTCATCCTCCATTGTATCAAAAGCTTCTACATTTGATAAATCATCGTCCACCTCATTTAACAAATTCTCCTCATTCAAATTTTCTTCTCTAACAAAATTATGGAGAACAAAGCATGCATTTATGATTCTTACTTGTGTTTGCTTATCATAAAAACTATTGTTCCTCAATATAGCCCACCTCTTACTCAATAACCCAAAGGCTCTTTCAATGGTATTACGTTTATCAAATTTAGGTTTATAAATAACTAAATTCAGGTTTATCAAATTCTTAAACCATTTAAATTTGAAATTTTTACCAATATAAAGGAAAAATAGTCTAACAAACGTTTATAATTTATATACATATTTTTAAGCATAGATCATCCACACAAAAATTAATCAAAACTAAAATGAATATATGAATATCATAAAAATTAATATAATATCAATATTTTTTTATTAAAATTCAAAATTAAATATTTTAACAATTATTTACGTGAACATTTTTAATCTAGAATTACAGATATGTAAAAAAAATTAAAGTGTACTTACCAAGAAAATAGGAGACGGGAGAGTAAAAAGTGGAAGCGGAAATTTTTTACAAAAAATAAAGGTTAAAGTCTAATAAAATTTGAAGATAAAAAAAAGAAAAAAGAAAAAAGAAAAAAAAAACCCTAATAAGCCGGAAAGTCATTGATCGTCCACATTAAAGTTGCTCGTAGTTGGAAATTCTCCTTTCTTGACACATCAAATGTACAAATACCCTCCTCCCACAACATATTCAACTCTTGTATTAGTGGTTGAAGATATAAGTCAATGTTGTGCTTTGGATTACTCGGCCCAGGGACAATCACGGTCAAGAACATATACGGCTTCTTCATGCACATCCATGGCGGAAGATTGTATGGTGTTAAAATGACAGGCCACGATGAATACTGTTGACCCGAACTTCCAAATGGGTTAAAACCATCTGTACACATACCAAGCCGCACGTTTCGAGTCTCCAATGCAAAGTCTGGATGAATGTCGTTAAATGTCAACCACGCTTCAGCATCGGACGGATGTATCATCTCTCCATCCTTAGTGCGGTGCTCTGCATGCCACTTCATATGCCTAGCTATTGCCTCTGAAGCATACAATCTTTGTAATCTGGGGCCTAGGGAAAATAATGAAATTGTTTCCGCGAAACCTTATCACCCTTACTCTTTCTTCTCCATCTAGAAGTTTCACAAATGTAACAGCAAGTTGCATTCGCATTATTCCCCCAATATATCAAACATTCGTTAGGACAACAATCTATCTTCTCAACAGGTAATCCAAGAGCAGCTATTTGTTTTTTCGTTTCGTAGAAGTTGTTTACCATCGTATTCTCTTCTGGTAACACTTCATTCACAATACCACAAATATCGTCGTAACACCTCTCAGTGAGACGATGGTCTGTCTTCAGGTTTGTAAGTCGACCAATAATAGACATCTTGGTGTGATTTTTACAACCTTCATATAAAGGACTATTTACAGAATTTAACATTTCAAAAAACTGTTGACACTGTGGGTTTGGATATTCGTCAACGTGTACCGGTGGTTCATTATCTACTGACACTACATTATACTGTGAGGGAAGAAAGTGATGGTAATTGTCTGGAAACACACTAGCTACTGCATCATGTACCATCTGTGAGTATGGATTTGGATTGTTTGACGATTGCTCTCCGACTTCCGCTACAACATCAGATGTTGTTCCTATCTCTGTGTTCTGATGATATTCCCACTCATAGTAATTTTCAACAAACCCCTTTCTCATTAGATGTTCTCTTATTTCATCTGGTTCCTTATAACAACAATTTTTACACTTTTTACAAGGACATCTAATCTTAGAACTCATGCTTTGTATACGAGCAAATTCTAAAAACTCTTCCAACCCTCTCATAAATCTTAAAATAAACTTTTCATTTTTTCGTCGGTTGTACATCCAACTTCTTTCTTGCCTAGAACTCATTTTTAACACCTAAATATAATATAATAACATAATTATTCAACTGATCAATAAAGTAAGTTAATGACAATAACAATGTATGATAATAATAATAATAATATAATTATTCTAATAAAAATTATTAAAGCAAACTAAAGTCAATAAAAATAAAATATAAAATAATAAAAAATATAAAAACTCAAGTAAATAACAATAGAAATTAAATAATAAAATTAAATCAAGTAAATATAAAACTCAAGTAAATAACAAAGAAAATAAAATATGTACTAACTAAACATTAAAATTAATTCAAATTAATGACAATAGAAACTAAATATAAATGATAAAAATAAATAAAAATAACTCATATAAAGAGAATAAAAAAAAAATTACTAACCTCTTCTAATTCTTTAGCTTCCAAAATATACGATCCACAACAATTTGCAGCTTATTTATAGAACAAAATGGCGACAAGACGACAATTACAAACCCATCGCCACTTTTAAATTCAAATTCAAAAACATGGCGACCAAAGGCTACCAAAGGCTCTGTCGCCTACTTTTAAAAAATAAAACCAAAAATAAAACCAAACATGGCGAGCACGTGGCGACTAACATAACCCATCGCCATGCAACAAAATAAAAATAAAAAAATTCCGTCTTTCTTGGCGACGAAATGCCGACACGATAGTCCGTCGCCATGTAGTAAAATAAAAAAAAAAAAAAGAAAAATGGCAGATGGCAGATGGCGACTCCTGGGCGACGATCGTTCCTGTCGCCATAGAACTTTCTGCTTTCGCGACCAGCTTCTCTCTTGCCTTGATGACGTCGTCATGGGTGACGAACACTTCCCCTCGCTATTTTTCCATCGCTAAATCAGTTGTTTTTTTAGTGTGTGAGTATGTTGTACAGGTTGCATTCCTTGTCTTCTTGGATCACATATGTTATTGTTGTTTCTTGAATTTAGATATAAGCATGCACTCATTTTTTATTTTTATTTTTATTTTTATTGTCTTTATTTTTATAAGAAAGAATTCCTGAATCTTGATTATTTTAATGTCAAAATTGATTAGTTTTAGTTTAAAATTAAATTTATTTATTTTTATTTGATCCATTTGATGTTTACGTTAAGTTGAAATTGATCACTTTAATGTTAGAAGTGATACCATTAAGGTATAAATTAAATTTTTATTTTTAAATTTTTGGATTTTGGGCCATATTTGTTTTTTAACTAGTATAGATGATCGTGCAATGGGGGATTATTAAGATTAAAATATAAAAGTATAATGTTTTTTAAAAATGATATAATTATATATTATCTTTATCAAGTTGAAATTTACACGATAAAAATTTTATAAACAATATAATGACAACAAATTAATAATAGTCATAAGTTTTTGGTTAATTATAATGATATAATGATATAATTATATATTATCTTTATCAAGTTGTAATCTCACTTTTTTTTTTTTTTTTTTGAGATGAGCAAGTAATATAAGAATAAAACCATTTAGTTCAAAATTGAATAATGCTTAGTCCAATCTATTAAGCTCATAAAACTAATTTAAACTTAAGTTAATTTTAGACTAATCATGTTATGATTATAAATATCATTTAAAACATATATGACTAAATATGATTATGTAGATCAATATACATACAGGATTCACCAAAATCTTTTCCGAATTTTCACCATATAAAAATAGCCTTAAATTACTGCGATAATTCAAAATTTTCGTTCCTAATCATTTGTAAAAATAATTTCATTAAAAGTCACAATAATAGGTCACATAATATCAGTAACTAAATTCAGATTTATAACATTCATAAACCATTTAAATTTGAAATTTTTACCCATATAAAGGAAAATAGTCTAACACACGTTTATAATTTATATACATATTTTTAAGCATAGATCATCCACACACAAAATTAATCAAAACTAAAATGAATATTTGAATATCATAAAAATTAATATAATATCAATATATTTTTTATTAAAATTCAAAATTAAATATTTTAACAATTATTTACGTGAACATTTTTAATCTAGAATTACATATATCATATATGTAAAAAAAATTAAAGTGTACTTACCAAGAAAATAGGAGATGGGAGAGTAAAAAGTGGAAGCGGAAATATTTTAGGAAAAAATAAAGATTAAAGTATACTAAAATTTAAAGATTAAAAAAAAAAAAAAAAAAAAAAAAAAAAACCCTAATAGAAAGGGAAACCGTTAATTAAGAAAACTAAGTCAATATTCCACTACGTCCCTACGCGTATATAAATGGTAGTCTCCAATAACAAACAACAATTGCAAAATCATTTCCACTTCTTTTTCTTTCTTTTTTTTTTTTCTGAAAAGAAAAATCACTCTCATTTTAGTGTAACCATGAAAACTCAAAGTGTAAATTCATCCTCCATTAAAAATTTGACTTTATCTTCTTCCAATCCCAAACCTTCATTGGCTTCATCCAAACGGACTCTTCCTCTTAATTACGATGGTAATATTTCTAATCTCTCTTATATTCAATTTCTTTTATTTTTCTTTTATTTTAGAATTTCTAATCACTCTCATTGTCTCCTACGATGATAATTTTTGATTAGCAATTATCGTTTCTTGATGTGAATATTAATGTTAATTTTAACTTGATTATTACAGGAGAAATGTCGCCGAAAAGACAACAACAACTATTGTCAAAAGACGATTTCAACGGAGGGGATCTCAGTATATATAAACATCTAACAAGATTAGAATGTTTAGTAGCTGTGGCTGATGTAGCTTTACAAAAATATGGGAGTGAACAATACTTGAGCTCACTCTCAGTTGCTCTGCTGCAAAAGATAGAGCACTTGCACGGCGAAATTCCAGAATTAGTAATTAAAAAAACAATAACAAAATCCGACTTGGATCATGGTCAAGCTCGTCTAGCCATGCCGATGAGTCAATGTCGCATTCCCAATCTAGATCAAAAATTGGGTATTAATAAAGATAGTAAGAATAAGATTCCAATTACGGTGATTTTACCTAACGATAATTTAGACATAAAAACATTAAATTTTACGATTTACAAAAATTCATATGTGATAAATGGAAGTTGGAATAAAGTTACGAAAAGTTGCGATCTTGAGGAAGGCAACACCATTGAAGTTTGGTGTTTTCGAATTGTATCAAATTCAAGTGATGAAGCTTCTACAAGTACAAGTGCTCCTCCCACACGTTATGGATTCGCAATTGTTAAAAGATGATAGCTTTGTTCCCATAAAAGGACACAAATGAAGGCCAGGAAAGAAGTTCTTTTTTTTTTTTGTTTTTTTACGGTACATAGTTTGATAGTTAGTAGATGTTCAACTGACAATTCTTATTTTTACATTTCAGCAATTTTTTTTTTCTGTTACTAACAACAAAAGCGAATGAAAGTGAGTAACAGAACTACAACCAATAAATATTTTCTTTTTTGAACTTCGTAGGGATTGAATTATAAAATTAAATGATATCAAATAATAAATAGTAGAGATTGAATTATAAGACCTTTTTCCTTTTATTTTCATTTTTTCATTTGTTTGGATATAATTAGAGTAGATGGATTAATTAAGCCAAAGGTAATTAATATGTTAAATAGGTATCGTTGTCTTAAATCGTTGGAATGTGACAAATTAAAGAGGCACTAAAGCATATATATTTTAACTTTTATAGGCATCGATTTAAAAAAAGGGATAATTTCTAAGAAAATAATTTAAAGAAAAGTTTTTGACAAAAAAGTCTTTAACTAAAATCGAATATGAGTCGACCCAAAAGCAATAACTTGTGTATAGAAATTAAATTAAATTGGCAAGAAAACTACGTAGACACATAACCGATCATGAATATATATACACCACTGAATAGTTGCATGTTCCAACATATATAATTTGAATCACATCATCAATAATTCGAATACTATGTATTCATTAACAAAGTAATAAATGGTCATTAAATATATGAAAAAATTGACACATATTATAGTTAGAGTTGTTCAATGGGGTGGGTCCAGCCGGGTGAGGCAATTTCTTAACGGGTCGAATCGGGTCAGGTCACATTTTTTATAGTGGTTCAGGTGGGGTTAATTATCCATTTGAACCGCCCTGATCCGACCCATTCATATAAAAGTTCTCATTTTATTGACTGATGATGGTCGAGCTGGTTCAAAATACATAAATGTGACCCTGAGCATCGACCCATCATATACTAGTATTATAGATTATTAACTGTCATTAAGATTATAATATTCAGCTATTAAAATCGACCTGATCCGCTAAAAGTCCAACCCTATTAAAAAATTAACAGGCATGACCCTTTTGCAACATGGGTCGGGTCACGGGTTTTTAGCGTGCCTCAGACCCATTTAACACCTATAAAAAATCTATAAAACTGTAACAAAAATGAGTTCAAATCTAAAGATTCGGAAAGAATACTTTTTACTAAACCTAATTAGATTTATAATAATGGTTTGGCCTTCAAGAATTCCGAAATTTGACTCCACCGTCAACAAGCGTGATACGATCGAACGGTACGTTTACATACTTTTTCTTTCGTTAATATTTCATAAGAATAAGTTGCTACAATTTCGCATAAAATTATTATTTCTGCATATAGATATGTAAATTAGATTTGTTAGTTATAAACTTCAATGAAAGAAGTGAGGAATTTATTTTATATTTGTTGTTTCCGATTTTATATTTGATTATTTTAATACAATCTTTTTAAATTTATGTTTTTTTTTAATTAGTAAGTTGAAACATAATTAACTCATATGTTACTTAATTCATTTTAAATTTTATTATTATCAAATCAATCTTTTGTAAAGATGTCAAAAAGGCATATATGTGTAATATGCATACCCACACCTATACCCATGTCCACACCTAAAATTTTCATATCCATATCACTACCCAAGACGATAAAATTTACATGCCTATACCCACGAACGTCTGGTTCATTTTTGTGCCTCAAAAAGAAAGACAAAAAAGCTCCTAAAAAGTTAAGGCCTAATAAATTTTAAGAAAAATTAACGTGAATAATACGAACTTTCACTTATTTCCCTATAAAAATACGAAGTTTCGATTAACGTTGAATAATACAAATTAAGTTTGAACTTATTTTTCCACCAGCATTCATTACCAGTTTATAATCGGAAGAAAATGTCAAATTATAACAGTTGTTCCTCACAGTCATCTTCTACCTTTATATTCTTCTCTTCATCATTATTAAACCAGCTCCTTTTATCTTTCTTTTTCCATGTAAATTTTTTTCTTTTTTTTTTTCTTCTTCCTTTTTTCCTTTTTTTCATTTGCTAATATTTTACCTCAACATCCCATCAAAATATTCAGTTTCATTTTTGAATGTCCTAACATACCAAAACTTAAATGTGATTAAATTACTTAACTTAGCCTAGAATCAAACAAAAACCAAAATTAAAGCAATTTTAGGTCAAAAAAGATTCACCATTAAAGTAAACAATTAAAAAAAATTTAAATTTTAAATCCTAATGTTGATTTTAATTGTAATGAATTTTATGAAGAAAATGAGATGACTGAAGCTGAAGCATAGCCTTCAAGATAACCAAGAGATTTTCAATCAAAATTACATTAATTTTAGGCATTGAATACAGTAAGTGAACATCAAAGTTTTTATGCACCGGGCCTGGGAGTCCGTCTACCAGGAGACCTGCCGTAAAAATTTAAGCCTTGGCAAAAGGGTTTTCTCAGCATTATTCATAAATACAGTTGGTGTCTTTGTTGCGTCACTAGCTAGCAACCATTGCAATCTGTTCTTTTGAAAATCTATGCCGTCTAAAAATGGTCAAAATTGAATTGGGTTTTTCTGGATTAGTGCTAAAATCAACATATTTTGAAGCTTTTTAGCAGATTTAATGGATAACCCACATGAATTAACAAAGAAAGAGATGGTAAATGAATAATCAGATGCCATTTGATGGGTAGAAAATGACCTAAATTTCGATTGACATTCACATACCTCAAATTTCAATGACTGGGCAAGTATTGGGATGAATTTAACAAGAAACTGACCTCTTTGAAAGAAAGATTTGGGGGACAATTTAGTAGAATTCCAGCCTGATATTCAATTTCTAACTCATTTCTGGCTACTTGCTAAACCTAATTGGTGTAATTAGTGTTCTCGATTGGCTATCTTTACTCGGCTAGTTGGTGTTAATGATCATGTTTTTTCAAATTGAGATATAGATATAGATGTTATAATAATAATAATAATAATAATAATATACAAATTTAAATTTTTTATAAAACTAATTATGTAATTGATATTGAAAAAGAGAAGTATGAATTGAATTAGTATGTACAATACTAAAACTATTGAATAATTTTTTAATATTATAACATATAAATAAATAAATAATACTAAAAGTAATTCATTTAATTTACTTAATTGATCTATGAAGTGCAAACGAATAATTCAAATAATAACTTTTAAAAAGTAACTCAAAACAAGAAAAGGATATGCAGATGTATGAACTATAATATAATAATCTGAATGCATCTTCCTTCAAAACTAACTTGTTTTGGTACATGAAAGGGGCAACGAGAAACTTATGCCCATTATATATATATATAAACAAAAAAAAAAAAGCAAAAGTGTGCTCAAACTGAGACAAAACAATATTATCTAAAATCCACTTTTACAGCCAGTCTCATGACTATGAGAGATGTCTCTCAGGCCACCCCATTAAAGCTTTAATTCCTTCATAGTGTGTCCTTAATGCCTACTCACATCATATTTAATGCGTACTTATCGTATTCTTAATGCCTACTTATAATATCCTTAATACCTACTTACAGTATCCTTAATACCTACTTAAAATATTTTTAACACCTAGTTATAACCTTAATGCATACTTACAATATCCTTAATGCCCAGTGAGTTACTTACCCTATATTTTTTTTATGTGCCGGTCTATTCGGTCTATTTAGAAATAGTTTTTCAAAGAAACCATTTCTCACAAGAATTTGTGCTAACCTTAAATAGGTAGATGTGCTTCTTGATAATGATTATTTACAAGGAATAGACGAAAAAGTTACTTAAAATTCGAAATAGAAAAAAAAAACATTTTAACGATATGCGACACAATCCGTGCACGACACGATGACATGTGGGTCTAACTTGTATATAAATTACTTCCTCCGTTTCACTATACTTGCTACATTTGACTTTTTACACAATTTAATGTGTTATTTTGATCATATATATATTAAAGTATACACATCTAAAACTTATAAAACTTAATATTCTGAAAGTATGCGATCAGGCAATTCAAACAAGATTCTACTTGACTATATTTTTTCTTATACATTAGCTATAATATATAAAATAAACTTAAACGATGTATAGCGTAAAAAAACCCAAATGTAGCAAATATTTTAGAATGGAAGAAATATATTTTAAGTTGGCCAAACATGACATGATGTTGCACACATTAACATAACGTAACCAGACACGACTTTTTCATTTACTAGCAATATTTTAAAATCGGGGATATGACAAAGAGTCTACGTTTATCAGTATAATTTCTCAATTTCAAAATACTTGCAACATTTTTTTTTCACGCAGTCTAATGTACTAGTTCAATCCTTAATATCTATAATTATGTATAATAAAAAATTATAAAATTTGATATTAATAATCTTTGCATCGAGATAAATCAAACAATATTCCACTTAACTATGTTTTAAATTATAGATTATAAATTAATCACAAATTAAAGGAAATAAGTGAATAATACTTATATTCTCAATGTTGCGACTATATCGAAATGGAGGAAGTATTTAAAAATAAATAAGAAAAGGTACGGTAGAGCTTCTCGTCTGCCCCCACTTGATAAAATTTCAAAAATCGAGAGAGCGGCAAACTTTCAAAAACTCCAGTTTCTCACAACGGCTTCAACTTACAGTCACACACATATCTTTCAAACCCCTAAATTACAGATTTTTTCGAAACCCTAGCCGATCATACGTTCAAATTCAACCACATAACAATTCCAAATTCGATTTAATATTAAAGCGTCTCGATTTTTGCCAATTCATCAACTTCTGTTAAAGATCGTCGAAAATGGGCGTCGAAAACTACCACGTCATTGAGCTTGTTGGTGAGGGTTCTTTTGGTAAAGTTTACAAAGGAAGAAGAAAATACACTGGTCAGGTATATTTTTATACATATATATTTTTTCTAATCGACTTTGTTAGTTTCTTTGATTCAGATTTTCAAATTTTATTGGGGAATCAATGATTTAGGGTTGTAATTTTGCAGACTGTTGCGATGAAGTTTATAGTGAAGCATGGAAAGAGTGAAAGATCTTCATAACCTAAGGCAGGAAATTGAGGTGATTCTTTGGTTTCTTGATGGATTAGTTTAAATTCAGTGGAATTTTAGATGCTGTTCCTCACTTTAATAAAGGTTTTCAAATTATAATAATTCTTCTGTGAAATGAATGAATTTTTGTAATGTCAAATGAAGTATTCGTAAATCACGATAAATTTTGTCCAAAATACTGATAAATTCAACTAATATTAAGCTTGTGCAATTGATAGAAAATGATTTTAGGTTATGGTTGTTGTTTGCATCGTTTTGTGTGAGCAAATGGCATTTACTCTTTATGTGAGCTTCTTGTTCCCCTTGTTCATTAACACTTGATTGAAAACTCAATTGTGTTTGAGTAGCATTTGATTTGTTATTGAGTGAAAATCTAGTACACTTACTTAAATGTGCTCTATAAGTACTAGTCCCATTTAAATTAGGATTGCACTTATATTCACGACCACAATAGTTACATTTACATTTCTTTTCCATATTTTTGCTTGTAAATTTGGTGAAGTGATCCCATATGTCGGATCTTGATTTCACAACTTTTTTCCTTTGTTTGCTCATAACTAACTCCTTTTTGATTTCATTACCATCCTGATCATCTACTTCATTTTCATCGCAAACTATAAAAGGTTCATCCATCGACATCGCAAACTACAATTGATCATCAACAATCTATTTAGTCTACAAAGACTACAATATCAACCAAAATGGTGATTCTTCTAATACTACAATCAAACAAAATGGTGATTCTTCCAATACTACAATCAAACAAAATGGTGACTGGTAAAATTAAGCAATTAACATTACGAGATTCATTCAACATTCAACAGAAAATTAAGCAATCCATTCGTCCATAACCAATTTAAACAAAAGTTGAAGGAAGATTGGAGAATTTAAACAAAAACTGATAAACTTAAACATTCAAGTATTCAACTGAAAGTTGAGATTCTTCATTCTTCGAATTTAAACAATTTAACATTCAACATATCAAACGAGTAATACCAACATATTAACATTCAACATTCAACATAATTAACAATTTAACATTCAGAATTCCAATCAAACCCTAAAACTGATAAATTCCAATCAAATTCCAATCAAACAATTTAACATTACGAGATTCATTCAACATTCAACTGAAAATTAAGCAATTACACATGTTTTTTTAAGAATGAAGATTCTACACTTACATTACGAGATTCTACACTTGATTCCGTGGTGACTGCTGAGATTGGAGAATGAAGATTGGAGGAGGAGCGTCGAAGCCTTGAAGAAGCACTGTCGACTGTCAATGGGTTGAAGGCTTGAAGCTCGAAGAGTTCAAGCCTCGAAGGAGGGCCGGAGGCGAGGAATTAGAGAGGAGGCGAGGAATCAGAGAGAAGGCGAGGAAGAGAGGAGAAACTCACGATTTGGGAAATGGAGATGGAGGCAGCCAGCAGGAGTTCACGAGTAGTTGCCCTAATCCCCTAAAATTTGATTTTAATACGATTTTCCGGTCCGGTTTGGTTTGAAAATTTTAAAACCGGGACCGGACCGTAAACCGTTTTTTTTTTAAAAAAATACCGGACCAGACCATTTAGACCGCAGACCAGACCAAATACTTAAATTACGGTTTGGTCCAGTTTAATTTACGGTTTAGACCAAATCGTGTTCAGCCCTACCTAAGATAATGAAATGTTTTTGCTCTTTTGGGTGAGGAGATGCTTTTTATACTAAAATTTATGAATGAAGTTGCTTTCAAACCCCTCTTGCTACAAATCAGTATGTGTGCTCTGGAGTATTGATTGAGCACTACACTCTTTGTTATGACTCAGATCTAGTAACCAGTTTTGAACATTTTTTTTCTGAAAAAAAAAATCTTCTTTTTAATGGCTTAACCTTTTTAGGTGAGATTTGTTAACAGAGCATCACTCTTAATAATTTATAGTTTCTCTGTTCCACTATCCTTGTTACATTTAATTTTTTACACAATTTAATGTATGTGTTATTTTGATTATTTATATATTACTATTATGAAAGTATGCGATTAGACGATTAAATAAAATCTTATTTACCTTTATTTTTTCTTACACATTAGTCGCAATATATTTCATAAAATAAGCTTGAACAATAAATAATGTCAATAATCGTAGTGTAGTAAGTATTTCATGATGGAAGAAGTATATTATACGAAATGTTAATATAAGCTTGAATTTCCGATTTATATTGCATAAGCTTGAATTTACGATTTATCTTTGATAGCAACATTGTAAAAATTTTCTTGTATACTTCCTTTGTTTCATAATACCTGTTATGTTTTAATAGTAATACTATTCATCTCTAATTATATTTCGGTAATTCCGACTCATGCATAAAAATAATATAATCATATGAGATCTTGTTTTATACTTCATAAGATATAGTTTTTTAGTATGTAATTTTCATAATTTTTCGTTTAATCAAAATAAAGAAAGTTAATATCAAAATATTACGTCGAATTATGTAAAAAATGTTGCAGACTAAATAATTCATGCACAGCACGGACCTATATACTTGTATTAGAACAATATAAAGAAGTCAATTCAACTAAAAGCTTTTGTTCTCAGTCTGTTCTGCAACAAGTTGTACCTTTTCGGCTTTTACTGTTAAAGTCTTTTTAACTCTATGAATACCAATGAATTTAAGAAATTGCTTTCCGTCTGGAGTCAACTCGTTCATAGATTTATAAGTGAAATTTGATGGTTTTTCTTCATAATCAGTTGAATTAATCCTCCCAATAGTTAAAGATATAAATTTTGTACAGTGCGTGAATATGAGTATATAAATATTGTTATTAGCCTTGGGTATATAGTGGGTATAAGGTCGTACATTTAATGCTTAATATCTATTATTATACATGCCCATTCAATCTATCTCATACTCGCTCACACCATAATTAGTTAATTACAATATACTCTAACCTATTCAATAAGAATAAGATATTTATTTTTTACACGCTATTAAATGCACTTATTCAATGCTTAATATCTATCATAATACATAATGAAAAATTATAAATTATGAATATCAATAATCTTTACATTGAGACAAATCAAACAAAATACCGTTTGACTATGTTTTAGCTAATAGATTAAAAATAAAATACAAATTATAAATGAACCACAAATAGTGTCCACAAATATCAATAATCTTGTACGTTCATCGTCATATTCATCATCTGCGTGCCTTCTTTCATGGCCTTCATTTGTGTTCTTTAATGGGAACAAAGCTCATCTCTTTTAATCAAAAATTATCGTAGGAGACATGAAATAAACAATCACTGTACTTTATGAGAGTTTAATAAATAATGAAGTCTTTTGAGGATAAATATTCAAAGTATAAAATAACAGGATCACGTGACCCTAGGCGTTTTTATAAAGAATTCAAAGTACACTACTTTTTTATTGGTAAGAGTAAAAGTATAAAATTAATACTGAAATCTTTTGAGAATAAATATTCCCTTATTTTAGTAATTTTTATCTTATTTGTTTGTTTTAATCATTTTTTTAATTAGGTCAGTTGATTTATTTTGTTCAATTTCTCTTTATGGTATGTCGAAGGTAAAACAATTGTTAATTTTACAAATGAATCTCTTTCGAAATTTCATCCATTAGTTTGGTGCCCTGGATTCCGAACCCTGAATTTGCCACTGGGTACTTTACAAACGTACAGTATTTTCTAATACACCCACATATTGTGTCTATCGTACCTCACATCAAATCGTATCTTGTACGTGACGTGAGCAATGTTGTTGTTGTGTGGTGTTGAGCTTTTCATATGCGGTGCCTATCATGCCTTCGTGTAAAATTAAACCCATTTTTATTGCTTAAGCAAAACCCACAATGGGCATCATTTACCAAGATATAAAATCACAAGATTCAAATACTTGAACAAAAATTAAATACATCAAACATGTACTTGAATAAAATAAAGACCTAAAAAATTAACCAAAAGATTAAACAGCAACAAAAAATAAATAAAAATCTAAATAATCAAATACTTGAAAGCCAAAAATGGAAATAATTGAAAATCCAATATATAGGTATAATATGGAAGCAATAATATTAACAAGAATTTTCATTTCAACATTACATTACAATGAACGTAAAAAAATGAATCAATTAAAAGAAAAGAAATTACAAAACATAAATAAAAAATAAAGAAAAAGAATAATATCCTTGCATAGCACTGCGAGACAACTCTAGAATCAATTCTTCGACTATCACCCAATTCATGCCCTTCGTTCATTTCTATCCCTCTTTTATGGAAAACAAATAAAATTCATCTTTTAACAATTGCGAATCCATAACGTGTGGGAGGAGCACTTGTACTTGTAGAAGCTTCATCACTTGAATTTGATACAATTCAAAAACACCAAACTTCAATGGTGTTGCCTTCCTCAAGATCGCAACTTTTCGTAACTTTATTCCAACTTCCATTTATCACATACGAATTTTTATAAATCGTAAAATTTAATGTTTTTATGTCTAAATTATCGTTAGGTAAAATCACCGTGATTGGAATCTTATTCTTACTATCTTTATTAATACCCAATTTTTGATCTAAATTGGGAATGCGACATTGACTCATCGGCATGGCTAGACGAGCTTGACCATGATCCAAGTCGGATTTTGTTATTGTTTTCTTAATAACTAATTGTGGAATTTCTCCGTGTAATTGCTCAATCTTTTGCAGTAGAGCAACGGAGAGTGAGCGCAAGTATTGTTCACTCTCATATTTTTTAAAAGCTACCTCAGCCACAGCTACTAAACAATCTAATCTTGTTAGATGTTTATATATACTGAGATTCCCTCCGTTGAAATCGTCTTTTGACAATGGTCGTTGTTGTCTTTTCGGCGACATTTCTCCTGTAATAATATTCACATTAAGAAACGATAATCGTTAATCACAAATTATCATCGTAGGAGACAGGAAACAAATAATTGTTGATGAGTAACCGCCTTTAACTAATATAATGGACTAGACAATAATGTGTTTTTTAGGATTAGTAAACACGCACAATTATAGCAACAAATTCTAAAATATATTTAAAAAAAAAAAGAAAAAGTATGCTTAGGCTATTTTTTTTAGGGATTCCAAATATTTAGGAGGATGTTAATATCTTAATCATACTTCTACACTTTAACATCGATTTATGTTATATTTTATAATAACAAATTATATAACTGAATTAAGGTGGTAGATTGAATTCTTTAGTTAGAAATTTAATATAAGATCAGAGAGATATGATTATTATATTTGGAGAAGAGTAGTACGAATTTGAAATGAGACAAACATAGCTGATTAATGCATAGAAGATTTTTATTCAACTCTTTAAAAAAAAAAAAGAAATTCAATATAAGAGAGATTAGAATATTACCATCGTAATTAAAAAAAAACGACAATTGTCAAAAGACGATTTCAATGGAGGGGATCTCAGTATATATAAACATCTAACAAGGTTAGAATGTTTAGTAGCTCTGGCTTATATAGCTTTACAAAAATATGAGAGTGAACAATACTTGAGCTCACCCTCGGTTGCTCTACTGCAAAAGATAGAGCAATTGCACGGAGAAATTCCAGAATTAGTAATTAAAAAAACAATAACAAAATCGAACTTGGATCATTGTCAAGCTCGTCTAGCCATGCCGATCAGTCAATGTGGCATTCCCAATTTAGATCAAAAATTGGGTATTAATACAGATATTAAGAATAAGGTTCCAATTACGGTGATTTTACCAAATGATAATTTAGACATAAAAACCTTAAATTTTACGAATTTATAAAAATTCGTATGTGATTAATGGAAGTTGGAATAAAGTTACCAAAAGTTGCGATCTTGAGGAAGGCAACACCATTGAAGTTTGGTGTTTTCGAATTGTATCAAATTTAAGCGATGAAGCTTCTACAAGTACAAGTGCTCCTCCCACACGTTATGGGTTCGCAATTGTTAAAAGATGAATTTTATTTGTTTTCCATAAAAGAGAGATAGAAATGAACGAAGAGCATGAATTGGGTGATAGTCGAAGAATTGATTCTAGAGTGGTCTCGCAGTGCTGTGCAAGGATATTATTCTTTTTCTTTATTTTTTATTTCTGATTTGTAATTTCATTTCTTTTAATTGATTCATTTTTTTAGGTTTATAGTAATGTAATGTTGAAATACAATTCTTGTTAATATTATTGCTTCCATATTATACCTATAGATTGGATTTTAGTTTTGTGATTTTATATTTTGGTTAATGCTGCCCATTGTGGGTTTTTCATATTGAATTGGATGGTAGAGATGAAGCAATTGAGGCATGGGTTAGATTTTGCGAATGTGAGAATTAATATCCTTACTTTGACAAAATAATGATGAGCTTAAGCAATAAAAATGGGTTAAATTTTACATGATAGGCACCGCATATGAAAAGCTCAACACGACACAACAACATTGCTCACGTCACCTACAAGATACGATTTGATGCGAGGTATGATAGACACAATACGTGGGTGTATTAGATTATACTGTGCGTCTGTAAAGTACCCAGTAGCAAATTCAAGGTTTGGAGTCCAGGGGCACCAAACTAATGGATGAAATTTCAGTAGAGATTCATTTGTAAAATTAACAATTATTTTACCTTTACTTGCTAAAATTTTAAATACGACATAACATAAAAGAAAATGGAACAAAATAAATCAATTGACCTAATTAAAAAAAATGAATAAAACAAACAAATAAGACAAATTACTAAAATAAGGGAATATTTATCCTCAAAAGACTTCAGTATTAATTTTATACGTTTACTCTTACCAATAAAAACGTGTACTTTGAATTACCCGTTATTTTATACTTTGAATATTTATCCTTGAAAGACTTCGTTATTAACTAAATTCTCATAATGTGCGGTGATTATTTATTTCTTGTCTCCTACGATAATTTTTGATTAATAATTGTCTTGCTAATGTTAATATTAATGTAAATTTGATTTTATTATTACCGGATAAGTGTCAAAAAAAAAAGGCAAAAACCATTATTAATAGAAGATTTTAAAGAAAGTGATCTGAGCTAGGGATGGCAAAGGGTCGGACTCGGCTCGGATTATACATACTCCGGATTTTAGTCGAACTTTTTTTTTCAGTCCACTTCCACTCGGAGTCGGATTATGCATACTCCAAGTTTGCCCCAACTCGGACTCGCGGACCTCCAACGGAGTCGAATACGAAGTTGAATTATTATCAAACTTTATCGTTGTGATATTTTACTAATGATTTAAAGCATACGAAGTTAATAAAATATATTTTTCAAAGACAATTTAACAAAAGAATATGTACTTTGAATTCAAGTTTAACATGAGAAATATTCCTAATACTACAATTTAACAAAATTTTCTCGTATTTTGATTTGTCGTATTTTGATTGATTGATCTAAATAAAAATACCAAGTAGTTTTTCAAAATCGAAAATTACAATTAGTATGAGACAGAGCTTCAATTAGTCACGTCTAGAGTTTTAAAGGAAACAAAATGTTGGGTTAAAAGTCAAATTCAAAGTCGGATTTCCTTCAGGGTCGGAGTCGGGTCGGAGTGTCGGATTTTTAATAAGGTCCAACACCGGTCCGTCTCTAACTCGGATTCGGATCGTGAAGTTGGAGTTGAATTCGGATAACCTTTTCCTCGAACTCGAATCGGATTATTTTCCTCGGATCGAGTCGGACTAGGATTGATTTCGGATTGAATTGCCATTCCTAATCTGAGCAAACATAAATATCTAACAAAATTCAAGTGCTTGCTGATTAGCTTTAGAAAAATATGAAAGTGAACAATGCTTGCGTTCAGTTTCAGTTGCTCTGCTCCGGAAAGATGGGGCAATTGCAAGGAAAAACCAAAATTAGTCATGATTTTAGAAACAATATCTTGAAATAAAAAGATTCACTTGCTATAAAAAATGAATCGGATAATCCACATTTACATTTAAGGCTAGTTTGTTTAGTGATATTAAATAATGGTAATGAAAATGACTTATAGTGTAAATTTCATCAAAAGTTCCTTGTCATTTCCATGTTGATGAATCTTTGATCACAAAAAAGTTTTTTTTGTTATAAATTTCTTTTACCACTTAATACCACCTCTCCCAATGGTAATATATTGGAGTGTATTTTATGATAAAAAAATAAAATGATTAGAGTTGAACAAGCTAGCAAGATCATGAGGGTAGCCAAGAGAGTTTTTAACCAAAATTAGACTAGTTTTCATTCATATTATCACCGTTTATTACCACCTACCAAATGGACCGTTAGTAGTATATAAATTGCGGCATGTATTGGGAGTGACCGTTTCATATTAAGACCAATAGCTCAATTAGTTAAATTATAGTTTTTATTCTATACGCGATCAGTAATTGATCAGTTTAAAGTCTTAGTTGATACCTTTAAGATTAAAATTGATTTTGCCTTATATGTTATAATAATCATTTAAATGATCATTTTACGTATAAGTGATCACTTTGAAGTTTGAATTGATCACTTTATCATAGAAATTGAAGACTTTAAAATAATTGATCCATTTAAGGTCATAAACTTGTAATTAGCTGAATTGATCACTTTTAGGTCAAAATTAAAACTATTTATTTTAATTGATCTATTTAAGATTTACTTTAAGTTAAAATTAATCACTTTAATGTAAAAATTGATATCTTTAAAGTGAAATGATTTAATTTTTAGTTTTCCGGTTTTGTCCACTTTTATTTTTCAATTTTGTCTTTTGGAAGAGTGGTTACAGACACATGCAAGGTACTTGAATGTAATGAATTTTATAAATTAGGGAGTCTAAATATTAGTTGATGATAGTTTAGTTATCTTTGATTTGGTATACACTTACTTGCTTTTAGACTTAAAATTTTAAGAAAATTATTAATGTGTATTAATACACCGCTAAATTTAAAGTTGTAAATAATGGTTAGTCTTTGTCATTTTATTTATTAATTAATTTTAATTTTCATACGTGTTTTATCTTTTTATTTCACTTGTTGAATGCAACTTTTTTTGTATTTTCGAATTGTATCAAATTCAAGTGATGAAGCTTCGACAAGTACAAGTGGTGGTCCACGCGTTATGGGTTCGCAATTGTTAAAAGAACACAAATGAAGGCCATGAAAGAAGGCGCGCAGATGATGAATATGACGATGAACGTACAGGATCTCATAATTCAATAGATGTTCAACAGACTAATATACACTTTATGTATTAAAGTGATCACTTATAACGTTGAAGTAATCACTTATAATTTTAAACTAATTACTTTTTATAGTCTTAGAGTGATTACTTATAACCTTAAAACGATCACTAGTTAGTAGATTGAATTAAAAAAATAGACTAATTAGATGGGTTCGTCTCATAATGAGAGTGTCTCATACAAAACGAGCTGATAATAATAATAATAATAATAATAATAGTAGAGATTGAATAATGTGTTAATAAGACTCATAAAATTAATCAAAACGAAGATGACCATATGAATATCATAAAAATTAATATAATGTTAAATTTTTTTTATTACAATTCAAATTTAATCATTTTTAACAATTATATATATATATATATATATATATATATATATATATATATATATATATATATGTATATATATATATATATGTATATATATATATATATATGTATATATATATATGTATATATATATATGTATATATATATATATGTATATATATATATGTATATATATATATATATGTATATATATATATATGTATATATATATATATATATATATATATATATATATATATATATATATATATATATATATATATATATATATATATATATAACGTTAAAGTTAAGGGAGAGAAAAAAGTGGAAGAGGAAATTTTTGAGAAAAAATAAGTTAAAGTCTATTAAAATTTTTAAGATATAAAATAAAAATAAAATAAAAGATAAAAACCAAATAAATACGGAAACGGTTAATACGCCCCTACGCGTATATAAATGGTAGTCTCCAATAACAAACAACAATTGCAAAATTATTTCCACTTCTTTTTCTTCTTTTTTTTTTTTTTGAAAAGAAAAATCACTCTCATTTTAGTGTAACCATGAAAACTCAAAGTCTAAATTCATCCTCCATTAAAAATTTGACTTTATCTTCTTCCAAACGGACTCTTCCTCTTAATTACGATGGTAATATTCTAATCTCTCTTATATTCAATATATATTCAATTTCTTTTTTTTTTTTTAAAGAGTTGAATAAAAATCTTGTATGCATATAAAAGCAAAAAACTCTTCCAAAAATATATCATACTCCTTTTATTTTGTATTTTTTTATTTTTAACTATTTTATAAAAGCAAAAAAGTTTAGTAACTCATTGTTAGAGTATATAACGTATTTTGGGCCTCAACCATCAGATTAAGCTTTTGGTTGAGTTGGTTCCTTGACACTCATTACATAACAAAAAATATAAATTATACCTACATTAAATCCAAGTTAATATCAACCTTGTATATGAAAAAAGTATTTTTTAAACCCTAAAAATTGGGGTCCTAGCCTGTTGTGCCCCTGATAATCGACGTTCATGCCTACATCTAACCACCTGATTATGCACTCAAGCTTATCTCTATCCACCATGACCAATTGAATGTAAAATTCTACAATGATAGATTGTCGGTTCTCATCATCAACTTAAGTTTTTAGTTGAATTAGTTCGTTTATAATTATTGTAGTAATGTAGAAGTGCAAGCACATCAAGGAGAAAGTACAAACAGCGTCAGACGGATGTAGAAACAACAAACAATTCCGTATTTTCTTTTTGTGTGTACGCATCGATTTAATATGATGTTGTACAACAATGTCTAAGCATTAGTCTCAACAGTTTGGCCATAGAAAGGAAATTGACAATAATAATAATAATAATAATAATAATAATAATAATAATAATAATAATAATAACTATTGTTGTGTTATGGAATTGGGTTTTAAAATAGATAATAAAAATTAAGGATCCAATTTATGCGGTGATTCTATCTAATGAGAATTTTGAAATAAAAACCTTAGTGATTCTATCTAATGAGAATTTTGAAATAAAAACCTTACATTTACAATTTATAAAAACTCGTATGTGATTAATGGAGGTTGGAATGAAGTTATTAAATGTTGTAATCTTGAGGAAGGCAACATTATTGAAGTTGGCCGAGTTTTTTCGAATTTTATCAAATTCAAGTGATGAAGCTTCTAAAATTTGTTTTCCAAAAAAGAGGGACAATAATTATGTAGGGGATAAATTGATGATGATCATGAATTATCCCATTGATTGTTACGTTGAGAGATGTATTATCCAATTACAACAACCTAATTTGTTCAAAGAAGCGTTCCTTGTCTTCTTGGATCACATATACACTAATTCTTAAATCAGACGGTCTCACGGTGAGACCATCTCTATTAGACTGGCCCAATATACACTTTTTGTATTAAAGTGATCACTTATAACAGTAAAGTGATCATTTATAATTTTAAAATAATAACTTTTTATAGTCTTAGAGTCATTACTTATAACCTTAAAACAATTACTTACGATGTTATAATTAATAAAAATAAGAAAATGGCTAATTATATGGGCCCGTCTCATGGTGAGACGGTCTCATACAAGATATGCTATCACATATATTGTTGTTTCTTGAATTCAGTTACAAACATGCACTCATTTTGGTACAGGAAGTACTCACTAATCTATACTAGTCAATGAAATATACAAGTAGAAACTCAGCCATACATACCTTAATATATTCTGTCCATTGAGGTAGATCTTCCATTGTGATTACGATCATTTTTTTTCATCATACCACTTAAATTTTGTATAAGTCTTGATGTCCGTGATGCAGCCATAGTGTTTCTTCCAAGACTTAGTTCGGTTTCTCACATGATCCACGTTAAGTGCAATGCCTAACTCTCTCTTTAACTCATCAACAACAGCTTGGTAAGCTTGAGGCTTAAAATCTCCATCTCCTTTTTCCTTGTTGTTGATTTGTTCTAACAAAACTCGAGTAAGAATGTCATCCATCTGCTTATTCCAAGACACATAGCTTCTTTTATTGCTCATTACCTACCAAAAACAAAACAACACATTTAAAAGGTTTCATTATCTAAAATCAATCACAAGTGTTGGCATATGAATACAAAACATTGTACTAAATTCACATTCACACACCTACACTACTAGAGAATAAAAATAACCACAATCAAGTAGCCCCCTTCGAGCTTGGTATTCTGGGAACATCTTTTGTGACATTTCATCTCTTAAGTTGTTCCATTGAGGTGAGGCTTGTGCCGTTGAAATGAAATCCTCCCCTTCATCCTCCATTGTATCAAAAGCTTCTACATTTGATAAATCATCGTCCACCTCATTTAACAAATTCTCCTCATTCAAATTTTCTTCTCTAACAAAATTATGGAGAACAAAGCATGCATTTATGATTCTTACTTGTGTTTGCTTATCATAAAAACTATTGTTCCTCAATATAGCCCACCTCTTATTCAATAACCCAAAGGCTCTTTCAATGGTATTACGTTTATCAAATTTAGGTTTATAAATAACTAAATTCAGGTTTATCAAATTCTTAAACCATTTAAATTTGAAATTTTTACCAATATAAAGGAAAAATAGTCTAACAAACGTTTATAATTTATATACATATTTTTAAGCATAGATCATCCACACAAAAATTAATCAAAACTAAAATGAATATATGAATATCATAAAAATTAATATAATATCAATATTTTTTTATTAAAATTCAAAATTAAAAATTAAATATCATAAAAATGAATCGGATAATCCACATTTACATTTAAGGCTAGTTTGTTTAGTGATATTAAATAATGGTAATGGAAATGACTTATAGTGTAAAATTTCATCAAAAGTTCCTTGTCATTTCCATGTTGATGAATCTTTGATCACAAAAAAGTTTTTTTTGTTATAAATTTCTATTACCACTTAATACCACCTCTCCCAATGGTAATATATTGGAGTGTATTTTATGATAAAAAATGAAATAATTAGAGTTGAACAAGCTAGCAAGATCATGAGGGTAGCCAAGAGAGTTTTTAACCAAAATTAGACTAGTTTTCATTCCTATTACCACCTACCAAATGGACCGTTAGTAGTATATAAATTGCGGCATGTATTGGGAGTGACCGTTTCATATTAAGACCAATAGCTCAATTAGTTAAATTATAGTTTTTATTCTATACGCGATCAGTAATTGATCAGTTTAAAGTCTTAGTTGATACCTTTAAGATTAAAATTGATTTTGCCTTATATGTTATAATAATCATTTAAATGATCATTTTACGTATAAGTGATCACTTTGAAGTTTGAATTGATCACTTTATCATAGAAATTGAAGACTTTAAAATAATTGATCCATTTAAGGTCATAAACTTGTAATTAGCTGAATTGATCACTTTTAGGTCAAAATTAAAACTATTTATTTTAATTGATCTATTTAAGATTTACTTTAAGTTAAAATTAATCACTTTAATGTAAAAATTGATATCTTTAAAGTGAAATGATTTAATTTTTAGTTTTCCGGTTTTGTCCACTTTTATTTTTCAATTTTGTCTTTTGGAAGAGTGGTTACAGACACATGCAAGGTACTTGAATGTAATGAATTTTATAAATTAGGGAGTCTAAATATTAGTTGATGATAGTTTAGTTATCTTTGATTTGGTATACACTTACTTGCTTTTAGACTTAAAATTTTAAGAAAATTATTAATGTGTATTAATACACCGCTAAATTTAAAGTTGTAAATAATGGTTAGTCTTTGTCATTTTATTTATTAATTAATTTTAATTTTCATACGTGTTTTATCTTTTTATTTCACTTGTTGACTACAACTTTTTTATCTCGTTTGATACTAGTAATAAAACTATAGTTTGACGTTTAACATCTTCTTGGGACCTTGATCATGAATTTTAGAAGTTTGATTCAGATATTAACATCCTTCAAAATATTTGGAATGAATTTTATTTATTTTTTAATATATTTCATTAGAATTAGTTGCTATGATTGAGTATGGTTACTCGGCTTGGATTATACATACTCTAACTTTGCTCCAGATTTTGGTCGAACTTTTTTTTTCAGTCCACTTTCACTCGGAGTCGGGTTATGCATACTCCAAGTTTGTCCCGACTCAGACTCTCAGACCTCCAACAGAGTCGGATACGGAGTTGGATTATTATCAAACTTTATCGTTGTAATATTGTACTAATGATTTAAAGCATACGAAGTTAACAAAATATATTTTTCAAATACAATTTAACAAAAAAATATGTACTTTGAATTCAAGTTTAACATGAGAAATATTCCTAATACTACAATTTAACAAAATTTTCTCGCATTTTGATTTGGCGTATTTTATTTCTGTTGATCTGATTTGTCATATTTTGATTGATTGATCTAAATAAAAATACCAAGTAGTTTTTCAAAATCGAAAATTACAATTAGTATGAGAGAGAGCTTGAATTAGTCACGTCTAGAGTTCTAAAGGAAACAAATTTTCAGGGTCGGAGTCGGGTCGGAGTGTCTGATTTTTAATAAGGTCCAACTCCGGTCCGTCTCTAACTCGGATTCGGATCATGAAGTCGGAGTTGGAGTCGAATAACCTTTTCCTCGAATTCGATCGAATTATTTTCCTCGGATTGAGTCGGACTAGGGTTGAATTCGAACTGAATTGCCATCTCTAGTGGTTACTGTTAAACAAACACATTGTCTAGTCCATTAACAATATTAGTCAAAGGCGGTTACGGATAAACACATTTTCTTTTTATAATAAAATATAATAAAAGAAAATTACTTAAAGGCGAGTTCATTAACAATTTGCAAAACATAAAATCCAACTTCATCCTCCATTAACGAATTAACTTCATTTTCTTCCAATAATTCCAAACCTGAAATCTCTTCCTCTAAATGGACTATTTTTCATCTCACACTTAAAATTCTACTTACGTTGTAATCTTCTCATCTCTCTTATATTCAATATCTTTTTTATTTTTTTTACCCTTAATTTACATAATTAATAGTATTAAAGTGAATCATTTACCTTTTTTGAAGTGAAAGTGTTGATAATAAATAATAATAGATAGCACATGACTTTCTTAATATGATTCACTGTTTAATTAAATTAAATAAATTTAGGACTGTAATAACCTGTGGTTTATTGTAGTGATCAGGTAATGACTAATTATAATTTCCTCCTTGTATTATTCGAATCTGAAAAATAGAAGTTGATTTTATAATTGCTACTTTGTTTGAGAATTTGAGAGTAAAGCAAAAGCAGTAGCTGAAGGTAATGTAATGTTATGTTTTATAACCAAATCTCAAGAAACATTCTTGAATGTAGAATTGCACAATAGACGTCAATCAATTCAATATCAAACACCTAACATTGCTCTGCACTGCAGAATATTACCAAGAACATCGAAAATTCATCAAGAATCACTTTCTATATCATTCAACCATGAACAGAATTTTAAAACGTAAAGGCCCGTTTAGAACCCGTGTAAAGTCCTTTTGCAACCTGCTCCATTTACTATAAAGTAGGCTTCGGTAAAAATCCAACCTGTTATGGCCCGACCCACTCCATTTTCTGTAAAGTAGGCTCCGGTAAAAATCCAACCCGTTTAGGGCCCGACACAGGTCAACCCGTAAAACAAAGGGTTGGATCCGGAAGTCCAGCCCGTTGCACATGTCTAATTGAGACGAAAGAGTAATCTATTAAAACAACGATTACAAATGAATAGAATAAAAGCATAAGAAAATGAGTAAACAGCTGCATTTTCATTTTATTGCTTTGATAACATTCTCTTGGTGAAGAGAAATATGAAAAAGATGGATGAACTTGAAAATTTTGCTCAGAATAAAGCGCAAAAAATTAAAATATAGCAAAATGAATGTTTCAATATGTAGTTTGAGGAGCATGATGTATCCGACTCAAATTAACCGAATCCGACTCATTAGACACTAAATTCAAAGTATCACAAACATCAACAGAATCATCGGACAAAACTGAAGGATCACTTGCACCATCCAGCGGCTTGTCGGAAGCAGACTCAGCAATGCCGCACTTACCATCATTACTGATCTCGACCTCGACCACAGTTGATTTGATGACAGACTCAAGGTCGACATTTTCGTTTGTTTTATCCGGTGTCAGACTGAGTTTTTCTTCATGATTCTCGACACCAATGGCCAACTCAGTAATCTGCAAAGTTCCACCATGCAGTGCCTCATGGCTATTGATGGGAGCAGTTTCTTTCAGTTTTGTCACGGGTGCGATGGAGGAAACTTCATGGACTGCTAGAGTTGGCTCTGTCTTTTCGACACTAAAATTGACTGGACTGTGTACTTCCTCTTTAACAACCGAAGTTTCTTCTACTTTTTGTTCCACTTCTGAGTGACTGTACAAGTTCTCCCCAATAGGTTTCACAAATGACATTCTTTTACTGCTCTCTGACTTGTATAAATCCATAGCTTTCTGCAAACAAGTTGTCAACATTAGAAAACACCCAGTAAACTTAAGTGCTCATCGATCCAAATTTTGAAGATCCTAATCAGAAAAAAATTCATATAAACATAAAATACACCTGTCCTACATAAGCAGCTAATAGACTAATACACACCATCAATATTTCATTAACTTAATCCCATTAAATGGCTCTCACTTATGGTTTGGATGTTTAGAGTCAGGAATACAGAACTGAACTCAAATTATGGATCACGTCACTTTGTGATCAACAACAATACTTTATTACTCTAATGTCATTAAATTGTTGACAATTATTATATGAAAACACAAATTTTCAAATCTTCCATTGTTAAAATAGAAGTAGCATGAGCTCTAAAAGGTTGCATTGCATCTTTAAAGAAGACAAACCTGAAATATGGAATCTTTAACTGAAGGGAAAATTGCTAAACCCCTAGTCAGATCAGCAATCTCTAATTGAGCAACTGGATTCTCCTGTTGATCAGACACAATAACTTTTAAGAACTATGTTCAATTGAATTTTTGTCAAAGACACGAGAAAGAAAAACAAAGCTCAAGAAGATTCAATACCTCCAAACATTCAACTTCCACTTCAAAAGATTCAGACTGTCCCTTAACAGCAATGTTAATAAAGTCATCATACAATTCTGGATCAATCATATCCATTGAAATATCAAGCTTAGAAAGATATGAACCCACTAAGTTTGAAGTATCATCAATACTAGAAGATTCAGGAGTCTTCTCAGTTGCTGAAGTTACGAAAATTTCCTTCAACGAAGATGGGCCACTTGAAGTACTCATCTTCAAACTTGTCCCATCTAGGCAACTATTTTCAACAAGAGACCTTGACGCAGCCTGTGCAGTTGAAGCTTCATCCATAAATGATTTAAACATACGACCATCTTTCTGAGATACAGATGGAACATCCATATTCACATCACCATTTGGTTTCCATAAATCTGCACTCATGTCTCTTCTTTGAGCATTCGTTAGATGCCCAGGCCCATACATGACAGATTCATCCCTCGAGACGCCATTACTATCCCATCTATGAAAATGAGGAGGAACTGGTCCGTCCACCATGTTCTGCCAACCCATAGGTCGTACATGACCAGGAAATCGATCCCCATCAGGCATATGATAAGGCATTCCGGGATAATTCATGTCCAAAGGTGGTCTAACACCAATAAGGGGAGGAAACTGAGAAATCATCGATGGAAAACCCCCATGATGCGGCCCAGGAGGTGGGAACGGCATGAAGCCATTAGGTAATGGTGAAGGCCAGTTAGGACCACCATTCCAAGCTGGCCCAGGTCCTCTTCCTAAATGAGGATCAACACTTCTCCTGTAACGGCTTCCTGAGTGACTTCTAGTGTCGTCTCCGAATGATCCCGTGAAAGACGGGCTGTCAGCACCACTTCTGAACCTAGTTGAACCAGAGACATGCGATGAAATATTACCCTGACTGGGTTTATGTCGAAATGGAGATTCAGCAGGAGGATACTCGTCTACAGCAAGTTTCTTTGCAGCAAATTCTCTCCCCTGTCTATCCACATTAACAGAGGCATCTCTTATGTCATTTGAAACACTACTCCTCTCGGCCTCATCAACATCAAGGCTCCTTCTCCTGGAAGCTCTATTTTGAAATCGGCGATCAACACTAGCTGATGGAGATCTTTCCTTCAGACCTCTAGGTGATGCCTTTATCCTCGGAGATCTTTCAGATGACTCTCCAATGTGATTCTCATCAAATTTGGTGCGCTTCTCCCCTGATCGTTGCTTAGGAACTTTATCGAGTGTCTCATTTGTAGTGCCATCTCTCAAAGAATTACCATACTTGGTCTCATCTTGAATACCACCTCTACAAACATAAAAGAAAATTGATAAGTGACTCAAAACACCACAACACTTATATGTATCAATTTCAGATAGTTAAAACCAAGGAGTAAAAAAATATAACCCGAACTAACAAGGCAAAATATAACTATTCCAGATTCACAGTAATTATAATTAGATTTTTAAAAAACCCAACCAGCTGGGAAGAACTACCTGTATTTCTCTGCACTAACATGAGTCCTGGAGCTAGGTGAGGCTCTGTGACGGCTGCTGCTTTTTACGCTGTCTACATGAGCTTTCCGTGATAAAGATCTGTCCTTGTCAACTTCTGACTCAACTCTTTCAAATTTATCACCGCAATAATCCTCATACACATCTGGAGACTTTCTCCTTCCTCTATCATCCTTGTACCTAGAACCTTTGTCATCAACATGAGAGACATAATCAAGATCGTGCTCATTATCCCAATCCCGACAGCGGTCATGGTTGTGATCACGATCACGAATCCGCTCTCTGTCACGTTCACGATGGTACCGATCACGACCACGTTCTCTCTCCCGATCAAGTTCACGATCTCGCTCGTGACCCCTTTCAAGTACTCGGTCTCGATCCCTTTCACGATCAAGGTCACGATCCTGTTCATCAAGCTCTCTGTCACACTCACAGTCACGGTCATGGTCATGGTCATGGTCACAGTCATGACGGGAACGATCACGATCCTTACCCCTCTCACGGTCTCGATCACGGTTCCGATGTCGTTCTGGATCACCATATTCATTAACACGAGACTTCGGGTTCTTGTGAGATACATCCAAATCCTTATTCTCATTCCTCATATGCTGATCCTCTGACCTTGCACTTGCATACTCTCTTGTAGCTCGAACGTCACTTTGTTTTTCATCTTTTTCCTTGTCCGCATCGTCTTGGTATCTATCTTGAACTCTCCCGTCCTTATGAGTATGCTCCTTATACTTGCCTGATCTGGAAAGATCATCATTTGAAGAAAATCTTTTATCATTAAAATCTCGAGAACTATCCTGATGCTTGTCTGCGTCACCAGAGCCATCTCTTCTCCTTTTGACTCGTCGATCAAATTCTTTCTCTGCTTCATGGTTACAACCCACATCTAGTATATTGTAGTCTGAAACAAAATAAAGAGAAAATTTTTACTTCACAATAAAGAAGCAGCAACCAATATTCCTCCCCAAGATCCCTCAAGTATTGATACTTAAAACAAGGAAACACAGCAACCTAGATTAGAACAGTGGAATTACAAAGTTTGTCTTTTATCAATCAAAAATTAAACGTTAAAACATCAAAAAAAAAATAGAGATCCTATGCTTACCACAGCAGATAATCAAATTTTCAAGCATGCTCAGTAGTCAGTACTAAGTAACACTCAAACATACAATAACAGCAAAATCAACAGTCAGGCAAGGAAAACAGTGTATGCAAGAACAAACACTCAGAAATAAACTCACGTAAAATCCATGCAATTAGATTAAAAGCTTTGAGGGTCAAAACAATGCACAAAATTATACACAACAAATATATCTGGTGACCAGCAGTATGAACCCTATCCTAGGTAATATAATAAAAAAAATCAATATCGTCGGGCAGCAGAAATCGATAAAATAGAAGTTACTTTGTGCCCCATTCTTATTTTTAATTGCCATAGGTATTAACCCCATCATATCTTTCAACGGAGCATAAAAAGCCTCCTTTTAAGATGATAACTAATTTAAACATCAATGTCCATTGTCACATGATTCGCTAATCTTCTCACGAATCACGAAGCAAAAAAACAAACTTTAGTCGGTTTTGGGCTATTTTTAACAATTTTAAGCAAGTCCCAAATTCAAGTGAATTAGCAAGTTAATTATGTTATATTGTCCATGTCCAAGAGGAGCAGACAATAATTTAAATAAACCTCTCAGCTTAATTATGGTTCCTCATAATTCTGTCCATTTTGTCATTCCAAAACATATAAATTAATCTAATGTTATGTATAGAAATGATGATTTTATTTGACTTTAATTCAATGTTTGGAAAATCAAAAAACGTTAAAATTTCTATTTGAGTCAATTCCACCATTGTTTTAAAAACAGTTAAAATTGAAAATTTGAAAAATACTTCTCAAACCTTATTATTCTAAAATTCTTTCATTCATAATTTTAAAACAGAAATCTACAATAAGAAATGAAATATTTTCCAAAGACAACCTAATTTAATACTAAAAATACAACGTAAATTAACACTAATTAGCAGAATTAACCAAACCTCGTTTTCAGTTGGTCTCTTATTCCCAAAAGAAATACGGACATTGGAAAAAATTGACAAACTTGACATAACTTAAATTGAAAATAGACGCTAAGATATTTGTTAAATAGCATAAGACACTTATCGAGCTAGAGAGTAGAACTTTAAAAACAATAGTATTTGTACTTACAAAAATCAGTAGTTGTAAAGAGTCAATAGTACCATAATATAACATACTTCAACTTCCTAAGTCGAGCATACAGATAACTAGTGTAGAAAATCTTTGCAGCTTACAAAAAAAAATACAGAATCAAGTTTCATTGATGGTTTTATTGAGAATCGATTCTCAGTTTTTCATAATATAAACTATGTTTTGTTAAAAAAAGTTTCCTAACAAAGGTCAAAACAAGACTTGTGAATAGTGTAAAAGTCAATAGTAGTCATTAAAGAAAAGAGAAATAGTACATTGAAAAATTATACTCCCTCTCAATCACCTTATATGTCCCATCTATAATTTTGCACTATTTATCAATCACCTTTTGTTTGTATTTTATTCTTAAAGTAAGCATTAAAAGATTCGTCTCAAAGTAAAGTTTACTATCAACTCTTTATAATTTTTAATCATGCACAGTAAAAATATTAAGGATTGAATTAGTACAATGACAAGCGTGCAGAAGTAAATGGGACATATTAAGGCAACAGAAGGAGTACCCACTTCAACAAAACAGAAAGCAGCACTAAGAACTTACAGAGAAAATTAAGATGACAAATATGTTATCGGAATAAATTCAAAATCAAAAATTTTCTAATGCGTAGAAATAGGCCACAAGTTAATACTTCCTCCGTTCCATTATACCCGCTACATTTGAATAGTAAAACTATTCATCTCCACTATTGTTTCGGTACTTCCGGCTCATGTATAAGAAATAATATAGTCATGTTTTAATCTTCTTAAAACCTAGTTTTTTAATATGTAATTTTCATTATTATTCGTTTAGTCAAAATAAAGTTATTTAATATACAAATATACATTGATTACGCACAAAAAGAAATATAGCAAGTATTGGGTAACGGAGGAAGTAATAACTACAGATACCAGCATCCAATTTGCAACATTGCTGAAATTTTAAGCTTTATCAACTAGTTAAATATGTCCCAAACACAATCACCATCGACCAATATTGAATTGTAAATGGCCAAGATTAGCGAATTTTAAAGATAGTTAGTTTAAGCAAAAGGCAAACCATTATATAGACTACCATATACAACATAGAGCAAAAACAAGGCCGCTTCGTATCATATCGGTTGGATCGTAATAATTTCAAATTTATCAAACTGGTGTAAGTGTTCCCATTGTAAAACTCAACTTTTAGGCTGTTCTAAGCGATATTTCATGGTCTAGACCGATATTTGGTGGTATAACACGAATATCATCCCCATTACTGAATCACTATGTCCGTTACCGCAATCATGACCATTCTCAAGTGACCATTTTAGGTTATTCCAAGTGATGCTTCATGGTTTAGACCGACTTTAACACTTTTATATACAAGGGAAAATTGTCAGAAAGTACCTGATAAAACAAAAAAATTTCTAGAGAGTACCTAATAGAAAAAATTTGTCAAAAAATATCTAACAAAATTATTTCTTTTTCAAAGAGTACCAAGTAACGTTTTCCTTCAATTGACCGTCAAATATAAGGGTTGACTGGTCAAAATCGAAAATTCTTCTTCCTCATCTTCAATTTCTTTTCCAATTCAATTTCCTCACTCGTCTTCTTCCTCTACTTTTTACTCTAAATTGGAAATTCTAGAATCAATCAATTTGTTAATGTTCATCAAACTAAGAAATACCCACTTGCTAAAAGATCAAAATTTTCCTCACTCATCTTCTTCGACCATTAGAAGTTAAGTTAACCTAGACTAGAACAACAGCACTGTTTCTCAACTCACTCTCAGATTACCTGAAAAAATAATGAAAAGATTCGTCTTCTCTGCAATTCATTCTCGTAATTCCAACACTCTGCTATACCCTTGATTCATTCCATCCCTACAATCTTATCAAATTCCTCTCTTTTCATCAAATTTCCGCAAACCCAACATTTTCCATCTTTGAACAACCTCTTTCTAACAACCCATTTGCGACCAAAAGTCTAGATTTCATCGTTGTATGTTCAAACACTCTCATCTTACAACAATGATTATAAAGCATTTGATTTTTTCAACTAGGTCGAAACTAATTGTGGTTTTCATCACAACTGAAAACTTACAATTCCTTGATTGATATTTTGGGTAAGTTTTTGAGTTTGAAACATGTTGGGAATTGATTCAAATTATGCAAAAAATTTCATTACAATGCCTAATTACATTACTTTTCGTATTATGTTTAAATGCTTCTCTCAGCTGCGTAAATGCTTCTCTCATTGAACTTACTTGTTCATCACTCAAATCTTTCCCCATTTTTGCTTGTTCTTTTTCGATTGATGTCGGTAAGAAAAGATGAGTTTGTGGTGTTTTTGTTTTTGTGGGATTTTTATGGGTTGAGGAATTAGAAGAGTTGAGATGATGGCCTTTTTCTTCTTTGTGTTGCCTTAAGACCCTCCACCATAGCTTCTGAAAGCTTGTCACTTGTGAGAATTTTCAATTTTAATGGTAGAATTTTCGGTTTTGAAGTGAATGTAGAGGAAGAAAACAAGTGAGAAAATTGAATTGGAAAGAAAATTTAAGATGAGTGAGGTAATAGAGAGTTATTAAGTAGTCACGTGCACTTCATGTGACCAATCAACCTTATACTTGACAGTCAACTGAAGAAAAAGGTTACTTGGTACTCTTTGAAAAAGAAAAAAAATTGTTAGGCATTTTTTTGGCAAAACTGTTTTTATTAGGTATTTGGAAAAAAAATGATGAAGTACTTTCTGACAATTTTTCCTATATACAATCGCATATTTATCAAAATGTAAAATTAACCAAGAAATAATATAGCCATAAAACCTCTTGCTAAGAAATTTACTGGATAATATTTTCATGACTTATAAAAGATGAAATGTATTTTTTTATAAAACAACAAAACTAATAAAACCTTTAGTAGATAGACACTCGGCTTCTCTATCATATCAAATAAAAAATGCAAAAATCTTATGATACTAAACATTCAAGGAACATAATTGGTCACAAACATCTCCAACAAAACTACAACAAAAAGATGTATAGGAAAAGAAAAGGAGTGAAGACCCTGTTCAACTCATACCGTAAAAATACCATATCAATACAAAAAGTTCTTGAAATGGGGAGTACAAAAAGAAGGCTTGTGAATTGTGTAACAAAACATTATATATCAAGAAGTGCCAGCATTGATTTCAACCCCCTTTTCCCCCACATACAGAATTACCAACAGATGGATAAAAACCGCCTCCTCTTTAAAGTATAAATTGATCATCGGCAAATCTCTACCTAACACCATCATTTAGTACTAATTTAGAAGAACCTCTAATGTCTAGACGAACAATAAGTCCCAAGATGCATAGCATGCTAACAAATTATCATCAAGATGGTAATCATGCTGAGAGCCAAGGAGTTGATTTCCATTGCAACACCAAAATAAAAGGTGAAAAAAGAAAAGGAGAGCATTTGAAATAGATTAAGTCACCAATGAAAACATAAGACTAATGCACACATCCAAATCAATAAATATACAGCAAGGTAAAAGTTCTAAATCGAAAGCAGGATTTGTATCCATGACGAATAGAGAAGACATTTTAGTATCCTCAAGTTATTTCACATCATATGGTAACTAATAACTACTATTATTACATATGGATAACAGGATAATCAAACATAAACTTCATTAAAACATCAACAAATGCCCAGTCACTCCAGCAACACCAAAGAACTTTTGACATGGATTGTGATAAAGCTAAATATGAAAAACCCAAGAGCAAATTTTGTATGCAATAGGCCCGTACAACGAGACCAAATTTTAAAAAAATGAGTATTTTAAAATCCAAAGCAAATGTTTTAATTAATGTAATTGGACTATTTAGCCCAATTCAGAATTGTCTCATAATGAAACCGTCTTGAATGAGAATATGAAAAAATCAAACCACTACCTAGTTACATAAATGCATCTAGCATGTGATAGAGCATGACATTCTAAAATGTCTTGATGTCCCATGCCAAAATACAAGAATTCACATACAAAATAAAAACAGAACAGTAAGGAACACAATCCATCCCAATGTTCCTTGGCCTCTCAACTCCGACAAACATTGAAATTTTGAGCCAAATATCCTTATCCCCATCCCTGCCTTGTCCCTGTCCCTGTCCCCATTACATCTCTATATCCATCCCCCAACCCAAAGAAATAAGATTGAAGAGCCTTAGCTGCCTTGTCCTACAGATGCCCAACCTACAAATGGCCTTATCTTCCAAATCTTGAGTTCTTGTAAGATAAAAGGTTCAACTATTGTATTTATTTAGCCCAAGTGCTTATGTACTAGAAAATAAAGTTTTGAGTACAATTGTTTAACAATTGTCAATGAAATGTGAACCAGAAAAAAGTCAAATATATAATGTTTGCAATTGCTTATGGTGTGTAAAGCAAGCAAAAGTTAGGGGGAAGGGAACAAGGGAGCTCGCTACCTTTTTTGTTCCTTATTATCCATCATTAATAGTAATTGGTTTCCTCTCTACTCAATCAAATATCCAAACATTAAAAAAATAAAAAAAAAGTGGATCTCTCAGAAACCCTAAATTCAGACATCAAGCAATAAGTTTAAAACTATTCCGACAACCAAATAAAACACCAAGTAACCCACTGGAACCCCTCCTATATATCAAACATAAACTATGGAAAACTAATTACACATATAGGCAATCATGTAGTATTCTCTATATACTAATCATAGCATTACACAGCACAATGTTGACAGAAAACCATTAATAACTGTAAAACACTAGTAATGAGCACTAAAACAAGTTACCTTACCAGTATTACTAATACCATGTTTTACTCCACGTTCCTCTCCATAGCCCTGTTTTCTATTCCCTTCTTCATTCCCACCAAGATGCACAACATTTCCTGTAATACCATCAACCAATCTCTCACCATTGCTCGTCTTTCTATCGCGCTCCAAATCCCCATCTTTTGCGCCCCTCTCTTTCCTCTCAGACCTGTGAAGTCTGGATTCCACCTTAATCCCACTTCTCTTCCCTTCTTCCCCATCAATTAAACTTTCCAATCGTCGAGTCGACCTCTTCGTATCACTTTTGGATTCATTCTTAGACAAACTATGGTTGTTATCATTATCGCCTCCAGTCCACCTATCATCATCCTCCTTTTCCTTCTGCTTCTTGGATGACGAAAAAGAAACATATTCATCAACATAATCAACAATTACAATATCGCCACCACCACTCAAATCTTTGCTAATATCCACTGATTGCGAATCAGTCTTTCGCTTCTCACCCGAAGTAGGTTCCTTCAAATGCCTATTACTATTACTTCCACCATCATCCCTGAATTTCTTCTCTTTCAATCGGGAATCTTTCTCCGAATCAGAGTAATCTCTAGCTTCTCGTGAACTATGCTTGCTGGATTTATGCCGCGAACTCCTTGGCATTTTCACAAAACCCTAAATCAAAATTTCTTTCACAAACCCAATTTTTTTTCTTTTCAAATCAAGAATATACAACTAACAATCAAACCGCATTAGTATACATTACAAAAACCTTCAAATGCCTCTAGCTGAATCAATTTACAAAATCTGAAACTCGATTTCTGTAGATGACTGAAACCCTAATTTTCGAAAATACAACACCAAAAACGCAGCATTCAGCGAATTGAAGAAACATGGGAGCCGAATTCGCCGCGAATGGAGCCTCCAGTGACCGGGAAATACCGACGAGAAATAGATCGAGTAAGAGAAGAAAAAGAGGAAGAATCTTTTTTTTGTTTGTCTTAAAATGAAGTAGGCGATAGAAGGATTTTAGAAGATTGATGATTTTTGGACGGCTTTGACCTTTTGAATGAAGAAAAAATTGTGTTTGATATGAATGTGGAATTTAAGACCAGTATGTGACGCACGTATTTAAAGTCTAACTCATTAAAAATTAATGTTTGTTTATCGTCTTTTTAATACCTATTTACATTATCTTTAATATTTATTTACCGTTTTCTTAATGGTTACTTAAAATATTTTAAAAAATACTCCTTCGTGATAGGTCTGTCCAATTAGAAATGGTCTCTCAAACAAACCGTTTCTCACAAGAATTTGTGATTTAAGACGAGGTCTTAGGGCTACAGATTGGTGTGATTTTTGATGTATTGATCCATAATCCCTCTAATTCGAGGACTTTACCCTATTTTATTTGGGCACGTTTGTCAAGACATATATTGAAGTCTTAACATCTCTAACGATGTATAATTAAAAATTATAAAAAGTTGATATTAATAATCCTTGCGTTGAGACGAATCAAACAAATCTCACTTGACTGTATTTTAACTTATAGATTAAGAATAAAATAAAAATTAACAATGAACTATGAATAGTGTCAAAATATCAAATGGCACAAAGTCACTAAATGAATATAATATTTACTTCTAGTATTACTCCATTTAAGAATATAATAATATTGTTGAAGACAAAGCAAAGAAAAAGTGATCGATTTGGATTTAAAAAATACATTATTTTGAGTCGTCGTCATCATCATACTTAGTGTATTCCGCCCATAAAAAGTTATGAGTAGGATTTGAGAAGAAAAGGAAGACGACAACTCATACAAACAAAGGAAAGTGCGACCATAGATACCCTCAACTCGAAAAAGCTCAAAAGAAGTTCAAGATTGAGTAAAGCTAAAGCTAACTCTATAAGTTTGCATCTTATCACACAAGCGTGAAAGCTAAAGAACAAGAACACCAACAGGTAAGCGAAAGGAAATCAGTAATGTCATTGTGCAAACCAATTGGAAAATAATGAATTAGGGCATGATTAGTTTAACTAATTTTTACCGACTAAAATCGATTTTTACTATTAAAATTGATTTTTAGTGATTAATACTAATTTTTACTATTGACACTAATTTTTACTTATTGAAGCAGTGTTTTACTAATTTAAAGTGTTTTTTAATTGTATATTATAACTGAGTTATACTAATTGTACTAATTTTTAAATTGTAACTAACTTTTACTGATATGAACTGATTTGTACAAATAGAAATTAATTTTTAATGATTAAAACTTATTTTTATAAATTAGTTAATTTTTTTTTTATGTTAAACTAAATAGGGTCTTACTCCAAAGAAAATTTTGTCTACCATTGAAAAACATTAGAACTAGAGTGTTATCATAAGTAATTTCTCTTTTTGCTTTTGTTATCACAAATTAAAAAAAAAAATTATACCATTCGCACAAAAAGTACGAGTCCACCTAGGTACAGTCGCACATTTTGTGCGACTAGTATTTAATTTATTTTTTTAATTTCAAATTATAAAATTTCTTTTGTTTAATTAATTTATTTTTTAAGTTATTGTTATTTAATAATATATTAATTAAAATTTAGTTGTTAATTAATTTTCAATTTTTTAGTAATAATTTAAATATAAAATAAAACAAAATAAAATAAAAAAAAATAATAATAACACCAGTCGCACAAAAAGTGCGACTGTACCTAGGTTGAGTCGAACAAAAATTGCAACTCGACCTAGGTACAGTCGCACTTTTTGTGCGACTGGTATTTAAATTATTTTTTTTTCTTTTTTTTCATTTTCGAAATATAAAATTTCTTTTGTTTAATTAATTTATTTTTTAAGTTTTTGTTATTTAATAAATGTTGTAATAAATTATTTTATTTTAATATATTATTATATTATGATAATGTTATTATAATAATTAGTTTTGAATTTAAATAATTTATTTAAATGTTTAATTATTTTTCAATATAATAATAATATATTAATTAAAATTTAGTTTTTAATTAATTTTTTATATAATAATTGTTAATAAAATTTTATTTTAGTTGTTTAATTATTTATTAATATAATAATTGTTTATTTGTTTATATGTGTGAATTATTTTAGTTGTTAATAATTTATATGATTGTAAGTGTTTATTAAATTTACTTAAATGTTTATTAAATTAATATCGTAAGTGTAATTAAAATGAATATAACTTAATGTATTTTTTTATGCTTTTAATTTTTTATTAATAGTTTATTAAAATATGAAAATTGTAGTATATGGTTGGAAATCAGGAAAAAGGAAAAGGCTTTTTTAGAGGGTTATTGAGCGGCAATAGTTCTAGGCCTAGTTTACTGAGAGGGGATCCCCACGAGAGAGGGGTTACGGGTTCTGCAAGGCGAGCCAGGAAGGAACAGGCGGCCAGACATAGTCAGGCCCAACGTTCAAGTACCCTAGACCATGTGCGTAGTCACTTTGAGCGCCAGACTAGCTTGCGTAGTAATATGGTCGGCTCAGGTGACGATGATACTGATTACGACGATTCTGTTAGTCGGGAAGAGTCTGTCGGTCAGGATGAGTCTGTCGGTCATGCTGTTGATTGGACGCTCGTCAAAGGGCATGCCGGTTAGTTTAGGATTAGAGGGCATAGCACGGCTGGCACTTCTGATCACGCAGGAGTCAGCCAGGTTGAGGATGCGGCTCCACGGGGGAGGAGGCACTCACAGTCCGCGGACATGAACTGGTTGATCACATTATCCCAGCCCGGGGGCCCTGTTGACACCACTTTAATACCCAGCTACGGTGGGCACGTAGCAAAGATTATATTTGATGGATTGGAGCGCACGCCTCCGATTTTGGAATGTCGTCCTAGGAAGAGGACGTTGGATACGATCATCAGACTGCAGGACATGTTTGATGAGCTGTACGGGGTGTTACCTGCCACTCCTCTAGGTCGTCTGCCGTATATAATGCACCAGCACATTGATAGTGCTCTTATTACGGCATTTGTGGAGAGGTGGCAGCCTGATACCAACACCTGCCACACGCCATGGGGGAGATGACCATAATGTTGCACGACGTGCAATGCATTTTAGCCAAACTAGGTGATTATGCTAAATGAATATTTCAATTGGCATATAAACAATTTAGATTGACCTGATTTAAATTCAACCCGTTATCATCCCTAAATCACCATAACATAGTATGGACTCTTTATTTATTACTCCATCATGGTTAAGTATGATCTTGCCATACATGTCTTTGTCGAGATTACAACAAAAAGCAAGTCTTAATTTAATCCACAATATTTTAGTGTGCAACAATCTAAAAGTAGCAAATATTTTTCAATGATCGTATTTATAGACTTGGTCTATACAAAATTTTCTCGGGAAGGAATAACTATTTATCTTAATTCATCGGGAAGATGACTAAAAGAAGATAGGAATTAACATTCTGTATATATACTTCTATAGTTCTATTCCTGTACAATACAAAACAACATACTAAAGACATATAAACACAATCTATGAACCTCTACATGATCTTGTAAATAGAAGAGCTGAACCATTTACACTACGAAGGACGAGCAGCCGAGAATCTACATATGTACCGCATACAACTTTCGACAAATCAAACATTTCCGGTGGTACTTGCAGTCGAACTTCTTGAAGCACTTTTTGAGCTTCACCAACATTGCTACGTAGTGGCGCATCAAGATTCATCGTCATTTCGATATCACTAGATACAAGTTTGGCTACTGGAAGGCTTGACGGGATCTCTCTATTAGGGAAAACATTTTTCCATTTTCTCCCTGATAAAATCTTGATTACAGAGGTTGTGCTGGAAGATGTAGGCAATGATAATTTCGGATTCTCTTCCTTGATATACAGCCGCCTACCCGAGCGCAATTTGAATGGAGATGTTACTTGAAGAGCACCGGAAATACCATTCTTGTCATGGGGCCAATCTTTACCAAGAATTACATTGAAGGCAATATTGGAAGTAAACAAAAATGTCGTCTTCGGATTTGTTCTTTTTTCAATCGTTAAGTGTACATCACCGATAAGAGCTCGGTTAGCAGGTTGCCGAAAAGTCAATCCTATGTGTCGACCTGTGCAGTAGAGTAAACGCCATTTGCCAGGCAACAACTCCAACCAATTCTGCAAGAAAAACCTTTACATATCATGAACTTGTTTTTGAGCAATACTAATAAAAAAGATAGGTTTGGAGAATGGTAAATACTCCCTCCTATTCTAATCAAATGCACACTTTCCGATGTACTATATCAATCCTAAATATCTCTAATTGTGTTTTGGTTGAAAATTATAAAAAGTCATACTATTTTTAGACATCTTAATGTAACTACTATTTTAGACGGGGAGTATACAATATACAACTAGCAGATAATATTTCAGATGTTAAAAATTAGGAAAAATTACTTATATAATAATTCAACCTTTTCATGATTTTCCTACAATAATCCCACTTATTGATTAACCATAAATAATCCTAATTTTGAAGGGTATTTTTCTAGAGTCCACCCGGTAACCGGATGATTTGTTAATGATATGATGTTCACATAATAAAATAATCTAGAAAGTGCTACCTCAAAGAACACCGAGCAGAAATACCTTGGGCTTTGGATGAGGATTGAGCATCTCCATTAGTTCAACAAAGTGGGAGAGTCTGCTACGCTGAAAACACAGGCTCAGAGTCACTCCGAGTTTAAGCTTACATAGGGATGCTCTTACTCGACAAAGACACCATGAGTATAATATATGTCAATTTGTCAATCTTGTTCTATTATTTTGAGTCATTTCAAGTAGCTACCTGAGGCTGCCTATATATGTATTCTTCAATAATTCGGACAGCAGTCGAGCCAAGACCCCATCTTATTATGTTCATTGATGGCTGCACCTTCCATCTGGGTCCGCACAAAAACGGGTGCCTCAGAGCATCTAAACAGCTGTATAGCATGAAAAAGATAGCATAAATATGAGACCTCCGGTAAGTTGATAGAAGTACTGACGTTTGTTGTTAGTATAAAATTATGAGCAACTGTAAAAGGTTGCATGGCTACAGAAGAAAAGCGTGAATGTTCTAGTCTTAAATGAATTGAAAGTGCACCTTATTCTATCAAAGGGTTTTGGAGCAAGCAACAATGCCAAAAGGTTCCAACCGGCACCCCAGCTTCGATCCAGTATCTGCAAGTATGAGAAAAAAAAACTAAGAAACAGGGTCCAGGGTGAAATCAGTGTCACATGATTCGCTAATTGCCTCACGAATCGCGAATCGAAAAAAGCGAATAATGGTCGATTTTAGACTATTTTTGAACCATTTTGAGTGATTTGCAAATTCAAAAGGCGAACTACGTAGCGAATTATGTTTCAGTGGGTGAAATGCAACTCAACCAGATCGAGATCACCAACCTGGAGTCCAATATTTCCAAAAGGGGAGTTTTTGCACAAAATTGGCAACATGAATTCACGCAAGCAAGATGGATCGTTTCCCTGTAGAAGGATAGACATCAACATCAAAAAGAGCATAACAGGGCAAGTTTTGGCAACACAATTGACAATGGACTAACACACAAAATGCATGCCAGTAAAGTACTTCCTTAGTTCTGAAATACTCGCTACATTACGGTTATTGATATTATTCATCGTTCATGCTTATTTTATATATTACGGCATATATGTAAGAAAAAATATACGCAAGTTGGATCTTGTTTGAATTGTCTGATTGCATACTTTCATAAAATTAACTTTTTTGTAATTTATAGATGTGCATATTTCAATATATAAATAATTAAAATAGCATATTGGATTGCATAAAAAGTCAAATGTAGCAAGTATATTGTAACAGAAGAAGTATTACATACTAGAAAAATATATAATGGAGTATTTAACATGAAGGACTTAAGAGGTAAAAAGTACCTTTGTAAGAAATGATTTGAACTCAGCAAAGATTAATGGATCCATGAGCTCCCGCAGCACCATTTTTGCCATGATAAATCCAACACATCTAAACAGAATAACATTTATAATGTGTCCAAGTTTTTCGGGCACTAAATAACCTCATGTCGGGTTACAAAATGGATTTTTTTCTAGTACCTCATATCAAATGCAATCATCATATGTCGCCTCTTTCTATCGAACATGCTAGTGCTTGAATTACTCTCAACAAAGTCGGCAGCGTTTCCTAAAATACCTACCTGAAACATACAAGCACCCAAGGCAAGCTTTTATAACAAAATTAATCAAGGCAGTGATGGGTTTTGTCTGTTTGCGGGGAGAAGGTGGATTAAGCAACAAGAAATTAAGTTCAAATGATCCTAAGAAAATACTTACGATTAAAAGGAGTACATTATATGTTGTTACATAAAAGTTGAGAAACAAAGGTGCCTCTAGAAAATACTAGCAGGGTGCATCACGTAAACAAATTTTACCCAACAAGGCTATGTTGCACTACTTAAATGTGAGACACCGTCTCTCAAAGAGACGACCTCAAAACAAGAAGCCCACATTCTTATTTTCTCTTTAATATGTATTAATTGGGCTATTTAGCCCATATATTTAATGCGTCCCTCGGAGAGACCGTCTCTCACAACAATTTGCGTTAAATGAAAGTTAAAGGGGAAAGCCCCACAATTATGGTGCAGCAACAACGGCAAGAAGGAAATGGCTGGAGGGTTCAAGTGCAAAAGAATTGATATGGCGGATATCCAAACAACTATATTTAAATCACATCAAGGATTCTGTTTGAACTACAAAGAAACAGAATGATGCGAGAAAATTAGTGCATACAATTATTAGTCATGACATTGACAACAAAGAAACCAACGGTCTTTAAGCAGTGTTTATGGTCCCCTACTTAACATACAGGATAACGCAAAAATGTGAGTGTGACCCTTTTGCGTAAACTCTAATATGTTGGGCACACCCGATTTTGAGTTGATATACAAGCGGAAAAATCATTGCTCAAGATCATGACAGTGGTAAAATACAAAAGCTACTCACTTTGATATGCCTGTCCACAGGGCTTACATGCACATTCTCAAGCCTCAATTCTGTATGAGCAAGTCCATGACTGTGCAAGTAATTTACCTAAATGAAAGTGATGAGCACCATAAAGTTCAAGAGCTCTAATTAAAGTACACACATTGGATATGGATAATAATAATAATAATAATAATGATGATGATAAAACATACTCCTATTAAAAGATCCCTCATAAGTATACGAATCAGACGTAATTTTCGAGAAACAGCTGGACCGCCAATGCTGTCGTCCCCCACCTTTCGAACAGACTCCTCATCAAGAGCTAGAGTAGCTTCCAAGGTTGGGAACCAGTCTGATTGTTGGAGCCAATGCCTTAGTGAGAAACTTCCATGATACTGCAATAAATAAAACACACATATATGTAATATGATCACAGTACACAATGCTCCTAGATTTGAAGTATAATTGAAAATGTACTCCCCCTAACAATTTTTCCCCTAACCAATTACCAATCTGACTACAAGATACAAAAATATAGTTCTTGTAGTCTCATCATCATCATACTTAGTTTGTACCGCCAATAGAAAACTATGATCAGGGTCGTGAGGAAGGAAGGTGGCAACTCATACTCATAAAGGAGAGCGCGGCCAAAGAGTCCCTCGACTCGAGAAAAAAACGAGAGAAGTTCCTGCAATGAATCTTGTAGGCTGGCTCCACAAAAAGAAACAAACACAGCGGTACCGAAAGAGAATGAAACTTACACCATGGACAAGCGTAAACGAGTCACAACCATCACTAGGCGAAGAGACATAACCATGAACTTGCATAGAATAAGAATGATACAAAAGCCTACGACGAGCCAACTTCTTGAACACCTATAACCAACAAAATGAACATTTGACATTGATCAACCAATCTTAATCTCCACGACTGCTAAAATTTCATTAATAATCACATCAATGTAACTGACCTCTATAGCTCTCTTCCCTCTCCTTTGAGCCTGGACACTAGTAAGCTTCCTAAGCACTACTCTAGTATTATACAATGAACTGCAATTTACCAAAATCAACATACTCATAAATCATCATGGTACAAAAGTATAAATTATAACAAAATGTGGTAGCGTAACGCCTAAATATCCGCCAAAAGCATAAGATATCCCGGCCTACAATTCCATTCTTTTACACCTTTACAACACCGGCAATATCGGTTCGGCCAAAGCGATGCGAGGCCTTGTTTTTACACTATGATTATAACTTCAACCATATATTACTTCACAAGTTTTAGACTAACCTGCTAGAATTCTTCACAACAGCTTCGAAAACTAGCTCATCAGCCTACAAAAATTTCAACCAAAAAGGCATTGATTAAAACCAAAATCATAAACTCAAACCACAAAAAAAAAAAAAAAAATATTAAAAAAAAAAAATCATAAAAGGATGAACATTCAAGCAGAAAAATTACCCTTCCACCAAGACCAATACTGACACGATCAGAAACCTCAAAATCAGACATTTTGAACTTGTCAACTAAACCCAATTCATCTTCCAAAGAAGAAAATCCACCCATTTTATCATTTTCTTCAGACAAAGTACTTGTTGCTGAAGACTTACATTTCATTCTTAAACATCTTCTACTCAAAAAAGGATCAAAGGGTCTTAAAATTGGACTTGGAATTGCTAGTTTAACTGGTAAAATCGGAAAATTTAGGGTAGAAAAGCCCAAATCAATGGCTTCCATACTAGAAATTAACCTAATTCTGCTGAATGCCATCTACTGATCTCAACCTATATAAGAATAAAAGATTCAGCTAGTCAATATCAAAGACAGAACTTTATTCTATAAGTACCCTTTAATGATCAAATTTTTTGACAAATGAAAAAAATATATACATAAAAAGATATACCAAGAAAAAGTTGAGAAATACCCAGAAATGTTTGAGGAATACCCAGAAAATTTATATAAAAAACCCAGAAAATATGATTGGAGAAAGTCAAATTTAAAGAGAAAAGGGAGGAAGGTAGAAATTAAGAAGGAAGAAGATGGCGTGAGAAGATTGCGTGTAAAGAGAAGGTTTGAATAGATGAACATGCGCCAAAGCATGTCTACGTCTTCTTCACACACTCACACACAAATACTAAGAAAAATATCTGTTCATTTTTTTACATATGCTTTAATTTTCTGGATCAGATCCTCATCAATCAATGATGATGGATTGAAAAGTGTTGGATTTGTACGTGCCAAGGTGGAGGATAAGAGTTAGGACACGTGGGAAATTCATCTCGTTGCAATTTGCTAATTGGAATTGTTTGAAGGAAAATGAAGATCAAAAGGTGAATATAGTTAATATCCGCGGACAGATGATAGTTAATAGCTAATATGATTAGTTGATTTTGAATATGCTGTTGGTAGAATAATTTATTTACAGTAATAGGTTATATTGACTAGCTATTTATTAAATATTACGATTAGATTGTTTGACCACTTGAGTCAAAATAAACTAAAATTATCTAATATATGATTTTACCTAACACCCTAAAATTTAATAAATAGGCGTTTGACAAACGACTGATAGTTGATTTGAGTTGATGATTTTTACTAGTTAATTTATCAACTCATTTGACCAGTTAATTTTGAATGTGTTGGTGCCTGATCGGAAGCAATTTATAATAATTAAACTAGTTGATATATAACAAGAAGTTGTTTAAATAGACTAATATATACAACTATATAAAACACCAATATTAGATAGTTTGACCACCTAACTATCTATTTGTTTATAAATAAACTAAAATCGTCCAACAAACTATTTTATCAAATATCCTTTAAAAATATGTGATGTTTTTATTTAATTACATATAAGAATAAATCCGAAATATATAAGAATGTTGCTAAACCGAATACACAAATAACAAAAATAATTAAGATGAAAACTAAAACTAGTAACAATAACCCTTGGCTTTGATTTCTAAAATTACAACATACAAAAAATAATAATTAAAAAAAAAGACAAATACTTTTAAGTATCGTAGGATATTACTTCAATCATACATTGCATTTTGATTCAACCTTTACACTTCCAATGATGTTTGCTCACATATATGGAGCAAGAAAACTCTTGGCCCTTTCTACCTCTTATGTGTTTGAACTCCTTTATAAGTGTATGCACACTTATTAATTGCCTCAACAAATTAAACTCTCAACATGAACTACTCTCACCCCTTAAATGAATAAATTCTAACATTTTTTTCACCTAAATGATGGTACTTCTCTTTCATTCTAGTTTCTCTATCTCTAAGATCTTTTTAAAAATTACAACAGCTCAAATGAAACATTTTCAAGTTTTCAAAAATATCATAAGGCATGGCTTCACAAAATGTAAGGTCTGACGATATGTGCTTGTTCGAGCACCACCTAACATAGCTTGATCATAACACGTGCTCTAGCCTCCAAGCTTGTTCAGAACAACCTCAACTCACTCGATCAATGTACTTGTTTGAGCACAACAACTTCTCGTTCGAGCATAGCATCCATGTAGCTTTTACCATGAGTCCATGCTCATGTGAGCAACTCATTTCACTTGAGTATAACTCTAAAGCATTATCCATGCTTTGCTTTGCTCGACTCCACTTGTATTGGATGAGATTGGCACTTAGAATTACAAACAAAGTTATTACACCCTTAAAATTTTCAATTTTTTGTTTACACTAAAGACTAATTTATGAATAAGCCTCAATCTTAAATCTTAAGTATCTCATATAACCTTATTACAAAGAAAGTTATTACACAAGATCTTAAGATCTTTACACTTATATATCTAAAGTCTCATATACGCTTATTAGCTTGTTAAGAAGTCTTAAGTGTTGGAATTTGAGTGTCAAATACATAACCCTAAGATCTTAAGGTAAAATAAATAAAAATGTAAAATGTGGAATTTGTAAGAGAAAAGAAGAAAAATTGATTCCTACTTCATATCTTTGTACTTAATTCTTCCTCTCACAGTTTTTTCTATTATGTGAAAACTTTTAAAATGCATTAAATAAATTTGGATCCCATATAGTAGCATCAAACTTTTATGAAACTCTAGTGGTAGCATTTTTGTAAGACTTTTTCACATGGTAGCTTTCAATTTATGCCCTATCTAACTGTCATAACATTTTTCGTTAAATTTTTGTCAATTTCCGTTTAATTCACCATTTTGACGTTTCTACCGTTATTAAGTGTTGATTGTTGTCTTTATAATTTTCCCTAAACCATTTTTATGCTCTCAAATGTTTAATTTACCGTTTAATTCATCAAAGCTCTTAAATGTTTAGGACAAATTATAAAGACAACAATCAACACTTAATAAGGGTAGAAACGTCAAAATGGTGAATTAAACGGAAATTGACAAGAATTTAACGGAAAATGCTACGGTAGTTAGATAAGGCATAAATTGGATGCTAATAAGATAAGATCTCCTTCATTACTTAGTTCATTTTTAAGACATTGTTTTTCTTACAATTTATTAAAGATAAAGTTTAATTTCACATAGAAGTCTCAAAGAAGGGAGACAAATAGAACAAATTTATTGGTTGTACTCTGCTCACATGGCAGATTAATTACATCATTATAATTTTCAATCAGTAAAAGAAAAGAAAATTAATAATTAAGGCAATTAATACTATATGTAATAAATAGATTTAAGGAAATATTATATTAATTAGAGTCAATCATCATATTATATCATATCATATCATACTTACTAATAATTTTGAAGAAAAATGACAAATGGCGAACCTCTCAGTGTCTTGCCATTTGTAATTATTTGATTGGATAAGAAATATATGCTGATAATAATCTTTCTATATTAGACAATGAATTTGATGGCATGTTAAATACATACATACTATTAATTTTGAAGAAAAATGACAAATGACAAACTGCTCATTGTCTTGCCAAAAATGACAAGTGACAAATGATTGGATGAGAAATATATGTGGATAATAATCTGTTCATATTAGACAATGAATTTGATGGCATGTTACTTTCAGAAAAAAAATATTTTTTTCATAAAAACAAACATATTATAAAGTAATATGTTTTTTTCCAAAAAGTAACACTATGTGAAAAATAACACCTTTTTTACTGTACTTGTTTTTTACTCCTTTTCGTTATGAATTTTTGATTCTATTTAGATTTTAGGGTTTTTATTTTGTACTTGTTTTTATTCTCAATTTCATTTCTGTGTTGTTGACTTGCTGTTATCCATAGCTTGCAGGTTAGCATTTTCTAAATATCTTGTTTGCGCATATCCCACAAACCCATTTTGTTCGTTCTATTTAGGGTTTTTACTTTTTTTAAGTTGATTATTTGTTTTTTTATGTTGATTAATTGTTTCTTTAAGCTGATTGTGTTCATAATAACTTGCAAAGAAGACTCAAATTTGACAAATTCGAAGAGACTTTTTTAGACCTATTAAGGACCCTAAGTCTATTATATTCCGAGGGTATAAGACTGAGTGAAAATTTTAAACCCTTAAAGTTCAACTCCGAATCTGAATCTCTTAAAAATAAAAGGGTTCAAATTCAAGTACAAGTGAACCCACAATAAACCCGTTTTATGAGCATCCCTAAATTGCAACCCAAAAAATTTGTGCCCTTAAAAATATTCACTGGTCCCGTCAAAAATAATAAACATATAACTATATAAGCGTCGTTCTCTTAATATCAAATCTTTCATCAACTATCCTCCTTCCCTCTCTCTAAAAAGATAAAACCCTACAAAATCAAAAGCTAAAACTGCCGCCACACCACAGCTCTGCCGCCGCAAGCCGAACCACTGCAATTGCTGTCTGCCACCTACTGCCACAACGCCTGCCGCCTCTCTGGTGGCTGTGTCGGTGTCGCTCGCAGTCGCTGCCGCTCGCAGTCGCTGCCGCCTGCCTATTATACTCACAAAACAAAAACCCTAAAAATCAGAACTTTGATTTTTTAAAGGTACTTTCACTCTTAATTTTAATCTTAATCTTCATGTACTATATTTAATCTTATCTTAATCGTAAATTCTTAATCTTGATGTTCAAAGGTTTAATTTTAATCTTATACACGATTTTGAATTTTGTTAGAATGTTATTTTTTGATTTTTTTGTTTATGTTCTATCTTGTTATTTTAAATTGTTGTCAATTTAACCCATGGCTATTTAATTTCTCTCTTACATTCCCGAATCGACTCACTTACTCTCAAAATGCTACCGCAGCCGCTGAATCGGCCATCAATTCATACGTTTCTGGTTAGGCAATACTCATTTTCTGATTTATTGCTTCTCTCCCATACTTTCTTATTTCTTAGGTAAATGATTTCTTTGTAGATTTTAGATCTGAATCCTTAAACCTAATTTGAGAATTCATACATTCGTCTTGACTATAAATAAACTCTTGTATATTGTTGAGCTGAAGCGGCCTGTTTCTGTATACTTTGATTGTTTAATGTTTAAAATATGTGATCAGTGAATTGAGGTGGAGTAATAGTCAATTGTTTAATATTTCTGAATGTGGTGAATACTATTATAACATTAGTATTTTAGTTGTTAATTTTATAAACGAAACTATTTTGAAATTTTGTCTATTTATTGGTGCTCCATGGGACTCTGAACCGTGGATCCGCCACTACTCTGTCAAGGCCTCCGATGTGAATTTGCCTAAGAAAAAATGAAGAGAGTTGGGTAATATTACTTTTTCCTTGATTTTTTCTTTTTGTTGAATTTCTTCTCAATTTTGAATTAAGATTTCCGATCTTAATTATGAATTTTCCCATGTTTTTTATATTCTAATTTTCCTCTCAAAACAAGATTTTTGATCATTCTATTTTCGCTTAATTTTTGACATTTGAGTTTTTTATTCTAAAGTGAATTGAAAACATTTGTTTGAGTTGTAGTTCTAGTTGCTTTGCTACTTATTGATGCGTGTTAGCGTTGTTTTGATATATTGATTATCGATTTGCTTTTGTGGTCCTCTGCAGCAATGTCTCAAGAAGCTGGTATGTTTGTTGTGCAACAAACAATTGGAAGTGTTCTATGCTGCAAATGTGGTGTTTCTATGCAACCAAATGCTGCCAATATGTGTGTGAGATGTTTGAGGTCAGAAGTTGACATCACAGAAGGCTTGTTGAAGCATGTGACAATCTTATTTTGTCCTGAATGTGAGACTTACTTGCAGCCTCCAAAGACTCGCATCAAGGCGCAGTTAGAATCAAGGGAACTACTAACATTCTGCCTTAAGAAACTGAATTTGGATAAAGCCAAAGTTACATTGGTGAATGCTGAGTTTTTGTGGACTGAACCCCACTCTAAAAGAATCAAGGTTAAACTGAGAATTCAGAAAGAAGTCCTTCATGGGGCGATTTTAGAGCAAGCTTATATGGTCGAATATGTTGTGCATCATCAGATGTGTGACTACTGTAATAGGCTGCAGGCAAACCCAGATCAGTGGGTAGCATCAGTTCAACTCCGGCAGCATGTTCCACATAGGAGGACTTTCTTTTTCCTGGAACAACTTATTCTTAAGCATGATGCTGCGAACCAGGCTATCAGAATTAAGCAAATGGAGCATGGAATTGATTTTTTCTTCTCCAACAGGAGTCAAGGGGTGAAATTTTTAGAGTTCGTTGGTAAAGTTGTTCCCATCAGAAGTCGTAGTGACAAAGAGCTTGTGTCTCAGGATTCTAAGAGCAATACTTACAACTATAAACACACTTTTTCTGTTGAAATTTGCCCCATCTGTCGTGAAGACCTTGTATGTCTTCCTCCTAAAGTTGCCATTGGTCTGGGAAATTTGGGTCCTCTCGTGATTTGCACAAAAGTGAGCAATAATATAATGTTGATTGATCCAAACACATTGAGATATTGTTTCTTGGATGCTGACCAGTATTGGAGGTCACCCTTTAGGTGTTTGCTTTCTAGTAGGCGGCTGGTGGAATACATTGTGCTAGACATCGATAACGTATCTAGTGAAGTTAATGTTGCTGGTTCTAGGTATGCTTTGGCTGATGCCCAAGTTGCTCGTTTGTCGGATTTTGGAAAGAATGATACGATATTCCACATTAGGACACACTTGGGGCATCTTTTAAGTCCTGGGGATAATGCCCTTGGTTATGATCTTTATGGGGCTAATCTTAATGATTCTGAATTGGACAAATATAGAGGCCTTGTACTTCCTGAAGTTATTTTGGTAAAGAAGAGCTACGAAGAGAAGCGCCAACGAAAGCGTGGCAAGCCCCGTGCTTGGAAGCTCAAGAATCTTAATATGGAGGTTGATGATGTTACCAAAGGTAAGGTAAACCAATATAAGGTGGATAACGAGTATGAAGAGTTCTTGAGAGACTTGGAGGAGAATCCCGAATTGAGGTTCAATGTTTCATTGTACCGTAACAAGGAATATCAACCATCTGAATCAGCTTCGATGACTGATGGTGATGAGTTGCCTTCTATACCTCTAGACGAGTTGCTAGCTGATCTTGATATAAGTGATGAAGATGATGAAACAAATGGTAGTAACATGAAGGAGTGATGACCTCCTGCAGAACTCCGTAAAGTTTTTTACAATACTTTTGTGAAACCCTCTCCATTTTTCTTCTAATTTTAATTTTGCTTTTTAGAGTATGCATCCTTCTAAATACAAAGCTTGCTTTTATTGTAAACCCATAATCTGCAGTATATTCCATTCAGAAATAGATTTATTCTATTACATTGAATCATGAATTGATCTGTTTTCTTCCTTATTTGAGTTCTTGTTTTGTTTAGTACTACCTCCTATTCAGCCTAAATGTCCCATTTGATTTTTGGCATTATTTACTTATCACTCTTAATTTGTATTTTACTGTTAATCTATAAGTTAAAACATAGTCATGTGGGATCTTGTTTGATTCGTTTCAATATAAGGATTATTAATATCAATTTTTTATAATTTTTAATTAAGAATAATTTAAGATATTAAGGGTTAATATATTGCCTCGACAAGTGTGAAAAGTCAAATGGGACATTTAGGCTGAATAGGAGGGAGTATTAAATTATAATATGATGATATGTGATATCGACTTTGCTGAAAGCAATTGGTTAAGAATTGGAGGGAGGTTTGCTTGTGAATCATCTCATAAACAGCATAACAAATCTGTACAGAATAAGTAATTACAAACTAATTTAAATCTATATTTTTAGAAAAAGATGTTAACTTTATTAAGAAAGGTAAATTGAAGACTCCAAGGATGTTAGTTACTAGAAAAAAAAATTGATGTGTTTATGACCGCTAGAAGCCTATTTATATTACTCTATCCAAGCAAGTAGTCCCATTTATTTTTTTGTCACTTTTCACTTTTCATCCTTAATTTGTACTTCCTCCGATTTTTATTACTTGCACCCAAACCCAATTTAACACTTTATTATTCTATGGTGTTTTATATATTGCGGCTATTACACGAGAAAAAAAACTTAGTCATGTAGGATCTTGTTTTATTTGTCTCGTTGCATATTTTTATAATATCAAAGTTTTATAATTTTAGTTGTGTATGACCTAGATAAAATAATCCGACAAACGCATTTGACTTCTTAAAAGTTGTCTGGGTGCTAATAAAAAAATCAAAAGAAGTATTTTGTTCTTAATCTATAAGTTAAAACATAGTTATATGAGATCTTGTTTGATTCGTCTCAATGCAAGGTTTATTAATATCAACTTTATAATTTTTAATTAAGAACAATTAGAAATATTAAGAGAATGTTACCTCGACAAGTGTGCAAAACTAAATGAGACTATTAGCTTGCATAAGAGGAAGTATAATTTAGTTACAAAAAAGTTAGAAGAAAATATAAAAGATAAATCTCCTAGTCAGATTTGTATATCCAATCGGGTATTTATGTTGTGAATTTATAAAGAAGTGACATTTTAGAATTTCAGCCGGAGTCATAAATACCCAACCAAGTATGGAGCTGGATACACAACGGGTTACTGGATACTCAACCGAACCCAGAACCACCAATCCTGGCCTGAGCTCAAGGCCCGTTCACAAGTATATAACCATGTTTAAGCCTATGTGGAATGTTTTTGGACGTAAATATGTTACTTATGATACTTATGTTTTTATGTATTTCAAGAGAAAAGATTTGGAAAGGCAAGAAAAAAAAGGAAAATATGTTACTTATGATCATGGTTTTGATGTGTTTGATATGTGTAAATTATTAAATGATGGCTTGAATGTTGAGATTAGGGAATTAATTGAAGATATGCATAATGATGAGTTTTTGGACCTACCAATCAATCGAGCAAAATATGAAGCTTCTTCAAATCGTTGGGTCTATTCACTTACGATGTTTCAAATTTACAGTCTTAAGAGTTAAGACCAAACCCTCGTTCTTTTTTTGCACCAAGGGAAGATGATAATGCGCATGAGGCTAGTTTCCTTTTTGGCACCAGATCGAGCAACTATGAAACTTCTGAATTAGTTGGCTCTATTCACTTACGTAAAAGAGATGGTTAATTTCTTCCATTTGTCTCAAATTTACAGTCTTAAGACCAAACTTCGTCCTTTTTCGCACCAAGGGAAGATGATGATATTCACGAAGCAAGTTTGCTTGAATATCATATACCCAAATCACAAAGTCAACTACCATTCCCCTCCACCAATAAGTCTAATATGAATATCCCTTGTGGTGGTATAGATGTATGTTGGAGTTTTGGTGTGACTTTGAGTACACTAATGGTGTATGATGAGTTTGCTGTTGTGTGGATGTGTGTATGTGTGTGTATGATGATGTGGGAGTCATTTTGAAGTCTCTGATGAGCCGCTCGACCCACTTGAAGCATGCTCGACCCGAGCCAGTTGGCTCGACCAAGTCAGCAGCTATTCTGATCTGTCACTCAACCGAAAAACAAGCTGCTCGACCAAGGCCATTTCGCTCGACCGGTCGAGCGGGAGTCCAGAAAGCACTCTGTTTTCTTGTACGATAAGTTTTACGGGAATGTTTTAGTGTGGGCCTTTACCCAATCATTTGTACACGGCTACTACTATAAATAGGAGCCTCATACACTCATTTTTAAAGGAATTCTTAACCCTAGCCAAACACAAACCTATCTCCTTTATCTTCTCCAAGTGTAATACTCCATTGTAAGAGTTCTTGAGAACTCCATTGTTATTCACATAATCAAGCAAGCTAACCATCACCGAGGACGTAGCCCACATTGGGGTGAACCTCGTAAATCTTGTGTTTTTTGTTTTGCTTTCTTTCTTATTGTTTCTCATTGTTTATTATTGAAGATTGTTGTTTACTTGCATTTAACACCCTTGCATTTAACACCCTTGTCATTAATCTTGGGTGTTTTCTAGAAATAAAGTTTGAAACTTTAGGCCCTTATGTGTTGGTTTTATCAATGTAAATAAGGTTAATGAGTCAAATGATCATGTACATTACCATGTTAGGTCTTATGTTTAAGAGTCTCATGTTAATATGCCTAATGCTCATGACTCCTTGTGTTACTCCTAGGTGTTCAACGGGGCGGATCGGGTCACATTTTAACTGGTCATTAGCGAGTCGAGTTAATAACGGGGCAGATCATTAACGGACCTTGGTGTAAAGGGTTGGGTCGGATAACTATAAGAAACAAATTGAGAAAAAAATTTACCACTTTTTTTTTATATTTTTAAATGATATTATTATATACGTAAATGGGTCGATCCAACGGGCCATAAAGTAAAAAAAAAAAAGTTTTATGAACTTTTAAAAATTGGGTCAAAGTGGGTCGGATCTAAACGGATTTTGACCCGCCCCACCCCGTTTAGCATTTGACATAACCCGACCCGATCCGTTGAACACCTCTAGTTACTGCACCGTTTCATGATAAACCTATGGTGCAGATGCCTTGTGTACCTCCCACTATTGAGTTTCTTACCTCTAGGCAGACTACCTTGAAGTGCAGTGTGATGAGTCTCATGTACGTACTTGTATTTCTTCTGAGAAATCTCTTGAAACAGTGTCTTGTGATCAATTTTGATGTACCTCTTGTGGATATGATTGCAGCTCATGGTATTGCCCTCGGCCATTCTTTTGTGTCTATGTGCATTTGTGTCTTGTTTTTCCATTCGAATTCCTATTTTCACCTGTAGTTAGATTTGTCATTGGCTTTTCATCTTATAATTTAGCCAAAATTTAATGGGAGTGAGTTTTAACTCCTCAGTAGTTTGTCGTATTACTTACTAGTTAGATCGAGCTCCAAAATCTTGAAAGAATATGTGGGAGGCAACCCGTAATGTTATTTTGATTCTGATCTTTTTTAAACGTAGTATGCTTGTTTTTGGTTGCAAGAATTCATTTTAGTATGTGTCGAGTGACTTTAGTTGAGAGCTGACACGGATTATATAATTTGTGAAGTAAGTTTTCTTTATTTTTAGTTTTCATGTCATTTCAGCATAAATGTTGAGCTCTCAGTGTTGTCGCGCATACCGACATAATGCTTTAAGAAATTGACATCATTAGTTGTTATTTGTGTTCATGGACTTATGTTCAAAATTTCACGTCATTCCGATATTTCTATTAGATTTGGCGTAAGTTTTTCAGTTTATGGTCGTTTTGGCTTTGATACCACGCATCTATCTATTTATCAATGCATTGGCGTGTATGGTCTGCATTCCCACATACTCCATTTATATTGGAGTATTTTCATAGGATCATTTGAACTTGATTTCTTGTTGCTTAATCCAACATCTCCCCGCAAACAGAAAAAAGCCATCAGTCCTTGATTTGTTTTGTTATAAAAGCTTGCCTTGTGCGCCATATGTTTTACGTAGGTATTGGAAACGCTGACGACTTTGTTGAGAGTACTTCAAACACCAGCATGTTCGATAGTAAGAGGCGACATATTATGATTGCATTTGATATGAGGTACTAGAAAGATATCCATTGTGTAACCCGACATGAGGTTATTTAGTGCCCACAATGTTATTCTGTTTAGATGTGTTGGATTTATCATGGCGAAAATGGTGCTGGGGGAACTCATCGATCCATTAATCTTTGCTGAGTTCAAATCATTTCTTACTAAGGTACTTTTTACCCCTTTTAAGTTCTCCATGTTAAATACTCCATTATATATTTTTGGAAAATTCCACGTGATAACCTCTAATTTTTTTTATAATTATTTGTATGTGGTATTAAATTTGATGTAAGCTTAAACTTGGAGTGATTGAAGTCTGTGTTTTCAGCGTAGCAGACTCTCCTAATGGGGATGCTGAATCCTCATTCGAAGCCCAAGGTGTTTCTGCTCGGTGTTCTCTGACGGAGCACTTTCTAGATTATTTTATTATGTGAACATCATATCATGTGTCTATTCTCGATACATAGTTCTTTGGTTTCAGATTATAATTTACCATATTAAGATTACACGTTAAATTGTGTGCACTTCATATGCATGTGAAGTTGCAGATGATGTCTGCTATTAAGGATCAATTTAAAACAACCTCTTTGTTTTTACAAGGGTAATATACTAATATTATCCTACATTCGACCCCCTAATCAATTCATGCCTATGTGAGAGCCAATGGCCTTTAAATAATGGAATCTTGTCTAAAAATAGTAGTTACGTTAAGATGTCTAAAAAAGGTTGTCACATTTCGTAATTCTAGTTTGCAATTAGTTTTGTGATTATATGGGTCCTCAACTATATTGAATTACGTGGGAAGTATAAGATCGTCTAAATACATAGAGAGCCTTTAAGTGAAATATTGCCATATTGTTGTGACGGCTAAGGGCATGTTTGTATTAATTCTGGATGGAGAAAAGATATACCCCTCTTATTCTTATTAAATATCACAATTGTTTTTTTGCGCTATTTATCAATCACTTTTAGTTTTTATTTTATTCTTAATTTATAAATTAAAACATATTAAAGTGAAATTTTGTTTGATTTGACTCAATGTAAACTTTGTTAATATAATAATATCAACTTTTTATAAATTTCAACCAAACACAATAGAGATATTTAGAATTAAAATAGTACATCGATAAGTGTGTAAAACTAAATGGGACATTTTGATTAAAATAGGGGGGAGTATTTACCATTCTCCAAAACTATCTTTTTGATTAGTATTGCTCAACATCAAGCTCGTGATATGTAAAGGCTTTTCTTGCAGAATTGGTTAGAGTTGTTACCGGGCAAATGGCGTTTACTCTACTGCACAGGTCGACACATAGGATTGACTTTTCGGCAACCTGCTAACCGAGCTCTTATCGGTGATGTACACTTAACGATTGAAAAAAGAACAAACCCGAAGACGACATTTTTGTTTACTTCCGTTATTGCCTTCATTGTTATTCTTGGTCAAGATTGGCCTCATGACAAGAATGGTACTTCTGGTTCTCTAAAAGTAACATCTCCATTCAGATTACGCGCGGGTAGGCGGCTGTATATCAAGGAAAGGAATCCAAAATTATCATTGCCTACATCTTCCAGCACAACCTCCGTAATCAAGATTTTATCAGGGAGAAAATGGAAAAATGTTTTCCCTAATAGAGAGATCCCGTCAAACCTTCTGGTAGCCAAACTTGTATCTAGTGATATCGAAATGACGATGTATCAAAATTGCAATTACCATCAACTACATCAAATTCAATTGTATCTCAAAACTACAACAAATTGAAAAACTCCGTCGCAGAAGGATGTATCAAATAGTGATGTGGAAGATGATATTCAAAATTGTCAGATCTCATACACAACGATCGTAATTTTATTAATTTTAAATATATATGGTTAAAATTGTTATGTAGTTACTAATTTTTGTCACTAATGTAGATGTAAGTCTATTAATAAATCATGTATTATTCAAGAAAAAAGATTGATAAACACTAAAATATTGTATTAAATCAAGAATTGAATTAGGAGGTTTTCTTTTACAAATTATAGAGGAAACTAGTAATAAAGCATTGCCACTTACTAGATAACAAATTCCAAATACTAAAGCCTGAAAAAGGAAGTGAAAAACAAAGCCGAGAGCCCGAGACCTTGTCCGAAGAGAGTGATAATCTTTGTTAACTTTAACGTCGTAAATTGGAAATTTTTTTGCTATGACCTTAATTTTTAAGGTGTGCCTTTTCACTGAAAAATGTTCAGAAGACTGCACAAAAACAGGTTTATCCATTGAATCAGCACAAAAGCTATTACTTAGCACAAAGTTTCACTGTTGTCCAACGATATTTGGATCACTATAACTAGAATTCCGAAGGCTAACTCTTTTGAGATCTGATGACAGTGTCTCAATTATGGTTCTTTTACATTTTGAACAATTACTAAGCTCAATCAATTTCTAACACCTTCGAACGATCAACAAGACAGGTTACTGAGCCCTAAAAGATTTCAAAAATTTGCACAAATAGCACCTCTCCTTTAAATCAACCCCTGGCGCTGTAGATCGGTAAACGTCTTCTTATTATAGATGTTTCCCTCCTGGTCTTCATATTCCTCTTCAAGGTCGGGTCGCCACTTGTTCAATCCTTGTCTCTGTTGAATTTTCTCCCAGAGATTCTTAGCATCCTGCAAAGCAAATTGAACACAAATCAGGCACTTTACAATAGAAGAGAGTAGTTCCATTGAAATTTATGGAAGTTGGAGCCAGAAAAAACTAGAAAGTGTGAACGTTGTGTAGCTGATTTAGTATACTTTGCACTTTACAATAGAAGACAGCAGTTCCATTGAGATTCTTAGCTTATGTTATTCTTGATATATTCAATCCTCCAAGTTAACTAGAACTAATTTTGTTTCACGCCAGCTACCTCGTTGAGGTTGCCACAATCTCAATCCATTTCGGTCAGCCTAAACCAAGTGTTCTATAGCCTTTTATTTGGATAATCATTATTCAATGCCACTCATCAAGTTTCACAATAATGTCCCCAGTAAGTTGGTAATATATAGAATCATACCTGAATAGAAGTAATTTCATTGAAGTTCTTTGTGTTTGGAATACCAAGACAGCGCATTCCATGTTGGTGACGCCATTCTTTAAAATGCCTCTCAAAAGCTCTACGACCCCAGTAACTATGGTTCCCACAAATTTCACACTTGAACTCCTGAAACGAACATCAGAAAATAAGAACTTCAGGAAGCCCCATATACAACGGGTGGTAATTTTTACAAAATATCAGCATGCAACTTTAAACTTCAACAAATAAACGTCAAAACAAAATCAATGATATGACCTACAAATCTCAAGATTCCAAGACAAAGGAATAATATGAAGCCATAGAACACTCATGAGCTAAAAGCTAATTCCTATTAACAATTACATGAATGAAAGTATACCTGTCCAAGACCATGGAGCTTATACAACCAATACGGTATAGGCTTCCCATCCCAACCAAGAGGCAACTTAAGAGGATTGTATATTGGTTGGTCTTCTTCGTCACTTTCAGTATCACCTTGTACATCTTCCTGCAAGATTCATAAACACATAGGAATAAACGAAAACAACAACAAACATTGTTGACTGTAGCACCCAGCTACAAGTCCATAACCAAATAGCATTTTAAAGCATAGGATAAGTATACACATAATATGTAAACACAAAGAAATCACCTCTTCCTGCTCCTGTTGTAACTCCTCCCAGGTCATCCCCTGTTTCTTCACTGCGTTTTCTTTGGTTCGGATTATGATCTGGAGATAATCAGCACAAAAAAAAAAACAAAAAAAAACAATGAAAAATAGGGACCATCAGCCACCAGGCTCACAAACCAAAAAAGCAATAAACCAAGTAAATGAAATCAATGTTTATTTACAAAAGATGTATGACATGTAAAGCACAATGTTTTTTTTATAACCCAGGTATATGGGCCAACTTGCGTGCACCAAATATTCCATGTAAAGCACAATGCTGAATACTACATCCAAGCTTTTGCCCAGAGAAGTTAACAGAATGTAGCTACAAGCTGACCTCTTCAAGAAGTTCACTGAGCTTTTTGATTTTGGCCTCTACTAAAGCTAGTTCCTTGACATCTTGCTTCTGAAATTGCACATTACCATTGCCATTCTGTTCTAAACCACGTGGAGGTTTAGCAAAGTGCTTTTTATCCAACTTTTCAAGAGGAGTGCTCTGCAAATATGGACAAGAAGGCCATCAAAAAATTGTCATTTAAATATGAATAACATGCCATAAAATTTATTAATAAACAATAGAATAGCAATACAGCATATTCTATAATCACACCCTGAAAAGCCCAAAAATGTTAAAATTTCAAGGGCTCAGTTTATTGAATCAAACATAATTTTTTGTTTCCTACTACTCAGATATTTTTTAGAAAGTACCTTAGTGAGGAATAGCCTCTCTGCTCTCTGTAGAACAGTTCCACCTGTCTTGAGTCCAAGAGCAGCCAAGGCCTGACGTGTAATAACAAAATCGAACATTAGGATTGGGATACAAACAAACAATCTAATAAAAAACAGCAAGCATCAATAAAGAATAAAAAATGAAGAACAAACCAATGTAACCAGAAAGGAAATATGAGACTGGGAGAGGAAACGGAAATGGAAATGAGAAATGTTAATTTAGAGTTTTGGGAGCGTATCATATTTTAATCAGATGTAGACTGAAAGCTTTTTTAGTAGAACATTAATCTTGATTTAGGTGAAAGAAATTTCCAAAACGTTAATCTAGAGTCTCAGGGATGAAGAAGTTTGTGGTATTCAATAACTAGGGAAAAAACATGTCATATGAAGAAAGGAACTCATGGAATATGCCAAAAGACAAATACCGCGCATTGTCAAGTAAACAAAATTCACAGAACAACATTTAGAATGAAGTTGATGAATGCCCCTTCTCTTTGATAATCAAATTTGAATCTTAGCAATATACTTCCTCTGGTATATTGTTATACTTCTTGTTTTCAGACTATTCCATGCCCTATTTGACCCATAATATCTTTAATTGTGCATAATTAAAATTTTTAAGTTGATATCTTGTAAATATGCATTGAGATGCATCAAACAAGATCCAAATGACAATGTTTTTCCTTGCATATAAGAACAAGAAATAAGTTAATATTGCTTGATGTATACTCCCTCCATCCCATGGAATTTGCTATATATTCCCTTTTAATTCGTCACATGCCGTTTGCTACAATTTTTATTTTAGTTAAGACCAAGGGGTAAAGTTACTATAGACAAAAATTACATGTCATCTCATGTGATATATATTCATATCAGACTTGAGCTAAGACTTAGTTACAATAGCAAATATAACTAAAACAAAACATAAGAAAATTGTTGCTAAGAAAACTTAAACCTTTAAATCAATGCTATATCAAGGCTCTTTTTAACATTAAACCACCAACCTTCTACTACTTATGTAACAAATTATAATAAAAAAATTGCAGTGGCCGAACTAAAAATAAGCTGCAAAAGTGGACTGCCAGCTCCTCATGTGGTTTCGCCACTGGCTATGACTTTACACCATCTATAATTCTCATCCACATCATTATCTTATCTTTTCATTCCATCTACACATATCAAATATTTCATCTTATTCAACATAAAACCAAACAAAAATTAATACAATAACTTAATGTATTTGTTGCAATTTCCATGGAACGGAGTAGTAATTCTTATACAAGTGTAGCAACAATAACAGAGGTAGTATCAAACATTCTATTTGCTAAGAGTACACACATTAAATAGCAAAAGAATGGATCTATTCATCCCAAAAGACAACTAGCACAAAAAGCAATAGCCATCTAATTAAAGAACACCTAGATACTAGTCCACTTCAAAATAAACTTTGAAAATATATCAAGCACGATTGCATGCATGAACCAGATTAGCAGTGGTGAACAACATCTCAACATTTCGCCAGTTATAACTACCTTTTGATTACTCGACTTAGTGGATTCTAGAATCTTTGGTGAAGTACTACCTCAAATACCTCCATAGAATTCCAGAGGAATGTTTTCCATTTTAAGCAAGGTGAGTTAGTTTATTTTGCGAACTACTGCTTTCAGTCAACTTTATCTTATAATTAACAAACTTCAATTTCTTATACCAACTACAACCTTTTTAACAAAATCAAAACGAAAAAAATCTGCTAGAATTCGACAGAAGTTAGTAACTCACTGTATTATTAAAAGGTTGTAATAGGCTAATAGGCAGAAATTCCTAAACAAAATACATGGCTTGAAAAAATGACTAACCTCTTTCAACTTCTCAGGCCCCACTTCCATAAGCTCTTCCACTGTACTATAATAATCAAGATCAATAATGTTATCCTGAGAAACATGTCCATTCTCTCGTCCCTCATTCTTCCATCCCTCTACTTCTCCATTCTCCCATTGCTCTTCAAATTCAGCTACTACCTGATAAAACACAGATGCATGCTGAATCAGTAACAAGTAAACCAAGCATTACCAGCAGTAAACAAAATTAGTTGAGCTATAATCAGCAGACTGTAATGTCCCCTACATCCAGGTTATAATTTTTTTTCAGTATATAATTATTAATTTGCAAAGAGATTTGAAGAGTGAAAAGGTGGACCGATAAAAAGCTAGAGAAAACTTTAAATAAGAAAAAAGAAACTTACCAAAAGATTATATTCCCTCTGTTCCAGATTAGTAGCTATATATTCCTAATTGGGTCGTACTAAATAGTTGCAACACATTCTTTTATAATAAACTTTTACCTATTAAATCTTTTAATCTTACATGATAGAATCTATTTAATCCTATTTTAATACATTTACGATATTTAATTTATTCAATAAACCTATTGTAGTGCATTTCAACTATCCAACCCTAAGTATTTTTTTCCATTCTTAAATTCCCAAAAAAAGTACCATGCCTACGTAACAACTAATATGGGAAGGAAAGAATACAATTTATTAAGGGATATGCAAATAAGGGGCAAACATACAGCTGTTATGGAATAGAAGAGGTAGCATAAATGATTCTTTAGAACCAATCTGCAAAGAGTTTTTTACTATATATAATAAGAGGCATACTAAAACAAATGAGGCATTACTATGATAGAGGTACAAAAGTAAATGATACAGAAAAGTTACGATCCAATAAAACTCCAATTTTTCAGAATGGCTCTCAATCAATTATATTTAATAGCACTTGATTTTCTGAAGCTGTTACAGAAAGCATCATGCTACTGGCCCAAAACAATATGCACATTGTCACATGATTCACTAATCTCCTTACGTATCATGAATCAGAAAGTGAATTATGGCCAGTTTTGGGATTTTTTAAGGTTATTTGGGCGAATCGTGAATTCAAAAAACGAATTAATTGTCAAATTATGTTGGACTATGAATAACGATAAGGCTACAAACTCTCTCCTAAATCAAAATTTAAAAAATGTGTATAAAACAATGCATCAGTAGATAAAATTGTTGCACACTTCCTCCATCCATACATATATCATTCAAAAATGGTGTTAGGCCAATAACATAATATGTTTGATCAAAAAGACGAGGATCTAACCTTCGAGAAAATTCTATCCAGGTCTTGTAAAGGCTCAGTTCTCTCTAAGAAAAAGATCAGATACTCCAGAAGCTCAGTAATATACTCCCTGTACTGCCTGCAAGAGCACCAAGCAAATGAAAACAAATAAGCACTTGTACTCAAAAGTTGTGGACATAACAATCACAAAAAGATAAAGAATAGAGAAGGGATTTACCTAGTCATCTTTCGTTTGCGAGGAATCTTGTGTAGCTGTGAGAATACCTCCACGTAAGCCGTGTATTCCATTGGTTCGCCAAATTTTGAATTAACATACCTATTGTAGAATTCATGCAGATCTAAGTATCGGCCAAATCCTTCCTGAAATTTCAAAAGTGTCGTGGTAAAGTTGTATTGTGAACAGTTAATGCAAGTATAGTTGTTGCAGACTACCGTCTAAACATTCAATGCAGTGCAGAATTCAGGTGACTATTCAGGCAAGATACACACAACAAATTCAATTAGAACCAACAATACCAAGTACCCAACATTTTATTACCCTAATACTTCTACGGGGCTCCCGCTTAGACATGGTTTGGAGGGTCAAATGTATACAGCTACAACTCATATTGAAATTGATATCTCACCCTATCACCAATGAGAGAACGAAAAAATAATTATCTTAAACATCTTTGCATTTTTAAAATTGTAATATCTCACCCATTGTTTCTTGGAACGCAACCGAGTGGAGAAACATTGCTTATAGTGTATTAGAAATGGGGAGTATCAGGTGAAAACAACGAAAGTGGCAAAAGCTAAAAACCAAACAGTTATACATGTTCTGACAAAAGATATACATATTATCTTAAAGGGTGCACATATTTTGGTGAAGGAAAAAGTTTATGGTATTTATAGAAATGTCACTCGAATATGTACATCTTTTTAAGTATGTATATACACCTTTTAGCAAATGCCCAATTACAAAAAAATTTCCACCAAATATGTGCATCTTTTATGCTTGTATGTACACTTGTTTTCTATTTCCACCACTTTAATTGATATTTACATGATTCAAATTCTCTCCCACTCTCTCACTACATATATATAGAGAGTCAAGTTTGGGTGAGAACCGTGAGAACCATAATCTCTTCAAACCAACACTTTTCTTTTAAAAAGTACCACCTTTTTATGTAAAAAAACACTTTTTTATTAATTTGTTAGTTTTTTTCTGGAATTCTTTTGGAAAAAAAATATTGTCGGAAAAAGTAAAATTTTTCTGCCAATAACACCTTTTGTGTAAAAAGTAACACTTTTTTTAACATGTTTGACAATTTTTTTTCTTCCTGATATTTCTATTTTGAGGAAAAAATTGTCTAGAAAGTAACAACTTTTTGTCTAAAAATAACACATTTTCATGTAAAAAGTAACACTTTTGGATAGATTTTTTCTTTTTTCTTTTTCTCTGAATTTTTTCTTAAAAGACACAGTTTTTGTCAAAAAGTAACATGGTTCTCACGGTTCACATATAAGCTTGGTTCACCTGAACTACTTCATTTGTTTTTAAAGGAGGATCTATATTCAGATCTGGATTCGTGGGTCCAATTTGTCCTTATCAATAACACTCCCCAACTTCATACATTAGAAAACATGAACATTTTTTGGACGTATCTAACCACACGATGAATGATCTTTGACATTTTTTCCTTTACAGTTGGTAAGTCGCAACCACACTTGATTATAGAAATCGTCAAAAGGAGGATCTTCTATATTTCTATTAATATCCTATACAAGGGGACCAGTGGGGTCGAAACCCCAAACGACGTTCAGTTTCGCATTAATCTTGCGAAAGACAGTGTTAAACAAGCAAAAGCAAACAAATATAGTGGACTCATGTTCTCCATCACTCTCCTCAACTTCATCAATATGAACAATAAACAAAAACTCATAAATTAGGCGGCGGAATGTGAAAACATTGGATTTTTTGGAAGATACTTGCCCCATCCTAGCCTCTCACATAAGAGGTCCACATCCTTGAGTGATTTCTAACTTGTGCTACATATGAACTTTGTGAAAACAATTTCTATGGCCGATATTCTATGAAATCATTTGCGCTCATCCTGATCAACTAAGTTGATATCCATATTCTTCCACAAAGTACTTGAAAAAGATGAAGGAGCAACAGGTGAAAGGTTTTGGAGCCCCTTTCTGGATCAATGATCAATGTCTTGATACTCAAGCAAGACAACCAAGTACACTTCAAACAATGAATCACAAACACCCTAAGCAAAACTTTCATTAATCTAACTTTGAAAATAAAGACTTCAAGAGTAAAAAGGGTAAAGAGGGAGAGCTTGACATCTTGAAGAATCTTAGTGCAAAAGATGAAAATAAAAGCCCAATTTCAAGGGCCCCCATTGAAGCTTGAATAAGTAAGACTTCAAATCTCGTATTAAAGCATAAGTCCAACAACTAAACCTAGAAAAAAGGTAAACTATAACATCAAATGCATGAATTTCCGAAGATACAGTTCACCAAGATTCCCTTACTCCTAACCCTAGTTAGTTTGGGCATAATTCACTTTTAAGTTATAAGAAAATTCAAAAGTCTCTTTCAAATTTGGTGAAAAATCTTAGAGGAAGACAATAGTTCTTCCCTGGATCACCAACTCAGCCTTCTTCAAAAGATATTGTAGATTGAAGGTTGAAATATCAATTATTCCTACACCTTAATGTTTCCTAACTGCTAGTAATCGTTTTTCTATGATCTTTCCATAATTTAGCATGCAATAACACTATAAATAATCATTCCTTTGAACTAAGTGTTCTTACCAATGTATTAAAATAAGTGGCATCTTATAACTATAAACATCATCTAAACACAAAACTCCACCATTAATAACAAAAACACACTCTCCAAGTTTGAAATTACTAAAAACAAAGAACTTACACCATACTTGAAACATCTTCATCAAAACAAATAAATAAATAGAAGTTAAAAAGCGTAGTCATATCAAGACCAAAGACGCTTGGCACAATGAGGCCTTATGTCAACAACAAAATCAAACGCAACGCCCATTCGCTTGGTTGTAAAGATGTGCAAGACAAATATACAAATTATTATAACTTTTCAATCCTGGCCTTCTTGATAGATGATGTCCAATTCAACGGTGTAACCAAAACATTTTACGGACAACAAAGCAGACTAGAAGGGAGTTTTAGAGCATGCTATACAAACTCTTTCAATAAATTTCAAAGCAACAAGGTTTAGCACTATTCCTGATGTCCATTGAACGGAAGCTACTATTTTATTGCATGAAAGTGAGAAGGTGCCAAGAAAGGAAGAAAGTTCGCAATTTGAAGCAAGACTAGCAACAACGCTTATCACCGCCCATAAGGTGATTGTATTGGTTTGTATATTACTTGGAATGTTAAAAGGGATTAGAAATAATTTTGATTCTAACAAAAACTACTTAAATCATAGATGGCTGTTTTTAGACAAACAACTAACTAAACGAAACTTGTACTAGATCGGCCCACTTGTAAGAACTTCAATGTTTGATGAAGATATGCAAGGGAACAGTCACTTGTAGGCTGTACGAAAATACTTTATTCTATATTCTCCTCTCACGTTCCCGTGATAACCTATTTCATTTGTTCTAATTTCAAGAAAAAATTCTTAATTCCTAGAAATAAAAGTCTCAACAGAGAACCTATCTATTCCCTTACATACTCAAGTGTAAGCATATCTAATAGGATGGGTTCATGCAATGAAAGAGATCATACATACTCTCCAGGATTTTTTGTTAACATTGTGCCAAATCAAGTAATAATTCTTTACAAAATGCAACACAAAAAGAAAATGTACCTCTCCACTGAAATCAAGCACAGGATCCTCCTTGAACATCTGCTCATATTCTTCCCCAGCATCAACGACACGGGCAGATGGATGCCGCCTGTGGTACTCCCGAATCTGCATAGTTTCACACTCTCAAAGTTTCTAATGGAAAACCAGATAATGACCAAGAACAACAAAGCAGATTTACCGCAACCTAGACAAGATAAGTGAACAGAAATCCCATACATAAACTACTTTTCTCTTCTTAAGTGTTTAAATCATGATCTAACTTCTGCCCTCTACTCCTAGCTACGATTTAAAATATATAAGCATTCTCCTTTTCTTATTAATTGCACCATCTATCACAAAATTAAGCGAGTTAGTTATAATAGTAGAGTAGCAAAGAAAAACAACCAACAAACCATTTATCAACTTCAGCTCCCTAACAATTCAACCATCACATCCAAAAATTCAAAAATTATGGACAACAAAATTGCAACGATCATTCCACCATAATCAACGCAAAGTCTAAACAATGGAAGAAAAAAAATATACCTCTTTCAATCTGTCATAAAATGCACTAAACACATTAGTACCAGTTGCAGTCTGTCCACCAAGTGCCGCAATTTCATCTTTTCGAGCATTATCCTTATCTTCATAAATCTCAACCTTCAAAATAAAACCCTAAAATGTAAAAAAAGTATCTTCCACGAATTAAAAAAAAACGCTTCAAATTGACAAAAAAGAGGGGAAATTACGAGCTTATCAGTGTTAGAGACGATGTGATCAATCATAAAACGAACACGATGGCTTTGATAAAGACGATCTTTAGAAGAAGCGGGTTCATTCTGAAACTCTTTAACAATTAAACGCTCTAATCTTTCGACTTCTTCATGAGAACCTCGAGTTACTTCAAGAAGTGTCGACGACATTTGTGTTGTTGTCTGGTTGGTTTGCCCTAAATTTGATTTCTAGGGTTTTTTGATTTGTCGGAGAATTGAGGATTTGAGTTGCAGGGGTTTTGTTCTTATTTTGTATTCTGGTGACGGTGAAAGAATGGAGGATGATTTTTATTTTGTCTGTGCAATGGAAGAACATAGCGACTTAATCCCTCCGTCCCCAAAGTTCATACTCATATAAATTAAGAAAAATAAATAACATTGGATAAAAAAATTTATTTAGAATAATTCAATCTTATTTTTTTCGCAATAATTTGACCCATTGATTAATCATGAATTATTCCAACTTTAGCGGTATTTACCAAAGTAAACTTAGGTAATCAGATGACCTACTATAGTAGTTAATTCACCAAAAAAGTAAATTGAAAATTAATTTAAAATTAGAAAAAAAAATTAAAAATTTACATTAAAAGGTCTAAATAATATAAAAAAAAAATTCGCATTTTTTAACATTCTTTTCGACACTTTATTTTAATTTATCTTTTTTTAAAAAAAATAAACTTGCTATAATAAATCATCCGGTTACCGGGTTTACTTTAGGACTATACCCCTCAAAGTTGGGATTATTCAAAGTTAATCAAGACTCAAGAGGGGATTATTGTAAGAAAATCATAAATAGGTTGAATTATTCTTGGTAATTTTTTCTATTAGATACATAAATTCTTATGAGAGACGGTTATTTTCTCATTGGATCGGCCCATAAAGAAAAAATGTAAAGTAAGAGTATGCATTAAGCCTCAATGAATTGCGCATGAAAGACGTATCTCAGAAAGACGGTCTGTCAGGAGACTGGCCGATTATTATACTCCCTTTGTTTCATAAAAAGGTTCTCATTTGTCATTTTAGTATGTTTTATTTGTTCTTCCCATAAAAAAACTTTGTATTTATGCATCACAAATTTTGGACAAAAATAACCTTATTCATCCTCATTTTAATATTTTTATAATACTTATAGTCCTAGCATATTTTCCACTAAATTCATATCAACTTTTTGATATTCCTTACGTTTCCTACATGTTTTCCACTAACTTTATAAAAATAATCTTTTATTAGTTGTGGTCCCCAGATTTTTTCACTAACTTTCTTTTAATATTTTTTTAATATTTATGGTCCCCACTTTTCTTCTATTTAATTTATTATTCAATAATTTATACGTTCCTTAATGAAATTCACACTAAGAATATTCACAAAAATAAGAAAAATAAAATCTGTTATATAGTGGATATATTATTTTATTGAATAATCAATTTGATGGAGAAAAAGTGGGGACCATAAATATAAAAAAATAAAATAAAGTTAGTGAAAAAATATAAGAATCACAACTCAAAAATTATAATCAATAACCGTGATTTGTAATTCACCACAAAAAAAGAGAAAAAGAATAATATTAAAATAAACAAAATCAAAAAAGATAAATTAAAATAACAAAACTCACATTCTACCGTAAAAAGGTGATTTATTAACCTCACAAATAACCGTTATTTACTAAAACCTTATCGACCACAACTAATAAAAAAATATTTTTATAAAATTAGTGAAAATCATGTGAGAACTATAAGAAATATAAAAATAATAAATTTAATTTAATACTCCCTTCTATTTATAAATATAAATTAATAATAAAATACAAATAAATAATAAGAGATAAATAATGAGTAAAAAGCAAATGGCATATGCAGCGGAGACTAGGAGCGAGAGGTAATAATAAAATCCAATTTAATAAAATGGGAAAGAGGAACTATTGCAATCGGTCCACTTCTAAGATCACTGAAACAAAATGTGGAAATCCATTTTAGGGAGAGACGATGATGAAGATAGAGATGAAGATTTCTTCAACAACCAAACCAATGATGGTCAAAACCACTGCGCTCTCTCCTACACCAAGGTTTTTCTTCCCCATATCTACATTCATCATCTTTTTTCTCAGTTCCCCTTCTGTTTTTCTTTTTTAATCAATGATTTTGATTGTAAATTCCATTTCTTTTCTCAGAGACTGTATGGGTTTGCTGCTTGTTTGATCTCTGGCCTTCTGTTCATATTTCTTGTATGTATTTCCCTTCTAATCTTATTTTTCAAGATATTGGATTTATCTTCCTTTTTTTTTTTGTTTTCCCAATTGTTGATTTTGCTTCCATATGCACTATTTTTGGGAGTTAATATCTTCTGTTTTCTAAGAATTGGATCATGGGTTCGTGTTTGTTGAAGACAAATACTTGTGGGAATTTGTGGGTAGAAACTAGAAATTGATGATCATTCATCATTTGATTATAATATGGGTTGATGTTGATAGGATTTTAAATCTTGAAATAATAGGTTACATTTGACATTGGTGATAATGAATTGTCACAATGACACTATACTAAACTGATAATGTATCACTGTGGCTGTGAATTTCGGTAATTGAAATATTGTAAATCTTTTGTTGATTTTCCGGGACCTATAATAGTGTGAGGACATATTCATCATGATATTGTTGATAGAGAGATACAATTTGATGAAAGTGTTTTCTAAGATATGTTCACCATTGATATTCTTACTTGGGATTGCAAATTTAGTAAGCTGCTTGCATAGTTGCATCATCATTTTCTAAATAGATTATTGGTAAAGTATCGGCAGTCCTAGCTACTCATTCGTTAGTGTAAATTGACTCATTCTTATGTATGCTGTATAGTTAGCAATCATGTACGGAAAGGGTGGGAGTGAATGAGAGGAAAGGGGAAGACATAGAAGCAAACGGGAGAGGAGGAGTGTACTTAAGACGAAAAATTTTGTGCAAAATAAGTAGTGCAAGCCATGGCGATAATTTTTGGCTAGTTTGAGAAGTAATATGCTCTTTTGCAATTGTATAAAATGAACGAATAAATTGGCCGACACTTACTGTGGATATTTTTTTCATCAAGTGCAATTGTGCATGTCAAGGATGTACACCATTCTTGTGTTTTATTGTGTTTGTTATCAAAGAATATATGGATACCAGGTATTTCATCGCATTTGAAGGTGTTATGATCTTCTGCCAACATATGTGCATTGTCATCTTTACAAAAATTTACAATCGCGTAATTGTAGAGTGAACGTTATAGCACTAAATTAACAAGTTATTGGTTAAAAGTTTTAGATGCCATAGTGATTGAATTTATTATTCAGGCATAAATACTTACATGGTGCTTCATAAATCATTGATACATTAACAAGGAGAGTAAATTAAAAGAAAGACGAAAAACGAGTTTATTGTTTATAGTTGCCAACTTCATCGTATTAATGTGAATTAGTAACTTTTTTGTTTTCTACAATTTCATTATTAACATCTTATGCCAACTTTGGTCCGCCGTTGCTCTCTTTTGTATACACAATGTTCTTTGTTTAAGGTTCTAGACTATCTAAAGATTAATTGGTCTTCGTCTCTCAATGCATGATAATAGAAATTTTTAGTAAATAAATCTAACGTCTCTTTCTAAAATGAGTAGATAATTAAATGAAGGCAAGAAATATGATGTGTTGTCATTTAAATATTGTACTATTTTTATACTATAAATAGAAAATTTTTATGTCATCGATAATATGAATGTGTACTCGATAAGTGAATGTAGTTGTTAATATACTTTATACGCAACATGTGGTTTGTCTAAACTTTTTTCTTATGAACATTTTTTCAGTCAATGGTGGTCTTCATAAAACCTATCAAGTTTGCGCTTCTTTTTACGTTTGGGAATATGTTGGCTGTTGGAAGGTAAACATGTTTGTCCATCATTTGATACCCAACTAGTTGTTCTTCTATGGATCCTTGAATTGTCTATGACAAAATGTGCTTTTTCTATTCATTTTTTTTATCCTAGTGAGTCCACCATGCATATTTTAGTTATTGTCTATGTCGATGTATGCATAAAATCTCTTTGTCCTTTTTATAGTCACTATTTTCATTTTTGTTCATCTCTTTTTATTATCCCTATTGAAATATTTCCTTATTTGACACATCTTTTTCTTCTTTATAACCACACTCTCCACCTTGACTCTCATTCTTTATTTCACCAACCTTTGTTTATTATGTCGCACTTCTTTCTTGATATATGTAGGACAAATAAAAAGAGATGAAGGAGTTTGTATCATAGTCAAGAAAAAGTGTTAGGTTTTAGTGACACCGGAGTGTTTAACACTTGTAAGAGAACTTTAGGGTTTGATTGATTGTAGTTGTCTTATTTTTCTCATAAATTAGAATGTTTTGTCAAAAATTTAAATTTTTCATTTTTAATATGATGGAAAAATTAAGAAAAAACCACCTCATATATATCCAAATTTGTGACCAGTTACCTTATGATGTGAAAGTGCGGTAACAATCATGATCTCGGTAATAGAACGGTGATGCAGTTTCAGGAGTGATGCGGCTATTAAAACGTCTAAATGTCGTTCAACCCATGAGATATCTTGTGATATAACCCAAACGCGTGTTTTTTACACCTTTACAACTTGGAAATTATCGATTCATTTTTTGGAAAACCTTTACAATGCGGCCTTGATTTTACTCTATGCCATAGATAAACTTATTTTTCACAATTTCCTTAATCACATGTTTTTTGCTAATCAACACCATGTAAAATTTTGGGCGTTTTTTAGTTTGGAGAAGATTAAATATTAGGTGTGGCTCACACCTTAATGGATTATATTTCGTTTTCTATTAAAGTTTGTTGGAGATAAACATTAAGTGGTATTAATGGAGGAAGATAAAAAGTTAGAACTCAAGGGAGTCTAAAAAGTGGGTGTGGAAAACCGAATATGACCTGAAACTCTAAAAGGTAAGAGTGAAAAAAGATATGAAAGATTTAGAATTACAGGTTGAGATGGTAGAAAATTGAATTGAATGCAAAAGAATATTTTGTATGGCCGATTAGTTCATGTTGTCAATCCCAATTTTTAGTGATGTAGGCTTTGGTATTGTTGTTTTTTGCAATTTTCTCAATATGAAGTAATATGTATGAGATTAAATAGTGTTAGATGTTTAGGTTAATTATTTTTAGTGTCGTGTTTACTTTTTTAACAAGTTCATAATTGTATATCCCTCAAATGTCATCATTAATATGCTATTTTTGGTTTTATTTTTTATCCAATAAATCATTAGAGCTTTTTTTTCATACTTAAATTTTTAGTATATATTTTACACATTCTTGTTGTTGAACTATAAACCTATAAGCTTGAGACTAGGTGTTCATGTCCCATTTGCTCCTACTTCTATGACTAGGGCTTTGTTAGCACAGCCCTTAGTCAATACATTTTTGGGTCTTCTTTCCTTTTAAACAAAGGATGAAGAAGTTCTTAGTTTGCTGCACAATAATGGGTCGCTTTAGGTTTCACCTTCCATAACCTATCTTTTGATTTTGCTAGCACTACAATGACTTTGAGCATATGCTGCGTATTGTCAATTCTTAACCATTTGTCTTTATAACTTCCATGTAAAATGTTATGTTTAATAGTGAAGAGTGTTTGCACTTTTGTAATAACCAACATTAATTCTATGAAATGCATAAATAGCTATTGATTGAAGAAGTTACAAGTCTTGTAACTATTGTAGGATTTATGATGTAGCTATTACTAAATGAACCTTTTAGGAGACCCATGTTTGTTATATTCCCTTTTTCTAAATTATTCAGCACATAGCATGATTTTTATATTACGTTTCTTTGTGTGGCAGTACAGCCTTCCTCATTGGACTGGTTGAGCAACTAAGAAAGATGTTTGATCCTATCCGCATTTATGCAACTGCAGTATACCTGGGTTGTGCCGTTTTGGCTCTTATATGTGCTGTTTTGGTAGGCCTACTTTTTATCTACTAGGAATCTATTTTCTGTAGTTTGTTGACTTGATCAAGCATGTTTAAGTGACAATTTGTGAAGTTGCTCATCAAAAACCTTGTAATATGAAATGCTTATTGATTCTTTTGAAAGATAGACTCGAGGGTGAAATGTGAATCGAAATTATGAACATCATTTAACTGTAGCTGAGTGATTATTTGTTTCCTTCAAAACCCGTACGCAAATTTGCTATTCAAGCTCTAGCTTTTTTCTTTTTCTTTCCTTTTGCTGAAAATTACAGAAGCCTTTGTTATTCAAGATAAATAGCTTGTGAGTCAGTACAAAGATACAACTTTTAGTCTTTTTTGAATACGTCTTGTGATCTACTGTCATGTTTTTCCTTTTTTGAATAGTTTTTTGTGGCATTGTGACAAATCTGAGCATATTTTGATGGTTCTTATGCAACAACTATGCTATAGCCTTGACCCCAAAAGATGAGATCTAGTACATGGATCAAAAGTTTAATATTTTGTGGCTGCTACAATTTGTTGAAGGCTTTATTATAGTCTGATATTGGCCATTTTGTTTCCTTGTTCTGATTTTGCAGATCCACAGCAAGATTTTGACCATACTTGCTATGATATGTGAAATATGTGCTCTCATTTGGTGAGTTCACTTATGCACTTTTATTAAGGCTTTATCTTTTGTGTTCTCTTAATTTGTGCATCCACATATATGGTAACCTCCATAGAACTTGCAATAGTAGATATGTGAAATATGTGCTCTCGATTTTGCAACTGTTACTGGGTCTGTGTTCGCATTTACTAAGTTAGCTGTTGACAATTGTTCTGATGTCCACGTGCTCATTCACACGAAGAGATGCTTCTGAGAAGATTAAGTTGTAAGAGTTTATCATAGCCCTTTCCCGATTAATGTTTTTAGGCTTCCCGAAGGTTCCTCACTAAATCTTCGAGGTCGAACTGTGTGATTAAGATTTCAAGAAGATCGTCTTTTAGATGGATTTGTGCTGAGCTTGATAGGTTTTAGTGGACTTTTCTTTTTAATTTTGCTTTGTTGTGTAGATTTTTCTGTAAGGTAGACTTTCTTCCTCCATAAGATAAATATAATTTTTTATAATCCCCTAGCGGCTCGTTTGGTTGGTGGTATTAAATGGTGGTAATGGGAATAATAAAATTTCATCAAAAGTTCCATCTCATTACCATGGTGATGAAACTTTGATCACAAAAATGTTTTTGTTTATAAATTTCCATTACTAGCTAGTACCACCTCTTCCAATGGTAATGCGTTGGAATGAATTTTATGAAGAAAATGAGATAACTAAATGTAATACCCCTGAATTTCCGACCCTCTAAACGGAACCAAAACCGCAAGGGAACGGAGGAAATTCGGGTCTTACATTGTAAATAAAATATAGAAAAGGAAATAAAGAAAAGGAAAAGAAAAGGTTACGTTTGATTGATTTAATTAGAGTGATTATAGAAAAACTTCCAAACAAAATCGTGCGGAAATTTCGGCAGCATCTGCCTTGAAATTGGACGCACCAAAAGAAAATAAACGCGCACTAAAACATAATCAAGAAGAGGCAACATCGGCCTTGTAACAAAATATCACGGTGGAATGTTCATCGCCTAATCCTCTGTTGACATGCTAAGCATGGATCGTGGTTCCAAAGTAAATGCTTGAGTTTGAAGAAAGAAAAAGAACGATAACTATTTAAATCATACAAACCACAATAACAACACTGCGGAGATAACTTATACAAAAAAGGAGGACATGTGCCTCAAACTCAAAACATAAACAACCTGAATGAAAATATACTACAGGTAAAGTCAAAACAATAAAATTATTGCACACTTCAAGACTCTCACTCATTCCCCCCGTATGCAATGCATAGAAGCTCCATCACCTGCAATGTCTGTCTATGATGTCCCCGCTGCTCAACGTAAGATCATAGACCAACGCGTCTTAGCAGGGCCTTCAAAGACGAGCCATCAACAATGAAAACAAACAGTACACGTCACTAACTAACAACATGTTATATATATGACCAACAATCAATATCCACATAACAAGATAAAGGAGGCATTCCACTATGTAAGTATCAACTCTAACTATTTCTCATTTCGATGTACTTCTCAAAATGCCTTCACCATTTTCCTTCTCTTGTTTGATTTCACATTTTCTCTTATGTGACAAGAGGCCATCATATTGGGGTTTGCAAGACCCACATGGCAACACCTCAACCAAGGACGGTGACGGCCATGCCGGCGCCCAATGCAAAGTATGATTATACCCCCGTACAACAACCATATACAGATGATCCATGCCTCCGGAAATTAAACCAACTGGGGTACCAATCCAGTGAAGTAACAATAAACAATCAACTTAATATCTCATCAATAAGGGACTCATCCCCATTCATAAACATAATTCAAAACTTATCAATAAGGAATCATTCCCATTCCATCTCATATAATCCAACATTCCACTCTCGCAACATCAAAACCCATTCTCTACCATCTCTACAAATTGATCCACACTCGAAACAATAATTTAATAATGTTTAATAGCAAATCATAGTCAACATAACTCATATAATATTGTACGCAAAGAAAACATATTCAAGATGCATGCAAGAGTTAGCTACTGCGTGTACTTACCTGCAACTGCAAAATAACAAGTCGCAACAATCACTTCGAAGGAGGTTCTTACGCCCCTCTTATGAACTGGGCACCTATACACGTTTAAAGCAAGACTAGTAAGTCTACTCGACTTCCTTTAGGAGCTAGTTGCTCTACTATGTACCCTACTTCGATCCTTACAAGCCACAACTCATATGAATATGCAATCTAATCATACACACATGTTTACTCACAAACAATGTCATCAATCAATCTAACTATAACATTAGTTTCCATTAAATTCTACAACAAGGCATGTTCAAGGGGAAAAATTCAATTTATATACTTTTGCAATAAAACAAGAATATGTAGCCTTAATCGTATAATGTAGTGTATTACACTCGATTTCAATGCATGATGATAATGATTTTCAATCAAATTTGTTGCATTTCTCAAGGTTTGAGGTGACAAAGTATAACAAAATAAAGTAATTAGTAGCTTAGACATCTCAAAACCATACAAGAAATTAGTTGGCAACAATTGCATGCTAACCACATCAATTACACATTAACCATGTTTCTACAATTACAATGACAACAGTTAATCACCGCTAGCGACACATGATACAAAAATTCTTTATTAGTAATTTTATTCAATAATTCTTTATATATAATTTTATCAATAATTCTTTATTAGTAATTTTATCACTAATTCTTTATTAGTAGTTTTATCACTAATTCTTATCACCACCAAACCAACAACAATAATCACATTCACCACCATTAGCATAATAATATATTTAACTATTAAAAGTGACCAACAACCTTAACTATTTTTAATCATCAAAACCACCATTATTAATCAAAAATAACACTTATCAAAAGCTTTTATAAATTTGTCCCAATATCACAAAATCACCAAAATACATAAAAGTAGTACATACTACCTTCATTTCAACCTTAACTTATTCATCTTCAAATCTCACTTCTAACACTTACCCATTACAAATTCTATCAAGATATAAACTAATTTAAACTAAGATTTATGAATTTACCCAAAACCTTAAAGATTAAAGGCACTAATTTTAAATAAGGATGAAAAAGCTCACAAAAATAGAGGAGAGAGAGGAGAGCCGTGTAGGGACAGCCGGCTGGTGGGCGGTGGTGCGGCTGCCGGCGGTGCAACTGGGTGGTTTTGTTGTGATGGGTGAATTTCTTGAGGGAGAGTAAGGGTTTAAGGAAGAAGAAGAGATTGGAGGGAGGTAGGATTAAAAATGTGAAGTGGGTTGTTTGAGGGAGTAATTAAATTTTAAAATCCTACCCATACCTTACTTGGGTATATTATCTACAAGACCCAATAAAAATAATAAATGATCTTAGCCTATACTTAAATTTATTTTAATAATAATAATAATAATCAAAATTATAATAATAATAATTATTGACTACTTAAATAAAAAAAATTTTAAAAATGTATATATCTAAAGGTTAATTCAATTATTCGATAATGAATATATTAAAATCATTTTTTCAAATCATTTAAAATATAATATTGACATAATAAATTATGGGGTGTTACACACTACCACCCCTTAAAAGAAGTTTCGTCCCCGAAACTAGAACATAAAAGACTTTAAACATGAAAATTTACTAGTCAATCCTCTCGAGTTGGCTCCATTTGGCACATTATGCCCGCTAAACCATCATCAAAGACAACTTTGATTGTCATAAAAACACACAATCATGACTTCATTATCATTGTTTTCTAAAAACTAACTTCATTATACATACAAGATTGCATTCAAATACGCAATAGAACTCAAATTTTCAACAGCAAGCATGCAATAATTGCAATAATACACAATTTAAACAAGAGTAAATTACAAAAAACTACCTATTCTATAGCACCTTTGCAAAAAACTACCTAATCTAATTTTTTTTGCAAAAAACCACCTTACATGATATTATTGTTTGCAAAAGACTACCACTTGACGGAATCAGTTAGTTAACCGTCAAGTGGGTCTTTGACCTTGCACATGACAGGCACGTGATCTCCGCTTGGCATTATCAATTTGATCCTTGTATTTTTTTTAAATATTTTTAAAATAAAACAAATATTTTAATAAAAAAAATAAAAATAAAATAAAACAGCACTAAAATTGACATTCATGGATTATAGAGATCTAACTAATTTTTTCCATGAACACTACAAATTACATCCTCAAAAACTATTTTACAAAATAACAAAAACTCAAAATCCAGGCTAGAGGATGTTTATCAAAAAACATTAAAAAAAAATCTCTAATCTTCTACTGATCTTCTCCCTCAACCAAAACACAGTTCATCCAAAATCCACTAAATATCAACTCATAAATCAACATCACAAAACCAAACACGGTATTACCTAATTTTACTAATCTCTCTACGAACCAAAACAAGCCAATTTGAGACCATAATTTTTTAGCAAACTGCGATTCAAGCAACCTTAAGCAAAAATTAATTTATTGTTTAGGAAAAATAATTAGAATAGTGTATTTTCCCAAATTTCCCGAAAATTTCCTCAAATTCAACTAAATTAGGAAGTGGAAAAGAAGAAAAAGGGGTGAAAATTAATGTTAGAGTATTAGATTCTGCACTATCCTCCCCAAATTCCCTAAAAGTTTCCTCAAATTTGAAGTTATGAAAATAATTACTCTAACATTTACCACAAAAATGAAGAACTCAATCTTTGAAATTTATCAACCACACTTATCAACTTTGGGATTTCCTGTTGAAGAAGATAAAAGCATGATGTAAAGGAAGAGATTAATGGAAGTACAATAAAAGAAAGAAAAGAAGAATTAAGAAGACAATGTATGTAGGGAATTTGAGGTAAATAAAGAAAAATAATTGCGGAAATGGTAGATTTAATGAAGTCACGTGCCTTTCACGTGCAAGGTCAAAGACCCACTTGACGGTCAACTAACTGATTCCGTCAAGCGGTAGTCTTTTGCAAACAAAAATATCATATAAGGTAGTTTTTTGCAAAAGATGTTATAGAATTCGTAGTTTTTTGTAATTTTTCCTTTAAACAATAAAAATGCATGAAAACGCGCGAAATTTATCACATTCTACCCCCCTTAAAAGACAAGTTACGACCCCGTAACTAAACTAGCCTCGGTAAAAAGGTGTGGATATTTCTCGCGTATATGAACTTTAACCACGTTACCAAACTTTTTTTTTTTCTTTTTTTTCCTTGTACTTACTTTAGTATTCTAGGGTCTCGCTAATTTTCTTCTCATATGACAAGTTTTCGTCAAGGTGTAACAGTTCAAGACCTAATACATGTGACTTATCAGGAATATATCGTTTAATTTGCAAAATATGAAATACATCATGGACTTTCGTTAACTTATTTGCCACATGAGTCTATAGACAACTTTTCAACCTTTCACTGTGACTTCATACGATTCAATAAACCTCGAGCTCAACTTGTCGTTCTTGCTAAATCTCATGATTGGTTCCATCAGAGAACCCATCAATAGTACATATTATCCCACATGAAAACTCATATGGTCTTCTTTTTAGTTCTGCTTAAGAATTTCGTTAATCATTTTCACATGTTCGATAATCTCCAATAGCATAGCCGATCTAAAGTGATGGACACACTAAAATCATCTCAGCATACTGGGCTGCGATATCAACAACCTTATAAAGCCTCAAATGCCTTCATTTGAGCTTTTGCTTGCGCTACAACGTGTATGGGACTCACAAACATATTTCATTTTTTTTTTGCATAATAATATTATAAAATAATGTTCAAGTCCTCTAAAACCAAATAGATAATTATAAAGTTCAATTCGATTTACTTGCTTAATCGTATCCTTAAACATAAGTGATACAAAAATGTCAAATTTAATCAAATCATTCAACGCTTTAGGTTTCACACCAATTAATAATGTCATAAAACATTAAAATATGAGAACTTCTACCATTCATCTCATGATAGTAATTCTTGTAACCGACCTTTTGCTTTTTGATTTCCCTCACACCTTTACCTACAACATTGAATCAGTTTTGATCCATCACATTTGTATAAGTTACCAAATTATCTAAAAGTCAACTCAATGACTAATAATCACCTTGTTTACCCAATATCATTGGTAAGCAACTCACTTAAATTTCATTTAATTTTTAATTTTAAATATAAATTTTTTTAATCATAATTTACGTTTTCACTTACTAAGTTTTGTGGTACCTAAACCTTAAATCCTCTTCTTCTTGAATATTGGTTAAGTTTCACTCTTTTCGTACTTTTTACTTTGACTTTTAAATTCGTCTTTTAATCTTTGATTTTCTTGAACTTCTCGATTGCCCTTACTTAAAAAAAATACATAAACTTGCCAATTTTGTCATACTTCTTCTTTCTTCTTTTTTTAATCATCTTAATCGAAGCAACAATCTTTCTATTTACCTTTGAATCATTGCACCGTCCACCTTGTCATATATACATCAATTTTATTCTATATATAATGTAAAATTTCTCATTGATACGTAATAATAAGATATGTAGCCCATTGATTTTACATTAGCTAATACAACACCTTAGATCATTCTTATTTAGGATATTATCAATGGTACCCTTGTACTATAGCAAAATATCAATGGTACCCCAGTTAATTTCAATGGTACCCTCCAAGTATATGCTAATTACAACCGTGACACTATTAATCATTTTTCCGTTAAATGCCTGTTAAATCTCGAATTTGACCTAACCATGGTTAGTTTCTTCTTCTTCCCTTTTCCTTTTCTTCTTCCTGGTCTCCTTCCATGGCTGCTTCAAGTTTCAGAGACATTCAAGAAGATCAACAAATGTAAGCAACTTACATTGGCTAATCTCAGGTGGGATTTCACCAGACAACAAATTATTAGACAAATCCATGGATTATCTGTTTCTGGGAAACCCCATTTAAAAGATTATCTTGAAGCTCAACTTGGGTAAGTTTAGGAAGACCAAACCCTTAGGAATAGACCCATTTAAGAAATTCCCCCATTCTAATCCTTGCAAGAGATTTACAGCTTCCTAAACTCTCAGGAATTGGACCAAGCAAGAAATTCCCTAATGTAAGCAGAGTTTGAAGCTTTCCTCCATTACAAAGATCTGAAGGTAAACTTCTAGTAAGTTTATTAGAAGAAAGGTCTAGAAGCTGTAAGTTTCCATTACTCGCCAACTTTTCAGGCACACTCCCGGTAAAATTATTCTCCCATAACTGAAGAACTTCCAATAAAGGCAAATCTCCAATAAACTCAGGAATACCCCCATGTAATTTGTTTCTAAAAAGATTCAAAAGGGTCAAATTTTTAAGGAGAGAAAAGGACTCAGGAATCTCACCAGACAACAAATTATTAGACAAACCCATGGATTTCAAACTACTTAATGACCCTAATTCAGAAGGAAGTGACCCAGAAAGTGTATTTACTTGTAGAAATAAAGTATCAAGTTTTTGAAGTTTCCCTAATTCTTTTGGAATTTCCCCAGATAACCCATAATTAGCACCATCAAAACGCACTAATTCAGTCAAATTCCCAATTTCTAGAGGAATCCCACCTGAATATCCATTATAGTACCCAATATAAAGCTCCTTAAGTGAACTCAAGTTCCCAATCTCTGCAGGAATGTTACCTTGAAGTTCATTACCAGACACAGCAAGATACTCAAGTTTTTTCCCATCTACCATACTCCACCGGAATCTCACCGGAAAAATAGTTCCCACCCAGATGAAGATGTCGGAGCTCCGGCATTTCAATAACACTTAAAGGAAAAGGAAGAACCCCAGTTTGAGCTTCTTGAATGTCTCTGAAACTTGAAGCAGCCATGGAAGAAGAGCCGGAAGAGGAAAGGAAAAAGGGAAAAAGAAGAAACTAACCATGGTTAGGTTAAATTCAAAATTTAACGGATATTTAACGGAAAAATCATTAATAGTGTCACGGTTGTAATTAGCATATACTTGGGGGTACCATTGAAATTAACTGGGGTACCATTGATATTTTGCTATAGTACAGGGGTACCATTGATAATATCCCTTCTTATTTTTAGAAAACTCTTTATCACTAACAACCTCTTTTAATTTGATCTGTGCAAGGATATTGTTCTTCACTATTAACTCTCAATAATCATTCACTCCCTACTATACTTCTTATTTATTTATTTATTTATTTAGGTGCTTTAGATATAAGCTCTCCCCCAAACAGACCATTAGGCACTTAATTTCTTTAAAAAGCAACATTTCCAGTAATTACTCTTAAAATATCAATGAACTCTAAAACTATCACTATTCACAATCCATTACCCGAAACTCTATATCTCAAACATAATATATATAATGTGACAACCTCTATCTCTTTATCCTTTAAGAACGAGAGCACCCTTACATTAAATTACCAAACAACCTTTAAATACATTGAATTCTACGAGCGCCTTGCCTTTTATTTACACCCAATCATTACTGCAAAATTATCTAACCATAAGTCATAAGTAAAGAAACATATATGCCATCAAACTCTAAGTCTTAACCAAAAAGAATATATAAAAAAAATTCACAGTACACTAATACTACCTCTTAATGCAATGACTGGTATATAACATGAACTCAAAGTGCTATAGATCTAATGTCGGTCTATGTGACGACTTCATCCATAATCGAATATGTGTTGTAATATCGTTGGATATTTCTTGTATTGTTACATTTAATTAAATCTAATTATCGAAAACCAAAACCTTTCACCACATCCCAATTTGAAAACTTCCATAGACGTCCATTTAACGTTTTGGAACTTTCATTACCCAACTCTAGAATTTATTTTTGTTTTCTCTCCTGTGCGTATCATTTTTTTTTTGGTATATCAAAAAGCTCGATAAAAAGTGAGTCAAAAATTTCTTGCTCCAAACCAATACTTTAGACTTTAGCATACAAGAGACATTAGGGTGGTTATTTGTTAACAATACTTGGATATAAACTACTCTAGCTTACCACAAAGTACTCTTCATGTCTTCTCACAACTAGGAGAACTTGCTAATAAAGTTTCCTCCCTTGATACTAAAACAAACTTGCTAATAAAGTTTCCTCCCTTGGATATAACCGTTAAGTAGTCGTTATGTGATGTAACAACCTCATTGCAATCAAGAGTCAATCAGATTCAGAAACAATCTATTTGTTATTACAATGGTTAGGTTGCGTAAATCAAAACCCATACCCCACCTAGGCGAGAACCATTTAGGGGTGCTAGGGAAAAGCAATGTGTAGTAACTTTACGGCAGAATGGGGACAATAGGAGAATTGAGGAAAACATTAACTCGCTAAAGACAATGTGGTTTGCAAATGTATTTTTTGTATCACCATAAGTCCATAATACAAAAATACAGATTTGGTCGTAGTTGTGGTAACAGTTGTAAAACGGATTTAACAGTCCATGTGGATGGTTTTGCGGTTTTCTTGGCCTATATCTTTTATCAACCGAGCAACGTGAACTATGACCAGTCAAGATTGGGAGAAATTATATCAGACGCTTTAGTTCATCTTTTTGGTGTGATTCTACCTTCTATTAGACGTTGTAGTCCATTGTGGTTGGTAAGATGTCATTATTTGCAGATCAAGGAAATTTGGAGCACACCCTGAAATGCTCTTTCATGACTAGTTAAAAAGGAGACATCACCGATGTATCTCGTTTTTTTTTTTTGTATATTAATTCATAAAATCGGTAGTGTACATTAACGGAATGCTTGTATTACGCTTTTATCAGTTTCTAGTTGCGCTTCGCTTAAATAATCTTTTTGTTAATTTGTTCGATATTTCTAGTACAAGAGGTTAGGTTTGTAAAAGGTTTGCGTTTTGGCAATAGTTCAGTTATTTATCGATGGAAAACGAAAGAGTGTAGTGTTTGTAAACAAAGAAATTCTTTCCAAAGTCTAAATATTGCTTAGTGAAACAAGGCTTTTGAATACTGTCTTTTTGTTGCGCTTTACTTGGTCATGTTTTTACTTGAACCACAAAACTAACCATCTATCTTGTCTGGCTGTTTCAGGTACAGTCTAACCTATATCCCTTTCGCCAGACGAGTAGTTTCCGATGTGATGATCCGTCACTTTGACACCGAAATTTAGAACTCTCCACTTCACTATTCTCGTCGACATACATTTCTTTCCATACCCGATTTGTACATCGCGCTTCTATTCATTTTTTTCTTGTAACAACTCCCCAAGAAATGAAAAATGTCGACTTTACGATGATCAATCGAAACTATCAAAAGTTTCATTGTGCTTTATCAATACCGACCCTTCACCTCTGGAGTTGAAATGCATATAAGCTGTGATGTTGATTCTTACCAACTCTTTATTTGAGGCTGCACCACCTACCACAGATTGTATACCTTTGCTACTCTATCAAAAGTAGAGATGTTCATTAGGGTCATCAAATCGATTTTAAATCAGGTGTTTTGAGTCAATTTAATATTAGGTCTTGTGTCTATATTGATTTTTATATAATTTTAAATTCATTTCAATGTAAGGTCAAGTCAGATTCGAGTATAAGATTGGGTAAATATTATATCGTCGGGTCTGTTTTGAATGTTTGGTTGGGAGTAATATTTGCAATTGCGTGTCATATTTGCATTTCTCTAGTTACATCATTTTAAATATGAACCTAATTGATGTTTATTTCTCCATTTTTATTTGAACCTAATTGAGCATAATACATTACATCTATGCTAAGCATGAGGAGTAATATAATCTTAAATATGCGCTTGTTTTTCTCAACTAATTATTAAAGAAAATTTGAAAAAAATAAGATTATTAAACAACTTAATTCTAAAAATGAGCTTCATAAAAATTTATTTCCCAAAATAAGCGTCCGTACAACCGAGCCTAGCCTCGGGATAATTCGCTGTTATCAACAGCGAAAGATCCAAAAAAAAATTAAAGGTTAAAGTCGCTGTTACTAACAGCGACTGAATGAGTTGACCAGTCAACTTATTTCTGAATGAGTTGACCAGTCAACTTATTCAGTCGCTTTTAGTAACAGCGACTTTAACCTTTAATTTTTTTATTTTTTTTTGGAGAACTAAAGTAACCGTTGGTAATTTAGAAAAATAGCTGTTAGGAACGTGAAAATAGCCGTTGTAATGATGTTCTATAAATAGCTCCATCATTTCCCATACTTCATTATACCCATTTTGCATCATTCTTCTTCTTTTCAATCAATTTTTAAAGGTAACATAAGGTATTATGTTAGTTTTAATGTCAATTTATAAATGTTAATATTATTTTTGAAAGTTTACTTACGTTTGTATATTATATGTGTTATGTAGATGTCAAAGGAGCATTGTATTGAAGAGCTCTGTGATTGTGGTTATGAAGTTAAGATTAACAATCAACCATCATGTTCATAAATATATGACCACTATACAATTTAAATTCAACAACAAATTCTCGAACAAACAAAATTTAAAATAAAAACGTACCTCAATAAGCTGTAGATCAACAAAAATTAGTTAATTGCAAGCTTTTGAACCTACATTAATGTCAAAGTTGATTAAAATTCAGTAAAACCAAAATTGAAAAATAAACCCTGATTTTTCGAAAATATGAAAAAAACACAAAAACAAATACCTTAGGTCGATGTAGGAAGATTACAGAACTAATTAGTGGTACAAACTTCAAATTTGATGACTTTAGATGAAGGATTGAATGTGATTTAAATGGAGGAATGAAGAAGAAGAAATCGTAAAAATTGAAGCAATGCGCGAACTGAAATGAGGAAGAAGGACTGAAAAAAATATAAACCCCAAAGTCGCTGTTAGTAACAGCGACTTATCCAAACCACTGGTTTGGATGTACGGACGCTTATTTTGGGAAATAAGTTTTCACGGAGCTTATTTTGGGAAATAACTTGTTTATTTGTCTTATTTTTTTCAAATTTTCATTATTAAATCGATTGACTTGACTTGAAAATATTAAAGTATAAGTGATAAGTTGAGGAGAAGATACTCTTGGTCATTTGACGTCTTTTTTGAACCAGAAACTCTCATGTGACACGGTTTAAGACGTGCAATTGGCATAGATTTAAATAAAAAAAATTTATTCTTAGTCATCCTACTTTAAAATTGGAATGAGAATAATAGCCTAGTAGTTGGTCTTTTGAGTTTTAAAATTGTCAAATTTCAAGACTTAAAATGTCAATTTCAAGGCTTTGAAATTAGTCTTTTGAGTAATAGAATTAGTCTTTTAGGCCTTGAAATTGATCTTTTAAGTATCAAAATTGAGAAAAATTGAATTGATTACGACAATTTATCAACAAAATGAACCAAATAGTAGAAGTTTCAACTTAATTCCAAAAGTAAGCGTGAAATTCCCAAACCTGTGGTTTGGGTTGTTCACAGTTACTAACTGCGAACAGGTCAAAAAAAAAACTGCGAACAGCTGTTTGATTTTTTTGACCTGTCGCAGTTAGTAATTGCGAACAGCTAACTCTACAAATACGCGCAGCAGCTCCCTTCGTGCTTATTTTTCCTAATTCTCAAAACTCTATCTTATTCTACTCGACTTTCTCCCTACAAAACAAAATATTAGACAAGCTTCAATCCATCAATTCTTACATTCATCTTTCTATTCTTGTATTCCTCTCCATCACTCGTCGATGGATGACACCACGCGGCATCATCGCAGCATCACACTATGCTCCTGCTGCGCCTACGATGACCCACTTTATAAGTCTTCATTTCAATTTAAATGATTAAGTTGCCGATTACAATTGCAGGCACAAGGTGCGGCAATAGTGATGAGGGTATAGCCACGAGGATTCGGTGAGGGAGATTGCGCAAGGCATGCTCATCGGCACGCAGTTCCAGCACTTCATACCGGAAGTCGCTGCGGAGTCTTCAGCCACTACTGCTGATGCGCACGTGTCATCTCCTGCTTATGACTATCATTTGGAGGAGATGGACCTTTCATACCCCGTTGACGCTGCGGGGACCTTGCAGGCTGAGCCATCGTAGCCATCACAGTACCAGTCCCCTCCTCTGCTAGAGCGACACCCGAGCGCCTCTTACTACCGTAGGAGATGCAGGAGACCAACTCAGTTGGATAGGGTAGATAAGGGTCATGAGCATTAGCGTTTCGTCTTTGTGTATTTGGATTATGTGTGTGTGTGTGTGTGTGTGTGTGTGTATATATATATATATATATATATATATATATATATATATATATATATATATATATATATATATATATATATATATATATATGTTTATTTAGTTTTATATTTCAAACATTTGTATTTATTTACTTGTTTATATATGTTTATCTACTTTATCATAGTTTCCAAACTTTGGCTTACGAATGCTCGGAGTTTTGGCGATGAATCATTCCGCCTAAAACATACATTGACTTGTAATAACTTATTCTAATGTCTCTAATGCAAATATAACAAATAACAACTCAATAATTAGGAAAAAAAATAAATAAAGTAGCTAAAAAAGTCAAACAGTTGTTTGCAGTTACTAATTGCGAATAGCCCCAAACCACAGGTTTGGAATTTTCACGCTTAGTTTTGGAATTAAGTTGAAACTTATACTATTTGGTTCATTTTGTTGATAAATTTTCTTAATCATTTCAATTTTCCCAAAATTAATAACTTACCAAGTCGATCCAATAAGACGTGTTTCACAAATAAAATGGTCTCACCTGTGTTTTCCTACTACATGGGTGTTTGAATGTCATAGATACAATTTTTTTGCTCGAGTTCTGACCAACCTCTTAAAGATTATGATGTATACATTATAACAATATGTTGGAGTTTTGGTGTGACTTTAAGTGCACCAATGATGTATGATGAGGTTGATGGTGTGTGGATGTGTGTACGTGTGTGTATGATGATGTGGGATTCATTATAGAATTTCTGATGAGCCGCTCGACCCACACTGTGGCATGCTCGACCGAGCCAGTTGGCAAGACTAGATTAGTGAGCTTCTGATCTGCTGCTCGACTGGAACACAAACCGCTCGACCAAGGCCATTTCGCTCGACCGGTCGAGCAAGGGTCCAAAATGCACTCTATTTTCTTGCGCGATAAGTTTTATGGGAATGTTTTAAAGTGGGTCTTAGCCTAATCATTGGTATACATCTACTACTATAAATAGGAGTCTCATACACTCACTTCAATGTTTTTGAGTGAGTTTATTTTTTTGACAAGAATTAGACGTATGTATAAAGACATTATTTTTCACTTTCTTAATGATAAACATCTTTTCAAAATTCACATTAACAAAAATTTATAATCAATGAATTATGTTAATATAATTTGTAATTAAAAAGTATAAAGTTTGATTACATCAAGAATGGAAAAATATGTATACAAAACATTATTTAAATACAAAATATGATTCATGAAGTGGTACATGCCTAGCTTCCACTACTTAACCAAGTCCGCCATCTTTTACCTTTCTTCTCAAATCTCAACTATTAGAAACATGTTATATTCATACCTTCTCCTAATAGAGGGCTGAAACAAAGTGAAAGCAATAAGTGTTGTCGAATATGCAATGGAAAAATACTCTGTAGTGACCGATTCAAATTAAGCATAATATAAAGATATAAATATAAAAATAAAATATAAATAAGTATTCTTTTCGATTTTTTTTATTCTTCCTATTTACTTTTTGCACGATTTTCAATGTAAATTTTAATCCTTAATATCTCTAAATACACATAATAAAATTATAAAAAATATATAATAAAAAAGTATACATTAAGATGAATCTAACAAGATCTCACATGAATATATTTTATCTTCTAAATATGCGTCAAAAACATTAATTAAATTTCTCTCTCGTTAAAGTGAAAAATTCTAAATGAAAAGAACATTAAAAAACAGAGAGAATATACTCCAATAGAATCTGTATGTATTTACGCTAAAGGATAAATTCTAATTGTCTAAGACACAAATACACCATCCCTCGATTTACATATGGTTCGTCTGAATTTACAACCATAGAAGTGTGTATATTGTCCAACTACATGTTTTAGTGATTGATATTACGTTAAGTTCGTAACTTTGATTTTAAAAAAAAAAAGAATAATATTGTATTTATACAAATTGATTAATAGACTCCCTCTACCTCCTTATGTTTACATTATATATGACTTAAATACATGACATTTTTTTTTGTATATGGTGCAAACCCAAATGATGAAGATAATAATATAACATATAAATTGTACATGCACCTCTACTATAAGCTATTATATTCACTTATTTATACCTTGTTAGAGTATATAACTAGGCGCGAAGTCAAGATTTAAAATTAGGGGAGCCAAATAGTTGATGCACTAGAAAATTATTTACTATATAAAAACTAGTTAAACTATAAAAATTTTAAAATAATATAGATTGAAATGAACTTGAATCATAGCAAATATTATATCCAACAAATGGAATTAAAGTTCCCTGTAAAAATCTCTTTCAAAAAAAGAGTTTTTGACTCTATATATTCGCCTAGTAAGTCTTAAAAACTATTAAAATTAAGGTAAAAATATAAACAAACACACGAAAATCGAATGAATGTAAAATTATGAAAGATAATGTGTAATGACATTATAATAAAAGTATATTAGTTTATTAAAAAATTATAGTTTAAATTAAAATTTGATTTCTTAACTTAAGTTAAAAATGTGTTACTCCAACGATTGAGCTATTGTAATTTTTGTTATATTTTTACACTCTTTAAACTATATACTATATATTAGTAAGGGGGACCAAAGCTAAATATACAAAGGATCGCATTTTCGGCAAGGGGTACGGGCCCCAATGTAGCTTTGCCCCTATGTATAACATATCATGGGGTTTGATCAACCATTAGCTCAAACTTTTGATTGAATTGATTTCTTGACATGATATTAGATGGCTGCGTGATAAGAGGTTACAGGTCAGATCTCAATCATTCTTTTCATTTAAAGTGGAATATTCAGCGTCGGGTATAAAAAATGTTACATCCACACTAAGTGTTTGATTGAGTTGATTATTTGACACATATACCTATATATACTAAAGAATGATATTGTAATTATACAAATTGATTGATATACTCTTCTAACTCCGTAAATTTACATTATATGACTTAAATATATGAGACTTTTTTAGTCACATTGTGCAAATCCGAATGATGAAGTGAAAAATATAACATGTAAATTGTACACGCACCTCCATTATAAGCTATTATATTCACTTATCTACACCTATTGTTTGAGTATATAACTAGAGGCGAAGCCAAGATTTGAAATTAGGGGAGTCATATAGTCGATACGCTAAAAAATTATTTACTATATAAAAACTAATTATACTATAAAAATTTTAAAATAATATAAAGTGAAATGAACTTGAATCATAGCAAATATTATATTTATCAAATGGAGTTAAAGCTTCCATATAATTATCTTTAAAAAAATAAGTGTTTTTAACTTTATATATTCATCTAGTAAGTCTTAAAAACTAGTATTAAAATTAAGATAATAATAAAAATATAAACAAACACACTAAAATCGAATGAATATAAAATTATGAAAGATAATATAAGTATATTAGTTTATTAAAATTATAATTTAAATTAGGATTTGATCCCTTAATCTTAGGTTAAAATGTGTTGCTCCAACGTTGCTCCAACCAATGAACTATTGTAATTTTTTTATATTCTATACTCTTTAAACTATATATCATATATTAATAAGGGAGGCCAAAGATAAATATACAAAGGATCGCATTTTTGCAAGGGGGGCACGACCCCATGTAGCTTTGCTCCTGTATATAACATATCATGGGGCTTGATCAAGCATTAGCTTAAGCTTTTAATTGAGTTGGTTTCTTAATATGGTATCAGATATCTGTGTGACAAAAAAATCACAGGCTAAATATCAACCACTCTTTATTTACAGTGGAGTATTCAGCGTCAAATATAAAGAGTTTTGTATCCACATTAGGCGTTTGATTGCGTTAATTCTTTAACACCTACACCTATATATACTAAAGCAGTAAATATATATACTAAAGCAGTAAATCTCAATATCTGTTTTTTTTTTTCCGGAAAAAAAAATTCTAAACGCTATTATATATGTACTGAACAGCATATAATTTACGAGACAAACTGATGTCAAATATATAGATATAACATTGGTATACTATATCTATTTTAGGGGCTGATTTCAATTAAGATTTTAAGTGATTATTCTTTTTATAATTTACAGATAGATTTATATAAATGAAAATATTCTCCATATATATAATAATTAGATGTTGTATAGCCTTTAAGAGTTTAGTTTTTAATTAGAGGTTGAAATTCAAATCTTAAACGGTCTCTAACTTTCTTTTATTTAATTTTAATATAAAGTCGTTTAACTTACCGTCTAAGATTTTATACCGATAGAAATTGTAACATTGTTCATTTAGTGTTGCCACGAGAAATTATGTTTTGTAATATTAGTGTTATATAATATTTTATCTATCTCTTTTAGCTTATTTCATATAACTCAAATATTTAAAAGTTTTTTGAGTAATATAATGCAAATTCAAATAGATACATTGTTTATTTACTTGTTATATTTACTTTTTACGCAATTTGATGCGTAATTTTGATTATTTATATCTTAACTTATATTTAAATAAAAATTTAATATTATGAAAATATATGATTAGACGATTTAAACAACATCTTACTTGACTATGTTTTAACTACATATTAGTCATAATATATAAAATAAATTTGACATATAAATAATACCAATAATAGGAATATAACTATTTCAAAAGAGACAAAGTATTATATAGTGGTATTAAAATATGAATGTACTTTAAGTAAGAATCAAAGATTGGTAAGCCCCTAAATTCCAGGAAAGAGGCAAAGTGTGACGCTACTTTTCGACAATTTGACCACCTTCATCTTCAATTTGTAGCATGTTACTCTGTTAGTGTTACTGCAATAATAATTATTGCAGGCAATTTGTGTGGTCAATATACTTTAATAATGTGGCGACTTGCCTTGCAAACCTGTTTTTGGATCTTGTGACTTAATCAAACCTATAGAATTAGGTTTTTTTTTATAGTTGATTTTAAAATTATAAATAATTATTTTAACACGGTTTAGTCTATCATACAATACTTAATTATTTTATAGAATTTTGTATCATACGATACTATAAAAGAACTGAAAAATTTACATGGCCATTTTATAGAATTTTGCATTAATTATGATTTTAAGTATTAAAGGTAAGTTTTCATAAAGATTTTTATTAGATCAAATCATCTAATTATACATCATACAATACTATAAAAGAACTGGAAAATTCCACAAGGCGAATTTATAGAGTTTTGTATTAATTATGATTTTAAGTATTGAAAGTAAGTTTTTTAAAAGATTTTTATTAGATCAAATCATCCAATATACAATACTATAAAAGAATAGGAAATCATATCATATAATACTATAAAAGAACTGGAAAATTCAACAAGGCAAATTTGCATTAATTATAATTTTAAGTATTGAAAGTAAGTTGTTAAAAAGATTTTTATTAGATCAAATCATCCAATTATACAATACTATAAAAGAATAGGAAATCATATCATACAATACTATAAAAGAACTCAAAAATTCCACAAGGCAAATTTGCATTAATTATAATTTTAAGTATTGAAAGTAAGTTGTTAAAAAGATTTTTATTAGATCAAATCATCCAATTATACAATACTATAAAAGAATAGGAAATCATATCATACAATACTATAAAAGAACTCAAAAATTCCACAAGGCAAATTTGCATTAATTATAATTTTAAGTATTGAAAGTAAGTTGTTAAAAAGATTTTTATTAGATCAAATCTTCCAATTATACAATACTATAAAAGAATAGGAAAATTGCAAATGAGGATCTTATAGATCTTTATCAAATGAAATCATTTTTACAGATTAAAATGTGATTCTGGGATGACATATAAATCATGTTAACTATAATATGCAATTGCATCTTTCTTTTAAATTTTTATATATAGGTATTTTCATACTAACAAACTTCATGCATTACACGAGTTTGGATACTAGTTAGAGATGATTTCATTTTTGAATTTGTGGATGAATTAATCTTTCCCATTTTACAAGTTTGTCCATTTTAGTATATTTTATTTAAGGAAATAGAAGTTGACTGTAAGCACAAATGTTTGGTTCGTTTTGAATTAAAAAAATTTATTCTATTTCTTTTGTCCTAATAGATTTAAAGCAAAGACTTTGTGGGGTTTTTAAGAAATTGGTAATAAGAGAAGAGATATAATGAATTATGTGGATAAAATTAAAAGGGAGTTAAAAAATAAAATGTATGGATGAAATTAAAAGAAAATGGCGGGAAATGGTGGATTATTGTCCAAAACAAAAATTGATGCAAAATAAATGAGACAAACTGAAATAGCAATTGATGCTAAATGAGTGGAACAGAGAGTATATTTTTTATAATTTTTAATGAAATCCTTTTAATGATATTGTTTAAAAACTCCTTAAAAGGAAAATTAGAATATGAATTATAATTCTAGATTTAGTAATGGTTCAATGCCTTAAAGAACATGCATGCCACCCTTTGGTAATTGGTTATTAGTTTGAAACGGTCTTATATATACTTAAAATGGCAACAGATAGAAATTAAACTCTTTAACAAAATCTACGGTATCATTAGCTAAGGCCCCTTGAATATCTAAGAGAGATGGAGCCACCAACATAACAAGACATAGCATATGAATATATTGGTGAACAACGTTTATAATACTCTATCTTTTGATAATGTTATTATACTCCATCCGAACCAATTTAGTTGTCTCATTTTCTTATTTGGCAAAGTCTTTTTAGTTGTCCTATTTTTATTTTTGTCAATCTTTTTTTACCTAAATATCCTTAGTTCACACAAGTAATTACGAATATACCCCCATGTACCTTACTTATCCAACTACCCTTCACTATTTACCCTTTACTACTTACCTTTTTTAATGGACCCCACACCATCCTTAATAACCGTGCCCAAGCAAATAGAACATCTAAATTGGTTCGGAGGGAGTATTATTTATATACACTTAAAAATAGTAGCGGATCGAAAACAAGACTCTTAAACAAACTTTGTTAGAATTGGGTAAGACCCCACATACATAACAAGACATAACATATGAATATATGATATATTTGATATAATAATATTTGGGAGGATCATTTGGAAATATGGGAAATAGTGTAGTTGGCTATTGCATAAGTGGAAGGGTCTTAGTGCAACTCTTTCCCATTCCAAAGGGTCAGGATAGTATTGCCAATTTGGAAGCCCATCAAAAAGCGCATCAAGTTTCCCTCATTATTTGTATTTGTATTTGTATTTGTATTTTTCATTGTCTTCAACTCACATATTTCTCCTATATATAATAGCTTCATAAAATATTATTTTTTTACTGGCTATTAAGCTTTTGACATAGTGACCAAAAAATTGAGTATAATAAATTAAAGTGTAGAACATTTAAAAGTATAAAAGAATAAAATTTGAATAAATTTATTAGAACAGACTAAAATAAAAAATTTGCAAATTGAGTAAAGTGGGGTCATACAAAACATATTTGTAATTGTTACACTTAGTGAGATTTTATACAAATAAGTTCTTTTATTGATATTTTAACAAATATCTAAATGGAAAGAAAGGGTGAAATGTGTGCAATATTACACTTTTGATCCATATATAATTTTGATACTATTAGTTTAATTATTATTACATCATTATTGTTATAGTAATTTAATATTAATATTTTTAGGTGTTTAAACAACCATCGTTATTAGTATCAAACCAATCATGTCAATATCAGTATAAAGAGTTTAATTGCAATCACAAAATCATAAAAGATATAAACATGTATAAGATTTAAACTCAAGTTAAAATTATGTTACTATGAGAATTTTGGGTTAATCAAGTGGTGAAAGCCTTAAGAACTTTTCTTTTTACCTATATAACAGAAGTTTCATTTTCATTACTTATAGAAAAATTAATTATTTTTATCTTCTTGCCTGTAAGAATTCGCTAATTTACTATTTTTTTTATCCTTTTATTTTGTCTAAGTTGTGGCTCATATTTAATTAAAAAAATGATTGTGATCCTAATATTTTTCTAGTTGAGTGGACTAGTGGAGTACTTATTGTTCGTTATTAAACAATATCTTATTGTTAAAAGTTTATTGTAATGCAAGAACTAAATCTAATTAAGGATATGATTAGAGGACATAATTTTATAACCATAGATCCTTTTGTTTAATGAATTACATGGAATTAGAATCTTTAAGCTTTGCTCTTTTAACTTTTCCGACACTTCTGTTGGAGATCCAGCACTATTGACAAATGTACGTCTTGAATGTGGTCCTTTGAAAATGAGATTCTCACACTATCAATTTCCAGCAAGTTCGTGTATGAAATCATCTTACAGTGAGACGAGCTCATACACGCATCCTATAGTAATAAAATATTAAAAAAAATGAAACTTGAATTGTATATGGCAATAGCTTTTTTTTTATAGAGTTTGGAATGATCCAATTAAGGCCGTCTCATGGTGAGACGGTTTCAATAAAGAATTAGCAAACAATTTTAGGCAAATATCAATCTAATTATGAGCAATTTCTTACTCATTTATCTCATTGAAATTGTAACATTTCATAAATTGATGTGAAAATTTTTAAAAGCAAATATTGTAATTTTAATGAGACGGAGGGATTATAAATTCGAAGTATAGCATAAGAATACAAATTAATGAGATTCTCATAGAATAGCACTTCTTGGCAATCATCAATCCCTATCACATGTTGCGAAGAAAATGAACACTTTTAATTACGATTTTAATTTATGTATAAGGAATCTTAATTAATTAAATATACTTTTAATATATTTTAGATTAAAATAAAAACAGTTAAAAGGTTAGTTGTATTTCAATCATTTTCTATTAATATCTAATAACATTGAAAATATTTGACTGTAAATCTACGTAAGAATTTGAAAATGACCCGATAAGTATTTAACATGATTTTACCCTAATAATTAATCGTACATTTGTTTTAATATAAATAAACACTAATGGTCATAATTTTAGATAGTTACTTTATTAAAAGAATAAATAATTAAATAAATTCTTAAGTATTAATTGTTTTTATATGAAAAATAATATTTAATATTTAATTTTTCGAATAATGTCCATACAAATTATATTATTGTTTTTCTTATTTCCCATTTGAAATGAATTGCTATTCCTTGAGTTCTTTTATATTTTCTCATTCAAAATTTGGGAAGAAACCAAGACAAGAAATGGTTATACATATTTTGTAATAAGTTATTATTAGAGACGAGTAAAATTGAAAACGATGCAGTATTAGAGTTCGAACAATGTGTTTCAAAATCCAATATTGCCAAGATCGAATGTATGAAGTTTAGTGACAAACAAATTACGCTATCAATGATATCGATGTTTGTAAGAGAAAGTAAAGCAATAAAACGACACAAAGATTTAACGAGGTTCACCCAACTAAGGCTACGTCCTCCGGTGTGTAGTATCTCTTATATTATCAAAGGAGTTCAAAGAACTCTCAAATATGGAGAATTACAATAGAGAAGAGATATAGGCTAGTGTTTGGCTTGGGGTGTATTTTGTGGATAGTTACAATGTGAATGAGAGCTCTCTATTTATAGGAGAGATCACACTAAGTAACATTAAGTATATTAAAGCTATGAATAAATGATAATGAAACATCCCCAAGAACTTGAAGAGTCAAAAACAGCATCTTAGGAGCATCAGATACATCGCTCGACCAAAGTAGAGGCTCGCTCGGTCGAGCGGCCTGGTCGAGCGGACTACAGGAAGCTTCTGGTTGCATTCTGTCTGCTCGCTCGACCCATTGCTCGGTCGAGCGAGCTGGTCGAGCGGCACTTCAGAGGGCTTCTAACAGTATTGCTCGACTTGCATAGTTGAGCATCTTGAATTAAACCTTTGAACTTCTTCATTAAGTCCCATAACTCCCTTAATTAACTCATTAATTCATACCTTAATCATCATCATAAACCACAAATATTAAGACTCATCTTAATACACCCATTCATGACAAATTTATGGGATTCCATCTCAAGAGTCACCACATGAATGCACACACCAAATGTGCACTTAAGTCACACCAATCATAACAAAAATAATATAAAAAAATAAAAAAATATGAATTAAAGTATAAGTGTAACAGTGTCACGCTATTATTAAATTTTGTTGAATAATGTAGTGTACTAAGTTCATTACATATAAATAAAAGTAAATAACATTGAAAATCAAAATCAATTTAATGGCTTTGTTGACTCAATAAATATACTCATGTTCAAAGTTGTCATCTAATTGTAATATATAAAGCATAATCAAATTTCAATCTGACCTTTCTTTTAAATCACAAAGAAGGAATATGATTGGCACATTCTTTTTTCCTCCTTTCCATGATGTTTTATGTACCATTTTAGTTCTACTTGTTCGTTTGGCGATTGGAGTGTACCGTCCGAGATTGTGACAATCAAGATTGTCAAACAATTCTGATATCATGTTAAACAATCAACTCAATTAAATATTAAACTTATTAAAGCAAGTACGAAACTCTTAACAATAACATTGATTTTGACCATATAATAAAAAATGTTTTATCTTGTACTTTGGAGAAAGATGATGAGAATATGTCGAACTATAATGTTTAAAAGTATGGAACAATCAATGAAGTGATCGATGTGGAGAGCTTGAGGCTTCACTAACGTGAGGAACTGTGCCTTGAACGAGGCAAGGCATGAAAAGTCGGTTGTCCGAACAAGGCAACGAGGAAGCAGCAAACAGAAAGTGTTAAAGCATAGTGCTCATTTGAGCATGGTCAGTGGTCGTCCAAGCACATGAGTAAGAAGTAGTCAGTAGGCATCAACTGTAGCCGGTCAAACGAGAAAGGCTGAGGCTCAAACAAGCAGCAGTTCAGAAGGCTTAAGTTGTTTTGTTCTTCTATTTTGTTGTTCATAAAGGTGCATTATTTGTGGTTAGATTGCTATACTTAATTGTGGAGTTAGTATATTAATGTAGAGTCAATGCATTGATGGAGAGTTAAGAGTTGATTCTAGAATGTGTTTTACCCTCTATATATAAGGGTATGAACACAACTCACAAAACTTTGTAGTGAGAAATAATTCATAGGTAAAGACTAAAGAAACTAAGGTGTTAACCAAAAAAGTGTTCTTTCTTTGAGTTAGTATTTGTGATTTTGAGAGACTATTTTTAAGATAGTGGAAGGTTATTTATATTATTTGTATCGTTGAATCCAAATCATAAATAAACTATTATTGAGGAGAAAGTATATTGAGGATAAAGTATCCAAGATACCTCTTATATTATTATATTCATCTTTTTTATTTTTTTTTATTTGTTGATTTTGATCTTGTTTTTTATTTGTTTAACCTGATATATCTTTTATTCAAAACTTATTGTTAAGACTTTAGAAAAGTCAACTACTAAACACCACATCATATATATATATATATGGGAGGGATCCAGTGAGAAGAGGTTGAAAATGAGAAGGGTAAGAAAGACTCAACACCCTTAATTTCACTAAAATAAAAAAAATCTATGGTCACGACTGAGCCAAAAACATATAATTGTAAAAATAACTATGTTACACAGAAAGGTAACTATAAAATGATTTTTAAAATGTTTTTAATTTATAACATATTATTTTTTTTGTATATATAATAACAAAAAAAATCAAACAAAAATCTTTCTCACCCTTCTCATTTTAAATTTCTTCTTATTTGATCCTACTATCTATATATATATATATATTGAATTGAAGAATGTAGTAGTATACAAGTTACAAGTAGCATGGATGACCAACTGATATGAAGAAGTGTAAGACAAGCTAAGGTCAGAAATATAATAAAAAGAAAAGGTCAGAAACATAATTACTGACAACTCATAAGCACACTATACCCACGCTCTATTATTGCAGTCAAAATCATGAACAACAACTCAACAGAATAAACTTCTCCATCTGCTGAACGGACACAAGTTCTTAATTCGTGTTATTGAATTGATTTCACATTAAGTATTACCAGTTGGTTTAAAATCAGATCTTAGATTCATATTGACTTTTATATAATTTAAAATTTTTTAAAAAGTCATATCAATTGAAATTCGATTACAAAATCATGTAAATATCAAATCATTGAATTTATTTTAGACAGAGAGTACAACCACCTAATTGTAATACTACTAGTAGTACTTACAAACAGTTGGCTTCTTCGGGAGGATGAATCTTTCCAAATGTGGACCATTCACATTATATTATTTAAATTAATTCCCGTTTGGGGTACTTTATACTAAGATCTTTTCTTACAAAAATTCAACAATTAATGCATCCAAAAGTTATATTTTCTTATATTTATCCCACTATTCTTATTTAACTTTTTCGTCACACGTTGAGGAACTTTAATTTTTAATAATTTTAATTGTACATAATTTAAAATTATGAAAAATTAATATTAATAATTTTTATATTAAGATGAATCAAATATAATTTCACCTAATTATATTTTAATCTATAAATTATTAATATAATACATTAAGAATAATAAATAAATAATAACTAAAACTATATAAGACTAATAAGCAAAATATGAGGGAGTTAATACAAACGCAAATGACAAAAAAAGTAATTGAAAAGAAAAAAGTTAGTGGATAAGAATAGGGAAAAGTAGTGAATGGTGATTGGTGAGTAAGTGTTTAACCGCTATTTTCCAAATGCAGTAAAATTACTGGTCATTTGATTATAAATGGCAACATGCATAAAATCTCAATATTTTCATTTTATATAAAATGCTTTTACCATTTGAAATTAACAAAATTATTGCAATAATGGTATCTAATTCTTCTAAAAATATTATTCTTTTATTTAATTATTTATTGAGCCATTATATTTTTTGTAAACAATTTGAATATATTATTAAATAGGTTATTATAAATATCATTTTCATATGTGCTTTTATATTTTCTAATCTTTTGCATTTTGTAGACAAGTCTATTGAAAAAAATCTTGTTATCCTAATTAATTATTTTTAATTAGGTCTTTTTCTACATCCAAATCCATCAATATTTAGCACACTGTTGAATGCTGATACATAACACTTATTTTTAATACAATAAATTTAAATTTTGTCACTTTAATAACGACTATGATTTAATCCTATATGTAACGTATTAAATACTTTTAAAAATTACTTGGTTGAGAATTTAAGTTAAGTTGATAAACAATTTTTAATATAAAATTGTACAAAAATATTTAATTCAAATTATGGGATTTTAATTAAATAAATCAATGTACAAAAGTAGTAAAAACCAAGTATCAACACATGTAGCATTCACCTAGTCCATAGACCATAGAATAAGTATGGGAGTTGGGACCATCCTTTTTTAAAAGGGTCTTGGAGTTTAAGCCAGCTGCTATTATATCTCTAATTGTAATGTGATTTTTCTCAATTGGCATCTTATTGATAATAGCACCTCCTTATAAATTTCACATGTTAGAATAGAATCTCTTCTTCTCCTTGGACCTTCTAAACAATTATCATTGATCATTATTCGTATTACTATTAATAGTGACATATTACAAAGAAAAAATAATAAATAATTATCAGCGTAAGTAATAATATACTTTTGTGATTTTTGTTATTTCATTTTTTAAGGTAATAATATACTTTACAAGACCTTATGACTATATATAAGAGTCAAAATTATAAATATTTGGTGGAAATTAAGTATTTTTTCGTTTTTTTTTTGACACAAAGATTAAGGTATTAGGTTTGATGAATTAAAGTGGAGGTGCTTTAAATTTATTCAAAAGCTATAGATGATTTGTCTGAAGCATTCGCTTCACAGTCAAAATCTAGAATTATTTTTTGCATATAATTATGGTTTCACATTGTTTGTTATATTTGAAAATTTACACAAAGTTTAAATATATTCAACCTTAAAAATATAAATAGATTTTATTAAAAAAAACATATATTAAAGTTATATATTGTGAGACGAATACACTAAAAAAAACAAAGTTTGGCGACAAAAAAAAAAAAAGCTTTTGTCTCTAAGTTTGGCGACAAAACTAGCAACAAAAAGGCATTTTTTGTCGCCAATATTATTGTTTAAAATTTTTAAACTGTTTATTTTTTAGTAATTTGGCGGGATAAGTTTGATTGAACATTAAAAACTTTTTTGCGACAAACTCTTTGTTGCCATTTTATCTCTCTTAATTTTGGTGACAAAACATTTTGTCACCAAAACATATTCATTTTCTTTATAAGCTAAGTATTGTGCAATATCTCTCTTCATCTCCCATCTTCCTTCTCTGATCTCCATATTTCTAATCTCAAACTTTTTAAAAAATCTTTCCAATATTGAGTTTTGAATGCTTCGATTTGGATTGTATTCATGGATGTGAGTTGTATTTGTTCTTCGTTTTTGTGTTATTGTACGATTTTGTTCTTTGATTTTGTGTTGTTCTTCGATTTTGGGTTGTTGTTCTTCGTTTTTTTCTTCGATTTTGTTCTTCATTTTTTTTCAAGTTTTTGTTGTTCGTTTTTTTCATTTTTAAGTTGTTGGGTTTTTGTTTTTGTTTTTGTTTGCTTTTGTTTTCATGTTTTTGTTCTTCATTTCTTTCATGTTTTTTGTTTTCTTTTTTTTCAGATTTTTTGTGTTGAATCTTTGTTTTTTTTTTTGTTTATATTCTTCATTTATTTTTCAATTCTGAGTTTTTTTTTCTTCCATATTAATGGACCATTTAAGAATTTTTAGAATTTTATCTATTTTTCAGAATTTGGAAAGAATAATTAATTTTTTAGGGAATCATTAATCTAATAAAGAACCATTAATAATTTACTAATTATTTTTTAGTTAAAATTTAATTTGCTCATTAAATTTCATTTAAATCAGTTTTATTGTGTAAATATTACTTTAATAATTTATGTTTGTTAAAAAATTTGAATATTTGTTGTTATAGTTAAATAATAATAGCAATTACTATTATTATTTAATGATAATGAATATTCAATTTTTTTATAACATGTAATCAATATTAGCGACAAATTAGCGATAAGTTTTTTTTGGAGATAAAGTTTTTAGCGACAAATCGTTTTGTCGCCTATTTTGTCACCAAACGTGTTTTATGACAAAGTAAGCTACAAAAACCCTTTGTCGCCATTTTGCTTTACATTTGCTGTGATATAATAAGAACTTAGATTGATACATTTTAATTTTTTTACATCTATGAAAAATTATGTTTAAGTTTTCTCTCTTCCTACTTTAAATATTATACTAAATGTTACCATTAATATGAAATGGGAAAAGTAATATTACACGATAGTACATAATTAAGAATAACAAAACACATGCATGGTCATTTATGACCATGGGCAAGTTAGGTATTTGCTTACGGTCCAAAGTTAGAATGAGCCCTAAAAATAAAAACACTAGTTAATGAAGTAGACACTTAAAAATTTACAATTTATGATTTATTCTTTTATATTTAAAAATTATATGACACGTCTACAATTTGAATGCTAACTATAATATATAGGGTTTGTATTTGTTATTTTTCCAAATACCCATTTTAAGTTCAGAATCGGTCTTTCACAAAAGGGACCTATTTTTTTCAATTTGCCTAGGACCCATACTATATTAGGAACGACACTCAATACATGACTATACATCCTACCCTCCCATTCAAAAAAATATTAAAGGAATTGACTAACTAATTTTAAAATTGAATTTTCTTAATCGTTGCTTGAAAAATTATAATTCTATCGGCTGACTAATCTGTTGGCAGCAACACAATTACTATTGGCCGCATAAACCTTAACAAGGTTTCTAGATACTCTTTGTCGTTGTGTAGAATTGACGTCACTCGAACTGATTTACTTACTATGCCCCCTCTTATTTTACACCGTTAGAAATGAGTAAAATTTAATAAAAAGAAAAATTTATATTGAGAATAAGACAAAAAAAATAAATAAATAATAAATATAAGTGGTTAAGATAGAGAAATAGCAAAAGTTTATTGATGAAATTACAAGAATAAGAGTGAGACTATTATAAAAAAAGTGCAAAATCAGAGAAAGAATTAAAATTAAAAGTTGTGCTAAATGAGATAAAGATAGAATCTTAGTAAAGCCATAAATGTTGTCCACCTTAGTTTGTTGAGTTTAAATTTTAGTACTATTTGTTTTGGGTTATAGGGTACGTTGAGAAAATAAGAGTTAGGTGAAAATCAATTTTAAATTTTGTTAAAAAAGACGGGAATTGCTCTGACTGATATAATATCTGATTTGAAAAAAATCTTTAGTATGATGTTTTAATATCTTGAATACAATTAACAAGAAAAGGAAATTTGATATTCATAAACTCAATTATTTTTATTTACTCAAAATATACCTAAAATATTCCCTCCTATTCATCTTAAGTGTCTCATTTACTTTATGCTCTCTATCCAATGCACTTATTCAATTCTTAATATATTGAGTTATGTATAATTAAAAATTATAAAAAGTTGATATTAATAATCTTTACATCAAAACGAATCAAATAAGATCCAACATAACTATGTTTTAACTTATAGATTAATAATAAAATGCAATTTAAGAGTGATAAATGAATAGTGTCTCAAAAGTAAATTGGACACCTAAGGTGAATAAAAGGGTGTATAAATGACTTATATATAAATCTAGATATTAGGATTGTATTCAAGATATGTACTACAAATACAACTATCCTAAAATTATGGACTTTATTAATGAGTACCTTATAAGAAAAATCATATTGTATAATTAAATAAAAATTAACCATGTTTGTCTTAAATCAAATATAAAAATTAAATAAAAACACTCTATTTGTTTATTTATAGATTGTCCACTTTAATAGTTTGACAAAAATTTGACAATATAACCTTTTAAGATAGAAGCTAGGTATTATTATTATAGAAGTATAAGCATTAAATATTTAAATCGAAAGTAATTAATGCATTAAAAATAGGTTGATGAAATATTATTTTGTTTTTTTAGACGAAATGGTCGTACTTCCTCTGTTTTTATTTGTTCTTCCTATTCACTTTTTGTGCAGAACTTAATGCAAAATTAAATATTTAAAAATTTCAATTGTAAGTTTTTAAAAACTCTGAAAGTTGATATTTTGAAAATATATATTGACACGAATCGATGAAAATCCCACATATATATGTTTTTTCATATAGAGTAATGAAAAATCATAATCAAAATTTAATACTAAAATTCGCAAATTCTATTTGAGAATAACATATAAAAAGAAAGCCAAGTAATATAGTATGACTTAACATACTTTATAGGTTGCTTCTTTTTAGTACACTTTTTATTCATATCATTATACATTACTTTTTATTTTAATTTTTCTTATTAATTTTGTATCTTTTTTTGATGTTAGTCTCACGTTTAATTTTTTACGTCTCATTCAGAAACTTATATACTGTATTTATCTTAACCATTCAAATCTATAATAGAGAGTCTATTCCATGATTTATAAAATTTGCTATAGTCATCCATTTCGTCATGTTATATTACTATGGTCAACTAATCACCTACCACTGGCCATTTTTACCAAAATACCCTCAATTATAATCTCTGACAATGACTATGATTAATTAGGTGATTCTCCCCCGGTTGCAACCATATCAAAATTAGTACGATTACAAATTATTTTATTTTAGTCCACTAAAGTATTCTTTTGAATTAATTATTTAATTAAATTATATTTAATCATATATTCGTGCGGGAACCAATGGAGTACATTTGATCGTCAGAATTCAGGCCTAATTATAATATTAACCAACTAATTATCATTACATTACCTGTTTAATTAAACACAAATTGAGAGAATCCTACGGTGTCACGATCTCTATTGAGTTGATCTAAAATATAATTGTTGTTTTAAATTGATTACGTAATTTTAAAGTGATTTATTTTTGTATAGTTTTATACTTCCTCCTATTCGTTTTACTTGTCCCATTTGGTTTTTCAACACTATAAATTATTTATCAATCACTCTTATTTTGTGATTTGTTCTTAATCTAAGTTAAAACATAGTCATGTAGGATCTTGTTTAATTCGTTTTATTGTAAATTTTATTAATATTAACTTTTTATAATTTTCACTCAAACATAATTAGAGATACTTAATATTAAGAACTTGCATTAGCAAATGTGCCAAAACCAAATGGGATAAGTATGGAGAATATGAGAGAGTAGTAATCTCTTTTCACTTTGAAATGATCACTTAAAATCTTAAAATTGATTACTCTTTCTGTTTTCATTTGTTTTTTCCATTTACGTTTTATGCAAATTCCAATGCAAACTTAAAAGTCATATAATTTTAATTGTGAGTTTTTTAAAAATTCTAAAAAGTTGATATTTAGAAAATATATAGTGAGAGGAATCTATCAAAATTTTACATGAATATGTTTTTTCAAATGGATCGATGAGAAATCATAGTCAAAATTTGACATTAAAATTCTTAAAATTTATTTTAGAAGAAAATATGAAAACAGAGAAAGTATAATATTAACCAACTAATTACCTGTTTAATTAAAATAAAACAATTAATTAACGGATTGTGGGACAATAATACATCAGAGTTCATGCCTAAATAAAATAATTCAATTAACCAGCTTTATTGACTGGTTAGTATAATAAGTTGTGTCTCTAATCATGAGAGGTTCGACAGGATCTAGCAATTTTAATATTTCTATATGCTAATTTCGAATTATATTATAAATAACCTGACACAATTAAATATAAATGTAGAAAATTCTGAAATATGTTGTCCCTCTTACTAATTATAGTAATGTGGGAAATTTTTTAGTTTTATGTGAAAGCGCAAGCCTCAAAGAGGTTCAACAAAGAAAAACAAATGAAAAAAATAATGCAAAATGAGAACACAAGTGTTTATGAGGTATCTTGAATGCCTCCCCCTCAAATGTAGTTTATTATAATGAATTCAACAATTACAAGTATAATAAACTCCCTTATCTTAAGAACAATCTCTCAAGATCACAAATACTAAAGCAAAGTAAGAACACTCTCAAGTTTCTAACAATACAATAGCCCTCTCAACAATATGTGTGTTTGTGGTGTTTTTTACTATGGGTGATGAATCCTATTTATAGGCAACGCATTCATCACCCTTAGTATTCCCTCATAAATCACCATAAACCACAATTAACATCCAATTAACTATGACAATAAACATTACAATAAACAATAGAAGTAATGCACCACATAATTGCATAGCCATTTCACATTCTGACGAAATCAGAATCCTATGTAGCCTTTTGAACTTTCGCTCGACCCGAGCCACTACCTCGCTCGGTCGAGCGAGCTTCCAGAGAAGCTACTGACCTGATCTGCACATCTTGCTCGACAAGTTGCTCGACCGAGCCACCCCCGCTCGACCGGTCGAGCGAGCCCTCACTCGATCGAGCGGCTGGTCGAGCAACACACAGCCTGTTCCTCTTCTTGTTGCTTCGATCAAACAACTCTCATCAACCGTTCCAAACCTTAAACCACCCATATTCGACACATCTTTATCGACCCTCTCTAAAGTACAAGACAAAGCATGTTCGACTATATGTTTAAAGTGAACGTCATTATTAAGATTATTGGCACTTGCTTTAACATTATATATATATATATATATGTGTGTGTGTGTGTGTGTGTGTGTGTGTGTGTGTGTGTGTGTGTGTGTGTGTGAGGGATCCAATGAAAAGGGTAAGAAAGACTCTACACTCTTAATTTTACAAAATAAAAAAAAAATCTATGGTCATAATTGAGCCAAAAACACATAATTGTAAAAATAACTATGACATAAATTTTTAGAATGTTTTTACTTTATAACATAATATCATTTTTGTATATATAATAACAAAATAAAATCAAACAAAAATTCTTTTCATCATTCTATATATATATATATATATATATAATGATGAAAAGAATTTTTGTTTGATTTTATTTTGTTATTATATATATAAAATCAGATTATATCATACAATTTAATTAAAATGTTAAATGCCAACTTTTGGGACTAGATTAATATATTACTTTTGCATTTTTTTTTTTTTGAATTTGGGAAGAAACCAACACAGATAATGAAAAATATACACAACGCAAAAGTGACAGAAATAAAATAAAATATATGAATAAGTATTAGTGTAATATAGTGTGGAACCATTTTCAAAAAAATATAGAGACATATATTAAATGAAAATATAACAAAAACTTGGGAGTAATAATAAACACTCCTATTGTTGAAAGTAATACATCTATATTCCTATCTTGTTAATTAGGATATTATATCTTCTCTTTATCAGGTTTACTATTTACTTTAGAAAGATTGATATTTCATTCTTAAGATATTATTAGCAACAATTATTTGAAAAAAATAAAATAAGGAATAGTTTATGATTATTACATATAAGTCATTCTAATACATTGTTCCATAAAGAAAATATATTATATCCATATTGAAAGGATTTAATGTAATAAAAAAATATATACATGTCCATATAACAAGTAGAAGAAACATAATCTATTTATCCATCATATCAACATAATCAAATAATAATAATAATAATAATAATAATAATAATAATAATAATAATAATAATAATAATACATGAAATTAAATACATATAAAAGTTAATTGAAAATAACAAATGTCATTCGATTTTCTAAGAACATTGACATTAATTATTACATATCCTTTCTTAATATTTCAATCTTAAGTCCACACTCCTCACTATCCACTCAACGTTATTACACTTTCTTACTTGCACTTCTTAATTTCGAGATTGGTGCACTAAGTTTGTATGTGATATTAAGAGCTTTTATAATATATTCAATGTATTTAACAAAATACATTACCAAGTTAAAGCTTATAGATCTAAGAATGTGATACAACTTAAATGCCACTGATAATAATGTCAAAAGTCAAATATCACACTTATGTTGAATAGAAGTAATAATATATTTTTTTTTGTTCTTGTATACTTGTCATTGATAGTATCATTCTCCAACATAATATATCACTATTACAAGTATTTCTAAGCAGATATAATACTTTCTTCGTTTTTATTACTTGCAACTTTTGTACTTTACTAATGTTCTTCGTCAACTCTTATAATTGTATATATTACGACTAATTTATAATAAAATCACACAATAAATTGTTAAAAAAATAAAGATAAAACTACGCTTTGGATAGTTGTGAACATTTACATGGAGGCGGCATGGTTCGGTTCAGAACCAAATTCCAAAGCAAGTGGCGGCGCAAAATGTTGTGTTTATCTCTCTCAAGTCTCAACTGAATTACAACTATAAAACCCTTCCACAATGGTCAGTCACACAGTACCACTATATTAAAAAAAAAACTTTTTACAAAAAAAAAAATTATTTAAAAGTACTCTTACTTTTCCCTATTCCCTTTACAAATTTTTTATTAAGACCGTTTTATTGTGAGACCGCTTAATATGGATTGAATGCAATATTTATTAAAAAATTTTAATATAGTTTTTCATTTGCTTAATTAATTTTCTTAAAAAATACTCCTATCGTTTCTTTTCAAACGTCTTATTTTCTTTTTACACATTTGCCAATGCACTAATTTAATTTTTAATATCCTCTAATTGTAAATAATTAAAAATTATAAAATATAAATATTAATAAACCTTATGTTGAGATAAATCAAATAAAATTTTATTTGACTATGTTTTAATTTATAAATTAATAATAAATCATAAATCAAGATGTTATTCTTTCTTTACATTTGGGAAATGGGAAGAATCAAGGAGTGTACTGATTAATGATAATGTTTTATTGATAGTCACTATTATTTTGAATAAATGAGAGTACTTTTTTCTTCTTAAATTTATTTTTATTTGTCGTTTTATGCCTTATTTCTCTTTTAAGAGAAAAGAGTGGTGAGGTAAGAAAGGGTATTGTTAATATGAAAGAGAATCAAATAGCTTTTTTTAATTAAAAATGTAAATATACAATGATTTTTTAGTATACTTTTTATGTTTTAAAATATTTGTAATGATTTTTCACGCAATTAAATATACTAATTTTTAATATTTATAATTATATTATTAAAAATTATAAAAAATTTATATTTATGAATTTATATTAAAGTAATTGAAACAGAGAAAATATTAGAAAATTAAATTATTTTTGTTCATATAAATATTCCAGAGAACAATGCAAATAATTTTCTTTTTTGAAGAAATAAGAACGGAAAGTAAGATAAAGATTAGGACAATAAAATGACACTTATGCCCTCTCAGCCAATCCCCATCTCTTAGCGGCTGTCGCGTGCCGCATAAGGTCATTTCTCCACGTGGCTACATCACCCTATTTCTTTTTGTCACGTCTCTTGTGTTACCCACTCCCTACCCTAGTCCCCACCTCTATTTATTTGTTTTTTTAATTTTTAATTATCCACTTATTTTTTATTTTACTTTTGCAAAATTTTCAGAATTTTAAATTTTAATATCTTTATATATATATTATAAAAAATTATAAAGAATATACAATAAAAAAGCATATATTAATAGTAATTTTTCTTCTTTAAGTAGTACTTAGTAAAAATAAGAGTTTATAAATGAATACTTAATAATTTTAGTAATTTTTTTGTAAAACTCTATTTTAATTTTTTTTTAAAAAATTATGTTACTTAAATTATTTTAGTAAAAATATAAATTAAGAATTAAATTAGTCAAAAAATTGGTATAAATATTTTATGTAAAGTAAAATTAAATTTTGGTGACAAGGAATGATGTAATAATCTTACCCTAATTTATAGTAATTGAATAAATTTTCTCCTTATTAGGCTATTAGTAATAAAAAATTAAATCATAACCACACTCCATTCCCCCTTTTATAAAAGAAACCCCAAACCCCTCTTACCCAAATGCTTTCACCTTATTCTTCATCGACTTCTCTCTCTAGTTTCTACATAATTTCTCTCTCATCTTCGGGAAAAATCCGCCATTGTTAAGGAGATTTGCTTTGTTTCTCTCTCCTTAATCGGTGTTGTTTTGCCGCTTAAATCGTCGACAATTTGGACTAATCCTGTGCGGAAAAACGCAACAATAGTAATATATTGAATATCCTTGTTATTATTAATATCATTGTTATAATAATCAATTAATCTGATTAACACAATTAAATCAAAACTCGATCTGAAAAACACCTGCAAAAAAGTTTGATAAATTTATTGTGTAAGATTGGTCGATATGTCGGTGGCAGCAGGTGTAGGTTCGGTTTTACAACTCCGAAGCAAGGTAGATTCAAGAAGCTTCTCAAAGCAGCAGAATAATGGAGGAATGTTGGTGGTTGCACCTCAGTTTTGCAGGTTCGGGAAGAGAAGTTCCCGAAGCTATGCGGTTCGGAGATCCGAAGCCAAGATTTGTGAAAGCAAATTCTTTGGAAATAGGCTAAGATCTGATAGATTACACCAATTAAATGTTAGGAGTCCGAACCATACGTTGAGGTTTGGTATTCGATCTGCATTATCTCAGGTTCCGGAGCAACCTCTAGGGTTGTATGACCCAAAGAATGACAAGGATTCTTGTGGTGTTGGTTTTGTCTCTGAACTTTCCGGTGAAAGCAGCCGTAAAACGGTTCGATTATTTACTTTCATTTTTTTTTAGGGTCTTTCATGATTGCAAATCAATATCTGTTATTAGGTTTGACTTTTAGCGCAAATTATTTTATATTGTATGGTTCTTTTGATTTTTTTTTAATGGATGAATGAAGGTGACGGATGCAGTAGAAATGTTAGTAAGGATGTCTCACAGAGGAGCGTGTGGATGTGAAACCAATACTGGTGATGGTGCTGGTATTCTTGTTGGTCTTCCTCATGATTTCTTTGTAGAGGTTTGTTATATTAATTTTTTCTTTTTTAAACTTCAAAATAATTGTTAAACACAAATTCCAGCCTTTTCTGTGTATTATACAGTTAGCGGCTATATAAGTTGGGTTTTATCTACAAATCATGCGTTAATTGGTGTAATGTGTTTCCGTCATCTTTTGCTAGTTACTCCTGTTATTATAAATTTGAAATTCATGGTCCTTAATTTAATTTGCAACGAATCCTTTTAAGTACTTGCTATTTTAAAACTTGCATAATTTTTTGATGGGAATATACATAGATTAAATAATTTTTTTCTCATAAAATACAAAAAGGGTGGCATGTCACATGAATGGATATTTGTTGCTCCTATGTTTTCTATGGACATGATTGTTTTGTTGGTTTTCATTATATAAAACTAGGTTTGATTGATTCAGGTGACGAAGGATCTCGGTTTCGAGTTGCCACCACCTGGACAATATGCAGTTGGGATGTTTTTCTTGCCCACCTCTGAGAGCAGAAGGGATGAAAGCAAAAATGTGTTTACTAAGGTAATTTTGTTGCTATGAAATTAATCGGGTTTCATAATTTGAGCTATTGTAGTAGTTATTCCTTATGATTTTTTAGCTTTCGGTTGAAAGGAAATTTCACGTGATTGTTATCTTGTAATGTAACATCATGTTGTTCCTGTTTTTGTGGGTTTTATCAACTTTTTCCAGTTTTCACCATCATTGTTGTTTTGAGCAGAATTCAAACCATTCTAATTATTGTCGACTTTTCGGTTGAATATATTGTAAAGATCATGGGGTCAATTTGTTTGTCTAGATGTATTAGATATAAAAAAAAATCATGATCTCATCACATTCCACAAGCACATGTATTGAATATTTGGAACTTGGTTTTGGACAAAAGTAATGTAGTTTTTTGATCAAATTTTTGAGTTGGACGCATTTTTTTATACTTGTACATGAACTCATGAATGATGGATCGAGGATTTTGGGAGGATGGTCACTTGACTTAATTTTTTCGGTATAACGTGAATTGGTCATGGGCACTTGACACTTCTTTTTGTTTATGCAGTTTGTTTTAAATTCTTGCTAAACAGATAAAGAAATATGTTTACTGAATGATCTGATGTCTTTTAGGTGGCTGAGTCACTTGGGCATACTGTCCTTGGATGGCGTTCTGTCCCAACTGACAATTCCGGACTGGGAAAGTCTGCTTTGTTGACTGAACCAGTGGTTGAACAGGTGTTTCTTACCCCAACTCCTCGATCGAAAGCGGACTTTGAGCAGCAGGTATATTTGTTTTTCCTGGTATTTTCATCTACTGACTGTTGCTTCTCTAATAGACTTGAGTATGCTAGAACTCATGATGGTTATACAACTAGATTTATGAATTTCAAGATCAGTATTTTCTGTATCGATGTAGGAATTGAGTCTATCAGGTAGATAAGATTGTAATTGAGTCTATCAGGTAGATAAGATTGTGATTTCCTAGATCATTGAGAAGTTTTGAGTTATACTTCTGTTCTCTAATTTAATGTCCACCCCTCCAACAACTGTTACATTTTGTTTGTTATTTGTGACAGATGTACATACTTAGGAGAGTTGCTATGGTAGCGATTCGAGCAGCTTTAAATCTTCAGCATGGTGGCGTTAGGGACTTCTACATATGTTCTCTGTCATCTAGGTTTGCATCTGACTTTGTAGTTGTATCATTTATGGCACCATCTGCTATGTGCTTGCAACTTGATGTTGAATGAGACTATGATTTGATGTGCAAATATTGCAGGACTATTGTGTACAAAGGTCAGTTGAAGCCTTCTCAACTGAAGGAGTACTATTATTGGGACCTTGGCAATGAAAGGTTTACGAGCTACATGGCCCTGGTAAATATATTTTCTATTCACTTCCTTCTTTGTCTGCTAACTTATATTTTAACAACCAGAAGCAAGGAAACTCCGGGTAACTGACGAGGTGAAAGGTTGAGGAATGACTTCTGAGGCATTGAAGTACGAATGATCTCTTAAGTTCTTCCACTCCTTGATCACTTTTGTATTTGGATGCTGGATTGGATGCATTGGGTGTGTTGGTAAGGAACTCATTAAATCATCTTTGCAGAACTTGGTGCTGTACCCTCTATGATGTTCTTGAGGAGAGATGGAAGAGTGTGTTGAGGTAGTTTAGGGAGAATTCTCGCACTGTAAACCTAACGACGGTCCATTTTTAATACAAAATTGAATTTTAATGGTTTTTAAAGAGTGTTCAAAAGTTAGGTATGGGTAATTTCTTCGACTATAATTTGTGGGCTTTCATTTTTTTCAGGTGCACTCTCGATTCTCCACCAACACATTTCCCAGTTGGGATCGTGCTCAGCCGATGCGTGTGTTGGGTCATAATGGGGAGATTAACACTCTTCGTGGCAATGTAAATTGGTAAGTCAACCGACTCAGGGTTTTCTAATACATCCAATTTGGGTGTTTATTTAACTCAAGGCTTGCTCATACAACCACATATTCCTAATCCTTGAAAATATTTCAGTGGATTATTAACTAAACTACTAACGTACTAGCTCCTTAACACTTGGGGTAAGTTTTCTATTTAGTAGTATTAGAGAAGAATCCTTTCAGAGTTTTGACATTTTGTTTCAAAATATATTTTCCCAGGATGCGTGCGCGTGAAGGTCTTCTTAAGTGCAAGGAACTTGGTCTTTCAAAAAATGAAATGAAAAAGCTCTTGCCAATTGTGGATGCCAGTTCTTCTGATTCAGGTGAGCACTCAATACTTAGTCATCTTCTTTGCTTAGTTGACGTGACGTTTATTGCTTCTAGTACTTGAGGGGTTTAGAAGAGAAACTGTATCTATAAATATGGCTTAAATGAAGCCAAGGTCATTAGCTGAATATTAATTTTAACTGCTTTATTTTTATAGGAGCTTTTGATGGTGTTCTTGAGCTCTTGGTTCGTGCTGGTAAGACTATTCCTGAAGCTGTCATGATGATGATTCCCGAAGCATGGCAGAATGACAAGAATATGGATCCAGAACGGAAGGCCTTTTACGAGTACTTGTCAGCCCTAATGGAACCATGGGATGGTCCAGCTCTTATAACATGTAAAAACTTATTTTCTCTAATATTCTATAATTCGAGCTAGCTGCCTTGCTAACAGGAGTTCCTTGCAGTCACTGATGGCCGATATCTTGGAGCAACATTGGATCGGAATGGTTTGCGCCCTGGGCGTTTCTACATTACTCACAGTGGACGAGTTATAATGGCAAGTGAGGTTGGAGTTGTCGACATTCCACCAGAAGACATATCCAAGAAAGGACGCCTCAATCCTGGGATGATGCTTTTGGTTGATTTTGAGAAGCACATTGTTGTGGATGATGATGCCTTAAAAAAGCAGTATTCACGTGCTCGGCCATTTGGTGAGTGGCTGAAAAGACAGAAGTTAGTCTTGAAGGACATAGTTGAGTCTGTGGCTGACACAGAAAGGGTGCCCCCAGCTATTTCTGGAACAGTACCTGTAAGAATAGTGATCAGTTATTAATGTTTGTTTCGTCAAAAATCTCGTTATATTGTAATGATGATCTGATGGGGTTTTCTATCTGTGTATTATAGGTATCTAGTCAGGATGAAGATATGGAGAACATGGGCATTTACGGTCTGCTGGCACCACTGAAGGCTTTTGGGTAAGTGGCTAAACTCACCCCACTTGGCACATATATTTGATAATTTTACAGCAAGAGATAACATAATGGTGATATTTTTCTATAGGTATTCTGTTGAAGCCTTGGAAATGTTGTTGATTCCCATGGCAAAAGACGCCACTGAAGCTCTTGGTTCCATGGGAAATGATACTCCCTTGGCTGTGATGTCAAACATAGAGAAACTCACTTTCCAGTACTTCAAGCAGATGTTTGCTCAAGTCACAAACCCACCCATTGATCCTATCAGGGAGAAGATTGTGACATCAATGGAGTGCATGATTGGTCCTGAAGGTGATCTAACAGAAGTGACTGAGGAGCAGTGCCATCGATTATCATTGAAGGGGCCTCTTTTATCTATTGAAGAAATGGAAGCTGTTAAAAAAATGGACTACAGAGGATGGCGTAGTAAGGTTATTGACATCACTTATCCCAAGAACCTTGGTAGAAAAGGTTTGGAGCAGACGTTGGACAGGATCTGTGCTGAAGCAAGGGATGCCATAAAGGATGAATATACAGTCTTGGTGCTTTCTGACAGAGGTATAGCTAATATCTCAGTTTCTTGGTCAAATGACCAAAAGCTCTGCTAGTAAGGTGATGTTGTATGACTAACACTCTTTTCTCCCTTTTTTGTAGCTTTTTCACCTAGTAGGGTTGCAGTTAGTTCTCTGTTGGCTGTTGGTGCTGTTCACCAGCATTTAGTTAAGACACTTGAGCGTACTCGTGTTGGCCTGATTATCGAATCCGCAGAGCCACGTGAAGTGCATCACTTCTGTACTCTTGTTGGTTATGGAGTAGATGCCATTTGTCCTTATTTAGCGATTGAAGCCACATGGAGGCTACAAGTAGATGGAAAGATCCCACCTAAATCGACGGGCGAGTTTCACTCAAAGGAGGAGCTTGTCAAGCGATACTTTAAAGCAAGCAACTATGGGATGATGAAAGTTCTTGCAAAAATGGGAATATCAACCTTGGCATCATACAAGGGAGCTCAGATCTTTGAAGCTGTGGGTCTCTCTTCAGAAGTAATAGAGAGATGTTTTACTGGAACTGCTAGCAGAGTTGAAGGTGCAACCTTTGAAATACTGGCCTCAGATGCACTTAAACTTCATGAGATGGCATTTCCTAAGCGGGCTCTTCCAGCTGGAAGTGCAGAATCAGTGGCACTACCTAATCCAGGGGATTACCACTGGAGAAAAGGGGGTGAACTTCACCTGAATGATCCTCTTGCAATAGCCAAGTTGCAGGAGGCTGCAAAATCCAATAGTGTCGGAGCTTACAAAGAATATTCCAATCGGATAAATGAGTTGAATAAATCAAGCAATCTTAGAGGGCTTTTGAAGTTCAAAGATGCTAATGAAAAAGTTTCATTGGATGAGGTAGAGCCTGCTAGTGAGATTGTGAAACGGTTTTGCACTGGGGCCATGAGTTATGGATCTATATCTCTAGAGGCCCACACTACTCTGGCTATGGCTATGAACAAGTTGGGAGGAAAATCTAATACAGGTGTGTGTCTTGATTTTAATTTGTAATATTTCTCTAAATGTATTTGCTATCTAGTGCTATTTTGTAATCTGTGTAATGTAGGAGTTTTTCTTACCGTATTGTTCTCTTCTTTGTAAACTTGTCTAGGTGAGGGAGGTGAGAACCCGTCACGTCTCGAGCCTCTTCCAGATGGTTCAATGAATCCTAAGCGCAGTGCCATTAAGCAAGTGGCAAGTGGAAGATTTGGTGTTTCGAGTTATTATTTGACCAATGCTGATGAACTTCAAATAAAGATGGCTCAGGTATGGATTGGTTTTAGGATTTGAAGTACTCAACGTAAATTGTGAATTCTTGGAACTAAATCTATAGATCAATAAAACCCTTGCATTCTTTAGGAATGGAGGTTTCCACTTGTTTATGAATTTATGTTTATGGACAGATGATGCTGTTTCTGCAAAGCCACCCATGGGTGTCTTTGCATCTTTAACTTGTACGTACATGTTAAATGTGGTGAGAATAACTTTAATGCCGATTTTGCTTGCTTAGTATTGATCTCTCTTGCTAATTTTTATGGAATTTGCTTCAGGGTGCTAAGCCTGGGGAAGGAGGTGAACTCCCCGGTCACAAGGTGATTGGAGATATTGCTGTCACGAGGAATTCTACAGCTGGTGTTGGACTTATAAGCCCTCCTCCCCATCATGACATTTATTCGATTGAGGATCTTGCTCAACTGATTCATGATTTGAAGGTGTGCTTGAGGTTACATTGACATTTTTTGTGCTTGTTTACTTGTGTTCTAATCATTCAGATTTTCTGACTTGTCCTTCCTGTGTTAGAATGCCAATCCATCAGCTCGAGTGAGTGTTAAACTTGTGTCTGAAGCTGGTGTTGGAGTGATTGCTGCTGGAGTCGTGAAAGGACATGCAGACCATGTTTTGATCTCTGGACATGATGGAGGTACTGGAGCTTCTAGATGGACTGGCATAAAGAATGCAGGGCTTCCTTGGGAGCTTGGACTAGCTGAGACGCATCAAACTCTAGTTGCAAATGATCTTCGTGGCCGTACAGTTCTTCAAACTGATGGACAACTGAAAACAGGAAGGGATGTGGCCATTGCAGCTCTTCTTGGAGCTGAAGAGTTTGGTTTTAGCACAGCTCCCCTCATAACTCTAGGTTGCATAATGATGAGGAAGTGCCACAAGAACACTTGCCCAGTAGGCATTGCTACACAGGACCCTGTTCTTCGAGCTAAGTTTGCTGGTGAGCCTGAGCACGTTATCAATTTCTTCTTCATGCTAGCGGAAGAGGTCAGGGAGATAATGTCTCAGCTTGGATTTAGGAAGCTTGATGAGATGGTAGGGCGTTCAGATATGCTAGAAGTTGATGAAGAAGTTACTAGGAGCAATGAGAAGCTAAAGAACATAGATCTTTCTCTTTTGCTTAGACCAGCTGCGACAATCCGTCCAGGCGCTGCCCAGCGTTGTGTCCAGAAACAAGATCATGGCTTGGACATGGCTTTGGACAAAGAATTGATTGAACGTTCTAAAGCTGCCCTCGATAAAGCCCTCCGTGTTTATATTGAAACCCCAATCCGAAATGTAAATCGTGCAGTTGGAACAATGCTTAGTCATGAGGTGACAAAACGATACCACTTGCAAGGACTACCCACAGATACCATCCACATTAAATTTCACGGTAGTGCTGGCCAGAGCCTTGGAGCTTTCCTTTGCCCTGGTATTACTTTGGAGCTTGAAGGTGACAGCAATGACTATGTTGGAAAAGGGTTGTCCGGTGGCAAGATTGTTGTATACCCTCCAAGGAGTAGTGGTTTTGATCCCAAAGAGAACATTGTAATTGGCAATGTAGCTCTTTATGGAGCAACTTGTGGAGAAGCATACTTCAATGGCATGGCAGCAGAAAGATTTTGTGTTCGTAATTCAGGGGCCAAGGCCGTTGTGGAAGGTGTTGGAGATCATGGTTGTGAGTATATGACTGGTGGAACTGTAGTGGTACTGGGAAAGACCGGTAGAAACTTTGCTGCTGGTATGAGTGGTGGTATAGCATATGTTCTTGATGTGGATGGGAAATTCTATTCACGATGCAATCCTGAACTAGTAGATCTTGATAAAGTCGAGGAGGAAGAGGATATAACAACTCTAAGAATGATGATTCAGCAACATCAACGCCATACAAACAGCAAACTAGCTCAAGAAGTACTTGCAAATTTTGAACATATGTTGCCCAAGTTTATTAAGGTCTTCCCTAGAGATTATAAGCGGGTGCTTGCTAGCATGAAAACTGATGGTTCATCCCAGGAGGCTGGAGGTAAAGTGGCCGATGAGGAAAAAGATGAAATTGAGGTTACTGAAAAAGATGCATTTGAAGAACTAAAAAAGATGGCAGCTTCTGCTTTAATGGATGAAGCAAATGAGGTATATAATGTATTTACATGTGAAATTTATTTTGATAGGTTTCATGGTCTTATACTCATATGAAGGCTGACGTTTATGATCATGCAGAAAGAAGAGATGGTACAAGAGTACAAGCGTCCTTCCCGTGTTCCTGATGCTCAAAAACATCGTGGTTTTGTTGCATATGAGCGTGAAGGGATTCAGTATCGTGATCCCAATGAAAGGATGAAGGACTGGAAGGAGGTTATGGATGAAACAAGACCTGCTCCCTTGTTGAAGACACAATCTGCTCGGTGCATGGATTGTGGTACGCCATTTTGCCATCAGGTAAATTAGATTGTTACTTTTATAAGTATGCACATTACTTGTCCATTTGTGAGTCTTGGTAGTCTTGTGAGAATTTTGAATAACCTTTCTTTGTTTTCTTTGAATCTGCAGGAAAATTCAGGATGCCCACTTGGGAACAAAATTCCTGAGTTCAATGAATTAGTTTATCAGAATAGGTGGCGTGAAGCTCTAGATCGCCTTTTAGAAACAAATAATTTCCCCGAGTTTACTGGTAGAGTTTGTCCAGCTCCTTGTGAGGGTTCTTGTGTTCTTGGCATCATTGAGAATCCTGTGTCGATCAAAACCATTGAATGTGCTATCATAGACAAAGGCTTCGAGGAAGGGTGGATGGTACCAAGGCCTCCACAGAAAAGAACAGGGTATATGATAATATTTATTTGCCAAGAATTGACTATATTTCTTTTTTGAAAATATGTAGCAAGATTTGAAGTTTGATGGTTTCCAAATTCATTATATCAGGAAAAGAGTGGCAATTGTTGGAAGTGGACCTTCTGGCTTGGCTGCTGCAGATCAATTGAACAAAATGGGTCATCATGTAACTGTTTATGAACGCGCTGATAGAATCGGAGGGCTTATGATGTATGGAGTGCCCAACATGAAGACTGACAAGGTGGATATAGTTCAGCGACGGGTAAATCTTATGACCGAGGAAGGTGTGACTTTTGTTGTTAATGCAAATGTTGGTGGGGATCCGTTGTACTCTCTTGATCGGCTAAAGGAGGAAAATGATGCCATTTTGTTAGCTGTTGGTGCTACTAAGCCAAGGTAAAATGATTAGAAAATATGTTTTCATGCCATGTTATAAAATTTTTTGTGTGGTCATGCATAAGAATAAGTGTAACATCTTTTTTGGCTGTTGCAGGGACCTTCCTATTGAAGGACGGGATTTGGCAGGAATCCATTTTGCTATGGAGTTCTTACATGCGAATACAAAAAGTTTGCTCGACAGTAATCTTCAAGATGGTAAATATATTTCAGCTGAAGGCAAGAAGGTTGTGGTCATTGGTGGTGGTGACACTGGCACAGACTGCATTGGTACATCTATTCGACATGGCTGTACTAGCGTTGTTAACTTGGAACTTCTTCCCCAGCCACCAAATACAAGAGCTCCTGGCAACCCTTGGCCACAGGTGAACTTTTCCTTCAATTTGTCAAACTTATCAGAATTTAAATGAGATTTTTAAGAATGAAGCATGCTTCTGAAGCTTAAAAGCTTTCTCTAGAATTGTTTTAGATGTATTTACTTTCTGGTATGCATTCCTTTTCCCCCCTCTCCCTGTAGAAACATAGGTGATTTGAGTGTTTGACACACTAATCTGTGTGCATTCTTTGTTTGCAGTGGCCACGTATCTTCAGGGTGGACTACGGACACCAAGAAGCTGCCACCAAGTTTGGGAAAGACCCAAGAACTTATGAGGTTCTGACTAAACGTTTTATTGGTGATGAGAACGGTAAGGTAAAACGTCTTGAATTGGTACGTGTTAAGTGGGAGAAGGATGCTAGTGGGAAGTTCCAGTTCAAGGAAGTTGAAGGATCAGAAGAGTACATTGAGGCAGATTTGGTACTCTTAGCTATGGGATTCCTTGGCCCCGAAGCGGTTAGTATTTTGAAATCATTTTTTTTATGAGGGATTGCTTTTGAAAATTATCATCTCTCAAGAAATCTTAGTGATCAAATGAAAGATCATATATTTAATTTTTTTTCTTGAGGCGTTTGGTGGAGTTTGAAAACCTATGCATACAAAGCTGGACCATTTATTTTCTGTAACATCAATAAATTATTTTCATTCTTTAAACATAACTGGGAAAATGTAGTTGCTTACTAGTCTGGTGCTGTTTGTTCGTGCAGACTGCAGCTGATAAATTGGGTGTGGAGAAAGACAACCGTTCAAACTTCAAGGCTGACTACGGTCAATTCTCCACTAATGTAGATGGTGTATTCGCTGCTGGGGATTGTAGGCGTGGCCAGTCCTTGGTGGTATGGGCTATATCTGAAGGCAGACAAGCTGCTGCACAGGTTGACAGTTACCTAATGAAAGAAGAAAAGGAGGCTGCTGTTGGCTCCTCGGAAGAAGCTATTGGAAAAAGGCAAAAGGAGAGCGTGAAGCGTACAGTAATGAAATAGATGGCACATCTTCCTTTCGACTGATTCTTTTTTCTATGCCAGGAAGAGCTGGCAGAGATATGAAGACTATCACAGATTGCTTGTTCTTAGTAGATGTAAGAGATTGTAGAAGAGTTCGTATGAGGACCACCAAGTTTCTTGTGGTTAGCAATAACGTAGAGACGAATGTGGTGGTAGTATCTATTTTTGTTTACCACATTTGTTCATATGGTCTGTTCATTACCCCTAAAGGTTGTCTAGGGTAGTGGGGCCCAGATAGAACAGTGTACAGTATTGTTTGAAAACTAAATGTGAGATTTAGGCTATCCAACTCCGCAGATTGCTAGTGATGCCAGATGGGTTTTGGAGTTGACACACAAATGTAAGGTATTTTGTCATTTGTCAACATTGAATGTTAAATGTTTTAATGGTTAAATTCTGTGGATATAATTTGCCTGGTTTTTGTGATCTTAGTTTTCTGCTTTTCAAGCCACAACTTTATGATGTGTTTGTTCGGTTAAGTAATTGGAGAGAAAAGGGCCTAATGAAAGTGATGTTGCAATTATATATGGCGTGAGTGCCTGATCGGTGAAGGTTGCTTGCATAGTCTCAAACTCATGGCCTTGACCCGAATGAGCAGCTGGCCTGGCCTTGACCCTGGTGAGTGGCAGCACTATCGACTTAAAAACGGATTGTACCAAAATCAAATTTCCGTGGCCTTGACTTGGGTTTGGGCCATTCCTCCACTTTGGTAGCCACTAATTTTGTTCTTCAGTTTAAGGTAGAATGAGATAGCATTTAAAAATGTATGGATGAGAATCAAATAGGAAGTTTGAGGTTGTTTCATGCATAGAGAGTATTATCTATGTAGCGAGTTGCAGTGTATAAGTTCAGGTTTGTATTCTCACAAGAAGCAGGGGATAAAGCATCACTGCATCAGAAATCATTTATTTTGACACATAATTTTCGAAATCATTTATTTTGACGCATAATTTTCAGTTCCTTTAACATGACCCAAAAGAAGAATTCCACACTAAAACCATCAAAATGTAGTTTACAATTTCATAAACAGCAATATTCATTACATCAGATTATACAGTTCTTCAGATGATTGCCTAATTTTCAAATCTTAGAAACCATTATTTTTTTTACAAACTATTCAAACTGATTTTGTATTTAGATGCAGCCACCCAACTGCAACAACAAAAGAAACAAGTTAATCGTTGAAAAAAACATAAACTAGATAAGGATGATGTTATATTTACCAAGATTGCTTCCATCTCTTTATCTGAAACCAGAGTGCGTTTAGGCTGAAGTGAAGCTTTACCGCCAACTCCTAAGGAGCTCGGTGATGCAGGAACATCAGATTTCGATGTTGTGAGTTTGCGACTGTTTGTAGTTATCGTCGAAGTTTGGGACTGGGTACCTATGCCAGAAATCAGGTAACATTATAAAGCTTTCCGAAAGGAGAAAGCACACATGTAGATCAGGCAGAAGCAGTACAGAGACTGCTGAGAGTTCACAAATTAAGATCCATATTACCAACTTTATGGGTTCATCCTAGAGCAACAGACTTTCCCAAGTCCCTGTAATCTGTAAAACATGCTTTCGGGTTCTGGTCATTTGACAAATCATAGTAAGCGAGGCAAGTAGCTCGGCCACAATACAAACTTGCAAAAGCAATGTGAAACAAGGCAAAATCTAGGCTCAGGTCCATAGTGTAAATTCGGTAACGGTTGTGATCGTGATAACGAAAAGCTGATGTGGTATCGGGAGTGATGCGGTTATCATATTGTCTAAATATCTGTCGAAACCATAAGATATCCCTTAATGCGGCCCAAAACGCGTAATTTTTTACACCTTTACAACGCGGCCGATGCGATGCGGCCTTATTTTTATTCTAAGCTCGGGTCATCTGATTAAAAACACTAATATTGTGTAACATTTACATAGAAATATGACGGCCACATCAATTCTGTTTACATATACAGACAAATATTCGTTCCACCCTATAATAATTGGTGCCACTGATCAATTCCAATAAAACAACATCTACATCTGAGTTCATTGAACTATAGCATGAATGTAACTAATTAGCTTAGAAGGCACTAAAAACAACCCAATTACAATATAGTTGAACTGCTCTACAGTCTAGATGCAATGATAATTACATTATCATCTGAATATCTCATAGAAGTAGGAATATGTTGCAATTGACATACACTATAGCCTATAGCGTATTTGTGAGATAACCAATTCAACTAATGTAATTTATACTTAAAAATATGTTGTACTTTTATACTTTATGCTTAGATACTTGGGAATTTTGGTCCGAACTGATTCAGGTGATGATCTAGATTATTTGATTAAAAATTATTTATATTTGATCGTAACATATAACATAAAAGAATGATATTTGAGCTGTTTTAGCTCGATATTCTGCCCACTCTAAATTACTATCCTAGATTCACCAATATGCTAAAATAAATAAAATGAGAAGCACATGCAAATCAAAAAAGCTAAGGCTAGATAGGGAAGTTATTTCAATATTACCGACCAATAAGGCAAAAACTTTCTCATGAAAATTGTCTTATTTGGCAATATATTGGAAAATAAAAAAGTGGGTAAAATAATACTACACTTAAAAAGTGGGTAATGGGCCTCATGGCTAAATATAGCAATTATGTAAATTTAATAGGATAAACTAAAATAAGTAACACAAAAACTTAAATGAGACGGACTCATTATGAGACCGTTAATTTGGGCCGACTCAATTCGCGCGTGTAGTAATATTTTAATTTTCTGGGCATTTATCAATTTTGATCCTAAAGGTATCAATTTTAAAAATTGATACCTTTGAGGTCAAAATTAATAACTTTAAGATCAAAATTGAAAAATGCACGAAAAATGAAAAAAATGCCCAACTTGTTACATGCGCGAATTGGGTCGACCCACATTGACGATTTCGCTATAAGGCGATCTCGTCCAAGACCAGCTGATAACAAAAGTAACACAAATTTAAGGGCATAGTGAATAATTTTCAAGCCGCCATCAAAGAACATGTACACTAAGAAAAGCTAACAGAACTTGATTCCAAATTGTATTTATCTAATCCTAAAATTCTCCATTAAACTAGGGTTTCACTTAAATTTCAACAATGATTAACTATTCAATCAATAATAGTATAGAATATCATAAAGAAGCTTATCAATCAAGCTAATTAAGGTGTACCTTTAACAATCAAATCTTATCTTAGTTAGATTGAATACTGCAAAATTCTAATTTCGATTCTCAACTAATACTCAGACCTATCATAATTTCGATTCTCACTTAAAACTCTCCTTTCCTCTTTCTTCCACGAATCATGTAATAAAAAATACACATTCCAAGTACTCTACACAATCATTCTCATCAGAACTTTAAATAGGAATAACAAGTGGAGATAAACACAACACATATCTAAAAAATCAACAAAAATGAGAAAAAAATCATTTAAAAATTAAAATTTTTTATTGTAAAATAAAAGGGTAAGTTGATATTAATGATTTGAATTTATATATCATCAATAAAGCTAACAAAATGCAAAAATCAGAGAAATTAATTTACATGGGAAAATTTTTTTATAAAAAACAAAAGGTTTTGAGGGGAAATAATAATAAAGATATAGAAAGGTAAGTTTACCAGAAGAAGAAGATGAAAGTGAAGATTTAGGGTGTCTATTAGGAAATTTGATTAGAGGTATCCTCTTCATTTTTCTTGCCTTGTTGAGTTCCCTTTGTCTTTATTTTATCTTTATCTTTTATTTCTTATACTTCTTATATGGTGTTTGGTTGTGGATGAGATGAAGTGGGTAGTTCAGAAAGGGATTGGACTAACTACTAGACTACAAAAACAACAATTATTGGTTTTATCCTACACTTTTTTTATCATATTCAATTAACTTTTAATATGTTTGATTATTAACTATATTAAATAAAGAAAAATTAACATCTAACTTTTTAGTCATTTATAATAAATAATCTCATATTTGAATTATTTTCTTTGTCATATATTTGTCAATAACAATCATATTACTAATAATAGGTAATAATATAGTATGCTGCTAGCAAACTAAGATAAATGTTGAATTATTCACATAAACACAGGATAAATGTTGAAATATTAGAAAATAATTTAAAAGGTAAGATTATTCACAACAAACGAGTAAAAAGTTGGATTATAAATGTCAATTTCTTCTTAAATAAAAAGTTTTAGAATTAATATTATGAATATATATACTCCCTCTTATTTTACCTACTAGTCCCATTTACTTTTTAGCCACTATTAACCTAACACTCTTGATTTGTATTTTATTTGTATTCTATAAGTTAAATCTCTTAGAGTATATAAGGTATCTTAGGGTTTCAACCATCAGCTTAAGCTTTTGATTGAGTTGGTTCTTTGACATGGTACCTCAACCATCAGCTGAAAGTGATGGTTGAGGCCTTAGGATATTGTATATATTCTAACAAAATCATGATGAGTGAAATCTTATTTGATTCGGACAAAAAATCCGATTTTAAATGAACCAAATCATCTAATCCGAAACGATCCAATGACTCTACGAGCACAGAAAGAATGTGGCAAGTGAAAAGCATCGTCAGTCCAGTTCGTTAATCACGATGATGGAGAGACAGGAGACTTAGTGCGTTCTTTAACTTTCCATTTTAAGAAATCCAATTTGTTTAGTTGTGATGTCATTTGGACCTATTATATGTCTTTTTAAGTTTTATTGCAATTTTAGTTAAATTTGTGCTTTATTTTTACTTATTATTTTCAATTTTACTGAAGTTGACAACAATAATTTGAAAAATAGTGCAAATTCAGTAAAATAATAACCGGGAGTTAAAAAGTTATTCAAACTCAATTCTCTAAGTAATATGAGGCTAAATAGTAGAAGTTTGTGTTGAATTTTTAGTTTATTTTTGACTTTTGGTTTGTTGGTTGTATAAAAATGAAACAAAAATATTGGATAAATGGCTTTTCAGTAGGCTTTTAAGCCAAAATAAAAACTGCTTTGATTATCTTTTGTCATTTAGCTTTAGCTTGTTGGTGGTTGGCCTATTTTCCTATAATAAACAGCAAATAATTAATATATTATATTACAGAACATCCCCATAAATAGCAGGTTTATATGACTAGTTAATCTAACACTTTTAACTGGTCAAACAAATCAAAAAAATTAACAACCTATAAAATTAGGCAAAAAAATCATTTTTCATTCTCATTGCACAACCCATTTGCCCCTAGTAAAAGATTTCCAATTGTTTAGGGCTTTTATAAAATCATCCATATAATTAACTGAAGATTGAGACACCTATATCCATAAATAGATATGAAACAAATTCATTGAGACAAATTATTAAAATGCACAAGTTGTAAAAAATAATAGGAGTATTAAGAACAAAATGTTGTTCTACTGCAACACCAATTATATAATCTTGTATCTTTTTGAAAAACCAAAGAATTTTTGGATATCAATTTTTCTACTTGATTGATCGGTTATGTTTTCATCCGCTTAATTCCACACACACTTATAGAAGAAATTTCCAATTTGAAAAATTAGCTACTAAAATATTAGTAGTGATTTAGTCGTTATATTATTAAAACTGTAAATTTGCATGTTGAAAAAAATAACGACCAGACGGTCGCTAACTGATGACTAGTTGGGGAAAAGCTCTGCTGGGTCGCTATATGCGACTAAGAACTTCTTTGTAGCCGTGTGGGAAGCTTTGGCGACAAGATAGGTAACCAATGTTGGTTGTTAGTTGGCGACTAAGTGGGGAAAAATAGAATGAGTCGCTACACGAGACTAAAATGTGATGTAGCTTGCAGCCGTGTGGTTGCCAACCTTGACGACTCAATTTTTCTTTGTCGACAACTTTAATCGTGATTTCATTAGTTATTTGTAGTGATCTTGTGTACTTAATTGATTCTTTTCGTATATTCTACATCGATTTTTTTTTATGATTTGAACTTTTTTGGCTTTTTTTTTAGTTTTTTAATTCAACTATTTTCTTTCATTTTTTTTCTCGAATAATAGCTTAATATTTTTATTTTTTTTTTTAGTTTTTTAATTCAGCTATTCTCTTTCATGGCCTAACATGTTTGTTACCTGGTAAATAATTATGAAATGATGAATACCATTTTTATAAAAGAAAATATAGCAAATTAAACGAAATTTTTTGAAAATAAAATTCATAGGAAACTCAGATAGACGGGGAAATTATCTATTACAAGTAATAATACTACAGTTGAAATGGTAAATACAATTGTACCTACCAATATATTTGGCGATGGATTCTTCTCAAACTTGCCAACTTCTAGACATAATTGATATTCACGAGGAGAGATGGCAACGGGTCGGATCTGGACCGGGTCCAGGTGGACTCGGATCCAGTTCCGTTTTCAAGAACAGGATCCAGATCCGAACCCGGATCTAGGTCTAAAACGGGTCCAGTTTTGATTATTTTTTTTTTTTTAATTTTTAAATATGTTGAGATTGCAATAAAGCGATATTTATAGACTAATGTTAATAATATATATAAAATTGCCTTCAATAACGAAAAATATAATTGCAAGAATATCTTTGGCAATTTTTCTTGAAGTTGGGTAGCTTTGGCTTACCCTTTTATTGCTAGATTTCACTACTGGCTTACCCTTGTCTAGTACCCTCAACATCAATGGAATCAACATACTTATGATCTACTTCTACCAATGCTGATTGATCAAACCCATCTAGGGTTTCAGTTATTGGAATCTCCTTATCCTTCTCATCCATAAAATCACACTATGTAAAGGAAACCCAATTTATTTCAATCACAAAGAAACCCAATTCCATACAAAAATCTTAATCCTACACAAAAATCATAAAAAACCCATAAATTAACAGAAAACCAAAACCTCATCGACATAATTAAACATATAAACATGGTTAAATTCATAACCCATTAATAAAATAAAAACAGAAAGACAACCCACAAACAATTTCTTTAATTAATTCAAGAAGAAAAAGAAATAGTGATGTACCTGCAAAAAGAGAAAGAATTTCTTCATCTCCATTCTTCCCATCTTATATTTAAGAGTCATCTAAATCCTTATGTGAGTTATGTCTTTCTTGCTGTAAAGATTAAAGTAGGAAACATTTGAAGTACTGAAGTGAGGACTTAGGTTACTGAGGGCTGCTGAGTGCTGAGGCAGTGACGGAAGGGAGGGAAAATGAGGGTTTGAGGTATTTTTATTATATATTTTAATATATATTTAATATTTTTTTAAAAAAAACAGGTCCTCCAGATCCGCGGGTCTGGGTCTGGGTATTTTTCTCAGATTCAGATCCGGACCCGTAAATTTAAAACGGATCCGGATCCGAACCGGATCCGTCGGGTCCAAATTTTTTGGACCCAGATTCGTGAAAACGGATACGGTCGGGTCCAATACCCATTGCCATCCCTATTCACGAGCATAAAGATTTTTTTAAGATACTTAAGTCTATTAGAAACTTGATACAGATCAAAGGCGTTATTAAACTTTCTTTTTATATTATTTCTCCCACATAGATAGTAGAGAATATTTATGAAATATACAAAAAGATACAATTAATCTCATTATACTCTTAGTATTAAAATATAATCCAAATGATCTTATGTTTAAAAGAATCAAGAAATCAATAAAACAAAGAAATAGGTTGCAAGGTTTTTTTGTCTCATTTGTATGAAAGAAGAACGATAGTATTTGTGATACTGCAAATTTTAATAACCGCAAGCGCATGGTGTACGTGTAGCTATGGATCGAACACAAAGAGGCGAGTTAACTAATTTGTTTGCCTTATGACTACAAGACACGGATCAACAAATAGTTGGGTTGAGAAACTAATACTACAATGCAAATAAAACTAATAATTAAAGCTTAGACAATGATTAATACAAGAATAATAATAATATGACAAATTCTAGGGTGTCGGGAATCACCTAATTCTAACATGGGAGTCAATTACTCTCATAATTGTATGAATTTGAGTCATTGGCATAATTAAACGTGATCTAATTAACCTCAAGCTTCCGCTCTATTGATCAATATCGATTTAAGACCTTACTAATGTTAATCCTCAGACTTCCGTTTTATTGGCTAAACTAGTAGGAATTTAACTTAAATATATCTCAATCCTAAATTAATCCTAATCTTAAACTTTCGTTTTATTGAAAAGGTTAATAAAGATATTTAAACTAAGATTCATTAAGCATAGGTTTAATCATAGACCCAAATTTCACACAGTTAATCGATAAAATATCATCCCATGCTTCGAATCAGGGTTTTTACCCTAACCCTAGAGAGAAAAACTACTTAGTAGACATGGTAATAAACATGCAACTCATGACAAATGATGACTTAATTGAAACACCAAACATAAAAATGACGAATGATTTCAATGCACAAAGATAAATAATAAAACAATAAATAAAGAAAACTTACTAATTGAGAAGGATGTAAATGTAAATTGCAAGGAAATTTAACGTAACTGCTAGAAATAACTACCACTATTTATAGTGGCTTCAAAAAGTAACCGTCGAACGCAGGAAAAAGGCACCTGACGTACTGGCGACGACTCGTGACATCGTGGGCGACGAGTCGTCGCTTTGCTACTGCCTGGGGTATGTGACTTCAGTGAATTGGGGACGAGTCGTGGCAACATTGGGGGCAAGTCGTCGCTCAGCCTCTAGAATGCATTGCTCAGATCAGAATGTATGCGATGAGTCGTGACATATATGGGACGACTCGTGGCTTTGGCTCTGGACTATTCTGCTGAGATTAGTAGATGTGTGACGAGTCGTGGCTTTTTGTGGAATGACTCGTTGCTGTTGTTCTGGACTGTAATGCTGAGCGACGAGTTGTGGCTTTGTGGCACGACTTAGTTACGACTCATTTCTTCCCCTTGGGGGCTTGTTTGGCCTGATCTCTTCACTTCCTTTAGGGGTCTTAGGCCATTTCTCTAGGCCTTCACCCTCTTATCACCCCAGGATCTAATAAAACTTCGATTTGCCTTAAAAATTACATAAAATACATTATTAATTAAGCACATGAGACAAAAATATCAAATATCACTTACAACACTACCTAAAACCCAAAACATCACATAAGGAACATAAAAATAACACAAATAAATGCAAATAATTGCACTTATCAATATGAATCAAATCTTTGATGCACATTACATGCCTTAATTTACTTATAAAACATATGTAACCATCCCTTCTCTACATGCATAGTATCTGCACAAATGTATAGTTGCATATAAAGTTTTGCATCACAAATAATTGTACATATCTAGGTATACTTGAATGAGCAAGCTTGTGCTCAAACGAACACAAAACCTGAAACACTTCATAAGTTTTTATTCGAGACAAACGAACACAAAACCTGAAACACTTCATAAGTTTTTATTCGAGGCAACAAAGTCATACTCAATAGGGGAGCTTGAACGAGCACACTACTACTCGAATAAGCACTCTATGTGCTCAAATGAGTACACGCTTCTTGAAAATTACTTTTTTTGCTTTATATTCTTTGCTTAACTAAACTCCAATACAACATACATTTAAAAAATTTATATCATACTTAAAAATAAATTTTATATCATACTTAAAATGTTTAAACGGTATATAAACAAAGTGAGTGATTATATATATATATATATATATATATATATATATATATATATATATATATATATATATATATATATATACACACACACACTAAAGAGTAGGCCCGACCTTAAGGGTAGGTCAAAGGGCAACCGACTAGGGCCAATATTTATAAGGGTCCTAAGTTAGAGAATTCAGATTATAAAGATTTGCATTAAATTTTTTTAGTAAAGCCAGTGATTTAAATGTTGCTATTCAAAATCTCAGAAGTAGAAATGAGTTGAATTAGTCATAAGATATTCCACTTATTTAATTGTTACAAATTCCAAAATTATCTACTTTCTAAAGTTTTTAACCTTACACCTTCAAAACAGGATGAATATTGGGCAATAATTGATAAGTATAGTTTATGTTTATGAACTGATTGGCCTTTAATGAGTTGAATTAAACTTTTTTTTTTCATTCTTTTGTGCTTGCTACAAAAGTTATCACTTCGATCTGGCGTGTAGTTAGTAGCATACTTAAAAAAACATATGTACGTCTTTCACTTTTTGTCCATCATGGATTTGAAATTCCTTCAGGAACATTTAACTTCATCACTCTATATTGAGCATGTTCCTAATAATTTTTAAGTTCTAGGTGAATAATAGAAAAAGGACCCTTATATAAGTAAATTGTCAGTTCGTTTTTACGTAGTTTAATGGTCATGCGCTTAATTAAAAAACTCAATGTTGTAAGTTTGATCCATGTTAGAAATTATTTATGCAATTACAATTTTTAATAATAAGAATTAACTCAATTTAAGCCCCTTTTTGAGCTGGGCCTTAGATAATTACACCTCAAAACCATCCTTAGAAACGGCCCTCTATGCAGAGTGTGTTGATAACTAACTCATAAAACCTATCAAGGAAAGAGTTGAACATGTAATAGTGGAAAAATCCTATCATGGAAAGAGAAGTTGGTAAATGTATAGGGAAATATCCTTAGACCAATTCAATATTCAAAGTCCTAAAGATTAGGGTATGTCCCAAATTTTAGTATTCTTAACCAATCTTATCCATCTAACCAATCACATAATTGGCAAATTCTACCCAAAAGAATCAAAGAAATTAGTGTTAATAGTGTACTTGTTTTATTGTTTATTATTTGGTATACTTGTATTAGACAATAGTAAAGATACCATTGAGATACCTAAAAGAGACCTACTTATTGAATCTTATGAAAATTATATGTCATTATCATGCACTATTATATAGTTTAATGGAAATAATCATGCATACCAACTTGGTCATTATATGGTTTGTTTAACTTGCAACTAATCTATGCTTAAACTTCATTTCCATGATTAATTAATGTCTTTAGAAAGTGACTAATTATTATTAAATTCATCTAAACATATTCTAATACGTCAATCTAGCCCTCATCACATGATCAAGAGTCACACCCTATATGTAATTCAAAAACTAAAATTTCTCTCTTCTCTTTAAAACCATCATTATGGATCTAAACAAACTAATTATCCCCTTAATTCTAATTAGCTTTATTACCACCTTCCCCTTCAAGGTAAAGAGCTTAAATTGCTCCATCTCTAAGTGTGGTGATCTTTCGAGCAATCCAAATATCCGATACCCATTTCAGGTCATGAATTTGGGCCAACAACCCAACTCTTGTGGGAAACCCGGTTTTGACGTATGGTGTGATGGAGGGTCATCCAAGTACAATACCCTTATTGATCTAGGGTCAAATTCAGGTAATTTTAGTGTGAAAAGTATAGATTATGGAGCACAAGAAATGTGGATAAATGATCCTAACAATTGTCTCCCAAAAAGACTCTTTACCTTAAATCTTACAAGCTCTGCTTTTGCCCCTATTTATCACCAAGATTTCTCCTTTTTCAATTGCTCAAAGAACCTAAAAACCACCCAAAATAACACAAATTTTAAGGGTCTTATTGGTCCAATCAAATGTCTTAGTGGAATAAATCATTTTATTTATGCAATTCCTTCAAATGGTACAAATATTAATAACCATATGTTTTTGTCACCTTTAAATTGTTCCGTTATTGCACCTTTGGTTAAGGTTCCGGTCCAATGGCCACCCTCATTACATGATAATACAATTTTATCCCTATCATCTGAGCTCCATGACGACCTCCGGCTATCTTGGTATATGCCGGAGTGCCGACCATGCGAGGTGAAAGGTCAAATGTGTGGATTGGAAATCGATTCGAGTGGTTCAAACTCCATCATATGCTCGAGTATTCCTAATCAAGGTACCCTCTTAAGCTAGCTATTATGTTTTTTTCTTCATATTGTTGATAATATTTGCTTATTATAGACAAATAAGTATTGCCTATCATCATCTTGATTAAGAGAAAGTTTTGTATAGACTTAATCTACGTTATTTTAAAGCGCACTGACTTTAAAAAGTACAAAAATAGTAAGTTTTTTCACTTAATAATTACTAATATTTACTATTTTTAAATTGATATGCACTAAAATAACATGGAGCAAGTTCATATAAGATTTTGTCTTCATCAATGTGGGGTTATTTTGGAGAATAAACCCAAAGATGTTAGAATCATTCCTTCTATTTTTGGCTATTAAATAGTCAAAATGTAGGCATAATTGATGCTATGCATTATAAAAGATACAACTTGCTTGATTATAAAATGTTTTGATTTTTGTCGTTAATTAGGGACCATTAGACTGCATTAATAGCTAAGCATAAATATTTAGGGTTTTTTTAACCTTTTTTTAATAGAGAACATACCATTGGCTGACTTAAACAATAACAAATTGATATGGACATTTCCTTATAAGCTGGAAATAAGCGGTATTATTCATGTCTTAACAACATAATTAATAATAAAAATTACTTACATTAATCTACTATTCCGGATTTTACACGTTATTTGCACAGAAAAAGACAAGATTTTTTTTTTTGGGGACTTCAATTTGTTATTTGATTACGAATGTAGAGAAATTTTCACAAAAAACAAGTTGATTTAGTAATCTAATATGCAAATATTATATGTATTACACCTTTTTATACTTAAATGATGTGTAACGTTATTGATGATCATATTCGGTATATTCCGTTCATAAAGTTATGATTAGAATTTAGAGAGGCTTGAATGACAATAGACCATATTCTTAACAAAAGAGACAACTAAAATTGCACGACTATATGTTATAGAAATATATTCTACTCCCTCCTATTCATAGATAATGGGATATTTGTTTTTTCACACTATCCAATGCACTTATTCAATGCTTAATATCTCTTGTTATACATAATGAAATATTATAAAAAGTGGCTATTAATAATCTTTGCATTGAGACGAATCAAACAAAATTTCACTTGACTATGTTCTAATTTATAGATTAAGAATAAGATACAAATTAAGAGTAATAAGTGAATAGTGTCAAAAACTAAATACCCCATTATTTATAAATAGTATTAATTAACTCTGAACTTATTAATCTAGTCTAGAAATGAATAAGTTATACTAATGGGATAATGTAACGCTTTTGTTCAATATTTTGTCATCATAAACATGATTCATTATCATCATTTCAATGAGTCCCGCTTAAAGCAGAGTCTGAGGAGGAAGGGAATGAAGGTAGAATAATACTCTCATCATAAGGTGGACGCGATCAAAAAGAGCCCCTCAATTTGAATGCCGCCTTATATATGAGATCCTTGCAAAGAAAAATCCTGCAAAAAAAAATTAAAGAAAAAAAAAATTAGATAACACGAAAATATACGAACACAACAACATCTAGGTAAACAAAAACTAACCGAGCTATACAATATATGAAGAAATTGGCTTTTGGATCCAATTATATTAATGGATAACCCATTTACAAATCCCTACAAAGTGGTATATTGCTTTGTTGCTTTCCAGGCCGTCAGCGCTTTTGCCACAAGATTAGCAACATAAGACAGCTACACAATCATGGAACCATACATGAAATAATCTTTTGGTAACTGATCGATCAATATTTAATTAGGAGCAATTACTAAACTTAAAATAAGCTCAATTACCTTATTTAGGGTTAATTCATTGTTTTAGTTGGATCCTTTAATATGGTGTCACAAGATGAGCATGTGTCGAATCTGGTTCAAATTCAGCAAAATTCGGACTCTTAGGGTTTAGCGGGTCTAGGCTTTAGATCTAGATGTGAAACTTTGATTTTGAAGATTTATCGATGCATGCACTATTTTAATCTTAAATATCTTATACTATACTCCTAACTTTTAAATTGAGAATAAAATACCAAATTAAAATTGATTGTTGAATATTAATAAAAAACAATTGAGACATTTGTTTAGATAGGTAGGAGTATTTAAATATAAAGAGCTTATTGGCTTCCAATTTTTTTCTTAGTTGCTTTTGTGTAGAACACTATACATTTATCTATATATCATCATAACCAATGTATCTCGATCATAGAAACTATGATCAAGGTCTGAAGAGGGATAGAAAACGATAAACCATACCCACAAAGGCAAATGTAGCCAAAAAGTCCCTCAGTTTGAGAAAAACCCGCAAAGAAAAGCAAAGCAAGACATCACAAGACAAAAAAAATGACAAAACAATGCAAAATAAATATTAAGGTTAATAACATGATCAAAGAAATATAAAGGTAATCATAAAGTCCTGACATTAAACAAGGCATAGGTTTACATAAATTTAGGTGTAATTCACTTTTCAAGGTCTAGAACATAAAAATACGACGTCTTCAACTAATTTTATTCCTAGTCAAGTCCAAAGAGAAATGCAACTCGCTCATATTATACTTAATTTGCTCAACTCACGTTTTCGTAGGCCTATCGTGACTTCTCATTCTATCAACATATTGTGATGCTTTTCATCCTTCTAACAGGCTCGTTAATGAGCTTCCTTTACACATGTTCAAATCTTCACAATCTACTTTCACAGATCTTTGCAAGGATGGATGCAATCATTATCCTCTCTCAAAACCTAGTTCCTAATATTATTAATCATGGTGCATCCATACATCCACATTAACATTCACATTTTTGCTACATTCATTTTATGTTCTTATATCCTCTTAAGTGACCAATCTTCCATACAACAAAGAGGGTCGAATCGCAATTCAACATAACTTATTTACAAATATTAGGTTTTAAAAAATAGTAAAAAGTAGTTAAAATAATTTTGATCTAATGTCATTAATGAATATAATGATGATGTTCAATATTATTTATTCATTGATTTAGACAACAGTTCTAAGATGTTCCTAATTATTAATTGTTCAGGGAATAAATATTATATAATATAATATTATATATTTATTATATATTATGTATCGTAAGAACTTAATTGGATATGCCAATGTTTGAGAATGCGTCTTAGACTTTTAATGATGTAATTAATAACCTACGTAATCTTATTACTATTATACGCCATGTATTATTAAGAAAATACTTTTGGGAGGATACCAACTATATAAATTCGTGTGTATGTAACCCCATTATATATGTAGGTGTGAATGTGTGATGTACAAGAAATCAAGGGTAGAGAAATGGGAATAAAACTAACTAAATAATATTCTCAAATATAATTAGTCTAGAATATTACTTAGCTTATTGAGTAATTATAAAATTAAAAGATTTGGAATTTGTACACTTCAAATCTTGAATACGTTCAAATCCTTCTTTTATACATTTTTTATTTCATAATAAATTTAGGAAATGATAAAATTGGATAAGAATCAAATTTAAAATCTTAATATCTTACCTTATAATAAAAAATCTATATGATTAATGGGTGTTAGATGTAATTTATGTGAAAAAAATTCAAGTTATTCATAAGCTTGACTCGATAAACAAAGTCCTCCTTTTAAACTAGTTGATATTCATGTTAGTTCACAAATCAAAAGTTGTGGAGTTTGCCAAACTAAAAATCATGCATAGATATTAGTGCACAAAAGTTGTTATAGTTCATCATCATCATATCATATCTGGTGCATTTCGCTGAGTAGCAGAATATGAGGAAAGATGACATATAAAATGGGTTAAACGCTCATCTCTACATGTGTACACAATTATAGTAATTTTTCTATATTTTATGTTAAATAATTTGTTATTAATAGTTGTTTTAATCAAAGAACCCAAAATATAAAATTAACAAATTCGAACCTGAATTCTAACGTTATAACTAGTAACTTGCTATGTTAATTTTTGTTATCATTTGATCAACAAATTAAATTTATTTATAACTTTTTGAGCAATTTTTATATGAGACCGTGTCACAGTTAGACATGTCTATATATAGGGAGCCAATTACTAATGTTATTATTGTAAGTATGAAAGTGAATTTTCTAATTCATTTAGTTGATCTATTAAATACAAAACTACCTCATAATGATACCGTCGTAACTGAAAATTTGTGTTTCTTTTTTTGTTTTAATTTCAGGTGAGGGTAGGAAATTGCCCCTCTCCACGTTCATAGCAGTGATATTGGTGATATGTTCACCCTTGATCGTGTGTGTACTTGTCTCGCTCATTATTGGAATAAGACATTGCTACAAACATAGAAGATCAATTCCCAGTGCTCAAACTGGATCAGGGTCTAATCATGGGCAACCAGGCCCACCTCACATTAGCGAATTGGGCCTTGAAGAAATCAACATAGAGTTTGCAAGGCAAGTTGTTCAATTGGGCCTAAGTGAAGTACCCGACCCAAATTATCGGCCCACAATAGTAATAAGTGAGATACAGGAATTGGGCCAAGGCCCAAATAGAGAAAATGAGAATACATGTGCTATATGCATGGCAGAATATCGAAGGAAGGATAGAATCGGAACATTACCAATATGTGGGCATTATTTTCATGCAAATTGCATAAATAAATGGCTTCTTTCTTGTGGTAGGTTTGGAAAAACATGTCCCATTTGTAGGACTCCTGTTGATTCATTATGATATGAGCTACTCTTGTGATAGACCGTCTCTCGGTGAGACGATATCAAAACAAGGAGTTCGTATGCTAATAATTATATTAGTTGGGTTATTTAGCCTATGTATATAGAGCGTCTTATTGAAAGACTGTTATATGCAAGATTTTGTGTTATGCCATTCATTAAAGGATTTTTCTTGTAGATTGATGCACATTAATATTATTGGTTGAGAAAAATAGAAAACAAGAAAAACAAAGAACATAAGATAAATATACTTGTATTTCATGTACAATAATTTTATAGGTATTGATTGTTTAGTTGTGAAGCTAACAGGCAACTTTAAATATAGCTACGAATTAATTTGTTCACTAAAAGTGTTCAATAAATAATATGTTGTATTATTTAATGTACATGGCCCGACACGTGCTTGATCACGATACGAGAAGATAGTGATCCACATTGCATTGTGAGATCATATGGATAAAACTTAAAGCATCAAAAAATCCAAATCAATCATAGAATCGAGCATGTATATGATTGCTCAAGATCACATATATAATATGGATCATAGAGTTTGGTCTTTCTTTTATTAAATGAGTGGTTTTATAAACTAATTAGATGTTTATGTTCAATTTTAGATCATATCAAAGTCGATTTACTACATTAGATAGAGAATTACGTAAATATGTACCTTCTAAATTCTACATCCACTATTTTTACTATACTGAAATTTATATATATTTATTTTTTTAACCAATACGATATATATTTACTAGAAAAAACAATAAAATAAAAATCTAATGAAATTTAAATGATACCATTTACATACTTTTCTTTCAGAAGATATTTTTCAAAATAAGAGATAGTGGATGGTCCAAGGAAATTTAAAATGCAAGCATGCTGAATTTATGTAGGGTGATTGCATCAGGACTATTAAAAAATCAACATGTAGCCTAAGCTATGTGGTAAGAATGCACCCAAGACCCAACGACTATTGCAACCGTACGTACGTCCAATATTTGTTAGATGTGGGTTGGGGCAACATCACAACCTACCGTTTTACTAGACCACTAAACTAACTCATGATTTTTCTCTTTTTTTTCGCTTTTAAGCATCTATCAATTGAGATCTGTTTTGAAAAGCGTCAAGTAACCAATCAAACAAAAAGTTTAAATTGATGATTGAAGTCCAAATATGTGTTATATACTGTTACATACCCCCTTACACGAGACCCTTTTGGGTTTGAACTTAGAAGTGTGGATGCAGTACACGCCCTCTTCATTTATGGTGTTGAATATTGCACTTTAAATGAGGGGACATTGAGATAAACCCGTGACCTCTTGTCATGCTAACTCTGATACCATATCAACTAATCAACTTAGGTAAAAGTTTAAGATTGGTAAAGCCCATCATATGTTATATGTTTTTTAAAAAAAGTGATTATAAATATGATGAGTTTAAAAGCTCATAATAGCTAATAATTTATTTATTGAACATAAATTCACAATCTTCCAATTGACCACAACTTTTTTTGTGAGGATCTTGATCCCATTTCGTTTAATCATTTTCGCAATAATAGTAATTGTTTTTAGTGGTTGATTTTGAAATTTATTTTGAATTTCGCGGTTAAGATTTAGATTTAAGATTTGAAAATAAAGATAAAAATGAGTTGAAAATGATAGAAAAAGACATAGAGAGGAAATCAATGTGAAATTCCAATGTTTTTGGTGATGATGGGAGAATTTATGTTGTCAATGGGTGATGATGATTCTATTGATAAATATCTACATGCCCGAGGGTTCGATACTATCTTAATTTAACATATAAAAACTCGTGCAATGTATGAATTTATTAGTATGAATATATAAAAATAGAACTTCAAAGAATTAATAATGTAATTATATATCATTGTGATTAAATTTATCGAATATATGATTTTTTTAAAGCAAAAATTAAAAATTGATTTTTTAAATTATTTATCGAAAACGTCACTTTTTGATTCAATAAACTAACAAATTCTAGAATACGCATATAGATTTTCTATAATAAATTATATAAATACTTTACTTAATTTAGCTCCAATTTAAAAAAAAAAAATCAAATTCTAAACTAGGTAAACAATAAACACTGTCAAGTAATCAAGTATCATCTACAAAAATACTTTCATTTGTCAACACTCTCTAAGGATGACATTTGTCACGTTCTAACATTTTATTAATATGTATAATGATTTGTTAAGCTGTGTTTTGATGGAAGAAAATTAGAAAAAAAATTAACGAAAAGAGAGTTGGAAGTATAAATAATCTATTTAGATAACAAAATGAAAGGTAAGAGATTTAGTGGGAAGAAATTTGAAGGGATTAGATGAATAATTTTAATTAATCTCTCGATTTCTTCAAAGTTAAAAAGATTTGGAAGGAAAAAATCTTATCTGCCTTCATTTTTGTAAGAATGATTTGGTTGCCTTTCTTATTATGAGTAATGTTAATATATACAAGATTACAAACTATACTTTAGGAAATTAAATATTTTCCTAATATTCTACACAATCATAAAGATTATACAAGATATACTAGTAATCAAAAGATATTATTCTAGTATATTTTAATACACCCCCGCAGTCGAATCAGAAGGTTTAGAGACGCTGAGATTGGAACGAAAACCGTCAAATAATACTTGAGGAAGACCTTTGGTGAAAATGTCAGGAATTTGATAACGAGTTGGAACATGAAGCATCCGAACATCACCACGTTTAACTTTTTCACGAACAAAATGAATGTCTATCTCAATATGCTTAGTGCGCTGGTGATGTACTGGATTACCAGCCAAATAGACGGCACTAACATTGTCACAGACTCACAATATACAAGAGTAGCTGTAGTAACAGGACAATGAAGCTCAAGAAGTAAATTGCGAATCCAACAAGTTTTAGAAACAACATTAGCAACACCACGATATTCAGCCTCAGCACTAGATTTGGAAACGGTAGGTTGTCGTTTAGCGGACCATGAAATTAAATTATCACCCAGAAAAACACAGTAACCAGAAGTGGAGCGGCGAGTGTCAGGACAGCCACCTCAATCAGCATCAGTATAGGACAAAAGAGTAGAAAGATTAGAACGATACAACTGCAGACCATGTGAATAGTACCTTTGACATAGCGAAGAATGCGGTGAATAGTAGCCATATGTTCAATTCTAGGATCATGCATATAAAGGCAAACCTGCTGAACAGCATATAAAATATCTGGGCGGGTGAATGTAAGATACTGCAAAGTACCAGCTAGGCTACGATACAAGGTAGGATCATCACAAGAAGAACCAACATTAGCACAAAGTTTGCCGGAGGTAGCAACAGGAGTAGCAACAGGTTTACATTGAGACATACCAGCCTTTTCAAGAATTTTAGAGGCATACCGTTGTCGAGAGAGAAAGAGGCCCGTAGAAGTACGATTAACAGCAATACCCAAAAAATAATTAAGAGGACCCAAATCCTTCATGGCAAACTCAGAGCTAAATTTGGACATAAGAGACTCACGGAGTAAATCAAAAGAAGCCGTAAGAATAATATCGTCCACATATAATAGCAGATAAGCAATATCAGAACCATGACAATAAACAAAAAGAGAGTTATCAGAAATGCTGTTAGAAAACCCAATAGTAGTCGCAAAAGTGGCAAACCGGTGGTACCAAGCACGAGGAGCCTGTTTAAGACCATAAAGAGACTTACGAAGAAGACAAACATGATCAAGACGAGTAGGATCACGAAAACCCAGAGGCTGATGCATGTAAACAGTCTCAGTCGAGTGACCATGCAGAAAAACATTCTTAACATCTAGCTGATGAATAGACCAAGACTTAGAAAGAGCAATACTTAAAACAATGCGAATAGAAGCAGGTTTCACAACTGGACTAAAAGTTTCATCACAGTCAATGCCTTCCATTTGAGATTTACCATCACTAACCAGACGCGCTTTATACCGCTCAAAAGAACCATCGGACTTGGTCTTGACACGAAACACCCATAAAGACCGAATGATATTACCATTAGGAGGACGAGGTACCAGATCCCAAGTGTGATTCTCAATTAAGGCATCAAATTCCTCTTGCATAGCTAACTTTCAGTTCGGGTCACGAAGGGCATGAAGGGGAGATTTGGGTAAGGATGAAAAAGAAACAGATAAAACTTGGGAATAGTATTTGGGATTGGGTTTGAAAATACCATGTTTACTACGCGTAACCATGTCGGGTGGTGAGGATGGAGAGTTGGGAGTGGAAGAGGAAGAAGAAGAATGAGATTGGAAATGGACTGGGCTGTGTGAAGCAGGCCCAGTAGAGTTGGATGGACGTAAGGGAGAAGAGGAGGGGAAGGAATGAGTGGGCTGGAGTGTAGCTGGGCCGGAAGCAAAGAGAGGCCCAATAGAGGAAGTAGGCTGGCAGAGGGAGGGGGGCAGCTATTGGGCTTAGTGAAAGATTGGGCCCAGAGGGTAGAATAGGCTGGGGAGGTAAAGTTGTTGGGCTAATCTGCTGAAGCTGGATAGGGGAAGGGTGAGCAATTGGGCTAGGCGTAGGAGCAGGCCTAGTAGGGGGCATTTGTATGGGATGTTTTGAGCAAATGAAGTGGGATATTATCATCTAAGAATTGGTAGTTTTGGGGAGACGGGGAAGGAGATTGAGAAAAGGGAAAGGTGGCCTCATCGAATAGAATATGTCGAGATATAATGATTTTACGGGATGAGAGATCATAGCACTTGTAACCTCTATGAGAAGACGGGTATCCTAAAAAGACACATGGAGTGGAACGTGGGTGAAGTTTGTGAATAGTAGTGGATGAAAAAAGAGGGAAACATAAACACCCAAAATCCGTAGATGAGTATATGTAGGAGACTTATGATAAGGGAAATGAGTGGGAGCTAGTGGGATTACCAAGAAGTTTAGAAGGAAGAATATTAAGGAGATAAGTAGCCGTGCTTAAGGCGTGAGGCCAAAAAGACGGAGGAAGGGAAGCATGACATAAAAGAGTATGAATGATGTTATTGATGGAGCGGATTTTGCGTTCGAATTTGCCATTTTGAGAAGATGTGTAAGGACAAGAAAGACAAAGAGAAATATCCCGACTAGTACCAAATTGATGAAACATATTATTGTCAAATTCACCCCATTATCATATTGGAAAGATTTCATATTAAGCTCAAATTGGGTATTAATAAAAATATTGAAATTCACAAACACATCATAAACTTGAGATTTGCGAAATAAAGGAAAAGTCCACAAAAAATTAGTATAATTATCAAGAAAAAAAACATAATATTTATATCCCGATGGACTAGAAATAGTAGATGTCCACAAATCACTATGAATAATATCAAAAGGTTTAGAACTCATAGATATAGAATTAACAAAAGGTAATTTAATGTGTTTCCCTAAGGGACAAGAATGACAAACAAAATGAGTATCTTTGTTACATTGAATTAAACGAGATGAATACAAGGAATTTAAAACTGCATTGCCCGGATGTCCTAAACGGGAATGCCAAATACTAGAAGAAAAAACGGAAAAAGCCGATGATGTGGAAGACGAAGGAGAAGCTCCATGTGTTGATGGGAAAGGATAAAGATCACCCGTGCTATTAGATCTCAGAACGATGCTCCCCGTGGCCAAATCCTTCACGGAAAAGCCAAAAGAATCAAATTCAACGGAAACCATATTATCATGAGTGAATTTACGAACAGAAATAAGGTTTTTAATAAGTTTAGGTGCATGTAAGACATTTTTTAGGTTAAGGGAGTTTTGGGAGGAAGGAAAAGAAATATGCCCGTGACCAAGAACTGGAATTAAATTACCATTACCGATAACAATAGCATTATTGAATTGATGATTTAAAGAAAAATAAGGAAGTAAAGTACCTTGAAATTGAGTCATGTGGGATGTGGCACCGGTATCCATATAAAATTGCTCATCCGGAGTAGACAAAGAGAGAGTGTTCATGGCATGATCAATGTCCGTAAAAATATAATTCATAGAAGCACTAGTCCCGGTGTGATAACTTTGTGCCGGTCGCGGACCAAGAAGACCAGCAGAAGGTGCATTGCTTGGAGAATGGGAAGCCCAAGGTGTAGTGGGAAATGGAGCAGCTGGTTGGGCCCAATTGTGTCCGGCCCGGGAAGGCCAACTAGGAGAAGAATAAGAGGGAAATGGGGGTGGGCCAGAAGGAATGCTGTTGGTCCGAGAATGAAAAGGTAAAGTGGGCCTGGAATGTTGCTGCCAGTGGCCAGCAGGTTTGGCGGAGCCAGGGAGGCTACCACGGTGGGTTCGGCCAGCACGACGAGAGTGACGGTGGCCCCACGGTGGGGAGGAGGGCCGCGGTTGTTAAAATGAGCGGAATTTTCTGGAAAAGAAGCTTTGTTGGTGGTAATACGTGCCGAATCTTGAGCGGGAGAATTGTGTTTATGGTTGGAGCGCTCTTCCAATTCCAACATAGAACGAAGAGTGTCAAAAGAGGGAATGGGATTCATATGTTGAACCAAAGACTGAAAAGTTTTGTATTCCAAAGTCAAGCCATGGAGAACTTGGAGAGCCAATCGATTATCGGTGATGGAAGTGCCAAGATTATTAAGGGAAGTAGCAATTGTAACAACCGGACTTACCGTTGAATGAGTAAACAGGGTCATCATGGGGTTCATTTCCCAAGAAACTGAAATCACACTTCTAAAAATTGAGTAAAGGGATCACCAACTCTTTAACGTAACTGACTCAACTATATCTCAAAACAACATCAAACTAAAGCAAAGGATAATCATACAATTCTCTACAAGTCCGATATAACCAACACAGCCAAATCAAATTTACATTTATCCAAAATTCCTAATACAAAACTATAAATTCCTAATTGCTCAGCTCCATATACATCCTTGGAACCTCTAATCACCTTCGCTAATCCATTATTCCCGACTGGTTTCGATCTGTGGACAAGCTAAAAGTTGGAAACAACAGAAGGTCAGATTAAATTGGATGAGAAGTAACAATCCAAAACAACAAAACACAGTAATTCAAATCATAGGTTTAAAAGCAACATCAGTTTCCTAGATCTATGTGCGCACAGGGAGTCTAGTTTGAGAGGTTCCCCATAGCTCTAAGGCTATGTCGCTCTCGGGTGAAGCTAGTCAATATCTGAATGACAATTCGCTTCAAAACAGGGAGCAAGGAACAATGTTTCTCAACTCCGTCAATGACCAGCTCGCAAGCCCGATCCATTGACCGTATCATAATATCAACATAAGCAGTCACAACAACATTTGTCTCAATCAATTTTCAATTTCAAAAGAACTTTGATCAAACTATTTTACACGAAAAGTAGTCTGGCCAGACCCTTTAAGGGACTGCTACTACTCACCAAAAAGAACGCTTCAAGAAGCTAAGTCTGGTACTCCGCGATCACTAAAAGGGCTCCTTGATAATGTCGCCTCCTGAAGCATAACAAATATAACATCACAACAAAGCATACGATACTACAACTAGGTTCATATAGCTCATTGCATCTCATCCTAAGAATGCATCTTAGTTCCATCTTCTATTCTAATATTTCTCATTTCAGAGATTGTGCAAGTTCTAACTCTAACCCTCAATATCATCAAAATAAATAACCTTGCTTTAGTCTAGCTTATATTCTTGTGAAGATTATACGTCTCCACAATTCCCTTTGTATTCCAATTCAAACACTTCCATGTTCATCTAACTCAAAACCAAAAAACTAAACAAGATTAACAAACTAACCAAAAGAAAGATTCAGCTAGTCTTTCCATTCAACTAATAATTTCCACACGAACCCTAGATACCTTCAATAACAACCAATCAATCAACATTTAACCATTACCATAATTTGAAAAGGTTAATATTACATTCAAGAACACTGAACTAACCACAACCAAATCATTCGAATAATCTACTACTAAAATCATGCTCACACTTAAATTTTCATCATCACATAACTCCCTAATAAAACATTTTCCATGAATTTTCAATTTAATAATTCATCTAACTAACTCATATACATTCCAAGATTCAACAACATTTAGGGTTTAACACATGACTGAAAGATTATACAAGGGAAAGTATATGAATAAGAGTATAATTATTAAGGAAAAACAAGGAAAGAAATCAAGAAGGACTACCTTCTGTTTGCAGCAGCAAGAAACGGAAAAATTCAGGTTCAATGCTTTATTTTCGGCTTGGATTTGATAT